>NC_042624.1:116425996-117059641 GCF_901001135.1 Rhinatrema bivittatum
TAAACACTTGGATTACCATTATCAGCATAGTTTGGTATCCTTGGGAATGGTGGTGAAAACTTGAGGTATTAAATGAACGTGAAGTGTGGCTGACCTTTTCACCTTCTGTGAGGACATATTTGGAAGCAGTGCCATTGCATCCTGGAGAACTTTCAATGTTTCTGCTGCCTGTGCTGTTCCTGTCTTTTTATTGGAAGACTTCAGTTTGTTGCTGTCAGTCTGATACTTTGACGTTTTGTACAGTACACTAAAAGTAGCACTGATTAATGCAACAAAATGTTAACTTTTATTTCTGTTGAATATGAGGAAATGTAGAGTTTCAAACGGTGTGAGAGCACTGAATAGTTTTTAGTTTGAGAACCTTCTACATTTATTTTGGTTTTAATTCCTATTTAAAAAATGAAGTATCCAAAATGTGCTTTTCATTAAATGTTATATTTTTTTCCTTTTCTTTCTCTAGGGTGCTTTCCGAATCTGGGCACTTCCTCCTAGTTTTCTATTCACTAACGCACAAGGAGCCTGAGTTTTATGAATGTCTTCCTTGCAGTGGGCAGAAAGAGATGGAGTTTCAGCTATTAACCAGCTGTGAAGCAGTGCATCTTTTCAGAGTAAGCAACTTCACTCTGCATACTGGGGTAATATCGTAAATGGGGAACATCATACAGATTTCAGAGTCATGGGTGCCTTCTAATTGCATTTTTCATTTTCCCCTTCTTTCTAAAATGACACTTTCCAATTGTTCCACTGCAGAGTGTCAGCCAGACAAGCAAAAAACTGGAATGCTAAATCCTTCTATCATTTTATTTTATTTATTTCTTTTATATACCGACATTCAATCGAGATATCACATCGGTTTCCAGGTAACTGAGAGAATAGGGCGAGTTCTGCCCTATTTTACATTATAACATGATACAATTGTTACCATGTTATAATTGTTAACAGAAATACATGGAAAAATAAAATTATAGCATATATGACTTGTTGATAAAATAATTTAGGTATCAGGGTTGATTGGAGGGAGGTAAGAGAAGGGTGGGGGGAGGGGTAGGAGAAGGGAGGGTGGGAGTGTCAGGGGAGGGAGGAAAGGAGGGAGAGATGCATGCGGAGGGGGGTGTGATGTGATGCGTTCGGGCAGGTTAAGGGTCAGGTGGGAAGGCTTTTAAAAACAGCCATGTTTTGAGATGTTTTTTAAAGACTTGCAATGAGGGTTCATTTCTGAGATGGGTGGGGAGGGAGTTCCATAGGGTAGGGCCCGCTATTGTTATGGCTCGTTTGCGGGTTGCGTTGAGGTGTGCAGTTTTGAGATTGGGGACGGAAAGAAGGCCAGTGTTGGTGGACCTGAGAATTCTTTGTGTGGGGTATGGTTGTATTGCGTTGTTTAGCCAGTTCATTTTGTTTGTTTTTTTTGTGCATGAGGGTGAGGATTTTGAGATCTAACTTCTTATCCTGTTATACCAGTCTAGACATGTGAGTTTGAAGACAGGGGAGATATACCTGTTTCCTGTGACATCACTGGTACTTATGGTGATAAGGCTCGGGAAAAAGCCAGTGGTCTCCATCTCCAGTAGGTGTGGGGGGGGGGAAGCAAAGGAGCATCAGATAAGATCAGAACTTGGGGGGAGGATATTGGTTAAGACTTAGTTCCCAGGGTTGAATCTTTGCCTTGGGTGTTTTCCACACTGTAGGTGACTGTTCTCAGTGGGCTGTGCCTGACCACAGTCCCCGTTCTATCTGCATGGATGGGTGGCAGGAGTAACTATTATATTTAATGAGAACTATAAAATTAGGGAAGTGGGAAAGAACGTAAAGATTATCATACTGCGTCAGACATAGGTCTATGCAGCCCAGTATCTTGTTTCCTGCAGTGGCCAGTCCAGTGCTTGACAGGATCCCAAGGGCTAGTAAATTCAAGCTGCTTATCACAGGGATAAGAAGTGGATTTCTGCAACTCTACCTTAACCTAGTCCAAACCTTTTTTAAATAGAGCTACACTAATAGCTTTCTCAGAGGACAGGCAGGATGGTAGGCCTCACATCATCGGATGGAGCCCCGGTCTGGAACGCTGATCTCGAATCTAGAACTTTCAAACATGCCCTACTGAGCATGTGCGGCTGTAGTCATCACCCTGCCCCCTAGACAGTACCTCGGTCTCTATTTTTTTCCATGGAGCAGTATGTTCATGGGAGCCATGTGTTTACAGTATTCAGCTTTGCTCTCTCCTCAGTTTTTGTAAGTGATTTCTTTTCTAGAGCTATAGCTGTTTTTCTTTCCTTTCCCTTATAGTAGTTTTGTTTTCTTTTCCTTTTTTCCTCCTCTTTCCACTGTCTGTCAGCTGCATGGCGGGCCTTAGTCTCTGTGCAGTCTGGCAGCCTACTCCTATCCCTTATTAAATAAATACTGCATCTGCAGTTCAATATCTGTGTTTGTACTTTTCTCAGGTGCTGGCAGGACTGAATGAATGCAGTCTGTGGGTGATTCATGTAGGCCGCTGAGCCTGGGGACTCGGCTGAGTTCTTCCTGGGCAGGAGTTCCATGTCATTTCACCAATCGATTAGCATCGATGGAGGTTGAGATAGTGAAGCTATTGAGGATCACACTGTTCCTGTGGGGGGGGTAGCTCATCCTCCCCACATTCAAAGGATCTAGTCTCCACAGGCAGGAGCCCTAGACGTTTTCTCCCTTCCTGCTTGCCTGAGATGGCAGTGCAGCCTCCTTGAGAGAGGGTGAGCAAGAGCCTGGGCAAGAAGCTTTGTGCCACACTTTTTCGGTGCCTTGCCCAGTATCGGTTGCCCCTGCACATCGGTGACCAGCGCACCATTGATTTGATACGTTGATGTCTGGACCTTGTCAGAGACCAGGGCTGCCTATGAGCACCATGGTCACCCTGGACGTCGTCAAGGTGCTGGGGTGTCCCTTGCTGCTGTCAAGGTATATGACCACCCTAGATGCCAGAAGGGCCTTCTGTGCTGTGGGCATCGCCTCAGTGCACCGGAGTCATCGAGCAGAACAGCAGTACCGACCTCTAGTGTGGGGGGCCAGGACTGCCATGGTCCCCATCGATGCTCTCGAGGCCACCCTCTGCCGTCGAGGCAGCACAGAGGATATTAAGCATTGGGCAGTGGATGTCCCATCAATACTTGGCCTAGGAAGCTTCCTTTCAAGGGGAAGTTTGTTGTTTGGTAAGGAATTAGACAAGCTGGTCAAATCTGGGGGCAGCAAAGCCTCATAGACTCGTAAAGGATAAAGTTTATCCTTATTCCCGACCTAACGGGAGCTGGGGACACGTTCAGGAAACCAGACGGTGTAGTCTGGGTAGACATTTGGCCTCTCTGCCTTTCAGATTCAAAAAAGGCATCTGTGGTTTGCTCCACCCAGTAGAGGGATGTGATGCCAGTAGGCGGTCATCTCTAGGAATATAACCAGGAATGTCCCCACATATCTTCAGACCAGTGGATGCTAAATGTAATTCAGTAAGGTTATTCCCTACAAGTTGCTGCTCCTATTTCTGGTACCTTTATGCATGTCACCTGTCAAGAGTGGTGGGTACAGGCTGCTATTTGCAATCAGTCATTCTGGAACAGCAGGAAGCACAGGGTCACAGTCTGTATTACTACCACTAATTGCTTCTATAGTGCTACTTAACTTACACGATGCTGTCCCTTCTCAGTAGAGCTTATGCTTTAATAGAGACAAACAAACATACAGGGCAAAAGACTTTGGGAATTTCATTGATTTGAAATGGTTAAGATCAATATGGCTGTAAATGGGATAATCGAGCATTAAGATTTAAAAGCAGCCTAAAAAAAGGTGGGGTTTTAGACTGAATTTGAATAAAGCAAGAAAAGGAGCATTATGTACCAACTCAGGATGTTTATTCCAAGCTTATGAGAGCAGCCAGGTGGAAAGAGTGGAGTCCTGAGTTAATGGCAGAGAAAGGCCTAGATAAGTGTGACTTTGCCAGATGAGTGGCGTTTACAAGAAGGGGCATAAGTAGCTCTTGTAAATGAGTAAGAGACGCAAGAACTACAGGAGAAGAAAAGCAGGGAGCTAATGTAGTGACTTGAGAAGTCCTGCAGTGGAATTTTGGATAGATTGTAGTGGAGTGAGATGGTTGACTGGAAGACCTGGAAGGAGCAAATTGTAGCAGACTAAAAGGGGGGTGATGAGAGAGGGAATAGGGTTCCAGTAGTGTGTTCAGAAAGGAAGGGATGTATTTTGGCTACATAGATCTGGTAAGGTTGCAATTTGTGCATGACATCAAATAATCACTAGTCTTGTACTCAAATATTTGATCACAAGCTGAGCAGTAACACAGAAACTAACTAGAAAACTCAGCAAAGACAAACTTGAATTCATGGAGCAGGGACATAAATGGAATGCAAGCATTTTGCTTCAAGAAGCTGACATTTGTTTAGGAAGATAAGAGGTTCTATAAATCTTGTCTCCCTTTTTTGTTCATTTTTGTTAATTTCAAATTTAATGGCTGTGTTCCATTGGTTCACCTGGAGCTGCCTACAGATTTTCTGGCACCTCCCTCCATCAGGAGGTCCTGCTCTCCTTTTACACTACTGCCGTTTTAATTTTTCTGTTATAGATCAGTATGGTATAAACAGAAGAGTTCTGACAGTATTGATCAATTTTTTGAATATGATGAGGATAGTTTTTAAATTGGCTGCAGGCCTTCAAGCTGGCAAAAGAAAGCAGTTGTGAAAGTGGACGGATTTAATAATTAATTTCCCATATGTGTACCTATATATACACCTTCTCTGGTCTAACCCCCCACTACATTTTCCCTACAAATAAAAATACACACACTGTGAACACCTGCCTACCTGTGAGAGACATTTTTGGAGATTACTCTGTATCTAAAATCAATACAACCATTGCAAAGTAAAAGGGTGCAAATAAAGGGTAAGTTTAATAAATTATAGAAAGTTAATTTTACACAACCATCAAAAGATATTCAAAGCTTGGCTATATGTTGGTGCTAAAAAAAATATGTAACTTCATTCCTGTCTTGTGCATGAGCATATAGCTGATGAATTGTGTTCATGCTTATAGGTCAGTGGTACGTGTGATTTGCTGCCATTGTGGCCATAATGCTGAGTAGCATGGAAAAAGAACACTACATGGGTAGCTGCACCTCAAAATAACCTTTTTACTTTTTTGTGCTTTACCTGTTGCTTCATTTATCTGATTTCATTTCAGAATGTTGAGCCATCTGACAAACAACCTCTCTTATTTGAACTAAGTGCAGAGCACCAAACTGCAGAAATGGATTTTTTCAATGAGGTTTCCAAGAACGCATCTATTAGAAAGTAAGTACATTAAGAAATATATTTAGAACAGAGATGGAAAACTGAAATATAGTATTACTATTGCTCTTGTTACTTTTATACAACATAGGAGAGATCCATTTCCACTTTAGAGCAATTATCAAACATATAAAAAGAAAAGGAAAACTGAGAGTTAGGCAGTTATATATTAAATCGCTGATTCAGCCTGGATCTAATGTCCACTGATGTGATTGTATAAAATTATATTTTTCTTAATTTTGTATTTGATGGCACTATTAGAGATTTGGATAATTGTAAAAAGTTACCTTAAATGATGGAAATATTATGCTCATTTGCTGGAACATGTAAAATGTTTTGAGTTATTGAAATTTGCAAAATTAAAAATTAAAAAAAAAAAAGTAAGTACAAACATTCACACATACTCCTTTGCACATAAAAGATATTCTGCTTTAAAATCACCAGGAGCAAACCATTTTCCAGGTGCTCTGTTTTGTCACAGGTTTGACATTAATGCTAGAACCAGTGGTTCTTATATAAGTTGCCTGATTCCACAAGAAATCTGTGGTTTTGGGAGGTAGAATTTTTGCTTTCTCAGTGGGGTAAGCAGGACAAATCAGTTACACAAGTAGGAAACATTTTCTGGTACTGATGGAAAACGTTTTCTGAACTCAGAAACCTATGTGCAAGCATTCCCCTGCAGCTGCCACCACTGTGCAACTCTCCTCATTCTCTTTCTTCTGCTTGTGCTCTCTTTAAGATGCCCATCAGTTGGTTTTTGGGTTTTTTTGCACTTTTGTTAAATTTTTTTCCCTTTTTTCTTCTCCAAGTTACAAAAAAAAAAAATGTTCCCTGAACGTACCCAGATCAGTCCAGACCGTGGGTTGAGCCTCCTGTCCAGCAGATGGAGATAGACCAAAACTGAAAGGATATCCTGTATCAGGACAGAGCCTACTCTGCAGCCCTTCAGTATTTCTGTCTCCAGCAGACCCCCGGGTCCTCCGCATGTTTCAGAAGGTGTAATTGGAACCCCTCATTCCCTTTGTCCTTCAGGAGCTGGGAATTGAGGGGCCCCCTGCAGATACACTGACTGCTTCGCTGCCCAAAGATATGAACCCGCTCCTGGCGGGACTTAGGGCTCCGGCAAGTGCTTTTCACTTCCATCCTATGCACAAATTTTTGCTCCTCCTGGAATGGGAAGCTCCCAAAGCGGGACTGTGTGTCGGGAGAGCCATGGACAAGCTCTACCCCCTCCCGGAGGATTGCTTGGACATGCTGCGGATTCCCACGGTGGATTCTTCTGTCTCTGCGGTCACCAAACACACTGCTATTCCAGTAGTGGGGGCCACAGCCCTAAAGGACGTACAAGATCGTAAGCTCAAAGCTCATTTAAAACGTATCTTCGAGGTTCTAGCTTTGGGGGTCCGGGTGATGATCTGCAGCAGTCTCATGCAGCGGGCAGGTCTTAGGTGGGTTCAATAACTGCTCGGCACCCAGGACCTCCCGTCTGCAAGGTGTCATCGCGTACGGGGCAGATGCGCTATACGATCTCCTCCGCGTCCAGGCGAAAGCGATGGTCTCGGCGGTATCCGCCAGAAGGCTCCTCTGGTTGCGCAATTGGTCAGTGGACCCGTCTTCTAAGGCGCGCTTGGGCACATTGCCTTTCAAGGGCAAGTTGCTTTTTGGAGAGGACCTTGAGTAGCTTATTAACTCTTTGGGAGGAAAACAAGGTTCATAAGCTACCTGAGGACCATCAGAAACAATCTAGGTTGTTTACGCCCTCCCGTCCTCGTTTCCGTGGTCAATGGAGATATAAGCCTCGTGGACATGGTGGCTCCTCTAGAGGTTATTCTTCCCAGTCTCAATCTTGGTCCCAGCCTTTTCGCGGGCACAGGCCCTTCCGCGAGGGGGCCTCTCAGCATGCCGCCTCCAAGCCCGCTTCACAATGAAATACAGTCGGCCCATTCCTCTGTCCCCTATCTGGGGGGTAGTCTCTCCCTATTCTTCGAGGAGTGGGTCAAAATCACGTCGGATCAGTAGGTTCTCGAGATTGTCCGAGACGGTTACGCCTTAGAATTTGCTCGAGACCTGCCGGACCTCTTCGTTGCCTCTCCTTGCAGCCATCTCAAGTGGGAGGTGGTGGACCAGACACTTTCCAGACTCCAGAGTCTGGATGCCATTGTCCCAGTTCCGCTGCAGGAACTCGATGCCGGCCAGTATTCTATTTACTTCGTGGTACCCAAAAAGGACTGTGCTTTTCGTCCGATCTTGGACCTCAAGAGGGTCAATCGGGCCCTCAGAATCCCATATTTTCGCATGGAGACCCTCAGCGGTCATCGCAACTGTTCATCCCGGCGAGTTCCTCGCCTCTCTCGATCTGACAGAGGCCTACATCCACATTCCGATTCACTGCAATTACCAGAAGTATCTTCGCTTCCACGTCCTCAACAGGGACTTTGTTTTCGGGCGTTGCCCTTTGGCCTTGCCACCGCACCATGCACCTTCATCAAGGTCATGGTGGTGGCAGCTGCCCTCCGCCGCGAAGGAGTCCTAGTCCACGACTGGCTCGTGAGGGCCAAGTCAGAGGGTCACTGCCGACAGGCGGTGGATCGGGTTCTAGCTCTCCTCTCCTCCCTGGAATGGATAGTCAGTCTTCCCAAAAGCAATCTCCAGCCTTCCCAAGTGTTAGAATTTTTGGGAGCCCGCTTCAATACTCAGATTGGCAAGGTGTCCCTGCCTCGCACTTGAGCCCTCAAACTAATCGATCAGGTGCGGAACCTTCTCTTGCTCCCTCTCCCAACAGCATGGGACTACCTCCAAGTTCTGGGCTCAATGGCCTCCACCATCGACCAAATCCCCTGGGCTTTTGCGCATATGCGTCCATTACAGAGAGCTTTGCTATCCCGTTGGCAGCCGGTGTCGGAGCAGTTTCACACTGTTCTCCCGCTTTCGGTCTCTACCATCGCCACCTTGCAGTGGTGGCTTTCGCTCCCTCATCTTCTCCGGGGAATGCCTCTTCAGACTCCACAGTGGCTGGTAGTGACCACTGATGTCAGTCTCTCTGGCTGGGGAGCAGTCTGCCAGTCCCAGACCACACAGGGGATTTGGTCGCCGGTTCAGGCTCGGTGGCACATCAATCGGCTGGAGGCCCGGGCGATGCGTCTGGCGCTTCAGGTGTTTTTACCCTTAATCCGCGGTGAGGGTACTATCCAATAACTCCACCACAGTAGCTTATATCAACCACCAGGGGGGCGTCGTCACTCTGCTTCCATATTTGTAAAACACACCTAATCTTCTGTTCACACTTTCACTGCTCATTACTGCCTAGAAAATGCTTTACAGCAAGACAGCAGTTTTGACCAGGCAGTTCTCAAAAGCTTGCCTAAGTTCTTCAATTCTACTTCAACCTCTTTCTTGGAGTCCCCACTTTTTTGGCTGATTAATGTCCTGCTTTGTCTACAGAGAAAACAAAATTGCTGACAGGTGTGTTCTGTAGGACAGTCAAGTCTCACAATCCCACCCTCCTCCCTTTTCAAGTTGAAGGTTAACTTGTTACCGAGATTGAGGAGACTCACTCTGTGGCAACTGTGCAAGAATACCTGCACCTGTTCAGAAAGCCACAGAGCATTTTTTTCTGTCTAGTGCCATTGGGTGATGACACCCACTTGGGCAACTGATATTTTGTCTGCTGCCTATGGAAAACACCTGTTACAGGTAAGCAGTTCTGCTTTCTGTGTTTTCCCTAACCAAAAGCATTATTGCCTAATAAAGATCCAGGCAGTGAGAAGTTGCATATATTAGCTAATCTTCTAATTGCTTCTCCTATTCTGATAATTTCAGCATGCTAATCATTCCCGATGAAACTTCTGACTGCCTGCAAATAGTTTATTTTAATTAAAAAAAAAAAACCTTAATAAAAGGATGTTTGTTTTTCACACCTTTAGTGTTCATCAAAGCTCCTCCCCCAATAAATTATCAATTAGTGATCATGATTCTGGGGTGGAAGATGAAGACTTCTCACCAAGACCAACTCCTAGGCCTCATCCATTGATTCAACAGGTAATGCAGCTTCTCTGAAAGATCTGAAAACCTTTTTTATCCTACAAACTAGCATTTGTCTTTGTTCATAATATATACCTAGGTATATTTCCCGGTATGTACCTGGGTTTTGTATCCCTGCCAGCAGATGGAGACACGGTTTTATTGAAACTGCTGTGCCACCTGCAGTCTCTCAGTATGGAACACTATTTTTCTGTCTCTGGCAGATAGTGCAAAACCTGCAGTCGGAGTTAAAAAAAAAAAAAAAAAAAAAAAAAAGATTTGGAGAAATTTCAAAAGAAACCTCCTAGGGAATTGAGGTCCTGGTGGGGCTATCCTCCCTGCAATGTACATATAGAATCCATGAGTTTGAGATGTTTTCAGCTGTGTATACTGATTGTAATGTCTTCTGAGTTTTTCTAAAATGAGATGACCTATTTTTTCACCATTATTTTTTTCATTTATTTAAGAAATAAGTCTACAATTGTGTAGGTTATTTGAAAACTGCATTTTGGTGTTGTGTGAATAAATGAATTTTTCGATTTAGTTACTGGTTTCTGCCAACTGGAATAAGGTTTAGATCACATTCCTTCATTAAACATCTTTTGTAATGTGCTTACATAATTTGTGGCTTTTAACATGTATATGTAATATAAATATATAATTGCACCATCTTTTTTTTTTGTGTGTGTTTTGTTTTGGGTTTTTTTTTTGTATATAAGGATTGGCATTAAATTAAACTTTAGAATTTTATTTCTTTTTTAATTTAGGTTTCTAGGATCCATCCTTCTGTTCCTGAGCTTTCCTTTATCTGTGATGGCAGCTTTGTAGAATCAAAAACCATGCCGGAACATGTGGAGAATGTAAATAGTAAAATGCCACTTACTTTAGTTCCTCAATCCACAAGAAAGACTAACACGTCAAGAAATCCATGCTACCGAAATCACTGCTATGATCATGAACCCCAAAACATGGCCAACACAGTTATAGCTTCTAATTTGAAAGGACTGTCAAATCAATTAAACCAGAAACCACCTGCTATGAAATCTTCTACAGAAAGAGAGTCTCCGGTACATTCGTCTAATCCCCTTTGGAAAGCTGGTCCCCAGATAAGAAGTTCGGGTTCATCCTCCTCTTCATCTTCAACGCCTCAGAGTGGTTCTTCGCCTGATACATCTGTACACCAAACCAGATCCTCATCTGAGAGGCTTGGTTCAAACCATGCTGCGGCCGTCCAAAGAAAAGGGCCACCTGTAATAAGGAGATCTTCCCTATCTCATTCTAGGCCTCCAGTGGTCGCGCCACAGTCTCACCTGCGCAATATTACCTTTCCACTCCAGAGTCCAAGATCAACAGAAATGCAGATGTCTGTTTCTCACGTGCCACCTTGCTATCCTCCCAATGTTTGTGGCTGTTTTCAAAACGGACACATCCAGTACTGTCCAGCAAATGCTTGGCAAGGAATAAGCAAAATGAGCCCAACTAATGTTCCAGAAATGCACGCTGAAGTTTCTCCTGAGAATGCCTTTCAGCAAAATTTGGCATGCCGAAATGTGTGCTGCAGCCCAATGTGTGCTACAAGTAGCCCAATAAACATAGGCTGTTGTTCTCCTCCAAATGGTAGTCTAATATTATCACCAAGAAGGAGACTGTCTTCCCAGGGAAGTCCTTGCAATTTGCAGTCGTATGCAACATACCCAGCATGTGCACATACACCTGCCTCCGTGGGTGAGCTGGATAATGGCATGATGGGATTATCTACTGATGCCTACAGACTCTTGAAAGAACAGGACAGGCAACTAAAAATGCTTCAAGCTCAGGTAAGTAGATTCTTTTCACATCTGAGTGTATTCTTCTTTAGGAAACTTGTAGACATTGTTGTAATAAATATATAAATATTCTTTTGACAGACCATGAATTGGTCATGCACTCAACATCAAACACTTTTTTATTCTATCCAAGGGCATAATAGGCCACTTCACTGTGCAGTCCATCACCCAGGTTTAACAATGTCTGCTTTAAACAGCAAGAGAGAATTATAGTTGATTAAGTCGAAGAAAGACCTGATGCCCGTTGCATTCAGTCTCATGATTGGAGTACCACGGGTTTGTGGGTTTTTTTGTGATGCCTTGTCCTGCTCAGGCAGCCTTTAGCAGGGGATTCACCCATTTGTGAGGACCACCATCCTGCTTGTCCTCAGAGAAAGCAGAGTTAGTTATCTGTACCAGATGTTCTCCAAGGACAGCAGGATGTTAGTTCTCACAAAACCCACCTCCTTGGGAGTTGGTTTCTCCATTTATTAGCTATATCATGGACTGAGGGACTCCGCCTAGGAGGAAGGGTAATAACTACAGCTGCACATGCTCAGTAGGGCATATTTGAAAACTCAAATTCTTTGAGATCAAAGTTCTGTGCTGGGCTCCATCAGGTGATGGTCACCCATGTGTGAGAACTAACATCCTGCTGTCCTCGGTGAACACCTGATACAGGTAAGCAACTCTTTCTGTCTCATGCAAGGAAATGAGATTGTTGATCCAAACAGACAAGCAAGGAGCAATCTGTGAAAGCAAATAAGAGGCACAGGATCCATGACCCCCTGCTCAGAATCTCAGCAGTTAAAAATAGGCTCTCAGTTGCACTCTTCAGGGAACAGACTCTTCCGGAGTCTTCAACAAATTAGCAGAACACACATACAGGGTCTTCCAATCTAACAGACAGTACGGCCTTTCTCTGCTAAAGTGGGAGGCAGAACCTTCTGTATGTACTTCCAAAATGATGGTTAGTGGCAAGCACAATTAAGAAAGTATTTTACAATTGGACTAGGCTTTTCTTATTGTCCAGTGTGACCCAGTCAGGATGTGTGTTCTCTTCTCTCATCCAGTTATCCAAACACTTTCCAAATTTTACCTCCAGAAGTCAAGCTCTTTCTATTACCACAGGAGAAAGATCTATACCTCCTCAAACTTCCCTTGCACACCCTGATAGCAGAGATGTTGAATTCTTGACAGTCGCCATTTTCATTGTCCAGAGAGGTCAGGGGCATCATCTGTTGAGCTAGGAAGCCGTACCCTAGACATGTACAGGTTTAGATGGCAGATGTTTTCCTCCTGGTGCCAGGTGGGCTCTCTGGTTCCTTTCACCTGCTTTATCAAGAATCTGCATCAGTACTTTTTCCTCTTCATTAGTTCTCAATACCTTATCAATAAGTGCACCTTGCTGCTGCTTCCAAGAGCTTTAAGAAACGTACTTATGTGGCTGTTTTGTTGGCATATTTTTGTATTCTGAAGTTTTGAATTCAAAGTGATACTTTGGGACTTCCCCCACATAATGGCTAATTCCTGCTTGACCAAGGAGAAAGCAAGTTTATCTGCAGAAAAAAGGATGAATTAGCCATTCGTAATACCTGCCCACCTCCCTGGAGAGTTGATTTTGCTTGAGCTCTGGAAGAGACTGAGGGACTCCTAACTCAGCATGCGGAAACTCCCTGTAAAGTCTTCAGTAAACTCTGATTGCTACCTTCATGGCAGCACCAATGAATGATATTGCCCGCATATAATGGCCTAATTTATCCTGCTGTCTGTGGAGAGAACACTGTTTACAGGTGAACAAACTTGATTTTTCTGAAATAGGCTCAGCTATATTACAATTTAAAATTGTTGAAGCATTTAATGCAAGGAATTCTCATCTTGTGGTTAATGTGTTTGGGGGTTTTTTTAAACTGTTACAGATTCAGCGTTTGTTGGAAGCACAAACTCTTCAGTCTGTTTCTCCTAAAATGACAACTAGTAACACTCAGTCACAGAGGCAAGTGGAGTTTGTTGCCATGCAAACCCAATCAACTCCAGGTTTACAGATGAGAAAAAGTATGAGCATTGCGGTAAGCACAGGTAAGTTTTGTTTAGTCATGATAATGTACAGCGCCTTGTAAGCAATGTTCCCTCTAAGATGTGTGGCTCAAGTGTCCCTCATGCTGCCTGACAGGCTCATTTCTGGCCACCTATGAGCGGGATTGCCATATCCTGTATGCTGACCTCATGATGCACAAGATTAGCATATAGGAAGTGCCAGCTCTGCAAGTTTTGAATACATTCGTGACAGAATGCCCTCTTCCACAACCCCCCTCCCCCCAACCAGACATGGCAGTGGAGTGAATGGTTGTCTCTCTCTCTTCTCTTTCTCCAGATTCTAAGTTGCCTCTCCTTGTTAAATGTAACTATTAACTCCTGTAAATGACCTCTTGTTAGTTGGTCGTTAACGAATGTTACCCCCCAGGTTCCATGTAAACCGATTTGATATGACCCATGTCATGAAGGTCGGTATATAAAAGAATTAAATAAAGTCAAATATTTGGTGTGGGTGGGCTGACTAGGTAGACTGTGATGGTCTTTTCCCGCTATCAAAGGCTCCTAAAAGATAGAGCTTGTTCATCTTTCTGAGCCATTGGCAGCCAAGGATATTTTTAGGAAGCCAGGAAGTGTAGCCTGGGAAACCAACTGGTTCGCCAATTTATCAGGTTCAGAGGACGGAAATGACCCTTTCAGGGGGACTAGAAAACTAAGGAATGGCACGTCAGGTTCTTCAGGAGCCAGTGGTTCCCTTTCCAGTGGGCAGCCTCGGTATTACTGAGAGTAGACTCTCACAAATTCAAACCGCTGTTTATGGTATCCCCATGTGTTTTGTCCATCAAAAGTGGAGGTACAACTTGCTAAGAAACATTCTTTCAAAACCTATGTGAATTCTGCTCTTACAAAATCGTAATTTTTAAGGTGAAATAGTTCATGGCTGTGTTGTGTATGTTCATTGAGCCTTTTATTCTTGTGTGAATAACCTGCTAATCCACATATAGCCCATAGCAGGGCATACTTTTTAATAGTAGCACCTTAGCAATGTAGCTATTAATAGGGATGATGTCATGATGATACCTCTTCCAGATATATAGTGGTTAGAAAAGTTTTTTTTTATTTTTTTAAGTTATGTACATCTCAATAACTTCAACTGGAAACATGTTAAACAGGGACATTACTAAATTCTTTAGATCGCTCAGGTTCAAATTCATGTAGTAGCAGTTTCCAGTTTCTCTTCCTTTGCTGTTGATTACAGAGGGAAACAAGCTTATGCATAACTCTTTAACACGGGACATGGCTTTTGGATCTGACAGTCATAGCTGAGCTAATTCCCTTAAAAGCCTGTATGCCCCAGTCTTTTTCTTTAAAAAACAAAAAAACTTTGGACCACTAAATATTTAGGATTCTTTGTTAATAACACTGCAAATTATCTTTACTTAAAGGTGCTAGCTTGTTTTGGAATTCTCCATGTACATCTCAAGAAGAGTCTCCTGTAAAACCAGATGATGCAGAGATTTTTAATGAGAATATCACAGTTTCTGTTAACGCGGAAGATACCAGTCATACAAGTATTGCATCCTCACTGAAAGCTGTCGACATTCACAGTTTTGCTGAAAGCAGCCAGGTTACAGAGGCAGAAGAAACTGGGTCACCTGATCAACTCAAGTAAGAACAGTTGTGAAAATTACATTAGTCTTCAAGTTTCTCCACTATCTAAGGAAGTAATGCTTTAGAAATAATATGCAGCCCTCTAAAATATCTTATACTGCTATACTATAAAACATATGATCTTCAGAAATAGTGCATTACCGTAAATATCTTTTCTGTCCATTAAGGTTAGTACTTAAGGATGAGAGCTGGCAACATTTGGAATGCTTTTGTACAATGGAAAAAATTCTGTCTTGAGTTATTACTACATGTCATCTGTATAGATCTGAGGTTCAGAACCTTTAGCCTTCTGAATTAAAGGAGGTACCATTTGTAATTGGCTAAGATTTGGGTTTTTTTAAATTATTAGGTCAGAATGTTGAATATAAACATCACATAATAAATGGGAGAGTGGGATCCTAACTCTGTTTTAAATAAGAATTGCCATGCTGGATCAGACCAAAGTCCATTGAGCCCAGCATCCAGTCTTTGACTATCCTTGTCACAAGTACCTGACAGATCCTATAAAGTAGTCTAATTCCTTTACTAACTCCCAGGGATAGTAATAGTTATCTTTTAGTTTTATCCTCCAGGAACTTGACCAAACCTCTCTTAAATCCTGCTATGCTAGTCGCCTTGATCATGTACTCTGGCAACAGACTCCACAGCTTGGCAGTGTGCTGAGTGAAAAAGTACTTTCGGCAGCAGATTCAAAACAGATTGTAGGTTAGTTTTATGGAGTGCCCTCTTGTTTTACCATTATTCGAAAGAGTTAAATAACTGTCCTATATTTAACCATTCACTTCCACTCATTTTATAAATTTCTATCATGTCCCCTCCCAGCCATCTTTTTCTAAACTCTAGACCTTGTTTGCATAACCTTTCATCATAGAGGGGAGGGAACATCTCTTCTATCATTTTGTCACCATACTCTACATCTTTTCTAATTCTACTATATCTTTGAGATGGGGCAAACAGAACTGCACACAATATTCAAGGTGCAATATAGGGTTCAGTTTGCTGGGCTGATCAATCTTAAGGTATTACATTGCAGAGCCTTATACTATTAGCTCAGTAATAAATTAGCCTTAGAAACCTAAAAAAAAACCTAAATATTTTATGAATTATACACTAAAAAGTGTTCTGTTTGTAAAAGTTTCTCAGAGGGTGAACAGGATTGGAAGTCCTTATAGCTTATATGATGGAGCCCAGGCTGGTGAAGTTATACTTCATAGCTTGTAAAAGCTTTTTCCACACTCCACTGAGCATCAGCATATCATCCTGCATTGGACGTGTGATGCTTCCTTCGGTTCTCGTCTTTCTACAGAGCCCAACTGCTGTGTGTTTTTTCCTCTAAGAAGAATTTTTAATTTTTAATATCACTTTTTTGCACAGCATTCTCAGTTCACCTTATCTTTGTCCTCTTAAAATCTTAAAGTAGGATTTTTCAATCATTCTTAGGCTTCTAAATGTTTTCCACTGCCTCCTTGTGCATTGGGATGTTTGTTTTTGTAAGATCATGTTGATTTAATCTGTTATTTTTTATCCAGTGTTCTCAAAGGAAAAGAGGGCCAACAGTTTTGATAAGTGCCCCTGGTCCAGTCACATCATTTGTCACGGATTCCCATGATAGATATGTACTTTGCCTAGGGGAGGGCCACGATGTCTCTGGGTACTCCACATGCAGGAAGATGCCCTCTAGAGAACGTTGTTCCCTTATAGAGCTGATGGAAAAGCAAGTCTGGTGCATAGACATCAAAGGGCTCAGGAGTTGCATCAGATGCTGGCGGGGCATGTCGAAAGAGCATCAGTCTCCCTTTACACTGAGCACCCATAGAGGCAGGGAGATAGGCAATTATCTAGTTTCCTCTCCTACCATCCAATCCGATGAAAGTAAAGTATTCTGCTTTGACAGCACCAGCATCAAGCAAAGGCTAGGAAGCATCTGTCTGCGTCTCCAGGAGCAAGGAGAATTTTGACTGTGGCTATAAACCCTCCGAAACGTTCTGCAGAGGACAGCTCTCTCTCACATGGTCTCTGAAATTGCTTCAGTCTCAAAGGATTCATATGCCAGCCACTGATTCACTCTCTCGTGACCCAGGAAGATATGATGCTCTTCCTACTTCCCATGCAATATTGGCATTTTTCAAGGAGGAGTTGGATAGGATTCAAGCCAGTACTGAACCATAAATCTGAATGCATTGACATTGATAGCTTTGCCAAATGAGGTTCAGTCCCTGCTGGAAACTCTCTCATTGCATCTGGGTGAAGGGCTCATTTTCCAATTCCTGAACGGTATTAGACCTCACACCACTACGCCACTGTCTGTTTAAAGCGCATAGGGGAGGAAGCTTCTCCAAAGTGCAGAAGTTGATTGGATCTAGACACAAGACAAAAGTCTTGTCTTCTAGACAGGTACGATCTCGGATCACACCACCAACCTATAATTTCTGGTTCAAAATATTCTTAGCAATACATCTATGGATTTGTATCAACAGATCTCCCTCTCTGATACCTTTCTTCTCTCATATATAAAAAATGGTCTTTCCGTTTAATTTACAGGAGGCGGAAGAATCCCAGGACAAAAATGTGATATCCTCCACCTCATGGATTTCCCCCCACCGAAGGAAGTCTTGGCAGTTCCATCCACAAAGTCCTTCAGGAGACTCAGATGGCGAATGTAGGATACAATTTCCCCCCCCCCCCCCCCCCCCCCCCCCAAAAAAAAAAAAAAAATCTGTCACCAGTTAACAAGAAGGTGGATGCAATGTACTGTCAAAAGCTCCTGGATTTGAGAAGCAAGGTCTGCCGCCTCAAGTCAGTTGTCACATCTGCTGTCAAAAAGGACAAGATGTCTAGAACCCACTCTTTGACTCTGCGGAAGGATTCTCATACTCTTGTTCTTGTGAGAAAAGTTTCAGGGTATTATGCTCAATCACTGCATATCATCCTATAAGCTTTTAATGGGTCAACATTTGCAAAACCTTCTGAAAAAGATGAGGCATTGAAGAGCATCTCCATTAGGAGAATCATGATGAACTAGTGTTACCAATGGACAAGACTATGGATTGTGGTAAACATGTGGTCAAATTGGCAAACAATGTTTTTGAAATAACATAGAGCCTCAAGGGTAGACACTGGTGCCCCTGTGGTTCTAGGCCTCAAACATTAGACCAGATGTGCAGGAAATCTCAAATGCTCTGCAGTGAAAAGAATCCTATCAGAGATGAGTTCAAAGAAGTGGTGGCTCAAATTAAGGGCCACTGTGCTATGCTTCAGACCCACTCTACTGCCATTCCAGATCCACCTTGCTCATCTGAGAGGGACTGGGGTTCAGAGGAGACATTATCTGCTATCCCCCTCATCCCCATCAGCAGCAGAAGCCACCTACTCATTCCAGACAGCAGAGAAACCCAAAAACACAGCCAGCATATCTGTCAAAACCTGGGTCAGGGTTTTCACGTCATCCAGGAAAATATAACCAGAATTCCAGTATCCATGCTGGAGAACTTTCCTGTCGGAAAGACTGACGTTTTACATAAACCATTGCCCAGAATAACCTCAGATACTTGGGCTCTCAACATAATCAGAAATGGATACAGACGATATCTAATGGAAACCCTGCTAAATTGCCCCCAGTTGTTGATTTGCTTCCCAACATCAAGAACTTTTATTCATGAACTTGATAAACTGCCTACATGCAAAAGAAATTCTTGCTTAAAGGCCATTGAAATCAAATCCATTCCACCAGGAAAAAAGGGCAGGAATTATATTGAGTACATCCTGTTTCCAAAAAAAAAGGGGGGGGGGGATTTCCATCCCATTCTAGACTTGAGGGCTTTGAACCAATTTCTGGTAAAGGAAAAGTTCAAGATGGTTTCTTTGGGCACCTTAATTCCCTTCCTGGAAAAAAAGAACGGTCTATGCGCTCTGAATTTGAAGGATGCTTACATCCACCTAGAGACTTTCAGGTCACAGGAAGAATCTCTGATTTGTAGTAGGGAAGCACCGCCTCAAATATAGGCCAGCATCTGCACCATATGTATTCCTGAAACGTCTTGCAGAGGTTGCAGTGCATCTACATAAATTGGAGTTACATGTAATTGGCTGGTCAAGTGCACATCAGGGAAGTGTCATGGAATCGATTAAGTAAATAATCACCAGATGTTGGGAGTTGCTAGGGTTAAGACGTTAATTAGCCTGAAGCCAATGTGAACCCATCTCTCAATTAGAATTTATAGAAAACTGTTAAATAAGACTTGGGCAAAAGCCCTTCTTCCATAAGAATCCTTCATGCTGATATCCAAAATGGAGGAAACAAACAGCAGGTATCAGCATGGGATATGTTGAGGTTGTTATGTTTTAATGGCATAAATAGTATAGTCACTCCCTTGGCACATCTCAATGAGAGAAGTCCAGTGGACGCTACAATACAGTAGTTACAGGCCACTCAGGGATCTTCAGGATCTAAATCACCCAACACCGCAGAGTCAGTCAAATGTAGTTAGAGTCTTCTTCCAATCTCCTCCAACTCAAACTGAACTAACCACGAATGTGTTCAGTTTGGGCTGGGGAACTCAGGTAGGAGGGGCTCAGGAAAAATTGCATTACCCAGAGCTAAGGGTGGTACTGTATGCTGTAAAGGCTTTCAGAGATCAGTTGGCTAATAAAATTGTCCTCATTCAATCATAAGAACATAAGAAAATGCCATACTGGGTTAGACCAAGGGTCCATCAAGCCCAGCATCCTGTTTCCAACAGTGGCCAATCCAGGCCATAAGAACCTGGCACGTACCCAAAAACTAAGTCTATTCCATGTTACCATTGCTAATGGCAGTGGCTATTCTCTAAATCATATAGCAGTTTCTATGTGAACAGCTCATACATCCTGGTCAGGAAACTTTTATCCCTGGACAGTTTCTCATGGAATGGTCCTAAAAGCCACATATGTGGCAGACAAAGAGAATGCTCTGGCAGATGATTAAGTTGGTTCTTGGAACAACATGAATGGTCCCTGTGCCAGGGGAGTAGCTAACCAGGTATTCCATAAATGGGGAAACACCTGAGGTAGATCCGTTTGCATCTTTTCAGAACCTTTCTGTCCAGGACTTCTACTCCAGAAGTGCTCAGACAAGCTAGCCTCTGATACCTTACCCTATTGGAGAGGGGTCTGTATGCTTATACTCCAGGTCCTCTAGTGGCGCAAACTGTTCTGCTCTTGCTGAAGTCCATCAGGGAATCAGTTTAGTTGGGGAGTTCCCAACACTTACCATTCAGAACCAGGGAACATTGTGTCATTCTAACATCAGGTTCCTAGCTCTCTCAGCTTGGATGCGAGAGGATAGAATTTAATTCTCTTAACGTCTCAAAGGATGTCATTGTTCTTCTGGTTTCTAGGAAGGATTCCACAAGGAAAACTATATGGTTTTAAATGGAGAAAGTTTGTCTTCTATTGTGAGGGAAAGATCCTAGACACTTTCTCATGTTCCATACAAACAACCTGAATATTTTCTACATCTTTCTCAAAACGAGCTCCATTAGGATTCATCTTAGTGAGTTGATCCTCATCACCACTATGTAGAAGGTAAACTCATCTGTGTACATCCTTTAGTAGTCTGATCCACGCAGGGCTTGCTTCAGTTTAAGTCTGTCATCAACCTCCACTGTGATATTTGCCCAGTTGATGAAAGCTCCCTTTAAACCTTTAGACTTCTGTGAGCTGAAGTACCTGTCCTGGAAGTCCATTTTTGGTAGCAGTCACTTCAGCACACAGTGTCAATTAGTTCCAGGCACTAGTGACATTTCTGCCTTATACTAAGTTTTTTTAATAATGCTTTTTTTGTGCACACATCCTACCTAAGGTGGTGGATTTCTACCACAACAATTAGCTGTCCTTCCAATGTTTTTCCCTAGGCCACATGTCCACAAAAGCAAGCAATCCTTGCACACTTTGGATTGCAAAAGAGCCATAGCTGCCTGTCTGGAACAGACTGAAACCTTTAGAAAGTACACCCAACTTCTGTTTCTTTTGACCACACCAAACCTGGAATTGCATTGACAAATGCATCCTTTCTTGCATTAGCAGATTGCATCTTTCTGTTATGACCAGGAAGATCTGACTCTGGATGGGCATGTTAAAGCCATGATGGTAGCTCACCTGAGATCAGCCTCCTTTAAAGGGATTCACAAAATTGCAACACTGTGTTCAGTCCACATACTCTCATCTCCTCATTGTGTGGATTAAGACTCTGAATCAGTGGGTTTGCTTAGTCTCTCTTCTGCAGATTCTGAGGTTTAGAATCCAATTCCATCTCTCTAGAATCTATTTTTTGTTTCCAGACTGTCTTAAAAAAAAAAAATAGCAAAGATGACTTGTTGCCAACAAAAATAGTTTTGTCTGGTACTGTGTATTTTGTGTTTCTGGTTGTATTTCCCCTTTTTCATTAAAGGCAGCCTATAGTTGAGATTCCTCAGCTGTGAGAACTTCACATCCTGCTTGTACTCAGAGAAAGTAACAGTTGCTTACCTGCAACAGGTGTTCTCAGAGGACGCCTCCCCCTGGAGTTGGTTTCTAAATGTTAAATACTGTACATTAAGACCCGAAGTGAGTGCTGTACAGCATCTGCTCAGTGGAGTGTGACAGAATGCTTCTTGAAGCTATAAAGTGTAACTTCACCGACCCAGGCTCCATCAGATTCATGCTGTTGATCTTGCAAACCACATGTTACAGTTAAGCAGCTTTCAATGTATACATTTGTTTGGTATGTATAACATTCTCATGATCTTAAATCGGATGGTTGTGATGATTCTTGGTTGGGGAGTGAGGGCTGGGTAAATGTTAGCTACTTTGTAGTTTTAAAATTAGAGGTTAACAGTTGTTACTTGGTATATCCAAGGTGCCTGGACTTCAGAATTGCTAAGGGTGGCGGAAAGGAGACCTTAGTTTTGATGCATCTGGTGGCCTGAGCAGAATTTTGGCTAAGGTTTCAGCTTTTTCCATTAATAACTAAAATGGCTTCAATTAGTTTACAAGAAGACTGAAGAGAGTTAACCACAAGTGTGACTCAAACACTAGACCTAAAAGTCTGCATTTTCTTTATCTACCAAGCAATCCTTCAAAAACCGTTTAAGGCTTATCTGCTAGAACAGTTCAGTTCTGCAGTTTAAACTGCTAAACAATAATTGCTTATATTTACAGTAGGCTCTTTATTCCAGGTTTTAGGAGTGCTTAACTTTAAATGTTTAAAGGGTTTACTTTTAGACACAGAATTAAGAGGAGGAGTAAATCTGACCCTAATTGAGCAAATTCGTATAAAATGTACACTAAGACTTGATTAAATCTAGAGAATCTGCTATACTAGATCAAACTGTATACTTCTTGTATTATAAAAAGTCTAAATCCTGTGAAGGATTTCAAAGGCACATGGGATAAACACTGGGGATCCCTAAAGGCTAGAGGATGGGAATAAATTTAAAAAAAAAAAAAGCTTGGGGTAACCTGCTACCTTGGGAAACTTGCTGGGCAGACTAGATGGACCATTTTGGTCTTTTTCTGCTGTCATTACTGTTACTATATGTTAAATATAAAATACACATTGCCAACAGATGAGATCTTTACCCTCTATGACAATATGAAATGTCCATGCCACTGCAGGGAAACAGTATGATAAAAGGCAGCTTCAGAATTCAGTCGCATGGCTTATCTTCCTCCAGTGCAGGGAAAGAGTATGATAAAAGGCAGCTTCAGAATTCAGTCGCATGGCTTATCTTCCTCCAGTGCAGGGAAACAGTATGATAAAAGGCAGCTTCAGAATTCAGTCGCATGGCTTATCTTCCTCCAGTGCAGGGAAAGAGTATGATAAAAGGCAGCTTCAGAATTCAGTCGCATGGCTTATCTTCCTCCAGTGCAGGGAAACAGTATGATAAAAGGCAGCTTCAGAATTCAGTCGCATGGCTCATCTTCCTCCAGTGCCACTAAAACCATATAACAGGCTAAGTTTGTCACCATTGCTTAGCAAGTTTGTGCAAAAGTTTGAAAAATGCTCAGTAGCTAGAAAGAACCACCACAACCATATCCTTTAGGAAATTCAGATTTTTGTCAGAGGCTACATGTTTATGGAAGTTTGTTCTAAATATGTGAAGATCCAACTTTATTTCCTAGATATATTGGATAGATCCTAGTCATTTGCTTTATTTTATTTTTTTAAGTTCTCTAAAGCCAGTGATGTAACTGGTCAAATGAAATATGGATGTCTTAATGTCTTTAAATTTCTATGAAGATAAATCATTCACAAATTTAAATAGACCGCATGAAAGGAAAGCTATATAAAACATTTTTAGATTTCCTTTCTGACCAACACAGGAATAGCCCTGTTACTCCATGGAGCCCTGGCACAAATGTACAGGATGGACCAACAGAGGGAGCTATCAACTGCTCAGTGACAACAGATGAAGGAAAATCCGAGAACTCAGTCCAGTCTTCTGCAAGAAGTACATCAGATGATCACAAATTTTACCAGGATTTACTTGTAAGAGCAGTTTTTAATATAATTTCTTTTTGCATCAACTCCACAAAAAGAACTGGGAATGTATTTACTATGGAGAGGTCTCCCTTATCTGATCATTCACATGCCTAATTGTAAAAATAATCCTTTAAAAGTTATTTTATTGGTGTAACACTTTCCTGGTTTTGATACAGCTTACTATAAAGACTTGGGTTATTTGGTCTTATTTTGTTATCATACTGACTGTAGGAATTCAAAGGCTTTTTAATTTTACCAAAGATACTAGGAGTTAACCTAGTGCTTAATGTAATGGGCTAGGACCAAGAAAACAAGATTGTTTGTTTGTTTAGTTTGCTGAAAAGTGATATATCAAGAACAATAACTGACGGTTTATATATTAATGGCCAAATTTTAAATCCCCCACATGCGTTAAAAATGGGGGTTATGTGCCTGGTGCACGCCAAGCGCATCTTCAGAGGGGCCCGGCCAGGCATGTAACCCGTTACACGCAGAACTGCTGGGCCTCTTAGAAGGGGCGGGCCGGGGGGGGGTCCTGGGGGGGGGGGGGCCAGGCATTGATTGCTGTCCTGGAGCCTTGAGCACTGGCTGGCTGCTGGCATGTGTAACTTGCTTCAGGTTGGGCCCTGAAGTAAGTTCGAAGAAAAAAGATTTTAAAAGGAAAAAGATAGGAATTAGGGGTTGGAGAGGGGACGGGAAAGGGAGGTTAGAGTAAAGGGTTAGGGAAGTTCCCTTCCAGTCTGCTCATTAATTGGAGTGGACTGGGAGGGAACTGGGGAAGGCCGTGATGCATCGCCACGCAAAAGTTGCACAAATCTACCCCCCTTGTGCACGCGGATTACAAAATCCAGTGCGCATGCGCGCGCGGCCCAACGATTTTATAACACGCATGTGCTGCCGCGCGTATGTCACAAAATTGGTGCATGCCAGGAAACTCACATGGACGCATGTGCACATACTAAAATCTACTCCTAAATGCTCATATGCATGTATATGTAAATATTACATATTAAATGCATTTGTGCATTGTGTTCTGGTCACAAGAGCATTGGAAATGTTGTGTTAGTGTCCATTATGCATATACACACATGCGCGCACACACACACACACACACACACACACACACACACACACACACACACATATATATATATATGTATATATATATTCATTGTGGATATCCTGAAAATCCAACTGGCTGGGGGGGGTCCCCAGGACAGGGTTAGGAACCACTGCTTTAAACTCTTTATAAAACTTATGTACTTTGAAATGTATTGGTATTTTGAGTAGAACCCCAATGTGTCTCCTAAAGGGTTCAGGAAAAAAATAGGCTACGGGATTCAAGTCAAACATATTAAAATGCTTCACTAAGGGACTGTAGTGCTGAAAGTATAATTCATCCTTTCAAGTGTAAAAACCCACTTTAATGTAGTCATTCCCCTGTCCTTGGGCCCTAAAAGGGTTTGTTCAAGCTGTGCTCAGGAAGTAGAATTTTGTAGAATTGCTGGTAACTTGTGCAGCAAATACGCTCCAGTTACACCAGTTTTCAAAGGAAACACACATGTGTACATTTGCTTTTGAGAATGATCCCACAAAACTAACTATACGTTGCAGTGTGTGGGAGTTTCCCATGTAGACTTTTTTTCAAATTCAGAAGTGAAATAAGTGAAAACTCTGCCCCAACCATGCCCTGGAAACGCCTCTATACAATACAAACTAAGTGCCTAAGTTTTCCTGCACAACAGGCAAGCAATTTGATAAAATCTCATTTCTGCACGTAAAATTGTGTTACTTGTGGAAATGTGTTTAACATTTACCTACAAAGTTGCAAAGCTTTTAGAACTATCAGAGGAGAAACATTGACTGGGCATGTATGCATGCCCAGTCATCTTAGTTTTAGCTCTCCAGTTTATAGATCTGCATATTAGCAGTATGCATCCTTAGGGAAGCATTTCCACACAATCAAATTAGCTGATTAGTTTGAAGCGATGTATTCTCTTGTAAATATGTGTGATTTTATTTGTGTGTGTATTAGGGCCAAGTAAACCAGCTTTTAAAGTCCTCAGACACAAAGACTGAGGAATCAGCAAAGAGAGACATTTCAGCAGATAAGTGTGTCACAGCGCAAAGTAAATCCAAGAAGAGTCCAGTAACTGATCAATATCTGAATGACAAAGACAACGTGCTTAGTGCTACCCTTAAACAGCTAAGAAATCTTGGTGTGAAGATAGATTTGGATTCATCTGACACAATGAAGAAAAATGCAAATAAAGTTGAGAATGTCAGGTAATGTACAGTATTTAAGACAGCACTAAAGCCTGATTGTGTGTCCGAGGTCCCACACATTTGACTGTTCTTAGGATATGAGTTTGTCACAGTAACAGTGCATGAACCTGTTTAATGCAGCAACATGTAGTTTGTACACTAAAAGCTTCTCCTAACCCTCAGCTTGCTGATATTGGGCATAGTTGACCACCTTTTTTTCCATCCATAAGCAGGCTGAATTAACTATGATGTGGGTGATGTCATCCAGCAGCACAGAACAGATTCATCTCTCCTAGCTAGCAGAGCTTTTACTCTGCTGAGCATGTGCGGGAGTTCCCATGCAAGGCATTGCCTCGTGAACCTCCTCAATCATTTTTTGTCCGAGCACAAGCAAGGATGTATACACTCTCTCCATATATATTTTTCCTAGCATGTAGCCAGATGGACTCAGGACCAATGGGTTATGTGCTCTCCTGCCAGCAGGTAGAGACAGTCAGGTTTCAAAGCTGACATCACCCTGCAGTGACCTCAGCCGTTCAGTATCTCTGTCTTAGTAGATGTGGTCGCACTATCCCCACACCAGCAGCGGTGTTTAGCGGGATTGCAGCACTAGTTTGAAGAAGAAATTTAAGCTTACCTCTAAATTGGGAGAGAGATCGAGCCCCGCTCTCCTGCGGTGACACCTAAGGGTCCCTCCCCCAGTTGAGAATTTCTGAGGTGATTTCCGAGATCCCTCAGTGTGTGCCTTGGTCCGGTAGCATTGCTCTTCAAAATGTCTGGCCAAAAGAAATCTGCCATCAGTGGTGTTTTAAAAAGTTGCATATGTGACAAAGTAATGTCCGTCCATGGATGGCCACAAGCTGTGCCATTGATGTCTGTCTGCGGCCAGACCTTGATCAAGCAGACTGTGGTCCTGGTGTTCCAGGGCTAGTAAAATCAAGGAGTTGAATAAATCTCTTTGGAATCACAGCAAATCCTCTTTCTGCAGAGCAGTAGTAGGCAGTTGAAGAGTAGCTCCTCCAAAACACCTCCCATCAGCGCAGGCCAAAGCCGTGGGGTCAAGCAGGCAGCATCACTTTATTCATCTGAACCTACCTAGAAGAAGCATAATCTTTTGAAGAGGGGTGAATCTACGTTGACACATTGTGCACCAGTACTTTTGCATGGTGAATCAATGTGCTTGGGGCCTGCACTCTACCGATGCAGTGCACAATCCATCGATGCATACCTCAAGAACACGTGGCATTTGGGCTTCTTCCAGAAAAACCATCCCAATGTATGTATCCAGGAAACAACCAAGTTCCACACCAGCTTTGTCGATGCAGTTCAAGGGAGGCCCCTTGAAGCATTTGACAACTACCATTCAACCCCCATCAAAGCACCAGCCTCCTCTACTACTGCAATCACATCTGTGCAGATAATGCAGCAAGATGACTCTTCTAGGCTCTGAGCATTATGCTGGTCACCCTAGATGAGGTGCTGAAGGTGTCTTGTTACCCCTAGCCCTGCCAATTACAAGAGCCCTTACTCCTTCACAATTGCTAGCAGAGGGTTTCCATCTGGAGGCACCAAATCTGGTATGCTCCATAGTGCCACTCACTTCCCACAGCCTATTGAATGTTCCACCTCCTACACCAGGTAGGAGGATGACAGTCACTCGACCAGATTGCAGATATGGTGTATACTTTCTTACTTTTGACCAGGAAGAGAGAAGGAAATATCCATTATGGTGATCTAAGATTAGAGTCCCAGTTTCACCTAGAGATCTGAATACATTAGAAAGCTTTCTACAAAGTTCATCATCCCACTCAACTGCAGCAGAGTCAAGTCATTCAGAGGTGGCAGACCAGGGTGTTTTCCTTCTGGGGTAATCGGGAGAAATTAGTCATTAGGATTCTGGATTAGTGAACCCTCACCATTAGGTTCAGAAGAAGTTCCAGAGGTATTCCTTCTGACTCGTTTCTGGAAACTCCTAATCATACTTTACCTCCAGAAGACCTTACTTACTCAAAATTTGTAGGAAAAATGAGACACTGGGCATCAATGTACACAAGGATAAAGACCCACTATTAGACGTCTTTGGCCTCCTCCCAAATACTGGACATGCCATCCAAGCCAGCAGCTCTTCCAATCCATGACATTCTGAACCTGTTACAGATGTGAATGTGGGAAACTAGACAAGTATAGAGTTCAGAAGTCAACAGGTTTTGGAGCACACCTTCCTCGCAAGTCCAGCTACCTCCTCATTCAGTGCTATACACTCTAACTCTCCAATCTTATTTTTTAGACTTCTAGCAGGAAATTTGTAGGGCAGCAGTATGATTCTCACTTCATACTTTCACCTGACGTTATAGTTTGGATGTGTGGGCGCAGGAGGCTGCATCCTTTGGAGAGTGTGCTGCAAGCTGGTCTTTCGGGTTCCCGCCCAGTTTAGGGGTGCTTGGATACATCCCACTTGTCTGGACTGATCTGGGTATGTACAGAAAAGGGAAATTTTGGTCATTACCTGCTAACTTCGATCAGTCCAGGATCCTGCCCCACCACTGCCAAAAGACTTTTTCCTGCTGATCATTGTACAAGTTTTCTAAGAGTTTTATTCAATTGTACATAAGTTTTGGTGGTCTGGAGGTAAGAGGCTCCAGCGCAGGGGGTTTCAGCCTTGGTTTTTTTTCTAGTTTGCCCTGGTAGAGGTTTTGAGGTTTATCTTGGCTTGGGTACAGGCACTGCTACTTAACAGAGAGCGCCACCTGAGAGACTGCAGGTGGCGCTCTCTGTTAAGTAGCAGTGCCACAAAGTTTTTTGTTCTCTGCCTCCATCTGCTGGTAGGGATGCATAAACCCACTTCTCTGGACTGATCTGTGGTATTACAGGAATGAAAATTAGCAGGTAAGAACCAATTTTCCTATCTGTTGGCTCAGCAGCAAGTACTGCTATATGGAGACCCATAAATTCTCATCCTTCCTTCCTAGCAGGGCTGGGAGCATGGAATACTCATGATCCTTGCAGGGAGGCAGAGCCACTTAGCTAGTGACATCTGCTGGCTAGATGGAGTTCTTAAGGGGAACTGTGTTCTAATTTGCTTGACATTTGCTGAAAGAGAAATGGGATGAGGGGCGAAAAGGTTGGAGATGTCTCATGAGAGCCTTGTATAACTGTTCGGTTTACATCAATGACATTGCTCACCACTGCAGTGTTCAGAATTGCTAATTTTTTAATATTTTTGGTATTTCAGTGTCTTGGCTTGTATAAATCCTGAAGCAGTGATCCCCAGACTGAGCTACATGTCCTTTGCAAACATTGGTATGAGCGGTTTTAACCCCAGTGGAGCTGATCTGAGCATGGAAGCAAACGCCATTGCTCTAAAATATCTCTCTGAGTCTCAGCTGTCCCAGCTTTCCACAGAGTCGCTCCAGCCAGAACCAGGCCTCTGGATTCTTCATCCTTTCAGGGTCTCTTGCTTTGAATGCTGACAAGAGTTTAGTGGGCCTTAGCTTAATTTCACCAAACAATATGTCCTTTGCAACCAAAACGTATATGAAGAGATATGGGCTGATTCAAAGCAATGTCAGCAGTGAGGATGAAGACGAATCACTTAAGGAAGACAGCAGCATTCTGGGACTAGAGCATGAAAGTGGTGTGCATCAGACTTTAACACTGTAATCCTAGGTCTCGGTTGCGGAAAGGAACAATCAGAAAGAGTAAATGAAAGTGTGGTACTAACTTGAAACACAACCATGATATATCAGCTTCTCCATCCCTATCCAAATCGGATGTATCGACATTAAGGGACATTACCAATGAGATCATTTCCACCAAGCCTTCAAAATTATTGCAACCTTCAGGTGAAAATTCATCACGCAAAGACTTGAAGGCCAGTGGCACGCTCTTGATGGGTGAAGTACAGTTTACGCAGCACCCTGAGAGAGAGATCCTCCCGGATATAAGCTACCCACCACCTTCCTTTGAAACATTAAGGCTCCCTGAAAACCTGAATTCAGTTGGTGACTTCCTAGATGTGAACCGCCTCAGACAACTCCCCAAATTATTTTAAGTCCTCATAAATGTGTATTTTCCACTTGTAAGAACATTCTAAATGTAAAACAGTTTTTGGTTGCAATGTAATGTCCCCTGCATGAAAAATTCTGTTGGAAACCTTTTCTCTGCTGTAATGCTGGTGTTCATGGCCTAGTTGGCTGGATTACTTTTCCAAAGCGTGGCAGAGTTTGAGCACTGTAAAGACTGGAGAAGAGGGACTGGCAGTCATCTGCAAGTTGATATTTTTTTGTTCAACAGAATTAAAATGTTTTGCACTTCTGTTTACAAGATGTATGTCAAACAGGTCACAAAAAACCTTATTCTGTATTTTGTGCTTAACACCAGCTAATGCAAAAATGTTTGCCCATGATATATTCTTTTTAATATCAATGACTTGTTGAATCTTTATTTTCCTTGTAACTTTAATTTAAACTCATTTTGTTTACATTTTTCAACTTCTGCAGTGCCTTATTGTTGGTAATTGCATTTGTGGCTGATCGCATTGGAAAAAAATAAATTTTACAGATCTGGATACAACTGTTACACATCTGACTGCTGAGCTATCTGAGACCAGCCATGGGCTACTATTACTCAGGTGGACAGGGTTGTATGTTAAACTTGATAATCATTTCACATTATCAAGACTCATTCCCTTTGTATTTTTAAATACACAGTCCTAATTTTGTTTACTTCAGATAAAACTTATTTACAAATACTGTTTCTTGTATGTGCATTCAAAATGGGCCTTGCCTGCTGCACAATCACGTTATGTATTGAAAATCCCAAGTTAGCCAGCTGTCATAAATTTGGGATAAAATTGCACTTATTTTAATTTGAGTTTTACATTTATATAAAGCATCTGAAATCACCAGTGAATACGTATGCATTCCAAAATGTTTCATGTGTGTTGGTGCAGGGCTGATTACAAATCAAGTTGACTATTCCTAAACTAAACTTCTGAAGCAGCTGTATATAAAATATTTAGCAGTCCTATCACTTCTGTTGGTGATCTTTCAGAGGGATAAGGTCCGTGGTTTTGCTATGCTTTCCCACTCACGAAATGCTGAACAGGTACTGTCTCTGTCCTTGGTGTCGTTTTTTGAACTCGAAGTCAGTTGGTAAATGGAGCTTCTGTGAGGCTTTTGACCAACACAATTGTTCACGTTTAAACATGTTTCAGAGCTTGCAAAAAAAAAAGAAAATAATAATAACCTCTGGTTAAACTCTTAGTACACTTGGCAGCATAGGATGGCTTGTAAGACTGGTTGCCATGGAAACTGGTTTGTTTACCTTGTTAAGCATCTTCCATCCTGTTATTGCCGTCTAGTGTAACCAATCAAAACATGGTATTTCCTGTATGTTTTTTTTATTCCACCAGATTGCTAATCTGTATTAGAAAATGGAACATTGGCAATGGCCAGATTTAGCAAGCATTAACAGAACAGTGAAAACTTGTTAATTCTTGCCAATAATGTGAGGATTGAAATGGATTTTGCTGTGCTTTTTTTTTTTTTTTAATTTTTACATTTTATTTTATGATCATAATGTCATTGGCAGTGGATATTGGATAATTACTTGTGGCAAGTCAATTATTTTACGTACTGTTGCTGAAATAATTGCTTAGAGAAACCACTGAAATCACTTTAACATCAGTTTTTGTGGATGCATTATAAATTAAATTTGAGTAACTGAACCCATGGTAAAATCACTGGAGTGTATTTTGCAGTGTATTAATCCTCCTTTGTATATTATACATTTTTAATGTAACATTTTAATAAAGATATATAAAAAGATTTGCTCATGCATTTTCTGTGTAGCAGTGTTTGAACAGTTAGTCTAGGTAGGTTTTCAGAGAGGGTAAGTGGGGAAAAAAATTATGAACACAGGATCTGGTGTGGAGAAATGCAGAGGAGGAGGTATTTAGATATAATTTTTTAAACTTCAGAAGTTGAACTGAGTGGGTCCGTGTAACACCCATGATATGAGGCAGTCCTGCAACTCTGGAAGCTATGAATTCAAGGCTTCAGCCCAGGGCTTTGTCTGATGACATTCATCTGTGAAGAGTCGAACAGGATGCTTGTCCTTTGCCTCTTTGGCATCTTACTTTTGAGGATAGGCTTGAAAGTTTTTCGGCCAGATCTCAATCTCCCTACTCAAGTGTGAACAAGGGCTCCAAAGGCTTGCGCCAAGAGCCCAGGCAGCAACCATTTGTTTTGATGTAGCTCTTAAAGCAGGGGTTGGCAACTCTTGAGTACCACAAATAGATATGGTTTTCAGGATATCCACAATGAATGTGCATGAGAGAGATTTGCATGCATGGAAGTAGTACATAGAAATATCCATAACGAATGTGTATGTCAGTTCCTGCCATACAAGAGTTATAAGGAACAAACTCACAAGACTGAGAGCGTTCTCATATGCTTCTCGCACTGGCATACCTTACCCATGAAGACTAGTAAAATCTTTCCTCTTAAAGTTTAGTAAAACAGTTCAGGCTATGCTATAGAAGGAAGCGTTAAGTAAGTGTGTACTCTTATTACTTGTTTTATGAGTATTTGTGATTTCTTATGGTTTCATTTTTTTGTGTATTGTATGAAGATTATGTATGCTTTATATTGGGATCCACACTGGATGGTTTTACTGGAAGCAGTGGAGTATAAGTTTGTTTTTTTTTTAATTTAATTAAAAAAAAAAAAGTGTGGATACCCTAAAAAGCAGACCTGTTCTACTTGAGGACTGGAGTTGTCTACCTTTTTGTCCTAGCCACATGGCTTAGAGAGCCTGGATGAACTGGAGCTTCCAGATGCTCTGAAGCAGGCACATGTGAGGTTTAGTTCAGCCTCTTGCACAGAGGTTTCTCCACAGAAGTCTCCCTGAGGCCAACCTAGTAACTTCAAGTTGTATATTTAACTTGTGAGTTCCTTATGTAAGAGAGAACCAAGGTGCTGTGTTCCATATTAGGAACTCACTATTACTGCGCTCAGAACGACCAAGTTAAATGGTGGAAAAGGTCTAGCAATAATTAATTCAACTAACAAGACCCCCTTCCTTATCTTCACCAATCATTAGACACTATTGTTATTGACCATCATAATAAGCATCATTGTGTGGTGATATACAGCCATTGTCACTCTGCCTTATATTTAATCATAGATCAGTCCATGATTTGATGATTTATTTTTTGATTTTTTTGTGCTTCTCTCACCCGTGTAGTTAAAATGATACCATGTTATACACTATATATTATTTCTCCAGATATCCCCAGGGAAGATGCTGAGAAACACCATGCCGCTTGAATAACACCCTTTAGGAAGGACATGTTGGAGTCCGAAACATTGGACAGTGTTGGGCATGAAGAAGCAATGTGCTAAATCTCCACATTGCTTAAAAGTTGGGGCATGAAGATCATGGTTGGTTGACAGCAAAGGAAAAACATATAATGATGACGAATGGAGACATGAAGATAAGTGTATTTAATTATGTATGCTGATATCTGGAGAAATAATATATATAGTGTATAACATGATATCATTTTAACTACACGGGTGAGAGAAGCACAAAAAATCAAAAAAGAATTTTGTTATCAAATCATGGACTGATCTATGATTAAATATAAGGCAGAGTGACAATGGCTGTATATCACCACACAATGATACTTATTATGATGGTCAATAACAATAGTGTCTAATGATTGGTGAAGATAAGGAAGGGTCGTTAGCCGTATTAGGAACTGTCACCCAAGAAACTGACATTGAAGTTGTCATGGGCAATACAGTTAAATCAGTTCAGTGTTTAGCGGTGTTAAAAGCAAATAAGATGTCGTTCTACCAGAGATCCATACAGACATAATATTCCTTCAATAATGCCTAACATTCTGAGTATAGTGTGTAGTTCTGATCAGCCCTTGTTAAAGCAAATGTAGAACTAGAAAAGTTACAGAGCAGAGCAACAAATATAAGAGATTGAAAAGCTTAGCATGTTAGGGCTCTTCACCTTTGAGAAGAAATGAGATACAAGTCTATAAAATCATGTTATGTAGATCAGGGGATACTTATTTATCCTTTCAAATGGAATTAAAACTAAGGCCTCTCCATGAAACTGACAGATTTAAGAGATCAGGGTTTTTTTGTTTTGTTTTTTTAGGTCAACAAAAACTGCACTTTGTTTCTGAAGGATATGGTTAAAACTAGTATTAGAGCTAGATTTTATAAATGGCTGGACAAACTTCTGGAGAGCAGGTACATTAATTAGCCATGTAAACTTGGGAGATCTCAGTCTCTTCTGAGAGTGACTGACAAACCATGGATTTCCACGTTAGCAGTTGCTGGATACTTCCCAGTGATCTGGATTAGCCACTGGAGCTTTTCAATGATTAATGCAGATCTATAAGATGGGCAAACAGTCACTTTCAATGCTCTATAAATTTCTACACAGTTACTGATTATACTTAAAAGTGCTGGTGAAGACATGGATGTAGAAATTGATATGACTTCTAAAATTACTGAAGCTGCAATATTCAGAGAACAACACCTGAAAGTGATATATCATTTACATTTTTCTGCATATAGAGCCTATAAAGCTAATCGCTCCTCTTCAGCTGCCTGTTTAAAATGTGGGGTGCAGAATGCTTCATTATATCATGGCCTATGGATTCAAACATTTTGGGAGGAAGTGTTGAACTTTTTATCGGTTTTGTTAAAGAAGATATGCACTGATCCTGTTTTATGTGCACTTAGATGGTTGTAATCAGTTTGCTCATATTGAAATACTTGATGTTGGCCAGGCTCAGTATATTGCGATCGTGGTTAGATTCTGATGTAGGGTTGCCACCTGGCTTCAGATTTTCAGGACAGGTTGATGCAGTCTTGCTTTTACTCACCTGCATGCAGATACTTATAGTCTTGCTTTTCTTAGGGCATGTAACAAAGAAATGAGAATAAATCCCAGCATGCAATGGGGTAAAACCAGGACTGGATCAACCTGTCCTGAAAATCTGGAGCCAGTTGGCAACTTTATTCTCATGGCGCTGTATTCCAATTCTGGATATCATAGCTTATTGTATTTAGCCATTGTCTTGATCACAGAACTTGGAGTTTGTGTACAGATGGAGCATGACACAAGTTTGGGAAAATATGGTTCTCTTACTTACAGTCACTTCTGCAAGATGTTCAAATACAATTTCAATTTGGATGATGGGAATCTTCCATAGATATGCAGATTCTACCTCCTGGACTGATACTGCTGCATTGTTGGACTGCATATGGAAAAGGTGGGAAGCGGGGGATTTAAATATTACCTAGAGTTGTTGAATTGTTTCTTGGCTTTATGGAAAATTTTTAATAAAGAAAATATTAAAAAAAAAAAAAAAAAAAGCCTGCTAGTGGAAAATGAGAACTTTTGAGAGGTCAATTACAAACGCTTGCCCTCTCTATAACTATTTGCACTACTACCATTCCAGTTTATAAATCTAAAAATAGCTATTTACACAGAAAGAGGAAATCCATCAACTGACACACTGAGAGATTGTCTGGAGATGAGAGGAAACTGACTGTGATAATCAACATTCTTGCATGTCCATGTAGAGGAAAACTAAAACAGGAAGAACAAAATATGAGGCTTAGATGAATTCAGAGAAAGTAAAGGGCAAGAACAGGCACTGCAGCTTATACATGAAAGAACTGTGCACCAGCAACTTGGGTAAAGAGAATGTGCAAGGTGAAGCTAAACATTTGCAGGCATTAGAAAAGTGGGCAGGCCAGTAGAAGGTGGAGGGGCCTGTCCCTGGGAATGACTTGCAGAGATAAGGAGGTATGGCAGAGATAAGTTTCTTCTGCAATTCTGTGATGAGTCTGAAAAGAAACTGCACAGGAACACCATAGAAAACCCTGAATGGATGCCAACGGAGCTGGAAACTGTTGCAAAGACCTCACTGGGCCAGGGAACTCTTACATAGTGTCCTAGCATGACTTGATATTTAATCAGATTGCAGAGAAGGTTACAATGATTAATCACTGGATGAGGCAAAATCATTTGATTTTGAATGTAGAAAAAAACAGGTCATTTGCTTTTCCTGTGACCCTACCTAAGCATATTATATGTATTATATATTACATATATTATATATATATGTAATATAATATATATATATATATACATATATAACCTGCCTAAGCATATTATATGTATTATATTATTATAACCAGTATGATAAGACCTGGTCTTGAGCATCGGTATATTAAAAGAATTTAAATAAATATTACTTCACTTTCTATACTGGAAAACTAGGCTCCCATTTAAAAACTCACTATGTAATTTTGGTGTAATATCTGATAATAGATTCAGCTTTAAGGATCATGTTTGTTATGTGTTAAAATCTGGATATATTAAACTCAGACTTTTGAGTTATTTAAAATATGTACTGCAAGTGAAGGATTTTACGACTGTGGTTCAGGCATTTGGGCAGTGCTCTATTGATGATTAGTTCAATTCTTTATTTATGGGATTACCAACCATCTCATTATGGCCAATCCAAGTATTGCATAATTCCGCCATACACTTAATATCCTCTACACAATGCTGGAAGCACATTTTCCCAAAGCTGAGTGAGCTACATTGACTTCCTGTAGCATACAGGATTAAGTTTAACATTTTAGTTTTGATCTTTAAGGTATTAAGAATAGATGGCCCCAGTTATTTAGCCAATGTACCTGGTTGGGCTTTGAGGCCCATAGACCAACATTTATTGATGATCCCCCCCCCCTCCAATTAAGACAGCATGTTTGAACGAGAGGTGAGTGTACTGCAGAAGTCAAAAAAGCAAACAATGTTAGGAATTACTAGGAAGGGAATGGTTAATAAAACAGAAAATGTCATAATGCCTCTGTATCACTCCATGGTGAGATTGCATGTTGAATATTGTATACAATTCTGGTCGCCGGATCTCAAAGATAAGAGTTGTGATGGAGAAGGTACAGAGAAGGGCAACCAAAATGATAAAGGGGATGGAACAGCTCCCCTATGAGGCAAAGCTGAAGAGGTTAGGGCTGTTTTAGCTTGGAGAAGACAGCTGAGGGGAGATATGATAGAGGTCTTGAAAATCATGAGGTCTTGAATAAGTAGATGTGAATCGGTTATTTATACTTTCGGATAATAGAAGGACTAGGGGGTACTCCATGAAATTAGCAAGTAGCACATTTAAGACTAATTGGAGAAAATTCTTTTTCACTTAATGCACAATTAAGCTCTGGAATTTGTTGTTAGAGGATGTGGTTAGTGTAGCTGTGTTTAAAAAAAAGGTTTGGATAACTTCTTGGAGGAGAAGTCCACTAACTTCTATTAATCAAGTTGACTTAGGGAATGGCCTCTGCTATTACTGGCATCAATAGCATGGGATGATCTTAGTGTTTGGGTACTTGCCAGGTTCTTGTAGCCTGGTTTGGCCTCTGTTGGAAACAGGATGCTGGGCTTGATGGTCTGACCCAGCATGACAATTTATCTTCTTATGGTCTTAGATTTTTCTAAATAGCAGGGCCCAAATTATGGAATTCTCTGCCCCCAGCATTGTGTGGCATTAAAGATATTGGCGTATTAAGGAAACAGGTGAAAGCTCATCTATTTATGGAAGCATGTAAATTGCAGTGATAAATATTGTGCACAGATGTTCCGACGGAATTTGTTTAGTAATGTACCACGTTTTTGTTGTATTTATTGTGAAATGTTTAAGTATGTAATTTAGTTATGTATTTAACTGTAATCTGCCCAGCATGACTGCTCTTTAGAGGTGGAATAGAAAATATTTTAAATAAATAAATGGTAACCTGTAGATATACCTCTGTGTTAACCTACCAGCACTCAGTACCTGCAGTACAGTGTGTGTTATCGGCACTATATAAAACAGTCCCAAAAGTCAAAAGCATTGGGATCCATTCATCAAAATTTCCTTTTGGCATCTGGTGAGCAAAGAGTGAGGGTAAAAACAACTGGTAACTATTGTAAAAGCAGATATGCAGGCAGTAGCCAGCAAAAAATGTAAATTTAAAATATTTTCTATAGCCTGAATAAAGATAGCAGGAGCATATAGGAGTCTTCACTGTCACCACTTCATCAGCCCCTAGCACTCTGCCTACAACCACCCATTGCTCAGCTACACCTGTGGCTTTTATTTGCCTCTGACTGCCCTCGGACCCATATATTTACTCTTGCAAAAGTAAGGCTGGCCTGGAGTGTGTGTTCAACCTTGCAACTCCCATTGTGTCCAGTTCTGTCACCTAACACTTCTTTGTTCACACTAGGGAAAGAGAGGGTGGAAAAAAGATAACATCTACCACTACCAGCCTCTCACCTTTAACTAGCAGAAAACAAACTGTTAACCTTCCTCTGTTTTATTGCATAATTACATATTCCCATCCAACAGTAATTTTATAAAGAATCGGCATCACTTTTCTCACTGGGGTTCACAGAGTTTGCCTTTCAAAAACCAACTTGACCCTTGCTAGTGCTTACATTTCCCTATTCACACCATCTCTCTCACCCTATACTATGCTTTGTATTTTGTCCAATGATGGCTTTACACCCTTGTGTACACACACAGCCCAATATATTCAGAGGACGATAGAGATGTCACAAGATGCTACATGTTTAAAGCAGCAGGTCCCTTCTCTAGGCTTTGGAGAGGAGTTTGTGTATGCAGAGCTGGTGCTTCCATTAGGCAAACTAGGCAGTCAGCTGGAGCACCAATATTTGGGGGGCAGGAAAATCCTGCCAGTGTGAGGTCCAGAAGGGTACTGTACCGGAGCCAATGCCATCAAGGAAGGGAGAGCTGTGCTGGTAGTTAAGCTGAGGGGAGGATGAATGACCAAAGGTTCGCCTAGGAAGCCAAATATGCTTGCACTGGCTGCATGTCTGTATGTTCATTGTCCAGTTTATCCTGTGCTATTGTGCTTTTCAGGTTATGAAGTGTTGAAGGCCAGAGGTAATACTCTTGTGTCAGGCAGATGAGCATCTCTCTCCCCATCCCCTACTCTTGTGCTAGATTGCTCTAGCTCGTCAGTTGTGAGCTGTGAGGGCGTCCTATCCTAAAGAAGCTTCAGAGTAATAAGGGGTAGCTCAATGTTGGTGAAGGGATTGGTCATCCTTGATGTTCAGTGCTGCTGATATTACAATAAGGGCAATGCTAAGTTACAAAGGTAATGGATTTTATTTTTCTGTTTTTGGATTTGTTTATAAACGAGCCTTCCTCAACTTCTGTGTCACATTCTTCTTCACATGTTATTATAATGGTGAGGTGTTCCACCAGAAATATCTTTTCCTTTTTCCCTTTCTTTCCAATGACTTCTATAGGGTTGGGCCTTACAAGTAGTTGGAGAATATTTAAATGAGGTGGTGTGGTAACTGAAACGTGAGAAGGCTTTTGCGTAGCATCTTGCTATTCAAGCTGATACCATGACATGAGAATGCTCAGTGCACTGCCTTGACCCAATCACAAATGTTACTGCAGTCAGCCTGAAAATCTACATTCATTGTTTCCAAGATAGAATATAATACTAAAATAGATGAAGGCAGCTGAAGACCAACATGGTCCATCTATTCTTCTACGTTTGGTATAAATACTCATTTTGTCGAAATGGGGATGTACCTGGAGGAAGAACTGGCAGACTGGGAGAAAATGGGTGAGATGGAACGGTGGGCCAAGTTAAAAGAAGCTATTACAAAGGCAACATCTGCATGTTAGGAAAGGAAAAAGAAACCAATCTGGTTTTCTAAGGAAGTAGCTGAAAAAATAAAGGCAAAAAGAACAGCGTTCAAGAAGGATAAAGGATCCCAAAAAAAGGAACACAGTGAAGAATATCTGTTAAAACTGAGGGAGACTAAGAAAGAATTAAGGAAAACAAAAAGGCAAGTGGAAGAAAGAATGGCCAAAGAAGTAAAGTGAGGAGACAAAACATTCTTCAGATTATATCAGAGTAAAAAGGGTGGGCAGAAGGCGAATAGTTAAATTGAAAAGTGACAAGGAGCAATGTGTGGAAAGTAACAAAGAAATGGCAGAAATATTAAACAAATACTTCAGTTCAGAATTCACTAAAGAAGACCCTTGAGAAGGCCCGTTGCTGATTAACAAGACCATAGGTGGGGATGGAGAAAACAAAACTCTGTTTACAGAATAGAATGTATGGGAGGAGCTAGGCAAACAACGTGGACAAGGCCATGGGGCTGGATGAGGGTCATCTCAGGATACTGAGGGAGATCAGAGAGGTACTGGTGCGTCTACTGAAGGATCTGTTCCATAGATCCTTGGAAACAAGAGTGGTGCTGTGGGATTGGAGAAGAGCGGTGGTGGTCCCACTTTACAAGAGTGGGAGCAGAGAAGAGGCTAACCAGCCTATAGTTTCTGGCTTCATCTCGACTGTGGGGAAAATTAATGGAGACTGCTGAAGGAAAGGATAGTCAACTACCTCCTATCCAGTGGGTTGCTGGACCTGAGATAGCATAGATTCACCAGAAGATGGTCCTGTTTCACAAATCTGATTTTTTTTTTGATTGGGTGACTAGAGAATTGGATCCATGAAGAGCGCTAGATGTGATCTTCTTGGATTTCAGCAAAGCTTTTGATACAGTCCCACAATGGAGACTTGTGAATAAAATGAGAAGCTTGGGAGTGAGTGCCAAAATACTAATGTGGATTACAACCTGGTTGACTGATAGGAGATATAGTGTAATGGTAAATAGAACCTACTCTGAAGCAAAAACCGTGTTAAGTGGAGTGCCACCGGGATTGGTGTTGGGACCAGTTCTATTCAATATCTTTGTGAGAGACATTATGGAAGGGATTTAAGGTAAAATTTGCCTATTAATGGGTGATATTAAGATCAGCAAAAGTGTGGAGAAGCCTGAAGGAGTAGAGAGAATGAAAAGAGATTTAAGAAAGCTGGAAGAGTGGTTGAAGATTTGGCAGCTGGGATTCAAAGCCAAGATGTGCAGAATCATGCAGCTGGGGTGCAATAATCCAAAAGAGCTGTGTATGTGATGGAGGATGTAAGACTGATGTGCATGGACGAGAGCTCTCTTGGGGTAATAGTGGCTGGAGATCTGAAGGTGGTGAAGCAATGTAACAAGGACATAGTTAAAGATAGAAGAATGCTGGGCTGCGTAGAGAAAGGAATAACTAATAAGAAAAAGGAGGTGATAATGCCCTTGTACAGGTCCTTGATGAGGCCTCATTTGGAGAACGGTGTTTAGTGGTGGAGTCTGTATCTGAAGGGGGATAAAGACAAGATTGAGGCAGTCCAGCAAAGAGCAACCAAAATGGTGTGTGGTCTGTATCAGATTACCTATGATGAGAGGTTGAAGGATCTGAATTTGTATACGCTGGAAAAGAAGAGGTGCAGGGGAGATATGATACAGACATTCAGATACCTGAAAGGTTTTAATAATGCACAAAATGTCAAACCATTTCCGTTGGAAAGAAAGCAGTAGAACTTGGGGTCTCAAAATGAAACGCCAGGGGGCCGTCTCAGAACCAACATCAGGAAATATTTCCTCATGGAGAGGGTGATAAAGATGAAAACAGTGAAAGAATTCAAAGGGGCATGGGATAAACAGTGTGGCTTCCTAAAAACTAGAGGATGGGAATGAAGAAAAGAGTACATGGGAGTAACTCGCTGATGTGGTGATTACTACCCTTAACCAATAAGCCTACCTACTGTTAATGCAATTTTATTATTGCTCTTTGCTTTAATGGCAGGGGGTAACAGGGAACTGGATTCAGATAGTAACCAACACGGGCCCTGACTTTTAGGGTTTGGGAAACCGATAAGCATGGGGGTATTCTGCACTACATAGCAGATACTACCATAAGCTTGTTTGGAAGACTGGATGGACCATTTGGTCCTTTATCTGCTGTCATTTCTATGTCTCTGCATGTAGCTCAATGCCAGCTCCCATGCTTCATGTCACTTACCTGGACCTCTCAACCCTTTTCCTACCTCTGCTCTCCATGTCTTTCCCATGCCTGCTGAAATCTGTTAAGTGCTGTTCATCACCTTTGCGTCTTACAAGAGGAATGCTTAAGTTAACACCCAGGAGCCCTTTCATGTCTCATTATGAAACTGAGTAATACATGCCCCCCCCACGGCCAGCCTCCTCACCCTCACTGAAGTGTGGGTTTTAGCCCTACTACTTTCAAGGTGTCTCCAAACATCTAATCCAGCTGTACCGGTGCTGTTAGGGTGGGAACTACCATGCCAACACCTTCTTTGAAGACAGATGGAGTCGTCATATCCCTGTTTTGGATTGTAACTGCTACCACATGCCATATAGCCCAGTGCTTTCTATCCTGGATGAGCCTACGAGGTTCCAGACGTCATCCAACACTTGCCCCCCTCCCAGTTTGCCCCCTCTCCATGAAAACCTGGCAAACGGGGAGAGGGTAAACAGCCATAAGCCTGGGGTGGGACTTTTCTTAATTTAGAATGCCTTTTTTTTTCCCAGCTGGGGCTGACTTAAAATTAGTTTTGGAAATAAAAGAAAATGGTTTAATTCAGTTTTCTTTCATCTAATTTTCAAAGCAAAGTGAAACAAAACAGGAGATTTTGCTGCAAATATTGTCATTTAGGTCTGTTTCATTTCAAAGGAAAGCATATCTCTGCTACTTGATGGTAGCTGGCCACCATAACTGCCAGGACCAAGCTGGTTGGTTTCTGGCTACTTTTATCCTGCTGGTACCAACTTGACTTAGTTCATGGTCTGCAATATTTCTGGCTTCTTTTGTCCTTATCACTGTTCCCTTGCCTCTATGCACGAGGGAGTGAAGGGTGGCTTGTTCGCAAGGCTATATCTTCCTACCCTGTACCTACCAGCGCCCTGGAACTTGACAGCAGATAAGGACCATGTACGCCCACTCAGGGCCTCTGAGTTGCATTTTTCAAACACCGAATTTGATTAATATTTTTGTTTGTTGGCCAATCCTTTCCTGCCACAAATTCCATTTAGCGTGCCTTCAGTTTTGTCCACAGATGGTGCCTAAGCCATACTTGCTAATACCATTTTTGGATGGCATTTTGGTGGTTGTTTTTGCTGTGGAGCAATAATTGAGGGGGACGGGGGGAGCAACCGGATTGATACAACCATAGAATATCGTAGTTATCCAAGAGAACTAGGTGGCCTCATGACTCGGATGTGGGATTAAAAGTTATTGCTGCTGGAACAGAGCCTGGAGCATTGCAAAAAGGGAATAGAGGGGCACCAGCAGCTTAGCCTAGTATCACCTTCAAAAGATCATTTTTCTGGGCCTTCTAAATGTCTGATTTTTTTAAGTATTTTTCTATTTTACCATTCCTAAATTTGGATATTTTCTGATTTGTTAGGAATTTAGACCACAGGACTCTGAAACCTGGATACTTGTTTTATTCCCTTCCTCTTACACTCAAGGATCAATGTTAAAAAAAAAAAACCCAAAACCCTCCTAGGAGCTCTGTCTGTCTGTCTGTCTGTCTATATTTCAGCAGGTCCCTTCACGTTTCCTGGGCACTAGTTGCAGGTTTGGCCCCTTGGATTCCGAGTTGTGTTGCCTTGTGCTGTATCTGACAGGTGGGTGACATAGCAGCTCAGGTCCTATTCCTGTTAGGATCCAGGCCAGCCTTGGGTCACAGTCATTAAGGCTGAGTGGGTTGGCAGTGAGGAAGCGCGAGCCATGCCTATGGCGCGAGCCTATGGCGAACCTGCCAGCAGCTGCTTTCATGCGAGCAGGGATTATAAGCGCTAATCTAAAGCAAACAGGCTTTCTCCTTGCCAGGCCTGCTCCAGCTCCGGCGTTTCCTGTTGGGGGCAGGAAGTGGGCCGACGCTGCTGGCGTTTCCTGGATGAAACCTAAACACGGCCCGCAAGTGCCCCCGGCTCGCTGTGACCCCCTCCGGGGCACATCCTGCCATCAGCGCCGGGGGGGGGGGGGGTTTAAGGCTCAGGAGCCCCGGGATTCTCCGCTTCTCTTCCTTTCCTGGGCCAAAGCCTCTGAGACCTTTCCATCCGCTGCCCCTTCCTGCAGATAACGCGGCCCAGCGCATCGCGGGATGGGCAGGGAAGGGACAGACCCCCCCCCTTAAAATCCCATGGTGGTTACCGCTCTTTCAGCCATTGTTGGGGGGGGGGGCCCGACGACCTATTCCCTCCCTTTTTAAAACGAAAATGCAGTTGCTTGAGACCAACATGGGGGAGGGGGAGCCGGGGACTGCCCAACCTTTCGCTCCCCACAGCCTGAGCAGCTTGGTGGGGTGGGGGGCAGGACCACCCCCCCCCCCCCAACCAGAGGCCGCGATCAGTCACTGGGCCCCGGAGGAAGGCACCGACAGATTAAGCACCAGAACCGAGGAGTTCGGAGCGTGCACCTAGGTCGGAACCACAGCTGGGGGGGGGGGAGGGGCGTTTTCTCTCCTTCTCTCGCCTTCTTATACCGCCCCCCCCCCCGACCCCAGTGCCTCTCTCCCCCATCCCTCTGTGATGCATTCATCGTGCCAGGCAGGATTCAGACTTTTAACCCAGGAAAGTTGCCCCTGGGAAGGGGAGAACTCGGAGCAGCAAAGCGATTTGTCCTTTTCCGGAATACACGGGGAAGAAGCAAAGAACAAGCCGTCTCCCGCCACATTTAAACAGCTCCTCGCTATTCACGGCGCGCTCCCGTTTCGTGTGACCTCCGCTGCCCAAGCGGCAAATGCAAACGCCGCACAAATAAAACCAACTGGAAAAAAAAATGCCCGGACTTGTTTGCACGTGAAGCCGATGAGAGGTGGGGGCAGAGAGAAAGTTGCTCCCCCCAATCTTTCATTTTCTGTTTCATCGGGAGAGCAGCTGAGAAGTGGGGGGAGGGAGAGTTCGAGCCCCCCCCCCCCTCTCGAAATGAAAGCTAATAAATACATTTCCTATGGCAGGTGGTAGCATCGCATCCTGGAATAACAACGTCTGCCCCATATATCCCTCTGCCACACACTCAGCACCGGATGCGGCTGTCCAATTCCTCCCCCCAGGGCTCCCCACTATAACCATCCAAACAGCCATTCCCTACCAAGAAATACATATCCCACGAGCTGCAAAAAGTGGCTTCTTAGCAGAGTTTGTCCAGTATAGCCCTTATATTTGGGAATTTGCTAGGATATTATGAAGACGTTCGCCATCATTTTTGTTTGGACCTATGAGATTATTTAAACATCTGCATTATATGGTAATATGGACCCTTGTGGGGCACGGATTCTCCCTTCTGAACAAATAGACAGTGCAAGCAGTTTGAAAAGGTTCTCAGCAGGACTGTTCTTCACCAGCTAATGTGCATTAACTGGTATATGTATTCGTTTTTATTAGAGTGTTAACTTAGCTTCAAATAAATTTATTTTTTAATAAGGTTTTCTCCGAAAAATATTGCATCAACGTTCTTGTGGTGTATTAGCACAGTTTATGTATATGAACACTTGATATATACACTGTTTAGTTATTTTTCTCTATTTTATACATATATGTATGTATGCATGTTTGTGTGTGTGTGTAATACTTTTCTTGATGTGGTTTAGCGTTTACTTCTGTGCATTTCTTGGCTACACTTCCCGTCTCATTGGAAACGATGGAACTGCATTTTACAGCCGAGTGGTAGGGGGTTTACAGAGAGTGGTTTGGAGGTAACCACTTCGTAAAATATTTACCAAGAGATAAGAGCGTGCATAGGGCTTCCCAAAGCTGTGGTGGTGGTCCCACAGCCACTCGGGTTTTCAGGATACCCACAAGGACTGTGCATGAGATAAATCTGCCTATACTGGGTCTCCAATGTATGCAAATTTAATTTAAAGCGTATCCTGAAAATTCAACTGGCAGTGGAGGTCCCAGAGCAGGTTTGAGAAGCCATGGTAAGGTATCTTAGCTTGCCCGTTCTCTTCTTCCTACACAAAATGCTCCATAATTTCCAGTTTTCCTGTGAGAACTATTAAGTTCCATAAATATTTTTTTCTAATTTACCCTATACTTTAAGTTACTTTAAGTTCCAAATCCAGATTCTGCACCGCTTAAGTTGTAAAATATAGCTAATTATGTTTTTATGTGGTGCCCACAAAGATGGAGGCAGTACTGGTAAATATGACTGTCTACATTTCCCTCTAAATTCAAAAGCAGAGAAATGTTAGAAAGATCTGCTCAGGTTCCCTCTGCTCAGGCTCCGTTTTGTTTACCCCTGCTGTCGTGCTGAATCCTCCTTTCACGGGCTCACTAATTCACTGGGCTCATTACATTTAATTAAGGATCGAGGAGGCGTTTCCATATTTAATAGTAATCATAATTAATAATAATAAAAACGACAATAACCTCCTACAGAAGTAAAATAAAGAATTACTATTCCGATGTGGGCAGGCACAGGGCACTTGATTGCACTTTCCTGCTGCCTTTTTTTTTTTTTTTTCCGAGCATCTGGGCACAGACACATAAAAAAAAAAATCCCCATAAAGGCTGAATTCCAAAGTTATTCCTCTGCATATATCCCTGCAATATTTTTCCGCTTTCCCTCGATAAAACGGCCCAATAATAATGAATCATTTCATAAATAATGGGTTTGGGGGCTTATCGGGGCAGGCGGGCCAGTGCTGCCTCCTTATCTCTGCTGGTCACATTGCACCAGTGTTCTCCTCTCCATACTAAATAGGATGCTGGACGTGATGGGGAATGAGATCCAATTCCAGCGTAGCCACCCAGCACTTACTACACCTTAAAAAAAAAAAACAAAAAAAAAAACATACACAGAGAGAGGCTGTGAGTAGGCCACAAAATGGTTCCACTCACTTTTACCAATGGCAAGCAAACGGTGAGTAAGATCCTCTTTTGTTGCAGGCGGAAAACGGCTTGGATTGCTTTCGCACTCGTTTCGTTGTTGCGCTAAATCGAATCCTCGATTTTTTGTTTTTCGCTTTCTCTATGGGGGATGCGCCGGCGAACGAATGGAAGTGTTGGTGTGAGTGTGTGACTGTGTGTGTGTATTGTCACACATGCACATGTATGTACGTACATGGATATGCATGCACACACACGCAGGCACCCCCTTATATTTAGGAGGAGAGGGGGGGGTATTTAAAAAAAATTGCAAGCTGGTGTTTTGTTTAATGACGTCCTGTTTGTGAAAGGCAGCGTTGGCAAGAAAAAGGAAAAATGAGGCAGCGGGCTCGGGACATTTTTTTTCCTCTCCGTAAATCTATTTTTCTAAGGCAGAAACCGAACTGTCTGCGTGGGAATGGCTTTTCGCGGGCTTTACAGGGCGGCTGAAGAACAGGAGCGTTAGTGGAAGGGCCTTGTCCTTCGCATACCTGCGAAATAATGGATGAAAGTAATTATTGTGTATTACAAAAAAAAAACCAACAACAACAACAAAGAAACCACAACCATGATTCCCAAACCAAGCCAATGTAGACAGGCTTATCTGGCACAGAACCCAGCGATCGGGCCAATTTTATACGCCTAAATCGGTCGAAAATAGCAGAGAAAGACCGGAAAGTGACATTTAAACTAACAGAATGGACTCGGCAGGCGGGAGCCTCTGAGTGCTGGGAAGCACTCGGCCATGGCGGACTTGGAGCTGTAAGTAGAATCCTTTGGACTACCCGGTTCGGAAGGAGCTTTCATTTGGCTCTTTCTCGCTGTAAATGTTCCTGCTGGGGAGATGACACTTGCTTTTCGGCCTCGTTGACTGAGTCAGATAATTTCCTGTTTTCCAAAGCAACAAAACTTGCAGAGGAGACCGAGTGCTTCAGTACAACGGTCTCGTGTTTCCTTTACTTGTAAGTAACCGAGAACCAAAAGTTATCTTTGGTAGAAGCAAGCTAAATGTATAATCCGATGCCAATTTTGTGGTACCGACCCTCCCTAAGGAGCACCTACCCGGTCCCTTTGTCTCTCTCTTGTTAGAATAAAAACGTGCAATGCGCTTTATAATTTCACACATCCGACAGGAGTGGCCTTCCATTTACTGTTCTGTAAATTCTCCCCAATTCCCGGGATGAAGCCAACATTTAGGCGAGCCTGTATTAATTGGCTGAAACCTATTTCTAGGTTTTATGAAACTTATTTTTCCCCGAAAGCAGTTCTTTGCAAACAAAATGCAGGGCTTTTGACAGGCAAAAATAATGTATCCCGCGAAAGCGTATCTTATTCTAAGTTAAAAAAAACCCCAACCCAAAACGAATATCTCCACATATATGAAGATATAATTATTATTTTTTAAATTAATAATGAAGAAGATTCGCAACAGTAACGTAGGACACGAGAACCTGCTCTTTCATGCATTATTTCTCTTTTCAAATGTACCTTTTCAAATTATTCCAACAAGCAGAATAAGCAGGAAAAAAAAAAAAAAGATGTGAAAACATTTTTCTAACCGTCTGCCTGCTCTATGTTGCAAACACAGGAGAAACTGCGATGGGAGGAAGCTTACCCCACATATAGTCAGTGTGGTCCCCTGGCCCTAAAACCCTCCTGCAGTATCGTGCAGGTAGGAGGAAGCAGAGGACACTGCCAGCTCCTTTGTGCAGAGAGGTGGCAAATATGTCCTGCTTTGTATGTGGCAGAAGACAATCAGGGCTGCCTTTCTGGGTCCTCCTTGGATTTGGAATAAAGGGCAGCCACGTTTTCTGTGCGCTTTCTGGCATCTTATTATAGAGAAGGCTCTCTAGTTTAAACTATTGGCGTCTTGTCTTAATGATCAGACTTGAATTAAATATCACGGCGTCGATTACCCAGTAATTTATCAATAGACTTGCGGGACCTTCCTTTTCGGTTTTTATTTTATTTTATTTTTTTTCTAGGGAATTTATCCGCGTCTTTTATAAAGAACCAAAATGGGATAAAATCAGTGCAAAAAAAAAAAAAGACTCAGTTTATTTCCACCGTTTTTCTCCCATTTTTTGTTATACTAAAAATTGACAAATTCCTGGGAAAAAATAAAATAAAAACTGAAAGTGAAGGTTCCTAAATATTCTTTAGATAATCTTCTTCATATATTTACACAGACTAGCCTCAATGTCAAAATGCCACGATTTAGGGATTCCCCATGCGAGAAAAGCCAACAAACAAGTCGTAGGTGATACCTGTTTATTTGTAGATCTTTAAAATGAATTAACACAGAAACTACACTATTTCATTAATGAAACACAACAGCAAAAAAAACAAAAACCGCTCAGAAACGTACAAATTGGATGGCTAGCTTAAAATGGATAGCAGATTTAGGGACTGTTCTTGCGGGTGCCTATTGGAAAGGTAATTGTGAGATCTTTGTAAACCTCATTCAGCCTTTCTGGTCAGGTGCGTTGTAGATTTGCTGTGTGACAAATTGTGCGCCTATTAGAGATCGGTCATACTTAGTACTGTACTATTTAGATTCTTATAGACCGCAAGGGTAGCTGGTTATAAATCATCTGACTACTGCATCTATCTATACTTTGTATTCCTACCGAATACAATATTACTGCACTTCACTCGTGTTCCCCCACATCTTGGATGGAAGAAAAATTAATTCCCCTCGCTTTCTGAAAGAGCAATCTGGGTTTTTTTTTTCAACCATTGCAAATTAAAAGTCTACAAAGGAAGATGTTTTGAAATGTTTGTATTTGAAGTATTCAAGCTAAAGAAATTATGCTACTGCCTACCTTATTTATACTCTTTCCATCTAATTGCTGGTTTCACTCTTTGGTTATTACATTTATTTACTGTACATGCTTAATGTAAAATACGTGATGATGTTACAGTAATGCAAAAATAGTTTGTCTTGTCACAGGCGTCTATCCATAGGCAATCATGCAACCTGGCCATTTTAAAACTTCAGATTGTGCAGGTGCTCGACAACATAAAATTAATTTGGGCAACTAGTTCCCTACTAATAAAGCACATATGCTTTAATTTTGCTACGATGGAATGCGATGATACTTGCAACCAATTTTCTGCAGAAAGGAAAAGTCTCTTTTATCTGCACGGCCAGAATTCAGTATGGGTCCTGTGTATAACGCATTTCCCCGCCAATAGGCACGGATAGTGAGATAACCTGTGGTGCCTAGATCTTATTTGCTTGCTATTATTCTGGTCTACAAAAAATAAAGAGCAAACAAGGTGGAAGCAAAATAATATTGTTTGGCCTAAATAAAGTGCAAGAAAGACGCGTACAGGAACGGAGGAATTTTTTTCTGCTGTTTAAGTGCTAATCATCTGAATATGAATAAACAATTACACACTTGCTCGTTTTCAATTTGATCTGGAGCGAAAGATATCCCGGAACCCCCCCCCCCCGCCCCCCTCCGAAATGGCAGTGCTTTTACAATAGACATATGTGTGGTGTGCATGTATCTAGTGTATATATATATACTATTATAGTGGGGTGTATGTATTTATATGTGTGTATATATATTGTAGTGTATATATACACTACAATGCAGTATTTGTACGATATATATACCGTTGTAATGGTGTGCATGTATATATGTGTATATATATACTATTATAGTGGTGTATATGTATATATATATATGTGTATACATATTGTAGTGTATTGCTTATATATATATATATATATATACTGTTGTAGTGGTGTGCATGTAAATATATATGTATATATACTATTATAGTGGTGTGTATGTATATATATGTGTGTGTGTGTGTATATATATATTGCAGTGTATTGCTTATATATATATATATATATATATACTTTTGTAATGGTGTGCATGTATATATGTGTATACATATATATTGTAGTGTATTGCTTATATATTGCTTATGTATATATATAATATTGTAGTGGTGTGCATGTAGATATATATGTGTATATATTATTGTAGTGGTGTGTATATATTGTAGTGTATTGCTTATGTATTGCTTATGTATATATGTATATATGTATTGCTTATGTGTATATATATATACACACAATTGTAGTGGTGTGCATGTAAATATATATGTATATATATTATTGTAGTGGTGTGTATGTATGTGTGTGTGTATATATATATATATACACACACACACAGTATTGCTTACACTGTTGTAATGGTGTGCATATATATATGTGTGTATATATATATTGTAGTGTATTGCTTATGTATTGCTTATGTATATATGTATATATGTATTGCTTATGTGTATATATATATACACACAATTGTAGTGGTGTGCATGTAAATATATATGTATATATATTATTGTAGTGGTGTGTATGTATGTGTGTGTGTGTGTGTATATATATATATATATATATACACACACACACACAGTATTGCTTACACTGTTGTAATGGTGTGCATGTATATATGTGTGTATATATATATTGTAGTGTATTGCTTATATATTGCATATGTATATATATATTATTGTAGTGGTGTGTATGTATATATATATGTATATATATATTGTAGTGTATTGCTTATATATATACGAATGTACTGGTGTGCGTGTATATATATGAATGTATACATACATATATATATATATACATACACTATTGTAGTGGAAATCAAAAGGCTAGAAGAAGGCTGCGATGGCGCGCGCTGAAATGCCTTTTCCTTCTTGCAGGCTCTCTGCTAAGGTGCCCAGGGTGCCAGGGGGTCGCCCAGGATGATGGAAAGGCTGAAGAGCGATCTGCCCCTCCGGGACCCGTCCCCCTGCCCCCAGGAGGAGCCAGGAGGGGGCCCCCCCAACGGAGTCACCAAGGAGACGGGGCCCCCCTGCGCGCTGCTGCGGCGCGGGGCGGGCGCGCTGCACATAAAAGGCGGCGAGGCGGGCGGCGAGGCGCTGCAGACGGTGCCGACCACCGAGCTGTGCAGACCCCCCATGGTGCAGCTGAGCCCCCCGCAGCCCGCCGGCAGAGCCATGCTCTACACCCTCGGCCAGCCGCTGGGCGCCGCCGCCAGCAGGTCCGCGCCCCTGCCCCTGCCCCTGCTTTCTCCCCCCTCCCCCTCCCTGCTTTGCCTTCTCTCCTGCAGCTCCTCACCCTGCCCCTGCTTTCTCCCCCCTTCCCCTCCCTGCTTTGCCTTCTCTCCTGCACCTCCTCATTGCTTTGCATCTCATTGGGAGTCAGGACCGCTGCTTGTGAAAGACAGAGCTGCTTTTTTTTTTTTTTTTTGGGGGGGGGGGGGTTTCAAATGCAGTATTTGTACGATGCATGGGGGCATTGCCTAGCACTGATTTGGGGGAGGGGGGGGAGGGGGTGCGCGCCTGCTTTCTGCTCTGACTCTCTCTCTCTCTCTCTCGGCCCGCAGTGTCTACTTTGAGGACCCCGACGCCTTCCCCATGTTCCACGGCAGCAGCAGAGTCAAGCGCAGAGAGGGCCCCTACGAGACGGAGATCATCGAAGGGGGTAAGCGCTGCTCCCTACTCTCCAGCTCCAACAGGCCCTAGGTTGCCCGGTGGCTCTCTCGGCTCCTAGCCCCTGCCTTTCATTCTGCTGCCTAGTCTGGCTAAGAGCAACCTGCCAGCGCTGCTCCTGGATGGTGGCGAGCAGGGAAAGAAAGCGGCGACTGATTTCTCTTTGCTAGCCCCACGGAGAATGGAAGGTTGCTTCTTCCGTGGGACCGGGGCTCTGAGAAGTGCCTGCCACGCACGTGCTCGTTGCGGGCCCGCAGGCTGCAGATTAATGCTCCCTCAAGCCATTGCCAGGGACAGAGGGGATGAGCCTGCATCTCCCTTCTTCTGGCACAGCTGGAGGTGCACGAGAAATATGCACCAGGAGCCAATTATCCCTCCCCTAAACCACTCTGCACATCACGTTTACTGGGTGAGGGGGAAGCCGATGTAACAGACGGAATGTCTCCAAGTATTTGGCGAATTGTGTGGCTCGGGAATTTTGCAGAACAGCAGCCATTCCTTGCTATCAAGCCCTAGCCTAGTTAAGTCTCTGCACACGGTAGCCCAGCGCTGCCAAGCTGCGATCTGGCTGCAGCAGCTCTGACAAATCAGACCTCCTCCTCCTCCTCCTCATCAGAACTGGGTTCTTTTGGTCCCAGATAAGTCGGCAGTCTGGGGATGTGATCTGCTTCTAACCTGTCAGATCATAGGTAAAATTCGCGGGATGCACTAATTAGCTCTCAAAGTTTCCTTTACTTGATTCTTTCTAAAACGACACAGAGCCTGGTGGTGTCACCAACAGACTGATTGAGACGTAAGTTTCAAGGACAAGGGTCACATGCATGTGTCACCACGCTGCTTGGGGTATTTTTCTTTGTTTTGTTTTTTTGCTGCTCCGGCTGACATGACGACCCGTCCAGGGATTTTACCCACAACATTTGCTGCTCATTAAAAGCTAACATTTATGTAGCTTTAATCTAAGTTGCCCAGTGACATGCGCTATCTATCTGGGGTTAAGCATGTGCATATCGGCACCCATTCTGGGTTACCTGTGTGTGCCGTGCAGATTTCGGGCTGTGCTGCTGTGCAGCCTTCCCAGTGGTTCGAATGTAGACTGCTCAACGCTGCTCTTACATTTCCCAGCATCAGCACCTTTGCCTGATTAAAAGTTTGTTTTGTTTTTCATCACATTTCTGAATAATTTAAAGGAGCTAATTGTACTCTTTAAAAACTGCATCAAAACAAAGGCACAGGGAGGTTACATCAAGAAATGGGTCACCGAGTAATGGCAAAGCACCCAGGACTGCAGAGGATAATTTTCCAATAGACGCTGCCTTTCTCCTTACCTTGCATCCTGTCCTAATACTTACCGGATTTTTTCTCCCTACTCTTCCTTTGTCCTGATACCCTCTCTCCCTTGTTTTCCCATAATGTGGCATGTGTCTTTACATTTAATCTACAAACGATCGCTGAATTTCCCTGGAATCTGAGTAAATATTAATAGGTTCGTGATTGTAATGAGCTAGAAAGTAAAAGTGCTCTAGTGACATTTTACTTCAGATGATTGGGCATGCGATTGATAATACAATTTAAATGAAACTGGTTTGAATGCCTGAAACTGGGATTAGTGCACTAGCAATAGAAAAATATCTTCTTTTTACTTCTTCAAAGATTTAATTTTTCTTGGCATTCTTAGGTTCTGCGATGCTTATATGACCCGACACATGGCAAGTTATAGTTATTCATACCCTGGCTGGGGTGTGAGGCATGGGATGCAGATGCCTTTAACCATGCAGAGGACGGGTTATGATAGCATATGGCACATACCTGCGCTGTTATACCTAAGAAAATAAAAAGAAGTGTTAATAGTAGCTATGCTTATGCAAACTATGGTTTGGCAATGGAGATTTATCCTCACTATTGTAGAAACACTGCAGAGAGCAATCATTCATGATTGTCCATTAGATAAAGGTTTTATCTCATGGAAGAAAAAGTCATAAGCTACTACTGGAAACCACTTAGAAGAAGAACGTGGTAAGCTCAGAGAGAACAGACTCATGTATATATGATTAGTGTTTTGGTCCCCTTGCACACAAAGGGACAGAAAGGGACCAAAACACTAATCATATATGTTCTCTCTGAGCTTACCACGTTCTTCTTCTAAGTGGTTTCCAGTAGTAGCTTATGACTTTGTCTTCCATGAGATAAAACCTTTATTTAATGGACAATCATGATTACTATCATTTTCAGGAGATTTGATGACGGATTTTGTTTCCTTATGGTGACCTCTTGGTATCCTACCCAAAATGATGCCCTAATAGCTTTAATTGAAGAAGAAATAGAATAAGAATAATGTTTTCATTGGATGCCAAGATGGCATTTTTTTGTATGCTCGTGTAAAATGAGCTTTGAGGGTAAGCGCACAATGTAAGTGTGCATGTACATGTAAGATCAATCTAGTCAGGAGAGTGACTCACCCCCCCCCCCCCCTGCTGTCATTTGTTGTGGGCCCTTACACTAATCTAATAATATTTGGTTATTTTCCTAAATAATAACAATATTTTGATTGTCACAAAGCCACAATAAATAATATATTTGGTGCTGTTTCTAATCCTTTATTACAATTTTAGGCACCCGAGCAAAAGTGGTTCGTCGAATCTTCACCAACAGCAGGGAAAGATGGCGGCAACAAAACGTGAACGGGGCTTTTGCAGAGCTGCGGAAGCTGATCCCAACTCACCCGCCAGACAAAAAGCTCAGCAAGAATGAGATCCTTCGTCTGGCAATGAAATATATCAATTTCCTGGCCAAGCTTCTCAATGACCAAGAAGAAGAGGGAAACCAAAGGGGTAAAGGGAGCAAAGACACTGGAATAGACCAAGAGGTCCTTCTTCAGGACATGTTATCGCCATCTCCAAACTCTAGCTGTGGAAGCTCATTAGATGGAGCAGGAAGCCCTGACAGCTTCAGTGAGGACCATGAAACACTGGATTCAAAGCACAGGCGGAGCCTCCATCCATCCATTTTTCCTGTAGAGGGCAACGGTCAACGATGACAAGTTTGCAAACTGGTGAGGAAGAGCACAGGTTCCAATCTGCATGAGGGCCTGGCACTCATGCTGCATTCGTGCTTGGCCAGAAACATCCACCTTAAAAGTCAATTTCCCCTCGCTCCCCTCCTACTTCATTCCTCCCTTCCGCACACTCACAAAGTCTTGTCTCCCTGCTGAAAAGGAAATGAAGGACAAACCAAATGAAGGTTCTTCAGATGGGTACTTTCTCTAAAACAGAAAGATGGTAATATCTTTGTAAATAAAATGTGTGATAGATGGCTAGCGGCAGATGGGTCTACTTTATGAAGAAAAGGGGACACGAGAAAAGCGAATTCTTCAGCCTCTGCTGGTCTTGGTTTGGGTCTTGATGGAGCTTCATTTGTGGGTGGAACTGGAAAATCTGAAAATCTATGACCCATGCTTCTACAGCTGGGAAAACACATAAGCCACTTTTTGAATCAATGACAATAGGACCTTGCAATTCCAAGTGGTGGTGGCTGTTAAAAAGGCAGGAAGTCTTTAGTTAAACATAATCTAATTCTGACTTGTTGAAAGTACTGAAATACGGCATGAGAGGAGCCTGATGCAGCTTACCTCGGAACGAAAGGTACACTTTTTTAATGACATTAATTACATGGTGATAATATTTGACCAACAGTAACCAAGAGAATGCTGTAACATATTTCTTTAGACTTAGCAATGTTAAACACCAACAAAAAGATTTATTGAAAGTTGTACGCATGTAGGAAAATGGTTGTAATTATGTCCATTATTACTGCTGAATCTATAGAGATGTCCACTGTGCCCTTGCTCCGCCAGGAAAGGAAGTGCTAAGTAATTTGCTACAAACCGAAGATCTGGCTCGGAATCTCTACAGCTCCCAGTAGTCTCTCTAGATCTCGTACTGCTGCTACCAATGGTACACTTCAAGCAACACAAGCCAATCGGCCAGTGCCTTCAACATCTTAGGCCAAGCCAGGGTGCCTTTTCACTTCCCAAGAAAATACAACCATCTTCCTAGAAGCACAAGTTCAGTTGTTGCTTTTCCCTAGAACCTAATTGCTAGAATGGAAAAGAGCAACCAGGCCCAGATTTAGGCAGAAGCAACTGAGCCAATAGCCTGGAGCGCCACATAGGCAGGCCAAAGAGGAGTGAGCCTGCTCCAGCCTACTTCAAAGAGGCACTGCTATGGCACTCTGGGACTTTGGAAGGTGGTGGGGGAAGGGGTGTCCACCACTTTTCTGATCTCCAGGGTCTCCTGCCTCTCTCTCTCTTTCACGACCTATGGCAGCAAACTCTTAAATCTGGCCCTGAGAGCAACTCATTTTATAACCAAGCCACGTAGCTCCTGGATATTATTGACAAGCCCATGTGACCACAATGGGCCCAGAATTCTGTAGTTATGTAATATACAGATGGTTGAGCCACTGAATGAATGCTTAAATATTCACTAACAAATGGCATTTAAAAATATTCTAGTGGCAAAAGTTGTGATATAAATTGGGGCAGATTGTTCTGTGGATAAATCATAAATTGATTTCGTCTCCAGTGTAATAATGACTGATGGGTTTATCGCCACACCCATGTTCCGAAATATGTAAAACCCCAGTTCCCAGCGCAGTCACGATATATTATCAGTGTAAAACTCAGAAAGCTTTGCAGTGCTCTGGTTGAAAGATCCTTTCTAACTTATTTTCCCACCCAGTATACTATTTATTGTACTCATTCAGGTACAACACTCTGCAGGGAGCTGGAGTCCCTTATCAGACAAATCTTTCTTGCCATGTTGCACAGTGCGTATGGGAGATTTTCAACAGGAAATATATCTCCCTTTCTTCACTTGTGTTCACCCGTTTGCTGTTTGAGGTTAGTGTGTTATACCCGGACACACTTACTTTCTTCAGAGCACAATTAGAGAGAGGTATGAATAATAATTTGGGAAAACACAATATCTGTAAGAACAGCCTTTTTAATGTATTGGAAGGGATGAATTTCTTGCATAATGAAATGTAATAATGGTAGGAAAATGACAGCAATTTTGTCTTCATGATTCTTTGGCTAAAAGTAGTGCATTCTGCCTTTATTTGGATAAATGCCCCTGATGTCATATAAGTGCTTATTCTTCTACGCCTAAGCTTACAGTAGAGAAATGCACATTAAGAAGGCTGAGTCCTCTCAAAGTAAGGTGCATAACTTAGGGGGGGAGGCACATAACTTACGCACCTGCTTCAGCTTTGTTTACCTGCCAAAGGACACACCTTACCTTTTTACCCTTTCTTTCTTAATTCTACCCCTTTTGTGTTCATCCTGCTCCTGACATCACACCAAGCGAACATGATGTCACCAGCAGAACAAGCCAGAGCAGGCATGACCCCTTTCAATCTGTCACCTAACCGGATGTGTCCTCCATCACCAGACCCACAGAGGCCCCCCAGGGAAGGCCGCTGACTCCCTTTCAGACGCGGCACCCTGAGGCAGAGGGGTGTTTCAAATAGTTTGCTAACCTGACAGGTTTCCTTTTGTAGCTGAAATATGAAAAAAGGTACAACCAACCCTTTATGGTTTGTTTTGTTTTTTTTGAATACTTGTAGCCTCTTAGCAATGCACAGTTTAGGTAAATGAGGTATGTATAATTGTACTTAATTGTGATTTGAATGGTACATCTTCTGCTTTTAATCTTTCTTGCCTGTCCTGTGTTTTGATATCACACTTACGTCTGAACAGCACTTTCAGCCATTCTTGTATTATAAAATAATCTGGTGATTCTGGTTTCTGCAGATTTTTTTTTTTGCAGAAATTAAGTGTCCAGATCTGGTACCTTTATCTTTGTAAAGCCAATTAGGTGAGCCTGTGGATGTACTATTTAGAAAATAACACAGTTGTTGTAATATATGTATAACATGTTATATCAAGGATCTTTCTAAATAAAGTTTTACAAGCCAATATCATCTTGCTTTAAATTTGGGTTAACATTTCTCTGCTTCCCGCGTTATTCGAGAAGCTGAACAGGTTTGGAAGACAACGGGGGACAGTGAGAGGTGTAAGCAAAAAGACTAGAGGTTCATTCTGATCCCCCAAATCTCCCAGTGTAGAGAATTTCCCCTCAGCTTCTGGTGTGGGAGCCCTTTCCTGGGACTGGCTCGCAGTCTCAACCAAGCTCTCTCGGATTGCAGAACCCAGCGGAGTTTTAGGGCAGCTTTGACCTCCTCTGGCAGCGTCATGGAACTGGGAAAAGCTGGAAAGGAGAAAACGTGTGGTGCTCATAACTGAAATGAAACAGAGAGTCCGAAAGGCCATGCAGCGATGCAGGGTCAGCGCAAACCTTCCTCTGTGAAAGGCCACATCCCCTCCTGCAGCCTTCCAGTTTCTAGCAGGCAGGGGATCTGTAAGATGCCCTGGAGCCAGAATGAAAGCAAGACTGGTAACGGGGTTCTGCTTCGGATAACGGCTTATTAAAGAATGATTTACAGGAAGAAGATAAAAAAAAAAATCACACTCAAGTGAAACTTCAGATTGTAATGATTACATGCGATATTTCACCTAAATATTCCTTTTTGGAATATCAATACGCACATTATAGACGTCATCCTGTTTTCTATTATTTCCCCTTCATTCATACATCCTCAATCTCTTTAAAAAATATACTGCATTGCACCGCAGAGATTTATACTTTGTAAGCCATTCAGATGTAGCAAATATAATATCCGAGGATTTGTTCTGCTGAATAGACTGTGATTGATCTATCTCCTTCCGCAGACTTGTCCAATCCCTTTTGGAGCCTGGTTGCACTATTTGCCTCCACAATGTCCTGTGGGCGGCAATCAGCTCCTCCGGGTCACTCTGCATTCTGAGACTTCGCCTTTCTTTTCAACCTGTCCCCTGGTGGTTTCATCGGGTGCTGCCCTCCCCCAGCTCCTCTGCTTTCCACATCCTCCATGATCCTAGGCACCTCTATCATTTCTCCCCTCAGTTGCCTTTCCCCCCACTTGAAGTCGTTCCAGATCAGGGCTGCTGCAAGAGTATGTGTCACCCTCAGCAATCCTTCCCCTTTGAGACTTTAATTAAACTGGATAACCGTGCTAACCCTGACTCCATCCCTCCCAGAGCAGGCCAGTAAAAGCCCCCCTGGGCACAGCAGGGACCGTGTTCAAAAGCCATGTAAACAGGTAGAAAGCAATTTACCCAGGTTCAAAGGCAAAGTGTGCTGGTGCAACGCCAAAATGGAGAGGTTTGAAAAACGACCCTCATACTTTTAAATATTAAACTTATATGTGTTTATATACGTTTGTCTTGATTAGACTGCAAATTCTACTGAGATGGCAGTGGCTCTTTTGTGTTTTTGTACATCGAGTAGCGCCTCAGAAATGATAATTTTTGGGAGTAGACTGCAATAAATAAATAAATCAGGAAATATATACACTTTATAAACTAAAAGAAATCCATACCACATTGGTTGAAGGTAATTTATTTATTGCGTGTAATCCCTGGGCTAAGGACCTCCCCAAGAGTCATCTTTAGTTTCAGGGCTTTGATTAGTCAAAACTTCCTTTTCTACTTTTAAGCCCCACCAGGATAGTGAAGTAAGGAGTGAGGAGGAACCCTCCAGGTCCCAGCAAGGACAACCACAAAGAAGTAAATCCAGAACATCAGGACAATGGGACTTTTAAGTATATCACTGAAACTGGATTGAAGACACCTATCCACCAAAATCTGGGAGATCCAACACTACCCCTCATAATTGCAAAGGGAAAGGAATTAAAAAACAGATTCACTTTAATAATTTATATTAAAATAGAAAGTCACAGATTTATTTGAATGATCAACAATGTAATCGACTGCATTGAACAAGGAATTGTAAAATACCACTTACATCAACTTCCAAACATTAATCAGTAAAGTTGGAAACCACACTTATTACTGCTGTATACAAAATACTGTGGTATTTAAAATATGAAGTGAACAATGCTCAGAGCCTTGGAGTTAATCCTACCCCTTTTGTATACAGCAGTAATAAGTGTGGTTTCCAACTTAACTCAACGCACAATTAAACTCTGGAATTTGTTGCCAGAGGATGTGGTTAGTGCAGTTAGTATAGCGGTGTTTAAAAAAGGATTGGATAAGTTCTTGGAGGAGAAGTCCATTACTTGCTATTAATCAAGTTGACTTAGAAAATAGCCACTACTATTACTAGCAACGGTAACATGGAATAGACTTAGTTTTTGGGTACTTGCCAGGTCCTTATGGCCTGGATTGGCCACTGTTGGAAACAGGATGCTGGGCTTGATGGACCCTTGGTCTGACCCAGTATGGCATTTTCTTATGTTCTTACTGATAAACACAACCTTCACCCCCTTGAGTCTTTGCTCATGTCTCACCGTGATGTCATTGTACAGTTACTAGGTCACTGTCTGATGACGTCACACTGAGCCTGAGCGGTCCAGTCGTCTTTCATTGGCTGCTTCACTGGGTAGCCTCGGAGCTGGAGGTTACAAGGCAGGCACATACATAAACCCAAGTGTTTTATTTTTCAGAAGTCATTTTTAGCAAAGCCACAGATGGGAATGACTCGGGGAAGAAGCCACACAATAGGGAGAAGCCTTAGAAAAATCCAGAAAGGCTTCACGCCCCCAACTACATGGCAGCAATACATTTATGTGTGAGAGCAAGCTCTGCAGAGATGTGCTAATTCCACCTTGTAATACACCCTGCATCATTTCTCACAGGCCCTTAATTGATTTCGTGCCACTAGGGGATCCCAGTGTAAAGACGGTGATTTGTAATTAATAGCCGCTCTGGGTCCCGGAGCCTTGCTCCCACGCTTTCCGCTGTCCTTCCCTGCCTGTTCACACCAAGCAGCAAAAGGGGCTGTGCCGGTTCCCAGAGACCACGTGACGCGAAGCGCGTGCCGCTGCCCATTCAGAGCGTTCTATGCCCCGGGGCGCGCGGGCCGCAGTGCGGCGTGGGTTCTCCTCCGAGCTCGCACGTGAAAACAGCCTCTCACCGAGGAAGTAAGGACGCAAGGAAGGCACAAAACCAAAACCCCGCAGGCCCAGGTTTCCATTCCGCCCCCCCCCCGAACGTACCTGCTGCTACATCTGTCTGCTTGGTGTCTGGCCAAAACAGTGACCTAATACTACGCACTGTTGTTTTGGAGCCAGAAGCCATTCTGCCTGTGTTGCACAGGAGAGCTGAAGAAATAGGGCCAAACCCTGCCCTCTGTTATGGTAATGACCGTAGCGGCTGCCACCAGGCAGATGCAGCCTGGTAAATAGGGAGGCTTGGAGAACACACAGGCAGAAAGAGGAAATCCTTTTGTGGGGCAGTTGCTGGATGCGAGTGCACTTGTAAGAAAACAAGAGTGTCTTTCCGTGGCCTATTGAAGGGACGTGGAGGCGATTAGCACCATCTCACTAGTTTTTGATAGGCCTCTGCCTCTTCTTCTAAGAGCTGGATTGTGTAAAACCTGCAATTAAAAGCATGCACGGACATTTATCACGCTGCAGCTCAAAGGCGATGTACTTCAGCTGCCACGCTGAATGGTATCGTCCTGGCTAAAGGGAGGTAATATGGAATCTTAATTATCAAAAGGAAAATGCAAAGGTATGGCAGCAGGTTCAAGCTTTAAAAGTCCAAGTACCTTGCAAGCGAACTCTGAGGCACAGCCCGCTCCGGGATGGTGAGCCAAATATGGCCACGGATTTGCTTAAATACAAAGCCAGGCATTCCACGGTATAACTAAAAAATGGTTTATTACAATATGGAAGAGACCAACATTCAGGCCGATACAGTAAACGGGCCAATACAGTTAACCTGCGTTTGGACGCGCGTTTTTGACGCGCTAACTTTACCCCTTATTCAGTAAGGGGTATAAAACGTGCGTCCAACCCCCCCCCCCGAAACTAATAGTGCCTGCAACATGCAAATGCATGTTGATGGCCCTATTAGTTATTCCCACGCGATTCAGTAAGTAAAATGTGCAGCCAAGCCACACATTTTGCTTTCAGAAATTAACACCTACTCAAAGGTAGGCGTTAATTTCTCCAGGCACCGGGAACGTGCACAGAAAAGCAGTAAAAACTGCTTTTCTGTACACCCTCCGACTTAATATCATAGCAATATTAAGTCGGAGGTCCCAAAAGTTAAAAATAATTAAAAAAAAAAATTTTAAATCGGCCCGTGGCTCGCAGGTTGAAAACCGAACGCTCAATTTTGCCGGCGTCCGGTTTCCGAACCCGTGGCTGTCAGCGGGTTTGAGAACCGACACCGGCAAAACTGAGCGTCAGCTGTCAAACTCGCTGAAAGCTAGTGTCCCTAGCGCCTCTTTTTACCGCGGGCCCTCATTTAAATACTGAATTGTGCGCACAGGAGAGTGGCCTGTGTGCGTGCCGGGAGAACGGGCGCTCGCCCTCTCTCCCGCGAATTTTCAGGCTGATTCAGTAAAAGTCGCGGGAGAGCGGGCGCACAGGCCACTCTCCTGTGCGCGTGATTCACTAAAACAAATTATTCAAATTAGGGCCTGCAGTAAAAAGAGGCGCTAGGGATACTAGCGCGTCCCTAGCATCTCTTTTTTGACAGGAGCGTCGGCTGTCAGCGAGTTTGACAGCCGACGCTCAATTTTGCTGGCGTCGGTTCTCAAACCTGCTGACAGCCACGGGTTCGGAAACTAGACGCCGGCAAAATTGAGCATCCGATTTTCAACCCATGAGCCGCGGGCAGATTTAAAAATTATTTTTTAAATTTTTAATTAATTTTTAACTTTTGAAACCTCCGAGTTAATATCGCCGTGATATTAACTCGGAGGGTGTACAGAAAAGCAGCTTTTACTGCTTTTCTGTGCACTTTCCCGGTGCCGGCAGAAATTAACACCAGCCTTTGGGTAGGCGCTAATTTCTGAAAGTAAAATGTTCGGCTTGGCTGCACATTTTATTTACTGAATTGCGCGGGAATGACTAATAGGGCCATCAACATGCATTTGCATGTTGAGGGCGCTATTAGTTTCGGGGGGGGTTGGACGCGCAATTTCAACGCGCTATTACCCCTTACTGAATAAGGGGTAAAGCCAGCGCCTGTATTGGCTTGTTTGTGATAATGAAGAGCCCTGTATGAGAATCAAAATGTCAGTCAAGCCCAGGATCCTGTTTCCAATCCAGGTCACATGCCATTAATTGTATTTTTATTCAAACTTTGTTTAGATGTTTACTTTACATTTTATTTAGTTTATTTTATTTATATTATTTTAGTTTTTATTTTATTTTTAAATGAATTTTGATTATAAGTATATTGTTGTAAACCGTTTTGATCAATTTTTTGAATTGGTAAATTGTATATAAATACGTTAAATAAATAAATAAATAAATAAATAAATAAATAAATAAAAACTTGAAATAATTTTGTGTCACCTGCAAATTTGATCATCTCAGTCGTTGTTCCCTTTCTCAGATCATTGATAAATAAACTAGCAAGCACCGGTCCTAGTGAAGATCCCTGAGGCACTCCACTGTTTACCTTCCTTCACCGAGAAGACTGACCATCTTTTAACCAGTTCACAAATCCACAATAGGACATTGCACCCTATCACATGCTTTCCTGAGGAGCCTCTCATCCGGGACTTTGTCAAACTCCTTCTGAAAATCCAGATACACTGTATCCACCGGCAGATTTGTGAGCCAAGACTTCCCTTAGGTAAATCCATGCTGGCTGTGTCCCTTAAACCACGTCTATCTAAATACTTTGCAACTTTATTTTTTAAAAAAATTCCTACAACTTTTCCTGGCACTGACATCAGACTCACAGGTCTATAGTTTCCTGAATCACTCTGAAACACTTTTTAAAGATTTGTGTTACATTAGCCACCACTCCAGTCCTCAGAAACAATAGACAATTTTAAAGCTAAGTTATAAATTACTAGTAATATGTTTGCAATTTAAATTTTGAGTTCCTTCAAAACTCTGGGGCGTAAATCACTGGTCTAGGTGATTTGCTGCTCTTTAGTTTATCAGTTTGCCTCAATACATCTTCTAGATTCAATGTGATTTGTTTCAGTTCTTCCAAATCCTCACCATTAAATACTATGTCTGGCATGGATATCTCCCTAATGTCCTCCTCAGTAAATCGCCAATAATTCATTTAGTCTTTCCACTATGACCTTGTCTTCCTTTACCCCTCGATCATTTAACAGTCCAACTGACTCCTTCACAGGCTTCCTGCTTTGGAAGTATTTGAAAAAGTTTTTATTATGAGTTTTGGCCTCTACAGCAAACTTATTTTCAAATCTTCTCTTTACTTGCCTTATCAATATTTTAAGAACATAAGAAATTGCCATGCTGGGTCAGACCAAGGTTCCATCAAGCCCAGCATCCTGTTTCCAACAGTGGCCAATCCAGGCTACAAGTACCTGGCAAGTACCCAAACACTAAGTAGATCCCACGCTACTGATAACAGTAATATCAGTGCCTATTCCCCAAATCAACTTGATTAATAGCAGTTTATGGAGTTCTCTTTCAGGAACTTATCCAAATCTTTTTGAAACTAACTTTCCAGTGCATATACCTTTTACTATTTTCTTCACTTGGATCCTTTCTTCATTTTTTGAAAGAAGTTCTTTTGGCTGTAATAAGCCTCTTTCACCTCACCTTTTAACTATGCCAGCAGTCATTTGGTCTTCATTACGCTTTTTCTGATCCATGGAATACATTTGGTCTGGGCTTCCAAGATAGTATTTTTAAACAATGTCCACACCTGATGTAAACTCCTATTTATTTATTTTATTTATTTTCCACTTTTCAGCACTTCAGAGCGGATTACATTCAGGCTGCCTTACCTTTTAGTGTTTCTTTTTAACTGTTTTCCTCGTTGTATCGTAGTTTCCCTTTTGAAAGTTAAATGCTAGAGCAATACTTTTCCTTAATGTCTTCCTTCCAGTTATTAAGTCAAATCTGATTGTGTTGCAATCACTATTGCCAAATGGCCCCCACTACTGTTACCTCTTGCACCAAATCCTTCATTCCACTAAGGATTAGGTCTAAAATAGCTCCCTCTCTCATCAGTTCCTTGACCAGCTGCTTCATGAAACAGTGATTTATTTCACCTAGAAGCTTTACCTCCCTAGCATGTCCTATTGTGACATTTACCCAGTGAATATCGGGATAATTGAAATCTCCCATTATTACTTTGTTGTCAAATGTGTTAGCTTCCCATATTTCTGTTAGTATTTCATTGCTGATAATTAAGGGTTGCCAACTAGCTTCAGATTTTCAGGACAGGTTGATCCAGTCCTGGTTTTACTCCCCTGCATGCAGGTACTTACAGTCTTGAATTTCTTAGGGAATGTGATAGGGAAATTAGAATAAATCCCAGCATGCAATGGAGTAAAACCAGGACTGGATCAACCTGGTCCTGAAAATCTGGAGCCAGTTGGCAACCCTACGTCTGTTCATTCTGGCCAGGCGGATGGTAGCCTACCCACACCTTTATATTTTTCGCCATCACACATGGATTTCTATCCATAAGGATTCCGCAGTGCATTTAGTCTCCTGCAGGATCTTTTGACGCTATGCAATCCCCAACATATAGTGCCAGCCTCCCCCACCAAGTTGATCTGCCTTATCTTTCTTCCATCAGTTCTCTAAGATGCCAGTTATGTCTACCTCTTCTTTCAGTTCCATGCATTCTAACTCTCCCATCATTTACATCAGTAAATTAATTAAGACAGGTTATGCCAAGTTATGTATTCTACATCGATTAAAACCAATATTAACTCTTGCAGACTTCTGCACTGTACTGCAAACGCTAATCTTTTCAAATCTTGACTACTGCAGCTCCCTACTACTAGGTCTCCCAGCAAGTCATTTAAAACCACCACAGCTATTGCAACATGCTGCAGCAAGACTATTACTAGGATGTATTTTACCCATCCCCATCACCGACTCCCTAGCCGCCACCATGAAAAGATGGGAAAATGCCCTCTCATCTATAAACTGCCTCCTTACCTCTCTCCACCTCACCCTTAACACTTCTAAAACGGAGCTCCTCATCATCTCTCCCCCCACCCTCGCCCAGTGCACCCCCTTAGCAGGCACCTCCCTCTGTCTTCAAGCCCGAGATCTAGGTGTTACGATAATCACCTCAACCTACAAAAATTCATTGGCGCCACCATGAAAGAGTGCTTCTTTAAACTCAATACGCTAAAAAAACTCAGACCCCTCCTCTACCTCGGCGACCTCCGTACTGTCCTGCAAGCCACGGTCATGTCCAAAATAGACTACTGTAATTCCCTCCTTCTTGGTCTACCTAAAGCCACAATTAAACCCCTACAACTCCCACAAAACGCAGCTGCGAGAATTCTCACAAATTCCCGCCAATGTGACCACATCACCCCTATACTCAAAGACCTGCACTGGCTCCCCATTCAACAGCGCAGGACTTGCAAGACTCTCACTATAGTGCACAAATCGTTCCACAACGAAAACATCCAGTGCACTATCCGCCTCCTCGCCTCAACCAGACCTACTAGATCCTCTCATAAGGGTACCCTCCACACCCTCCCCCCGAAACATATTCACCTCAAATCTACAAAAGAGCGGGCCCTCTGCCTGGAACTCCTCGCCACCTGAACGTAGACTAGAGCAGAGTGCACAAATTTAAATCAAAACTCTAAACATGGCTCCTTTAAACAAGCCTACCCTTAAATCCCCAATCTAAACCTCACTTTCAGCCTTTCCCTACTCCCCCAGAGCAACCATGATGAGTTTGCCCGTAGATGCCACCTTGTCTACACCTCTGGTCTGGCTCTCCGAGTAATTTTATAGCCCTGTTACCCTGTCTACACTTTGTACTAGACATGAGACATTTGCTCTCCCGTCTCTTCATAATGTTGGGAATCTTTATTATGCACACAAGTTTTCTGTTCTGATTTCTAGCCTTAAACTTTCGCTCCCTCGTGCAAATGTCTCTGCACTTCCCAGTTCTCTGTTAACCTGTTTTTTTGTAACTGCTCTCTTCCTGCTTTGTGTTTTACCCCTGTTACATGTAAACCGGCATGATATCTCTGATGATGGTCGGTCAAGAAAAAACACAAATAAAATAAATAAATGTAGGAAATGTGATCATATTTCACCATTGCTGATTTCCCTGCATTGGTTACCAATACAAGCCAGAATCCACTATAAAGTATTAACTTTAATATTCAACCTCATTTATTCAAATACTTGTTAGGAGTGACTCTACAACCTCACAATCCTCAACGAACACTAAGATCTCAAAATGAAGGACAACTGACTATTCCCACAATAAGGAGCACACAACTGACACAAATAAGAGATTGAGTGATTTCCATAGCGGGTCCAAAGCTCTGGAATTCTGTGCCTGAAACATTACATATTTTACCAGATAGAAAGAGATTTAAATGTGAATTGAATACACGGCTAGGGTATGGGAGGCAGAAGAAGGGGAAACGAGAGACTGGAGAAGGAGTGAAAATGTGGGAAATGGTGATGAGATGAGAATAAGGGGAAGAAGGGCTAGGAAGGGGGTGAGATTGAGAGCCAGAAAGCTGGTAGATAGTTGAGTGCTGAGAACAGGGAGACTGTGAGGACTGGAAAGGCTAATAGGGAACGAACTGGGGAAACTGGCAATATTTTCTGAACACTGGAAATGTAACTCCTGGCCAGGGGTGGAGTAAAGTTTCTGTGGCTAGTGTTAGTCTATGGGGCTAAACTTGCAGTTTGTGGTGTGGGGATCCTCAGGATTTATGTGCATAAAATATAATATGGGTGCACATGAATTTACTGCTGCATTTTATTACTTGCACGCAAATGATATGCGCAGGTTATAAAATTCGAGTACGTATGCATGCACATTTAAAAACCGTGAGCCGCGCAAGTTCAAACTTAACTGTAAAAGTAGCGGCACTTATCTGGATAACTGCAGATTTACGCGGCTATGTAGCAGCACTTGGCCGGAGAAGTCTGTCTAATTAGCACTTTTCTGACTAATCCGGGGATGTAAGATAGCCAGAAACGTTTTAAAAAGTCCTACTTATCTGGGTAAGTTTACATTTGTCCATCTAAGTAGCAGCAAAAGTAGTGCCTAGCCGGATATGCTGGGATTTAGCCGGATAAGTGTGCGCAAGCGATACACCCGCATATTTCTATTTTTAATTTTAAAAGGGATACATAAATAGATTTTACTCATGTTATTCAGACCTCTCATACGTCAGCTATTACACACAAAAGTCAGGGGATTTTAGAACACGCACGCGGCAATGAAACGACCGTTTGTACCATTTGGTCTACCAGTTCTCCCAGTCCACCTGCAGCTTGTGAAGACCCCCCCCCCCCCGGCTCTTCAGCTTGAAGTGCCCCCATTTCACCCAGACCCCTCACCCAGGCATCGTTTCGCTTTTGAGATGTTTACGTTCACTTACAGCAGATATCGAGCAGGAGTAAATACATGCGAGTAGGAGGCCACATTTCCATGCATAAATTGTTTATAAAATAGCAACTTACCCGTCCCCGGAGCGCCCCGGCCTGCCTCTTCTTTAATGCGCACAAATTTACGTGCAATCCCCGATGTACGTGCGTATGTTGCGGTTTTTAGAAAAGCATATACTCGTGTGTGTGGCATTTTACGTGTGCATCTCTTGAAAAGTCTTTTTGTGCCCGGTCTTGGGTTGGCCTGTTTTTTTTTTTTTAAACTCCGGATCCATTACCTTGCTGCATCGGGAGTTTATTCTCACTTCGGCATGCGAGTTAATATTTTATACATCGGTCCCTCGGGGAGGCTCAGAAGGAGGGACATGTACAGTCCAAAATTCTATTAAGCGATTCATGTATAAGAACAGAACACAAAGACAGAGGAGAGCAAAATCAAAACGAACTGAAAAGCTGGTAAGCTTTTCTTTCCTATTACCTTAGCATATTTAACATTTAATTAATATGCACGCAGCTCGGTTATTCCATCCCATTCATGGAGCGAGTACAAGCCCAGTAAACAAGATATTTTTTATTTATTTATTTATTTATTTATTTAAACAGTTTTTTCTATACCGACATTAAAATACACATCATGTCGGTTTACATTATAACAGCAGGTAGAAAATACATAGAACGGGGATGTGGGGGTGGATAACCAGCAAAAACAAGAGTAGAGAGGGCTCTAACGGGGAGCCCGAGGCAATAGTTAAAAAATAGGGGCAGGGTAAGAGGAGCTATTTGCAAGGAACTACGGTGCAGGGAGGTAAGTTGGGTGGCTAGTTACAGGGGGGGAAGGAGGAGGGTAAGTTAGGATATTAGGATCACTCCATAACAATGATCCATTTCTAAAAAGTGTCTATTCTAAATCACGTTTTTATCCAGAGGGGAAATAAACTGGCTCACTGGGAAGGCATCGATCAGACTGGATTTTCTCTCTGGAATTTCCTACCTAGTCCATGCACAAGGGCTGGAAAGCAATAATCAGCCAAGGAGATGCAGCTCTGGATTTCAGCTGCCTGCCCGTGCACACGAAGGCTCTCAAAGGACCGTGCAAACAATCACTCGCAACACGGATCTGCTTTCCTCCAGTGAATGGTTGCTTATAAAAATGACCCTAAAAGCATTATCCGGAGAAGCCCCTGTATAAAGTATAGGTCACATGTACGTTTCATCCTTCGGACGAGGCTGTGTGTGAACGCCAAGAGTTATGTTTTTGATACGTTTTAACTGGCTGAAACCCAAAAATGAAAAAAATTATATAATTTTTGTGAATCGCCCAGAGTCCATAAATATAACAGATATATAAATAATGAATTCTCCTCAATATAAGCAAAAATCCAGTGACTGAGAAATGTTAGATGAGTGTTTATAGGACTCCAAGACCACAGCAGTGAATGTGGGCAATCAGCTTGTGATTGGTTGTGTCTATAGCATGGGAAATCACTGCCTTTTTTCCTTGCACTGTCTCTGTACGTGTGCACTTGTGGTTAGCCAGGTGACACATTCTGATCTTCCCTTATCCACAAACACCTGTAAATAATTAAAACGCCTCTTCTAAGTTGCCCAACGTTAGGGTGGTTGCTCACTTGACCAATTATGTTCCTGATGACTAGTAAATTTCCCTCTCATGAGGAAATCCAGTGATCATCATGTCTGAAAGGTAGTAGGGCGTCATAATTAGAATAACACTCAGTTACTAGGCCAAAGCTTCCTGTCCTGGTGATCCCACAGCCAGCTGTGTTTTTAGGATATCCATAATGAATATACATAAGGTAAATTCATATACACTGGAGACCCAATACATGCAAATTTATCTCATACATATTCATTGTTGCATGTATTATAGAGTATTAATATATTCCACCAAGACTGCAATAAAATTGGTCAAAGCAGATTACAATAAAACCATTGATAATTCAATAAAACTAACAACAATTAGATTGGTAGTGGGATCACCAGGGCAGGTTTGGAAGGCCCTGTACTAGGCGATCTCTGAAATAAGATTGTTGCACTTTGTTGAACTGATTATAACTTCCTCAGCATAACAAAGGCAGACCCTTTACTTTTGCGATATGGTCAGATTATTAGGACTGTCACACAGAAATGTTGTGGAGCATGCAGTTAATTTATCTCCCTACAGTTGGCTTTCCACCCACCTGTTTCCATCCAGCTCACAGTTTTCCTTCACCTTCGCATGGCCCTCCTGTTAAACAGACTTTATTTATATTTTAAAAACCTGTGAACTAATGATCTCAGGGAGTCAACTGAACCCCGGTTATTGGGCTCCTGGTGCAAGCAAATAAAACCTACCAGAATATGGACCCACCCAGGGACATAAGAACCGAGAGGTAGGATCAGCACCAAGATCAGACCAGCTCAATGCTGAAGCCCTTCTAGGAGAAATGAACTCTCGGATAGGAATGTGGACTTAGGCATGTTGCAAGAAATTCATCCTGCAGACCACTCTGGCCACTAAGACCATCTTCAGGTATCAATTAATTGCCAGTAGGGGAAAAAAAAGACATATGGCCTTGTCACTTACATTCAGAAAGGCTTACTAAAAAGAAAGAAGATCTAAACTAAGAAGACGCCTGCTCTGCCTCCATCAAAGTAGGCAAAGTGACCAGAAAGTTGATAAGCTAACAATTCTACATTATAGTATGTATTGCATCCAGCTATCTACATTGATGGCTTTAACAACAACTCTCAGACAGGCTTTCATGCACAATATGAACCTCATGCATGTTGTCCAATAACCTAGCATTGTTCACTCTGCTCGGTGGAAGAAGGACTTTTGTGGTAATGCCTGAGTGCTGCCCATTTTCCCAACACATATCTTATTCATATTAGCCTCAAATCATCATCAATAAATTCAAAGCCAAAATTTTGCTAGAATCTGTAGAAGGCTAACTGGGATGCATACAGCAAATATGTGGATATTATTATTAATCGGATCCCACCTCTCTCCAAACATCATCATAATTTCACTTGACTCTTTAAATTGGCAACTACAACAATTTTGCCTGGGGCTTCAGAAAAGCCTATGTATCTTGGTGATTCTCAGAAAGTACTAGACCTTTGGAGGAGTACAAAAGGATGAGGATCCTGATGTGGCATCAGCACTTCTTGACTCTATCAATGAAGATCACTACATAAAATGACGAGAACAATACAGAACGTCAAATTTTCACATTTAAGTCAAAAGGCACAGAATCTCCTGCATCATTTGGGAGCAACCGGTGGAAAATCCTGTCAACAACCTAGAGTTAGTGCTGACCTCTTTAACTCAGAAAATAGCACAGTCCTGTACAGCACTCCCCCCACCCGTGGCTGCTCAGTAAGTGCCAGTGGTTTCTGCCAGCAGAAAACTATGCAGAATCCCCTATGGGAAAGTTACTAGATCTTTTCCAGGAGGGGAATAGAGGAGAGAGGGAGGGGGGGGGGGATAGAGGAGAGAGAGAGAGAGAGAAAGAGAGAAATCTGCTTCAAGTTGGAGAGAGAGATTTCCATGGAGGGGAATAGAGGAGAGAGAGAGAGAGAGGGAATAGAGGATGGAATAGTGGAGAGAGAGGGAATGGAGAGAGAGAGAGAGGGAATAGAGGGAATAGAGGAGAGAGAGAGAGAGGGAATAGAGGAGAGAGAGAAATCTGCTTCAAGCTGGAGAGAGAGATTTCCATGGAGGGGAATAGAGGAGAGAGAGAGAGAGAGGGAATAGAGGATGGAATAGAGGAGAGAGAGGGAATGGAGAGAGAGAGAGGGAATAGAGAGAGAGAGAGAGAGGGAATAGAGGAGAGAGAGGGAGGGAATAGAGGAGAGAGAGAAATCTGCTTCAAGCTGGAGAGAGAGATTTCCATGGAGGGGAATAGAGGAGAGAGAGAGGGAATAGAGGATGGAATAGAGGAGAGAGAGGGAATGGAGAGAGAGAGAGAGAGAGGGAATAGAGGAGAGGAAATAGAGGAGAGAGAGAGAGGGAATAGAGGAGAGAGAGGGAATAGAGGAGGGAATAGAGGAGAGAGAGAGAGATCTGCTTCAAGCTGGAGAGAGAGATTTCCATGGAGGGGAATAGAGGAGAGAGAGAGGGAATAGAGGATGGAATAGAGGAGAGAGAGGGAATGGAGAGAGAGAGAGAGAGGGAATAGAGGAGAGGAAATAGAGGAGAGAGAGAGAGGGAATAGAGGAGGAAATAGAGAGAGAGAGAAAGAGAGAGAAAGATCTGCTTCAAGCTGGAGAGAGAAAGAGAGAGAGAGATTTCCATGGAGGGGAAGAGTGGAGCTCCACTCTGGATCACCGAGGTGCAAGAGAGTATCTGGAGAAGTTGTGAAGTTCCAGAGCTCTAAAGTCTTCTGGGAACTGAGACCAGATAAATCCAGCCCAGGAACAGGGAAAGAGAGGAGAGTAGTTCTCATCTGCATCAGCATGTCTGAGGAGTTCAGGTGGCCTTTGGACTTAGCTAAAAAAACAAAACAAAACATGAAATCCCCACGTGCAGTTGATTTTTCCCACCCTAAACCCACCGCAGTCCAGCCCCTTTCCACCACAGGCAAATATCTGCAAGTTGTAAATCAACGCATTTACTTGGGGGGCCGAGGCAAGGGCACATTTCAGCCCAAGGATTTTGCCCAGACAACTATTTTTTTGCAGAGGAAAATTCCTTTGAAGAGTGAGTTCACCATGTTCAAATAACAGTTTGTTATTAAGCCCGCTTTTCCTTTCAGATCTTGTAAACTGTTACAGCCTGGTAAGAAATTAACAAGTTCAGCATTACTGATGTAGCCCAGTTGCTATTTTGCTGGACTTTGTTAAGCTCTTGCAGTCAAGTGGAAGACATAAGAGGTGGACTTTAATCATATACTGGGAATCTCAACCATCCACCGAGTGCGAGCCGTCCCATAAAGAGTAAATGCGACTTGGAATATTATGATCTAATAATTTAATCCCGTGTTTCCCCTTCAAAATACTGCAGTGATCACATGGCGTGTAAGAAGAAGAGAACCTGCTCTTCTCAGAGAAACTAGATCTCAGAGGTCATGGGCTAAGCCTGGCACCCATGTCCTTGAGTTGTCTGAGAATCCTCAGCAAATGGAGAGACGGGGCCTGAAACAGTGGAGGAAGAGGCTGACGAGTTTGCTTGACTTCCTGTTAATTCACGTAGTCCAGGCCACAGTAACCGCATGGCTGGATTATTGTAAGGCACTCACAGGGGTCTAACAGATAAGGAGCTAAACAAACTCCAGATAATACAAAATTCGGTTACAAGGCTGATAGAAGGATGCAAGCCACACAACCATATCACATCGGTCTTACACAAACTACACCAAGGCTACCAGCCCCTTACAGAACTATGTTTAAAGCTCTGAGCATAGATGGAGCTATTTATTTGAGAAAAAGGTTGTCCTTATAAACGCCCTCCAGACCACTAACATCCTCGCTTGCAGCCACTGTAACAACTCCAGGGAAAGAAAGAGATTAAAAGAACGGATTCTCCCCGCCGATCTTTACTGGGAGCCGGGAACTTTCTCCCAGAAGAGCTCTGCCAAATGCATGGCTCCTCTTTCCAGGAAGCAAGTAAAAGCCCGGCTCCTCTCCTAGGCCTTTAATGCCAAACGCATAGCTTCCTCCACCCTAGAAAGCGTGCGTTAAACTAAACGGACTCTGACAAACTGCCTGGCACCAATTTCTGACTGCCTTGACTCTGCTACTACAACCTACTGTTTTGCAGAGATGTTTGTGTATTTATTTCATTTCATTTTTTTATCTGTTATTTTAGATACCTTATCACACCACAGTCTGTCCAAGCTAGTGAACAACAATACACATAAAAAATGTACATCATTAAACGTAGATAACATAAAAAATTAAAACACCTCTTCACAACAGCCTTCATAGGATCTTCTATGCACCGAAACCTCCTAACTTCCTAACCAGTCCTCAACAGCCCAATACCTTTCAGACAAGGCCTTCTCCAGGGACCGCTCCCTTTCTAACTCACCCACGTAGAAACAGTTATATTTTTACTGTTTCCCTAAATGTCGAAAAATGAGATTCCAATCTGATGTCCAGAGGAGCTGAATTCCACAGGTCAGGACCAGCTGCAAAGAAGCCGTACTGTCCAGAGAGCAATCCTATGAATTCCCAGCACTGGGGAAATCTGCAACAAAGCGAAACGGGGGCCATAGCCTGGGATAATAGCTCTGGGTCCCCACACTTCATAGCCAAAGCTAACTTAAGGCCAGGGCCAGGGCTTCCATTTCACAAACTAGGCAGTTGCCTAGAGCGCCAAAATTGTAGGGGGTGGCAAATCCCACCAGCATGAGGCCCAGAACTGCCAAGGAAGGGAGCGCGGTGCTGGAGCTGCTGCCAATAGGTAAATTGGGGGTGAGGGGTGCATGTCTGAAGCTTCGCCTAGGGCGTCAAATACTCTTGCACCGGCCCTGCCTAAGGTACCCCAGGGAGTGGCAGGGGAGTTCAAGATAAGCCACAATGAATATGCATGAGATGCATTTGCATGCATTGCTTCAATTCTATGCAAATAGATCTCATGCATATTTACGGTGGATACCCTGAAAAATCCACTTGTAAGGGGGTTCTCAAGGACTACTGTCCTGGGAAATCTCTTGAACCACAGACCACATTAGCAATGAAAACTAAATACGTTAACCTTAAAGTGCAAGTATTAGTTCCAGGTGATGCTGTCCTGCTTTGCAATTTCTGGAGTCACCCCGAAGGTGTCCCAGGATTCTCCCAGCCTTCAGGCTGAACGTTTTCCTGCCCTAGCACGAGTGCTCCTTCCTAACTTGGTCTGTACACTTGTCATTGCCTGGCTCCTGGTTTCTTTTCTCTTTGAAATGCAAAACACATTTTCAGCCCCTCTCTGCACCAGCCGAAAAGTTAAAATGATTTTTTTCCAGGTCACCATCAATAAATCCCCACCTTCTGTAATGTGGACCACCGCTAAGAAGAGCAGAGAAACCTAATTTACAAGAACATTAGAATGTGGGAAAACAGTAATCCAAGAGGAAACACATTATCTGGCCTTGTTACTTTATAAAGTCATTTAAATTAATTTTTCCCCAGAGTGCTTGGGGGTTCTCGCTGCCTGGCCCAGCCTATTCTCTCCAGCTAATGAAGCTTTCCCAGCTCCTGCCAGTAAATTCTTATTAAGAGCCCATCTTGGAGGTTAGAGGGTGAAACAGCCTCTTGCTCCTGGGAAAGATGTCTATGAATTTGTAATTTTAAGTCCATGTTTGACAGGGATTAGCATCTGAAAGGAGAAGGGGAAAACATTATTTCAATTAACGGCAAGCAGACAACTTAACATCTGATTACAGTTTACGTTGCTGGGATTCTCGTATTTGCAGGCATTCTGTACGATCATTGCAATTCCCATTTGTGTCCCTATCTCTGTTTAAATGCTTATCGGAGTGACTGATGGGAGGGCGGGTTTTAATTCCCTGCTCTAAGTCCCCCAGGACGCGCCTGTGGCTGGGGGTGATTGGTAATGTGTGGGAATGGGGATACCAGCGATTTCCTTCTATTCCCCGTGCACCTGGGATTCACACGGCAGTAGCGAAAAAGGTTTACAAGGGGTTGATTCCATCTCTTCTCGTTGCAGCTCCACAGATAACTCGGCCCAGCTCAGAGGACAAACCCAGTGCCATGGATTTATTCATCCAGAAATGGCAGATGGAACAAACACTGGAGAGCCAGAAGATGAGCTGCGGGGTGAGATTGATTCTTTGCGGTCCGGAGCTGGGACCTTCTATATCCATACACCACAAAGTCTGGCGCTACAAAATCATCCACATCATGCCCTTCCCTTTCTCTTTTTCCTCCTGACAATGATCACGCTCAGGCTGAACTCTAACTTTACAACGCCATATGGTAAATTCACCTGTCAGATATTTATTTATTCAGGCATTTTATATATCATCGTTCCATGGACAGATCACAACGCTTTACAAAGTGGCATTCATCGTTAGAGCTTAACAGACAAACAATGATTGCTTACAGATATCGTATTCCTGTACAGGCATTAATTTCTATCTAGACTAGAGGGTTTTCTATTGCACATCAATAACTGGTCTAGTACTTAAGGCAAGGAGTGCGGGGATTTCAAACGAGAAGATAAACTTTCCACCTCATTTATTCTATCATTGGATACATTTTCAAGTTTCAATTATTATTTTAATCATTCTTGTCCTTGTGGCTCTCTATTTTCTGGTGTTTTAAGTTAGTCTATACATGTTTTTGAATAGCCATGTTTTTAGTTTGCATTTGAATCGCTTTCTGTCAGGTAAAATGCGTAACATCTCGGGCAGAGAATTCCATAGCATTGGGCCTGCTACAGAAAACACCCGATCTCTTATTTAAGAACATAAGAACATGCCATGCTGGGTCAGACCATGGGTCCATCAAGCCCAGCATCCTGTTTCCAACAGAGGCCAAACCAGGCCATAAGAACCTGGCAATTACCCAAAAACGAAGTCTATCCCATGTTACCATTGCTAGTAATAGCAGTGGCTATTTTCTAAGTCAACTTAATTAATAGCCGGTAATGGACTTCTCCTCCAAGAACTTATCCAATCCGTTTTTAAACACAGCTATACTAACTGCACTAACCACATCCTCTGGCAACAAATTCCAGAGTTTAATTGTGCATTGAGTGAAGAAGAACTTTCTCCGATTAGTTTTAAATGTGCCCCATGCTAACTTCATGGAGTGCCCCCTAGTCTTTCTATTATCTGAAAGACTAAATAACCGATTCACATCTACCCATTCTAGACCTCTCATGATTTTAAACATCTCTATCATATCCCCCCTCAGCCGTCTCTTCTCCAGGCTGTACATTCCTATACTCTTTTCCTCACAGGGGAGCTGTTCCATACCCTTTATCATTTTGGTAGCCCTTCTCTGTACCTTCTCCATCGCAATTATATCTTTTTTGAGATGTGGTGACCAGAATTGTACACAGTATTCAAGGTGCGGTCTCATCATGGAGCGATACAGAGGCATTATGACATTTTCCGTTTTATTCACCATTCCCTTTCTAATAATTCCCAACATTGTTTGCTTTTTTGACTGCCGCAGCAGACTGAACCGACGATTTCAATGTGTTATCCACTATGACACCTAGATCTCTTTCTTGGGTTGTAGCACCTAATATGGAACCTAACATTGTGTAATTATAGCATGGGTATAGCATGGGTATAGCCAAGCCGCACATTTTACTTTCAGAAATTAACGCCTGCCAAAGGTAGGCGTTAATTTCTGCTGGCGCCGGGGAAGTGCACAGAAAAGCAGTAAAAACTGCTTTTCTGTACACCCTCCGACTTAATATCATGGCGATATTCAAATCTGCCCATGGCTCGCGGATTGGAAGACGGACGCTCAATTTAGCCGGCATCCGTTTTCCGAAACCGTGGCTGTCAGCGGGTTTGAGAACCGACGCCGGTAAAATTGAGCATCGGCTGTCAAACCCGCTGACAGCTGCCGCTCCTTTTACCGCGGGCCCTCATTTGCATGTGGGCCGATACTGAATCGCACGCCCGGGAGAGTGGCCTGGGCGCTCGCTGGCTCTCCTGCGGGTTTTTCTCTATCGGCCCACAAGTCATGAGGCTAACTTTTTAGCCACGTAAGTGATTTATGCAGCTCAGTGGTGGCTGCTGAACGTAGGCGCATATTCAGCCGCCGCTACTTAACCACACAAGCTGTACTTATGCAGCTAAAATAGCGCTGAAGAAGTTTTGAAAATTGACCTCGAGGTTTTTACCAACCGAGAAATTCCTCCTGTACCTGAACATCACTGGCCTTCAGCTACCAATGAAAACACAGAAGTTTAATAGGCCTCGGAAACAAGACAACCACTAAAACAAAGCAGTGAACAACAGCAAGAGACCTAAGCTCTGTGGACCCAGCTCATGCCAGAGGAACAAACACTGCTAATACAAAACACCAGAGAGGTCACTGATTTAGGGAAAAAACCAAAACAAACCACCCAGTGACTGCAGTCCCACTCTCTCTCTCCCTAAAGAGCCTGGCCATGCTGCGTTCCCGAGGCAGCTAACCCTTCCTCTAACCAGGGCCTGCCTTCATGACAGCAGCATCCTGGCGGGGTCTCACGGGAATCTCACCGCGACAGCAGCGTCCTGGCGGGGTCTCACGGGAATCTCACCGCGACAGCAGCGTCCTGGCGGGGTCTCACGGGAATCGCGCCGCGACAGCAGCGTCCTGGCGGGGTCTCACGGGAATCGCGCCGCGACAGCAGCATCCTGGCGGGGTCTCACGGGAATCTCACCGCGACAGCAGCGTCCTGGCGGGGTCTCACGGGAATCTCACCGCGACAGCAGCGTCCTGGCGGGGTCTCACGGGAATCGCGCCGCGACAGCAGCATCCTGGCGGGGCAGAGTGGGCGGGGTCTCACGTCTCACAGTGCCTGGGAATCTCACTGTGCCCCGATTCAGCGCCGCGACAGCAGCATCCTGGCGGGGCAGAGTGGGCGGGGTCTCACTGTGCCCCGATTCAGCACCGCGACAGCAGCGTCCTGGCGGGGCAGAGTGGGCGGGGTCTCACGGGAATCTCACCGCGACAGCAGCATCCTGGCGGGGCAGAGTGGGCGGGGTCTCACTGTGCCCCGATTCAGCACCGCGACAGCAGCGTCCTGGCGGGGCAGAGTGGGCGGGGTCTCACGGGAATCTCACCGCGACAGCAGCGTCCTGGCGGGGCAGAGTGGGCGGGGTCTCACGGGAATCTCACCGCGACAGCAGCGTCCTGGCGGGGCAGAGTGGGCGGGGTCTCACGGGAATCTCACCGCGACAGCAGCGTCCTGGCGGGGCAGAGTGGGCGGGGTCTCACGGGAATCTCACCGCGACAGCAGCGTCCTGGCGGGGCAGAGTGGGCGGGGTCTCACGTCTGACAGTGCCTGGGAATCTCACTGTGCCCTGATTCAGCGCCGCACGCAGACATGTTCAGCCTTCCGCTGGCTTTGCTGTGTATCTTCACCTCTTTGGGATCCATCAGTTGCCAGCACGGTACAGGTGAATTCTGTTTTTCTTTTCTCCCTCTCCTTTTGGCTGGTACTGAACAAACTCCTAAAACCTGCCTTTAAAGGTGCGCAGGCAAGACCAGGATGATCTCCTTTACTTGCCAGCAAGGCTGTAATGTAATGAGGAGTAGGAAAGGTTCTTTGGTGAGAGTGACTGCAATGCTGCCCACCTTTCAGGCTGGGATAGGCTAAAGAGTTTGGGGTCTTTTTTTTTTATTATTGTACTCATGCCTAAAAACAAGATGTGTAGACAGGCTGACTACCGCTCGACTGAAATTTTAACCACCCTAAACAATGCACGCAAGTTCCAACTCCACATAAATCTGGCTGCATAGAAAGGGGGCTCTGGGGGCCGTCTCTGGGGCAGACTAGGAATCTACGCCTGTATCATAACATTTTCAAAAAGAATGGGCGGAACCTGCCCGCCGCTGTCTCCTGAATCAGTGAAAAGTTCCTGCTGCGTATTAACTGCTCGATTGTTCATTACACTATTTAGGTGCCTACTTTGTGTTTGAAAATAGGGCAGGTTTGCACATGTTTCCAAGTGCACGCGTAACTGCGTGGCTGGGCGCCCTGCTGAAGACGTGCCCGCCAATTGCCTTGATTTCCAGCGGGGTTGCTGTCCCTAAATGCACGGGTGACGGAGGGCGCTGTGTCCGGGATGGGGGTTTGCGAGCTTGCCGCAGAACTGCTGATATTGCTCCCCACATTGGCTGGATGGGGGGTTGCTATGCAAGTGACCCTCCCAAGCCCAGGGAAAGGCGCCTTTTCCCTTCTCTCTTCCAAGCACTGGGACTCCCTACATTTGATAATTTCCTATTTTCTGGGCAGCTGTTTTTTTCCCGCAGGGGCCTGGTGGTAGAGGCCCTGGGTTGTGTACATACATTTGCATATAGTTTCCAGTATTTCCAGTAACAGGCGCCAGAACGATTTTCCTGTTTCTTTTTCTAATCTCCTCTGTGTGTATCTCAGTAACTGATTCTCTTTATTTTTGCATACATTCTTCCTTTCTCTTTCACATCCTTTTAGTCTTTTCCTTTTCATTTGCTTTTTTTAACTCCTGCTTCCTGCCCTCTCCTCTCTCTGCTCCCCCAGGCTCTCTCCTGCCTGGAATCTTTCTTCCTCCTTCCCTTCCCCCTTTTCCTCTCCTCTAATCTTCCTCATCTCCCTAGGTTTTTCTCCTGCTCTTTCCTTTTTCTCGCTCACCTCCTTAGTCCTTACCTTTTAATTCGCTGCTCTTGCCCTCATTCCCCCCCCCCCCCCCCTCGCCTTCTTGGGAACGTGACGGGGCACCCCCAGTGGACATCCCACAGATAGGAAGTGCACAGGGAAGGAATTGCTGAGGCACCGACTGTCACTCCTGCTGGGGTGGCCAGCGAGCTCCAGTTGCCCCCCAAGGAACTGATGCAGTCCAGGGTTTGTCCCGTTGCCTGCAAGGCTGTGCGGTTCAGATTTCTTTATTTTGTGTTCCCTGAGAAAAGTGAGATGAGTCCCTGCAGGCAGCGGGATAAACCCTGGACTGGATCAACCCTGTGAGGTGAATCTGGAGCCCTAGCTGAGGAAAGAGGGGAGAGAGAAGTAGTGGGGGGGGGGGGGGCAGGAAAAAAAAAACCGGTAGCTGCGCTGGGGCTTGGGGTGTGGAGGAGAGACCGTGCAGAGAAGCGGCAATCGCTCTGCCTATTCCAGCTACTGGAGGGGGGGGGCAGCGGGCCCCCCCCCATATAAGCTGACATAGGAGTCAGTCCTGCTAGGACAGCAGAGGACCCGTTTCCTGCTGTTCCGCGACAAGGCCCGGATCCTGGCACCACGACCGCCTCGATCGGCGTGAAGTCTCCTGTGTGACAGGATCTCCCTGTGTTTAGGATCTGCGCTTATTCTTCTCTTGCTCCGCACACGCTGTAGCGGTGTCGGAGCGACGCTGGCATAGCTTAACGGTGCCAGCCTAGGCATCAGCATCCGGCTCGGGCAGCAAGGTGGAGGGTGAAGGCAAAACCGTGCCTCAAGCGGAAGGTGTCCTGCCTCACTCACCAAAAGGCCTGGCCCTGTCATTTATTGTTACCTGGAATGGGAAAGGTGGGGGAATCGTTTTTTTTGGAGGAAGCCCTAACCATTTCCCACACGAGGCTTTGTGAGCTCGAGTCTCCGATTCCTGCTTTAGCGTGTGGGCTGGAAGTCTGGAGATGTTGCGTGTCCTGTGCTGGGTCCTTTGGTTTCTCCCGCGCACTCACAAGCATTACAGGAACATGCCTGCCTCTTTCCTGGCTTGTGGTTTGGGCAGGCAAAACCAGATTTTCCGGCTGCTCTTGCAGCACGACCTGGCACTCCTGACCGCAGAGCGCCATGGCAGAGTGGGCAGAATTAGGGCAGCTGTTGCCTGCTCACTCACAGTACGCCATGCGTTTGGGAAAGAGCTTGGCAGTGGAGACAGGGAGGAGAGTCCTTAGGCCAGCAGCACTGCCTTGGGTGCACATCCTTACACCACATTTTTATGCACACAAAGCTCCCTGTTCAACAAGGAGTTTAGCACCCGAAAAACGAGCACATAAACCCGCGTAAAAAATGAGCGCGCTTCCATCTTAAATCCCACATTGGTGAAGGCAGTAGCTGTTGCTCCCTCTGCAGAGAGCTGCGCAGGCTTAACTCAAGGTCCCTTAATGCTGGAAATCTTATTCCTGGTCAGAGCTGGAGTAAAGTTGTCTCTGGAGCTGAACCCAGATCACGGGGTGAGGATCCTGCACTTGGAATTTGTACACACTTTGCCCAAACTCTCTTTTATGCACGCTAGCGTGTGTTCTGCACACATTTTGGGGTTAGCACGCTTTTTCTTTTTTTTGTAGCTACCTTTAGTTCACTGCATCAGGCGTTAACTCAGATTTGACCATGCAAGTAAAGAAAATGCAAGCTAACGTTTTGCTAACTTTTTAAAATTTGCATTTTATAGCATCAGGTCCTTAGGAATTCCACACATCATCTTGCCCAGTTCCTGTCTCCGCTGTATTCGCTTCTGGTCTTATTCCTAGGTCTCCTTTCCATGTTCTTACAGTTTTATACCCTGAATAGTTTGAATCCGTGTATCTATGAATGCCTGCATGGGAGGAGAGGAATTTCTGATGATCAGCAAAGCAGCCTCTTCGATTTACTTAGCCACTCCCTCCATTCTGAAGCTAAGGCAAGGCAGCACAACAAGCTTAACGATTTAGCTCCTGAGTTACAAAGGACTTTCTCCCATTCTGCACATATGAAAGCCCTTTTATAAATTAGGTTCCTGATTTTCCTCAGGAATAAAACACAACATTCCAGTTTATTTTTTTGCCAACTCAATGATGGAAAGATTATTTATTTTTTTAGAGGGAAAAGTGCCTTTCATGGACAATCATTCCTCTAGCGCTATTGGATGTGTGGCGCTTCTACAGTTTCAGTGGCCAGAGACCAGTTCCTGCTATTTCTTTTCGTGCCTTTTTCCACCTTCGGGAGACTGAGCCATCTCACTTCCTCTTAGTAGCTCTGGATAACTCTTTTCACGCTGACTTCATTTGCGGACGTCTTTTCATCTGGGTCCTGGAGGCGCTGGGAGATGAGGTGACTTGTCAGAGGTCATGCAAAGGGTCAGTTGCGGGTTACAGGACTTCTCCAGTCTCTGAGTCTAGGGCTCGAACCATTAGAACATTCCTCCTTCATCAGTGGAAGCCCTCATCTGATGTGTTTTAGGTGCTGCAGAACCTTTTACAGAAAATCTTTTTCTCTGGCAGTTTCCCTCTGTTCCTTTAAGCTACCAGCTCAGTTGCAACCTTGCTGCTATGCACTTTACTCACAACAACTGGGGGGAATTTTTTTCCCCCTACCTGTTTTTTTTTATTTAGATTTATATTCCGCTTTTTGCACTTTTTTCAGCATTTCAAAGTGGATTACATTCAGGTACTGTAGGTATTTCCCTATCCCCAGAGGGCTTACAATCTAAGATTTTGTACCTGAGGCAATGGAGGGTAAAGTGATTTGCTCAAGGAGCAATAGCAGGACTCGAATCCTGGTCTCCTGGTTCGTAGCCCATTGCTCTAACTACTAGACTTCTCCTCCATAGAGTCCTGTCGCCTCCCAACTCCCTTCACTCCAGCCACTGCCACAAAAGTCCTCGGTAGTGATGCGCATTCATTTCAAATTAATGTAAAAATCATGACGAATAAGGGCAATTCATTTCATTTGAGGAGCCCCAAAACAAGTCGGAGGTCTCCTGATTGAAATGAACCTTATTGCATTTGTTTGAAAAGAATGCATCGCGCCTAAGCCTAGACCTGAGGCCGGGTTCTTGCCAGGCCGAGGTCCAAAGTAGGAGGCCACGCTTAGGCCCAAGCACGATCCCTGACACCGGGGCCTCAGCCAAGACCTAAAATAGATCTTACCTAATCTGTCAGGTATCTGATGGCAAGGCGGGGCCTCAACCCAGACCCAATGTAACCACCTGGCCGGGAGGCTGAGTCCCGATGCCTGGGCCTCGGCCTAGGCTTGAGTCTTGACCCAGGCCTGACGCAGCCATCCGGCCTGGAGGCCGGGTTCTGATACCGGTGCCTCATCCCGGACCCAGGCCAGTCGCTGGGGCTTGGTCTGGAGGCCTCGCAGCTGCTCCCATATCGTCCTCTTCTCTTCTGACGCCATCCGCTGGGGTTGTGCTGGAGTTAATTAACCAGGCCAGGGCCTAGGCTGCATCACAGGTGTCTCGGGACCCAGCCTCCAGAGTCCAGGCCATGGCCCTGGCACCAGGACCTGGCCTCCATGACAGGTCGTGGTATTGGGCCTGGATCCAGGCTGAGGCCCCAGCATCAAAACCCAGTCTCTGGGCTGGATCTCGACATCAGGCTTCAATCCGTGATCCAGCCTAGACTGAGGCCCAGGTGTCGGGACCCGGCCTTGGGTTGTGTAGTGGGTCAGGCCTGGATCTGGGCTCCAGGCTAGGACGAGGCTTATGCATCAGGCTCCAGCCTCCAGGTCAGGTCACAGCATTAGGACCTGGCCTCTGGGCCGGGTTGTGGCATCGGGCCTGGGTCCGGTCAAGGCATGGGCCTCGAGTAGGCCGAGGTCGCGGCAACAAATGGCTCTCTTGGCCTATGCAAGTCTGAGGCTTCAGCTTGGGCCTAGGCCTTGGCTATGAATCCCCACTGGTCTGGGTAAGTGGGGGCTGAGGTGATCCTGGTCCCAGCACCTTTCTGGGCGGGTGGGCAGGATGCCCTGGGAGACCTAGTTTTTGTTTTCGGACTTTGTTTTTTATTGTTTGATTGGATAAGCCCAATCTCATAAAATCGTTACATCGTCTGGGAAGATCTCCAGGAATGGGTCCAGTTGGAGTCAGCATCCCTACCCCATAGCACTAAGCCCATCTATTCCCACCTGTGTACGATCTAACCTAGCACACACAAACGCCTAATGAAATAGCTCTGCATGCTTTATCCAGATGTTTATATGCCATACTAATGCCTAACCTGAAATCAAACCCATCACATTAAGAAGTTTATCTGAGGCTTGCTAAATTCAGAGAAACGCTGTACTCTGGTAACTTATTATCCAGGTCTGACCGTATAATAGAGATATGGGATGCCGACGCTAGTTCTAATAGGGGGAAAAAACCCATCAGATGTGTCTCTGGTGTGCATTACCTAATGAGTGGCTAAGAGAGGGCTGGGCAAATACCTCACCTGTGACTGTCTTGCTTAAAATCCTGTGCTGCACTTTCTTATCTAGACTCTAGGAGAAAAGGTTTTGTACAGAGCTCTGTAATGCTGTGCGCTGTGAAAATAATAATAATGGCATTATGTTGTGTCACGTTACTTTTATTTCTCTGCCGCTTATGTCAGTGACCCTAAGCGGCAAACAAAACAACATACATGATTAAAATCAAGCATGTAAAAGAACCAATACCAAGGAAATAAAAACAATTAGAACGGCACCCAATTAAAACATCAAATATTAAGACATCGATAGATTCAATAAAAGAATTGAGCAGCAGATAATAACAACAGAGTTAAGCCACAATCCGGAGCATGTTACCATGTGTGATCATAATTCTCGAATAGCGTTGGCTCCTGGTTCAGTTTAGTGGCGTAATTCAAGGTTGCCATGGGGGCGATTGGAATTCCTTTCCATTGAGATCCCAGCATGGAACCAAAATAAAAAAAAAAATGCATTGGGTCCCACTGGGGGGAGTTACCGCAGGAAAAAAAATGCACATTAACTCGACACCTGCTGCGCGTACAAAAGGGGTTTGGCTTCTCTTACCGATCAGTTGTGCCCCTGCCCCCTTTCTCCCTGCAGGATATACTGGCAGGAGCTTCCCGCAGTGGGCGACCGGTCTGATCGCGGTGTCGGTCTTCCTCTTCCTGGTCCTCGTTGTCTTCATTGTAAATCGGGTCTGGTGTGAGAAGAAAAGGTAAGTTCACCTTCGCATGTCCTCTGTTGGGTTCGATGAGAAACCACTCAACCTCCCCGGGTCTCCTCAACGGGCTGAAGCGAGAACTCGCCCATGCAGCAGATCGGGACTTGGTCCTACCTGCTCTTAAGGGCACCCAGAATCTAGAGCAGGTCCGGCAAACCCCATCCAGCCCCAGATTTGGTTGGTTGCACGCGCTCGATTCTCTCTGCTTTGGGAATGTGTGGGGCACCAGAGCAGAGAATGAACTCAATCCCTCTTCCCACCCTGAACCCGGCCTTATTGATATCCTCCTTCCATGAGACCACTTCATCAGCTTGGACGCCAGGCCACAAAATTCTTGAGCCGTGCCAACAGCCTGGACGTAGATGGCCTGCAGCGTTTCTTTTTCTCATGGCTTGGGGGACATTTGGCTTGGTCCTGTGGAGATTTTCTCCTGTGCAGAATTTTTTTGCACAGTTTCTGGGCATTTTGCAGAATAAAGGACAGAGGTGCTTGCATCTCTGCTTCAGGTGTGCCTGAGCAGTGTTTGTAATGAAGAACAGAACAGTTCCCTGGGAGTTTAGCATTTCAGTCCTTAACAATGGAGCAGAGACCATTGGGTTCAGTAAGGCAGAATAGAAGTCCAAATAGATATACCTTATAAAGGGCATGAGTGGCTGATCTTGGCCATAGCTGGTGAGTATTAGGAAAATGTGTAGTTGCATATTGGTAGGGAATGAGCTGCTTAAAATGAAGATTAAAATATGAATCTACCCAGAGTATGCCTAAGAAAACAGGTAACATGCCCAGGGACTATAATAAACATCCATTGGAGTCCTGCCATGTCCCCTCTTGGTTCTTTTGCCTATTATTTCATGTCCTTAGTGTTACAAATCTTGGGAATGTAAAAGCATGTTCAGGACCTTTCAAAGCCTCCTGCAGTAAGGTGCACATGTTGCATTTTCTTGGCGGTGCCATGGATTGTGCATTTCCGTGGCCAGTGATGCTGCTTGGTCCAGCTGTGAGCTACGCAGTACATTTGAGGACTGTCCCTTGCACTCTGGCAGCCGTTACTCCAGCCTTTGGGAACACAAACTGCCTGCAGGTCTTGGGAGCTCAAAACCTCTAACAGTATGCTGCAAGTTTCATGAGCAAATATGAATGGGTTTTCAAAAGAATATATACATTTTAATGGCTTCTCTGTGCATCTTTCATTAGGGAACGTAAACCTGCAGGAATCACCGCCAACTCTGCAAAAGATGAAGTGGTGGTTAACGGGACAGAAAGCCAGTATTCGAACATTGACAGCTTCAGGTTGGTGACATGCTCGGGAGATGTTTGTGTCCACATGAGCTTTGCTCTCTTAGGAGAGACAGAACTGTGATATGTGCTGTTCTGTAGCCACAGGATTGAAATGTGACTTGTGCATGGTTAATATGTGATCAATTACTTAGTGAGGAGGTGGGACCTCGGCCATAGATTCATCATTCAGCTCCATTTTCCTTCAGGTCTGCCCTTTCTGTAATAAGAAGACAAACATCCTGCAGGATGCCTGCGTTGCCAGATTAATGCTGGGGGGGAGGGAAGGCCCCCTGAGGTGGTATCCCATACCCCGGCTCTGACCTCATGAGTCTCTGTGACCATCCCTGAAGGCCTCCACAGGAAACCAATGAACCTGGGGGCATCTGGACCCGCTCAGTCTAACTGCCGAGCACTTCCAAGGTGGAGCACGCGGAGGGCTAGAGAAGCTTTGTGAAGGCGTGAAGACCTTTCAGTTGCCAGGCTGGCGTGGGTAGCGATAGACTTTGGGATTCCTTCCGTCCAGCTCGCCTCGATGGCAGTGAAGATGAACGAGGAGGTTTGGGGTGGGCCAGACACCTGCTGCATGGGGTGTAGGGCGTTCACCCATTTATTTTAATAAGAAAACGCCCATCCTCGGAAGTCAAGGCACCTCACTATGCAGCCAGCTGAACCTTCCTCCCTAACGGAGCCAAGCAGATGGCGAGCTTGCTTATGTTCATCAGGGCCTCTTTTTGTGAAGCAGGGAAAACAATCGTAACAGTTATGAAAACGATCGGCAATTACCTTTACTTTTGAATGGAGTGGGGTGGTTGCCAATTTGTTAGCCCACTTGGATACATAAACATATAGAAACATAGAAATGACGGCAGAAAAGGACCAAACGGTCCATCCAGTCTGCCCAGCAAGCTTATGGCGGCATCAGCCGCGTCACACAGGTCTCCCCTATAATGGTAGCATCAGGGGGTGGCATCTGCCGTGCTGTACAAGTAAACCCCATGCTTACTTTCCCAAACCATTAAAGTCGGGGCCCCTGTTGCTTACTGTCCAAGTCTTAATGCTGGAAATGTACTCCTGAGTTAGTCTTTCATGCTGTGCCAATATGGCGTGGAGCAGAAACTGCAGCTTTATTTCAATAGTTATGTGTTTGATTTCTATTCTGCCTTTCAAACACTTGAAAGCAGATTATATTCAGATACCAAAGGTATTTTCCTGTCCTCAGAAGGCTCACAATCTAAGGGGCCGATGCAATATCAGGCCTCAGGCTAGTGGACAGCTTAGCCCATGACTGGACGCGCTAGGCTAACACCTGATTAGTGCGTCCAAAACGCTTGTCCAGACGTGCTCGTTGCTAATAGCGCTCATCACATGTAAATGCCATGTAGGTGAAGCTATTAGTTGTTGCCCCCGATGCAGAAAAATCTCCACGCACCCGATGCACACATGTTTACAGCAAGATTTAATGCCAGCCCCGGAGCTGGCATTAAATCTTGAGGAGCATCAAGGGCTCAAAAAAAAAAAAGCAGAAATTATTGCTTTTCTGTGGTTCCACAGGAAGCAGCAATGAAAAAAAAAAATCTTGACGGCGGTCAGGCTAGGCAAACGGACACTCAATTTACGAGTGTTCGTTTTCTTAACCCGCGCACAGCCATATCTCCTGGGCGCCCCATGCCGTGGACTCGCTACATAGAAACATAGAAGTGACGGCAGAAAAAGACCAATCGGCCCATCCAGTCTGCCCAGCAAGCTCCCACACATATTTCCCCATACTTATCTGTTTCACTGACCACCAAGTTCAGGGCCCTTGTTGGTAACTTTGATTCAAATTTCCTGCCCTCCCCTGCCACTGATACAGAAAGTAATGTTGGAGTTGCATCAAAGGTGAGCATAAGGCTTAATGGTTAAGGGTAGTAACCCCCGCGTCAAGCAAGTTACCCCGATGCTTGTTTACCCAGACTGCACAGATCGATACCTTGTTGGTTGTTGTCTGAATGCAAATCCTGTTTTCCTCACTTCCCCCTACCATTGAAGCAGAGAGCAATGTTGGGGTTGCACTAACCGTGCAAGGGATTTTTTTGAGTAAGGGTAGTAATCACCAGGTAGCAGTTAACATTCCAGCAAGCCACCCCCATGGCTCTGCTCTTCATTCCCATCCTCTTGCCTTTATGGATCTACAGTGTTTATCCCACGCCGCTTTGAAATCTTTCACAGTCTATCCCTAGCGCGTCCTATTTAGCACAGCAGCTCATTTGCCTAACGCATCAGACACCCAGGGGAGGGGAATGTGCACCCACTGAACAGACGTGCGTCCAGTTTAGACATTTGCACATTTTTTCGTGCTTGACATTGCATCGGCCCCTAAGTTTGTACCTGAAGCAATGGAGAATGAAGTGATTTGCCCAAAGAAACAAGAAGCAGCAGTGGCATTTATAACCCTGGTTTCCCCGGTTCACAGCGCACTGCTCCGACCAGTAGACTACTCCTCCACTCTGTGTACAGCGCTGTAAATATCTAGAAATTATAAGCAATAGCAAAAATGTGGGGGTCCTGGGAATCCCCAGTCCAGGACCACCATAGACCAACAGTAGCCCCAGAAATGTGAGTTAACTTTACCCAACCTAGGAGCCAGGAGTTACATTTCCAAGCCTAAAAGAACCGGGCTAAGTATTGGGGTACCCAAGTCCAGGACCCCAACTCAGAAACCCTTTGCCTCAGGACCTGCAAGACAGATGGACTTCACTCCAGGATCCCCATGTGAGAGACACAGAATTGTTAGCCGTGCAACTTTCTATTGTTCCATAAGCTCTTCAGGTCAGGTGCTTGTAGTTGCAGAATTGTCACCACAGTGCAGTGCTCGCTTTCTCTTCATGCTCTCTGGTGCGATGCATAAGGCCCGTCACACTGCTGTCATGTAGCTTCTGCTTGGCCAACTGAGCTCCAGGGCCTCACACTAACCTGGAGAAGCACGAGGTGACTGCACTACGGTTGCACAAACAGCGAGAGCTGCAGGATGCCGAAAATTGTGGTACTGTAAGCGCCTTCCCCAAAGAACTTTCTTAATGATAGACAGTTGCATATATCACCATTCTGCTGCGAAAGGTCCCTTCCCCAAAGAGCCTACAGGATGATACAGCTCCAATTGTGCACATAACCGCCTGCCCCACAGAGAAGCACTTTTTAAACTTTATGCCTGTCTGGTGCATCTTTTCAGTTTCACCTGCACAAATCATCTATGCACGCTATGGGAAACTTCGATACCTGCGCGCGGGCATCCATGTCTGCACAGTTCCCGGCGTGCGCACATGGATGCGCCAATTTTATAACTTGTGAGCATCGACACGCACCTTATAAAATCCACTACCCATGCACACATGCGCGATCGATTTTATATCGGCGTGTGAAAGTGCTTGCGAATGCCGACTCGGGCACATAAGGGGGGAAAATTTATAAGATACGCACAGCGACGCGATACACCCTTTCCCCAATTCCCTCCCAGCGCGCTCCAATAAAGGAGCGGACTGGGACGGAACTTCCTAAACCCCCGCAGCTAACCTGCCTCTCTTTTCCCCTATCCACCCCGACCCCTAAAACCCCTCTAACTTTTTTTTTGTTTTAATATTTACCTGCTCTTCGGAGCAGTAGCAGTCTGCACGTGCCGGCCAGCTGCTGGTGCGCGCTTCAGCAGGAAGGTACCTAATGGCGCGTGCCGGCCAGCTGCTGGCGCGCGCTTCAGCGGGAAGGTACATAATGGCGCGTGCCGGCCAGCTGCTGGCGCGCGCTTCAGCGGGAAGGTACCTAATGGCGCGTGCCGGCCAGCTGCTGGCGCGCGCTTCAGCGGGAAGGTACATAATGGCGCGTGCCGGCCAGCTGCTGGCGCGCGCTTCAGCGGGAAGGTACATAATGGCGCGTGCCGGCCAGCTGCTGGCGCGCGCTTCAGCGGGAAGGTACATAATGGCGCGTCCCAGCCTGCCCATGCCCTGCACCTCCTATATTCCGCCCCCCGGCCAGCCCTTTTTTTCTAATCCGCCTCTTCGGCACGTACCGGGAGATGCGCGCGTGGCTACAGCCCTTTGAAAATCCCCACGGCGCGCCCGCAGCCCGGCCACGCTCGTATCTCCTGGTTTTAACGAGCGCTGCGTCTTTAAAACCAGGCCGAAAATGAGCCGTGCACGTAACACGTTTTTTCTGTGTGTAAATCATGGCTTACGCAAGCTGTCCGTATCTGGGAGCACATTTTTGGGTTCGTGCGTTTTATCAAATTCCCGATGCATTTGCACATCATTAGCACCCTGCAGTGGGAGTTAACGCCATTTTTCACTCCTGTTTTATTACGTTCAACCCAGAGGGACTTTGCTGTTGGAACTAGTCAGAGAACCCGGAGGGGAAGTGCGACAGCACCGAGGCCACTGAAGGAGTAGCATTCCCCAACGGGACGGGATGAGCCAGGCTTGGTTCTGTCCCGTTGTAACCTATGGAAACGCAGTTCCACTTTCTCTATGGAAGGGCAGGGGTACAGGGTGAGAGCTGCAGTGAGGTAAAACCAGGCCTGGCTCGGCTTCTCCTTCATGACATGGAGTTTTGGGGGTTTTTTTTTCTCAAGCTTACTGCACATTTTGCTGTGTCTTTCCTGGGGGAGGGGGGAAACACACAAGGTGTGCTCTGAAGCGAGCCGTACAATGCCGGCATCGCTGTACAGCACGAGGCTGGTTTGGAGAGGTGCGAGGCGGCATTTCACTGGCAGAGACTGAGGGCTGCATGATCCTCTCTCGCATTCAGGCAGAGGGTCCCATTCCACCCTTCTCCCGCCGGATTAGAAGACATAAAATTGGTGGGACTGGAAGATATCGTTGAACATGCAGCAGTGCATGGTGTTAGGGTTCTTTCAGAGGTAATCTGAGTGGCGCGCAGGTGAAAAGACTCGAAAGCAAGACGGGCCCAGTCCTGTCTGTGCTTGGTCAGGACCCGAAATTACTTCAAACCTCTCCCAATAGTTGTGGTTCCAACTGGTCTTGCTTTTCTTTGCAGGCTGCTCCACAGACACAGTTTTAGCACCCACAGATTATAATTTAGCTGTGCTGAGCATAGTGGGGTCCACGTCCACATTCTGCGTCCCAAAACCCTCCTCTTTGAAATCTTTTCTTCTAGGACAGGTTTAATTTCGAGTTTTGGGATCACGGAGCTTAGTCCAGTCACCAAACCGCTGATGCACATTCAGAGCCCTGGGATTTTAGAGGGTGTGGCTTTCCCAGGGACTCGTTATTCCAGAATTATAATAATGCAGAAGCCACCCTGGGCATCCTTTGGAAAGGTAGGGCTAAACATGCCTTCTGACTCGTTCACTACAGAGCGGTGTTCCTTGCAGTGCGTGGGGTTTGCTGTTGTTCCAGGCCCTTACTGATCGGATGCTCCTCCCAGGAGACGGGCTTCCATGCTACTGCCGGCTTTTCTTCTGGAATTTAGAGTTGTGCATCGTTTTTTGTGTTCGTGTCATTCTTCGTTTTTCGCTTGCCATGGAAAATGTCATTTTTTTTCACGAAAAATCGATTTTTAGTTACTGCGCGCTAACTCCCCGTTAGTTCGCGCTAGCTCCCCGTTAGCGCGCACTAACAAAAACTGTTAGATTTTGTTAGTTTTTGTTAGTGCGCGCTAACGGGGAGTTAGCGCGCACTGACTCCCGTTAGTGCGCACTAATCGGAAAAACGAATTCTTGCAAAAAAACGGGAAAATCCCGATCTTTTTCGGGCTCCCTGAAACATGCCGAATTGGACAATTTCGTTGAAATTTTCCAATTCGGCAAAAACGAATGCACATCTCTACTGGACGTTTGTCTCAGCTCCATGCAGGCAGCTGCACCCTCCTGCTACTTCCACACACCAAACTCCACGCTTCCTCTAGTATACCTCCAAGAATCTGTAGGACACTACCACTAGGGCTGAAAATACAGGGGGGTTCATTCTGAAGGACACACCATGCGGCACAACGACAAACGTGTACGTTGATTTGGGAGAGGGGATAGTGGTCAGAAGTCATCCCCTGAGGTCGAGAGTGCCCGCCTGGTTCCAAGCCATGAGAAGCCAGCCCTAGTTTTTCAATTTGTTTCAAAGCATTCTGGGAATTTCTTAATGTGCAAAAACTTTAATATAGGAGGCGGCACCTGGAGCTAGGCAGTCACTCAGAAAAGGCCATTCTTCTGGAAGTTACTGCAGCGGTTTATAAGTGAAAAATGTTGTAGCCATAGAGTGGTCCTCCCAAGTAACAGCATTTCATTCTGTTTTCCAGGAGCCGAGAGAATGAAAATGCATATGACAACCCAATTGAATTGGAAGAGCAGGTCATCCAGATGACGGCAATGTAGTAATGCACCCATGAAATGGTTTCATGAGCCACTTTTACTTCTCTGCAATAATAAGCAGATCACTACTATGTCTTGGGATTGTTCTCTACATAATGTGGATAAATGCCCAAGTTCCTGTGTAATCGAGTCTCTACCTTGTCATGGGATGCACGGGTGTCATACACTTGCAACAAATCCTCCAGTGAGCTGCTTCTTCTCCTCAGGCTAACGTAATCCAATTAATTCTTCCTCTTGCTTTTTTTTTTTTTCATGTAATTGGTAGGAAAAAATGCTTCCGAAGATTTTTATTTGAAGATCCATTTTAAATATGGCTTCCAACTCAATTCTTAGACTCCCCCAGGCCCTCCACTTCTGCCCTTATGGAACATGCAACAGGCTGAGGAGACTGCGGATCTATTGGGCGGAAATGGAGAGCGAAGCACGGCTAAGTGAGACTGATCAAGAAAAGGAAAGCATCCAAATTACAAATGGAAAAGAAACCAGAGGTCAGACATGAAATAACTGTGTTAGCTGTCCGCAGGACGCGGCATTATTTTGATGGAAATACGGCCTAGTGTAATGACTGTCCATATTGGAGAATATTTTTCTGTCTTTCCTGAAATAAAATGTTTAAATGTAATGACCTTGTTCTTGTCTGCAGTCTTCTGAGCAGAGCTGGAGGAAATGTTAAAGATCTGAATATCTCATCGTTCTTGTATGTACCCCTCCCCCGTCCCATTACTCTCCTAGTCTGAGGTGATGTAAAGCAGCAGTATTGGCATAAAATATGATGAGAGATAATTCAATTAACTTCCTTAACTCTCCCAGAGAGAGAGAGTTCTGGCTGGTTTTGAGGCGGGGTCTGGCCCAGCTGGGGGCTGCCTCTGACCCACTGTGTGGCTGCTTTTTATCAGAGGATGAGCAACCCATACAGGGCCTGCCTGTAGCCTCGGTCAAGCACTTGCGGCTTTGTCCCAGAAGATCTGGGCTGGGTCTTGAGGTTACAAAAGGGATTGCTGGAAGTACCACAGTGTTCTGGCAACCTGAGGGTTGGGGTGAGGTGAGCCATTGGAGCCAGAGACAAGCCGAGTGCTCAAACCTACATTTCCATGTATTTTCCTCTGCAAGTAGAAGAGTATCATGGAAGTCTTGTGTAAAGCATCATGACATTTGTCTGACTGTGCCAGGAACATAGAAGACTGGTATAATGGGACTCTCTGGCCCAGACTGGATCTTGGTCTGCCATTGTGTTTTTTCTGCGGTAGTCTTACCCTGCAGAAATATGTGTTTAAATGCTTCTGAATAAACTCTTGCTTATTTTCTAAGCTGGCGTTGACTCCTCTTCTCCAGGGAGTTCTTCAACCTGACACTGATATTCTCAGGTCTTCAGCCCAAATCCTTCTCAAATTCCGCCCCAGTACGGGTTTCTGCTGGAAATGGCAAGCAGCAGGTGTCCAGAATCCATGGTAGGGAACGCATCCCTTTAAAGAGATGCTTGCTCCTTACTTCAGTCCATTCTCATCCGTCACCATCACTGATGGGAAAACTTGTGTAAAAAGCAGAACGGCGCTTCCTGCTGGGACATGCGGGTGGTGGCTGCGAGATGTTCACTTGGGCTGAGAATTTATTAATCAGATTTCTCTCCGCCTTGGTAGATTCCCATGCGTTGCCCTAAATCCCGGGGCAGTGGAGGTAAATAAGACTGGGAGAGCGTGTGTGATTGTGACAAAAAGCAGCGTGACCGGAGTGAATCTTTTCCAGGTTGGATCACAGAAACACGAGTAAAGGAGTGGGCTGGGATTCTAACCAGGATAAATTGGCCATTTTATCTCACGAAGATTCTGTGTTTTAGTTTTGGTCCTTATGGTGGGGGGGGGTATTTTTCAAGTTGCCTTGATTGTTGCCAGGGCTGTGGGTTCTGCTTAACTCAAAGAGGAGCTTCGGGCACACTTTCACTCTGAATAATGCCATGGGGAGGGGGTATCTGCAGACATTTGCACCTGCTCTGTCAGTGCATGGAAAATGTGCGTGGGTCTGTAAAATGTGATCTGCACGTGTTACGTTCCCCCTTCACCCCTGGGAACACCACTTCTTAATGCAACTGTAAGTACCTGCATTGTGAACCTACTTTTAACCGGGTTAAGCCTGGGCAATTCTCAGAGCCTTTTAACCTGTATAAATGACTTCTCAGAACTGCCATCTTTCATGGAGCCGGGTGATAGGTTTTGTGGTTCGGGGGGGGCAGAGGGGAGCCTGGGCTGGGCGAGAGCAGCACAGACAAGCCGCACTAGTCAACAACACAAACAGGGTTTATTTGGTTATAGTGGAAATGGTTTTTCTCAACCATGGTAAAAAAAAACAACAAAAAACCCCAAACAGGGAACACACAAATCACAACTTAACTTCGGCTTCATCAAAGTAAATACTAAGGAGAATAATCAGTACAGCAGCCATGTCTGTGCCATTGAGGGGAGGGCCTTCACCTGGCGATAGATGACTGCACACCTCTTCTGGTCTCAAGTCAGTTTAAGCAGGAGAGCTGGAAACCCTGGCCTGGATTCCAGAAACAGATTGCCTGCCGATGACATAGGGTAGAAGGCAAAACTAATTAATGAGCACTTCCATACCAGAGCGACTGCAAGACTAGGCAATTGCTTAGTGCAGGAGTGAAGACCTTCCAGATGCCACCACTAACTGGAGGAATTTGGGATTCTTTCTATTCAATTTACCTGAGTGGTATCCACAGAGGAACAAGCTCGGAAATGGTATTCCCAAACTCCTTTGGGGCATTCATATCTTTTTTTCTTCATAGAATGTCCATCTGCTGAATTCAAGGCACCTTATTGTCCAGTCAGGTGAATTTACCTCCTTCATGGGCCTTGGCGGTAAGGCCCAGGCAGACAGAGCTCGCTTAGGGTGATCATGGCTTCCTTTGGTGACACAGGGAAGGCAGTGGTGCAGGGGTGGTCACCTCACGAGCCAAGAACAGCCCTGGTTTTCAGGATATCCATAATGAAGATGCAGAAGATAGATCTGCATATACAATGAAGACAGTGCCCACAAACCTCCTCCATGCACCTTCATTATGGATATCCTGAAAACCTGGCCCGTTTGTGCCTCTCGAGGACCACTGCAACTGTGCTATAGGTATGAGAACAAATAATTATTTCCCTCTATGCCAAAAGGCAGTGTGGTTGCCTTGTTAGTCTACTCCACCACCTAGAAAGAAAGGTCAAGAAACAAGCTGTAGGTGAGACCTTGTTTTTGGATTATGTTAATATATCTGTGACTTGCTTTTGATAGTTACACTCCCTTAATCCTTTGCACTGACCTTGGCACAGCACAACTGCCCTTCCCAAGTCTCTATTCTCTTACAGGGTGTATTGGCCAGGTCACCCTGTGTCTTGCTGCCCAATGTGAACACCTACTATTTTTTTTTTATTTTTAGCTTTTACTTGGAGCCCTACCTTATGCAAGTTAGAAAACGTTTCAAAAAGTTAGTAAGAGAATCTGGGAACAATGTCAGAACAATGCTGAGGATGTTAGTATGAGGCTGGTTAAAGTCTGAAGAGAGGAGCTCTCAGTCTGGAGCAGAAGACTTAGGGGTGGGGCACCTTGGAGAGTGGGAAAACGTTTCCTGTAAAGAAAACGTGTCCAAGCAGGAGGGGGGGGGGGGCTTGCACGGGCAAGGAAGCCGAGATGCCAAGGCGCAGGGCTGACCTCAGAGGGAGCCGCGCGCAGCGCGCCCTGGAATTCTGCCCTGCAGGTCTCCGCCCCCACGAGCTGAAAGCGCTGGGGGCGGGGCTGCCGGGGACGTCACTTCTCTCTCGGGCCCCCGGGGAGCGGTGTAAAGCGCTCTCAGTAGTCCCCGGCGGCCGAAGGAGTTAGGATCCTCAGAAACGCAGCCAGGAAGCGGAAACTGGCAGTGAAAAAAACAACCCGCAACCTTGCACAATAGGACGCATCCTCTTTCCTTGCTTGGGCGGCGTTCCTCAGGCTTGCCTGTGTATTTTAGGGAGCGTTATATAGGGAAATGGGATGCGAGGCTCCCCCTGCATCCTGCCAGGCTCGCTTCAAGGGGGTTTCTACGCAGGGAGTCCGCCTTGCTGGGCAAGCAGCCCCTCCCCCCAGCGCTTACAGTTCGCCTGTGGGGCGAGGGCAGGCCTTCTTTCGGTTGCTTATCTGCAGAGCCTGGGAATCAGACGCACACTTTTCAGTTGCAGGCTCTCATTTCTTGTACCCAGGCCCCGAGGAGTGAACCTGCTTGCGCAATGCAGTCCCCGAGTGCTGAAAACTGTTATGCAAGAAGTGAATCACAGGCCCCGGGTTTAATGCAGAACAAAGGGAAGTATCATTTTACTTAGGCTCTCCTCACCTGCCCCCGTCCAGGAAGGAGAAGTCAGACCTCGCCACTCCCATCCTCATAACTGGCTGGGTAAGAGGCGTAGGTAGTTTTTTTTTTTTAATTCTTTTTATTCTACAGAGAACATAATCATAATTCAATAGCCACGTATATGAATACACACACTATCCAAACGAGTAAGCCATACGTACATTGCACTTGTATACCTTTGGAACAGAGAAAATGCAAAAGCAATGCAAAGAACAATATGGCAATAAACATTGTGACACCGAATATATTATGATCAGGGCCGGCGCGTCCCAATAGGTGAACTAGGTGGTCGCCTAGGGCGCCAGCCATATGGGGCCATGAGCGGAGCCCTTCCCACTCACGGCCGAGAGGAGTAGTCACTCTGGGCCACGAGTGGCAGAGGCTCCACGGGCCGCGAACAGCACCCATCCAGCTCGCGGCCGAGAGAGGCAGAATCTCGGCGGGCCAAAAGCAGCGCCCCTGTTTGTGTGTGTGAGAGAGACCATGAACATTGTTCCGCCACACAATGTCCTCTTCTGAAGGCTTCCGCTTATAAAATATCCGTTCTCTCTAGCAGCACCAGCCCAATCATTTTTGACTGCCATAATGAGACGGCTGGGGGGGGTGATGTGTCAGTCCCCAGGTGTAATATACATTTGCATGCCAGCTGCTGTGCCAAACACACAAACTGAGCCCGTCCCTTTTTAAGATCAAAAATCTCTGGCACATCTCTCAAAATATGTATGGTTCCCAATTTGGGAATCGTATCCCCAACACATTTACCCACAGAAAGCAGAACCCCCATCCCAGAAAGGAATTAACTTAGAGCAAGTTAGAAATGTATGAACTAAGGTGCCATTATCTGAAGTAGAGCAGGACATAAAGGAAGGGCAGACAGCTTCATATGACACCTAAGAACATCATCTATATATGCGTGGTGCAGGATTTTATGTTTCATTTTTCTCATTTTCACATCTCTGTTATAAGTATGCAATAGGTGAATACATCGCTTAGTCACAGATTCTGACTCCTCCTGTATTAAAACTTTACTTCAATAATTACTCATAAGCAGAGTGCCAGAAGAGGTGGAGCGTTGTTTACAGAAACTATACCACAATGATATGGACTTCCATCCTTTGCTCATCGCTTATACTTCCATGGCGAAAGAAACTTCCTCAGCCAGTTCAGATTGCGACCATTGTAAAGAATGCAGATAGTGTCCGGCTTGTTAAAAGGCGAAAAAAACCCTGCATTTGGCAAAATGAATTGAGTACAAAGAGATGCAAAACCACCGCACGTAGTAGAGTCTCCATCAATCAGGTGACGGATACAGCAGAGGCCCACAGACCGCCAGCTTTGAAAAACGTGTGCATATTCCTATCGCGGGGAAAAGCTTTATTGCCACAAAACGGCAGGAACAAAGACCTTTTAATGGATAAATGCCATTTTCTTCTAACCCATCGCCATGCCTGAACCATTGGCCATAGAAGAGCATTAACTTATTCACTGAGGCATCATTGTCATGCAGTCTGGAATAAAAGTTGGTTCAAGGAAGTTCGTATCCGAGTCACTGAGTTTTTATGGGTTTCAGACAGTGTAGTCTGATGTATAATTTGAGCCTTTTGTTGAGCTCCCATAAGGCGAAATATTTCAGCATCCCTGCATTAGTTTTTCCTAGCCTTACCTGCCTTCCACAGAAGAGCTGCGGACGTGTGTGTGTGGGAGGGGGTTTGATTCAGAGACACATAGACCTTCCATTTTTCTTGCAAATAAACCCGAAAATCAGGATTTTGATATAAGAATGGATTCATCCGCCAATTAAAAGCTTTCAGTGCTATGGAGCCCACTTCTAATTTAACTATCACAGGCGCATGATCAGAAAATGTTATAGTTCCCTATCGCGGTGTTGGTTAACCTACTGAAGAAACTGCTTGGTACTAAGAGATAATCAAGTCTAGAATAACTATTGTGAGGATTAGAAAAAAAAGGTTAATCCAGAGCCACCAGAGTGTAATTTGTGCCAGGCATCCACAAGCCCGAGCTCATTACATACAAAATGTATAGCCCGTTTTCCATCCCCCCTGCTTTCCTCCAACGGTGGACAATGATCACAATTTCTCTTGGCGACTATGTTGAAATCCCCAAGAGCCACTAATTTGTACTCTGAAAATTGCAAGAGCTTTGATGTTAGCCTTGTAAAAATGAACAGGACGGCTAAAAGTCCCCAAAATGATATAGTCAAAATAAATCACCGTGAGTCACGTTTTTTTGTCTCATTTGATAGACCTCATAGGTGGGCATAGGTATCAATGGAAATTCGCAAAGACATTTTGTGCCGATAATATAATCCTAGGTCCAGAATGAATTTTGTATGCTCGGTGAAATCACCATCCATTTGTGATATAAAATTTAAAGTGTTTCATAGTTTCTCATTTGATTTATAACATATTATAATAAATAGCTACTTAGCTGAATGGTACAAAGAAACGCCCTTAAGTCCAGGATCGAGAAGCTTGAGATGTGTAAGCATTGATACCTATGCCCACCTATGAGGTCTATCAAATGAGACAAAAAAACCGTGACTCATAGTGATTTGTTTTGTCCATATCATTTTTGGGACTTTTAGCCGTCCTGGTCATCTGACTTGTTTATACATGGCTATTATCCCTCTTTAAATTATTTTGAGAGAATTATTTGTTTCTGAGCCTTGTAAAAATGTCATGAGAGTAGACATTAGGGCCATGCACATTACATAATGCGAAGCCGGCACTATAATAAACCATCTGTCTTCATCCTTAAACTATTGTTCCATCTGGAAGGGAAGGTGTTTATGTATCAACACAGCCACACCCCTCTGGCGCCATGAATAAGAGGAATAATAGCATAGACCCAACCCTTTAGCTTAGCATATTCGGACGTTGATAAATGAGTTTCTTGAATCATAACAATATGGGAATTCCATTTTTTGAACATAGTGAACAGTTTTTTCCTCTTAATGAGAGAATGTATGCCGTCAGTGTTCATTCTGACGATGCTAACTCCCACCATTTTGCTACCAGGCCAGTCGAGAACAACGTGTGGCCCACCAAAGCAGGCCCCAATATAATTTATTAGTAATCGAGTGCTCCCAGCCCCAAAGCACCCAACAGCCATGCCCAAAATTCCATTTTCTGAACCATATTTCAAGATTTCTTCGCGCATGCATAGCCTTTGGGTAGGCGCTAATTTCTGAAAGCAAAATGTGCGGCTTGGCTGCACATTTTGTTTTCTGAATTGCACGGGAATACCTAATAGGGCCATCAACATGCATTTGCATGTTGTGGGCGTTATTGGGTTCGGGGGCTTGGACGCGTCTTTTCAGCCCCTTACTGAATGAGGTAACGCTAGCGCGTCAAAAACGCGCGTCCAATGGCGGGTTAACAGTTCGCTCCATTGGAGCGCACTGTACTGTATCCGCCCGTAAGGGAGATGACATGGGCTGTGATTAGAGGAGCAGGGGTGAGTAGTTAGATGCAGGGAGGGAGAGGTGACGAGGACTTGGGGGAGGAGGAGGATAGGGGAGGTAAACCAAGAGAAGGGTTGTGAGAACAGAAAGGAACATGGTGGGGGGTAGAGGCAAGAAAAGAGATGGAAGTGAGAGGAGGAGGTGAGATTGGGAGGACGTGAGAGAAGATAATGAGCTTTGGAGATACAGGTGAATAGAAAGAGATCTACACATGGAAGGAAATAACAAATGGTAAAGAAATGAGAGGAAGACCAGAAAATAGGCTTTAAAAGAAAAAAGGAAAGAAGAGGCAGAGAGAAAACTAAGAGAAAGCCACGATCAAGCAGAGATGAGGACAGATTCAAACCACAGACACAATGGTTGGAAACTTGATTATTTGAAAGTTGATGAAGATTTCTGTGCTAGTTGGGCAGAATCGAGCGTGGGGGAGGATGGTTCCTGCCCTTTTCTTCGAGTCCTACAGTCACCAGGGTAAATAAAGTATTTTACTGAAAGGATGGGGAAGGAGGAGGTTGTTTCTTGAAAATTGGCAGATCGAGTACTGAAATGGGCTGCAGTCAAGGTTTGAACTGAGGTGAACATTGTTCCCAAATAAATAAAGCATTCCCCTGTTATATCCCACAGGTTACAGAGTTAACTCTGGGGTTTCCAAACTGAGGGCAGTAAGCCCCGCAGGGCTGCCTGGGCTCAGAGCATGCAGGGGGTAGAGACTCTTATAGGGATGGTCCTGCCTCTGGCTGGGAGAAGGGCTACAGGAGTTGGGGAGGCAGGAGAAGGTCCAGAAAAAAAAAGTGCCTGAGCTCAGGGAGTGCAGAGCAGGGTAGTGATCTAAGTCTGTGGTGGAGGGAGAATCACAAATTGAAAGGCGAGCGGAGCCTGCCAATGAAGGGAAGCCTTCTTGCTGAAGAGGGGTGAGAATCGGTGAAGGGATGGACAAATGAGGCTTGCAGAGGACACGAGCTGGCTAAGGAGAGGTGAGGAAGAACCTGCGGAGGGGAGGGATGGGTAGAGGAACTGGGAGGGGATCAGAGGAGGACAGGTTAGTGGAAAATGGGGAACAGAGTAAGATAAAAGGTAAAGTGTGCCCATGCAGGAGGGGGAGAATTCAGAGGGAGCAAGGAGGAGAGGGCGGAAAGAGAAGGAAGAGGAGATTAGGAGAATAAGAGAAAAGGGGCTTGAGAGAGAATAGTAGTGACAGGTGGTGGTGGAGGGGGGGGAGTGATTGTGGTGTGGATGGCATTTTGTAGGGGGGAAGCCAATGGATCAGGAAGGAGGACACTGGTAGAAATGAGCAGATGAGCTGGGGTTGGGGAGGAGAATGACTGGTGGGAGTTTTTGCCACATGAGTCATCCCCAGGTCCACATTACCTGCTCACACTCACAACCCACTGTGTTCTGTTTATTTTTCCTTCTTTTTTTTTTTTTTGCTGGGGGTGCTCTAATTTGCCTTGGGTACAAGACCCCCAATCATTTTCTAGAGTTGGCTCCTATAGTCTGAGCCTGATCGTCGCAGCAGTGGCAGCAGCAGTAGCTTGCACCTAAGGCGTCGAGGGCCCAGAGACTGAGCTAGCACGTGCTTTGCTCCCATGCCCTGCACTGGCCCTGACCCTCCTGTCTTCTGCACAGGAGGCGGGGCCCGGGAGCTCGTCGGGTGCTGCACTCTGTCACAGCGCACTGCTGCTGCAGCCTGTCGCCCCCCTCAATCAGGTCTCGGACTGGATCCTGCTCAGAAAGATCCATGGGGCAGGGAAGGTTGGGAGAGGGAAGAGTATGTGGTGTTATTTTTTTAAGTTGAGGCCTGAAACTGTTTCCCTGGGTATTCCAGGACCCAGAAAGGCCACAACTGCCCTCTGCAGTTATTTTGGTGTCCTGATCAGCGGAGGAGCATTTATATATCCTGACTGCATGCGCAGGAGGGGTATTTCTATATTCTGATTGCATTTTAAATGTCAGAAAGGGGCACGTCTAGCAGATAAATGTATGCCTTGGGTCCTCAGATGCAGTTGCTTTGCCTCGTGCCCAGGCTCCTCGCTGCTGCGACCAGTAAAACAGGGAAGGGCTCTGGTGGCAGGGCATAGATTGCCTTAGGTGAATCACAGGGATTTAGGTTTCAGTGTTCTTCGTATGCTGGAAGGATAATTACTGAATGTCAGAGCCGATACCTCTGGGCTGCAGGCCTAATTATTGCGATGACCTGGAACAGATTGTAATCCAATCTGGTAAAACCATGGGGTGCCAGTTCCCAGATCTCGTCCCAGGCTGAAGGCAAGGGAGTGGGCATGTGAGGTGGGGGGGAGGGGCGGGGAGAGAGTATCTTGGCATCACATAACTTCAAATTCTTTATGACAGCGGTGTTGAGAGCGTGGCATTGTGCACAGGCACGAGAAAGCTGATTGGAGTACAGGAGACAGTGTAGCAGGAATGGTGCTGCCTTGCTTCTTTGGACAAAAAGAGCACAATATTGATTGGATTACTATTGCTTTGGACTCTGATTCATAGGCCTCTGGCATCTCAGAGTGAAAAAAAAAATAGTGAATATTTTATCTGAAAAAGCAAAGAATTCCTCTCTGCCTAAAGCACCAATAGCAGGGGCTGTCTCTTCTATGTATTCGTGCAGTGCTGCCTACACTTAGTGGCACTATAGAGGTCAGGTTTTCAGGATATCCACAATGAATATGCATGAGAGATATTTGCATGCACTGCCCCCATTGATGCAAATCTATCTCATGCATATTCAATGCGGATATCCTGAAAACCTGGCCTGCTTGTGGCTCTCCAGGACTGGAGTTGACCACCCCTACAGCAGTATTTGTATTGGATAACTGTGTAGAAAGGCCAAGAGAGTGCTTAGCTATTTCTTGCCTCTGTGTTTTATCTTTTCTGGTCTTATTCATAGGTTCCCCTCTCATTTTATTTTGGGTTAAAAAATACTTTTCTTTCCAGTATTGTTCCGTTGGCCTGCAAGATATGTGACTTTGTCTCATGGCCACACCCGTAGCTTTCAAAGAGTTCCTAATTGCTGGAGGTATTTTTCGGCAGTGCACCCTTCTGCCACATTGTGACCAACTGTAGCGCCTACCGTTGATGACAAGTAGCACAGAGCCAAGCCCAGGTTCTGAGTCAGTGGTGGGAAGCAGCTAACAGGCACTTCAGGACTCGTTCTCTGTCTCTGGAATAGGGTGCCTGACCCCAGTTCTGGAATAGGGTGCCTGACCCCAGGTCTGGAATTGGGTGCCCGACCCCAGTTCCGGAATAGGGTGCCCGACCCCAGGTCTGGAATAGGGTGCCTGACCCCAGGTCTGGAATAGGGTGCCCGACCCCAGTTCCGGAATAGGGTGCCCGACCCCAGGTCTGGAATAGGGTGCCTGAACCCAGGTCTGGAATAGGGTGCCTGAACCCAGGTCTGGAATAGGGTGCCTGAACCCAGGTCTGGAATAGGGTGCCTGACCCCAGGTCTGGAATAGGGTGCCTGACCCCAGGTCTGGAATTAGGTGCCTGAACCCAGGTCTGGAATAGGGTGCCTGACCCCAGGTCTGGAATAGGGTGCCTGACCCCAGGTCTGGAATAGGGTGCCTGAACCCAGGTCTGGAATAGGGTGCCTGAACCCAGGTCTGGAATAGGGTGTCTGACCCCAGGTCTGGAATAGGGTGCCTGACCCCAGGTCTGGAATAGGGTGCCTGACCCCAGGTCTGGAATAGGGTGCCTGACCCCAGGTCTGGAATAGGGTGCCTGAACCCAGGTCTGGAATAGGGTGCCTGACCCCAGGTCTGGAATTAGGTGCCTGAACCCAGGTCTGGAATAGGGTGCCTGACCCCAGGTCTGGAATAGGGTGTCTGACCCCAGGTCTGGAATAGGGTGCCTGAACCCAGGTCTGGAATAGGGTGCCTGACCCCAGGTCTGGAATAGGGTGTCTGACCCCAGGTCTGGAATAGGGTGCCTGACCCCAGGTCTGGAATAGGGTGCCTGAACCCAGGTCTGGAATAGGGTGTCTGACCCCAGGTCTGGAATAGGGTGCCTGACCCCAGGTCTGGAATAGGGTGCCTGAACCCAGGTCTGGAATAGGGTGCCTGACCCCAGGTCTGGAATAGGGTGTCTGACCCCAGGTCTGGAATAGGGTGCCTGACCCCAGGTCTGGAATAGGGTGCCTGAACCCAGGTCTGGAATAGGGTGCCTGACCCCAGGTCTGGAATAGGGTGTCTGACCCCAGGTCTGGAATAGGGTGCCCGACCCCAGGTCTGGAATAGGGTGCCTGAACCCAGGTCTGGAATAGGGTGCCTGACCCCAGGTCTGGAATAGGGTGCCCGACCCCAGGTCTGGAATAGGGTGCCTGACCCCAGGTCTGGAATTAGGTGCCTGAACCCAGGTCTGGAATAGGGTGCCTGACCCCAGGTCTGGAATAGGGTGTCTGACCCCAGGTCTGGAATAGGGTGCCCGACCCCAGGTCTGGAATAGGGTGCCTGACCCCAGGTCTGGAATAGGGTGCCTGAACCCAGGTCTGGAATAGGGTGCCTGACCCCAGGTCTGGAATTAGGTGCCTGAACCCAGGTCTGGAATAGGGTGCCTGACCCCAGGTCTGGAATAGGGTGTCTGACCCCAGGTCTGGAATAGGGTGCCTGAACCCAGGTCTGGAATAGGGTGCCTGACCCCAGGTCTGGAATAGGGTGCCCGACCCCAGGTCTGGAATAGGGTGCCTGAACCCAGGTCTGGAATAGGGTGCCTGACCCCAGGTCTGGAATAGGGTGCCTGAACCCAGGTCTGGAATAGGGTGCCTGACCCCAGGTCTGGAATAGGGTGCCTGAACCCAGGTCTGGAATAGGGTGCCTGACCCCAGGTCTGGAATAGGGTGCCCGACCCCAGGTCTGGAATAGGGTGCCTGAACCCAGGTCTGGAATAGGGTGCCTGACCCCAGGTCTGGAATTGGGTGCCCGAACCCAGGTCTGGAATAGGGTGCCTAACCCCAGTTCTTCCTACTTTCTGGAGCTTGGGTGGCCCAGGTCCAGGTTCCTGAATGGTCAGCAGGCGTGCGACCAGAGCCCTAAAGATGGAAACACGACAGTCAAAAAGGTGGGTTTTGGGGGGCTCAGATGAAAGGCAGAGAAGCAACTGGAAGCAATAGAAAGGAAGAAGCCAGACAGCTCTTTTGCTGCTCTGCCGACAGAGCTGAGGAATAAACAGCCCTCACCTCAGAGTCCCTCCTTATCAGTTTATTACACCTGCTAGAATGCGCAGATGAAGCAGCAGAGGGAAAAAAGCCAACAGAAGGGTCCCAGGGAAAACGGGGGGGTTTAGGATTGTTAATTATTCTCCAGGGACCCTAATCTTCAACTGGCAAGCAAGCCTGAGTAAGTGTGTCAGGGCTGATAATCACCCTGCCTTATCTGCCCCTGCGCAGCCCCCGCTGGAAGCTGATAAAGGCTGCAGGAACTCCTCGGGATCCCACCAGCTCTCATCTGCTCCTCCACGATCAGGGCCAGCTCCCTGCCCCCGTGGGTAGAAGAGCCGGGCGGGGAGGGGTGAGCTTTCAGAAACAGGTTAAAGTGTCAGGTGCCTTTAGTCATGGCTTAGAGCTCATTTCATTTTCCTTCCCATCCAGTCTGCCTGTGCCACACGGCACTGCCCATTCACCCACCCTTACCCTCTGCAGCCTGTCTGTGTCCCACAGCACTGCCCATACATTGACCCTTACCCTCTGCAGCCCGTCTGTGCCACACGGCACTGCCCAAACACTGACCCTTACCCTCTGCAGCCCGTCTGTGCCACACGGCACTGCCCATACACTGACCCTTACCCTCTGCAGCCCGTCTGTGCCACACGGCACTGCCCATACACTGACCCTTACCCTCTGCAGCCTGTCTGTGTCACACGGCACTGCCCATACACTGACCCTTACCCTCTGCAGCCTGTCTGTGTCACATGGCAATGCCCATTCACCCACCCTTGCCCTCTTTAGTCTTTGTCAAGTGGCACTGCCCATGGCCAACCCCTTGTTGTGAAACTTTTGACTTGGATCCCAGAAATATAAACAACCTCAGAGAGCCTCACCTCATGACTAAAGCCAGCCTGGAGGCTGAGCTATTCTTGAGTGTGTGCTGTACCAGATCGCCCATATTTCAAAATAAGACATACGGGGACAGGCTGGGGCCCGACTGCAGATCAGATCTGCACACTTTCCATGCCAAAGAAGTCACATACACCTTAATAAAGCACTAGTACCAATCTCCGCCTTGTACCCCCATCACACACCAGATCTCTTATTTATATACCCTACTCCTGGCTGTCATTAGGGGGTCAACATTAATAGTCCCTAAGCTTTCTGAATAGAAAGTATCCCTGTGTGCGGCACATTTCATAAAAACCGAGCGAGGGGAAATCAGTTTCATTGGTGATTAGAAGCTCCTGGATAATTATCCATCTAATGCACTCTGTCCCCCAAACAAACCCTTCTCCTAGGTTGTTTCTTCCCACCATTCAAAAGCCTCCACCAAACCGACGGGCCAACTTTATTTCTGCATTGCATCTACAGCAGCTCACAGAGATGAGTGTGAAAGAGCGTAGGGAAAGCATGTGGGTGTGGGAGTGCGTTTATCAGCTAACCAGAGACCATTAGCACCAATGTGTGCTGCCAGGCTGGGCTTCACCTGCTTCTCCCTCTAGAGACTATGTGTACTCTCGGTCTACTTCTCCCTCTAGAGACTATGTGTACTCTCGGTCTACTTCTCCCTCTAGAGACTATGTGTACTCTCGGTCTACTTCTCCCTCTAGAGACTATGTGTACTCTCGGTCTACTTCTCCCTCTAGAGACTATGTGTACTCTCGGTCTCCATCTCCCTCTAGAGACTATGTGTACTCTCGGTCTCCATCTCCCTCTAGAGACTATGTGTACTCTCGGTCTACTTCTCCCTCTAGAGACTATGTGTACTCTCGGTCTCCATCTCCCTCTAGAGACTATGTGTACTCTCGGTCTACTTCTCCCTCTAGAGACTATGTGTACTCTCGGTCTCCTTCTCCCTCTAGAGACTATGTGTACTCTCGGTCTACTTCTCCCTCTAGAGACTATGTGTACTCTCGGTCTACTTCTCCCTCTAGAGACTATGTGTACTCTCGGTCTACTTCTCCCTCTAGAGACTATGTGTACTCTCGGTCTCCATCTCCCTCTAGAGACTATGTGTACTCTCGGTCTACTTCTCCCTCTAGAGACTATGTGTACTCTCGGTCTACTTCTCCCTCTAGAGACTATGTGTACTCTCGGTCTACTTCTCCCTCTAGAGACTATAGTCTCTAGAGGGAGAAGTAGACCGAGAGTACTCTCGGTCTCCATCTCCCTCTAGAGACTATGTGTACTCTCGGTCATCACCCACTCAAGGAGCAGAAAGCCAGCACCTACCCACAGCAGCGTTCATCACGGCTTCATTAAACTCAGTGAACTTGTTGCAGGTGGAAGAATTATTCACACACAGTAACACATCTCAACAAGGGTTAATTTAGCGCAGGTCTGCAACTTGTCGGCAGTAGTGCTAATTGTCAAGGCTTTGACTTTGGCTACTGTCCATTCATTCATCTTTCACATACATTCGTAATTCAACTACCTTAAAAAAAACAAAGAAAAATATTAGAAGTATGCCTTTAATTCCTTTAAAGTGACGGGGACATGCTGGCTCTGGGGGTTAAAAAGGCTGCATTAGTAAATATAAACATCAATAGGGAAAAGATATATGCCAGGGATTGTGATAGTCTGAGGTGGGGAGGGGAAATGGAGATTTGGGAGAGAACACTTTTTTTGTAGTAGTAGGAAGCTGACCTTGGGCGTGATGCTAAAACCCCCTGTTATATGTAAACCGGCATGATGTGTTTGCAACATGAATGCCGGTATATAAAAATTTTAAATAAATAAATAAATAAAATAAATTATAGGTAGAATCCTTTATCTCCACAAATCCTGACATGATAGGAGCCTTATATATATATATATATATATATATATATATATATATATATACCAACTTTTTAAATTGGAGGAGTAGCCTAGTGGTTAGATCAAGGTTCAAATCCTGCTGCTACTCCTTGTGACCTTGAGCAAGTCACTTCACCCTCCATTGCCTTAGTTACAAACTTAGAATACTAAGGAAATCTACTGAGATGTATTCCATGCATTAAAAAAGGTGGAAGGAAGGCCAAATGACTGCTGATAAGGTTAAAAAATGAGGTGAGAGAGGCTAGTATAGCCAAAAGAATATCTTTCAAAAAATGGAAAAGGGATCTGAATGAAGAAAAGAGGAAACAGCATAAGCACTGGCAAGTCAGATGCAAAGCACTGATAAGAAAGGCAAAGACAGAATTTGAAAATAAATTTGCTGTGGAAGCAAAAACTCCTCAAAAAAGTTTTTTTCAGGTATATTTGAATCAAAAAGCTTGCCAAGGAGTCCATTGGATCATTAGATGACTGAGGGGAAAAAAGGGCATTAAGGAAGGACAAGGCCATGTAAGAGACATTAAATGAATTATTTGCTTCGGTTTTTACTGAGCACGATATAAGGCAGATACTGAAGCAGGAAGTGATATTTAAAGGTGATGATTCAGAGGAACTGAAATAAATCTCAATGAACCTAGAAGATGCAATAGGGCAAATTGAAAAACTAAAGAGTAGCAAATCACCTAGACCAGATGGTATACATCCTAGAATGCTGAACAAAACTGAAAAAATTAAATTGCAGGCCTACTATTAGTAATCTGTAAACTATCATTAAAATCAGCTGTGGTACCTGAAAATTGGAGGGTGGCCAACATAACTCCAGTTTTAAAAAATGGGTCCAGGAGTGATCTAACAAACTACAAACTGATGAACCTGACATCAGTGCTGGAAAAAATGGTTGAAACTATTATAAAGAACAAAATTACTGAATATATAATCATAGTTTAATAGGACAAATCCAACATGCATTTAGCCAAGGGAACTCTTGCCCCACTAATCTGCTACATTTTTTTGAAAGCATGAATAAACCTGTAGATGAAGGTGAGCCAGCTAATATTGTGTATCTGGATTTTCACAAAGCATTTCATGAGGAAATTAAAAAGTCATGGGATAGGAAGCAATGTTCTTTATGGATTGAGAACTGGTTAAAAGATAGAAAACAGAGAGTAGGGCTAAATGGATAGTTTTCGCAATGGAGAAAGGTGAATCATGCAGTGCCCCAGATATCTGTACTGTGATCACTGCTGTTTAACATATTTATAAATGATCTAGAGATGGGAACGAGCGAGATGATCAAATTTGCCAATGATGCAAAATTATTCAAAGTTGTTAAGAACATAAGAAATTGCCACGCTGGGTTAGACCAAGGATCCATCAAGCCCAGCATCCTGTTTCCAAAAGAGGCCAAAACCAGGCCACAAGAACCTAGCAATTACCCAAACACCAAGAAGATCCCATGCTACTGATGCAATTAATAGCAGTGGCTATTCCCAAAATAAACTTGATTAATAGCAGTTAATGGACTTCTCCTCCAAGAACTTACCCAAACCTTTTTTGAACCCAGCTACACTAACTGCACTAACCACATCCTCTGGCAACAAATTCCAGAGCTTAATTGTGCATTGAGTGAAAAAGAATTTTCTCCGATTAGTCTTAAATGTGTTACTTGCTAACTTCATGGAATGCCCCCTAGTCCTTCCATTATCTGAAAGTGTAAATAACCAATTCACATCTACTCGTTCAAGACCTCTCATGATCTTAAAGACCTCTATCATATCCCCCTCAGCCGTCTCTTCTCCAAGCTGAACAGCCCTAATCTCTTCAGCCTTTCCTCATAGGGGAACTGTTCCATCCCCTTTACCATTTTGGTTGCCCTTCTCTGTACCTTCTCCATGACAATGATATCTTTTTTGAGATGTGGTGACCAGAATTGTACACAGTATTCAAGGTGCGGACTCACCATGGAGCGATTGAAGAACCATAACTATTCTTCTCCAACCTTATGGTTCCACTCCCATTGCCAGGGATCTATTGAACAAGTCTTTCAGCAGATCCACCAGCATCTCTCTGAGCTCCTTAAGTATCCTGGGAGGTATCTGACCAGGTCCCATGGTCTTGTTCATTTTCAGTTTTGCTAGTTTCATCCAAACTCTCTTCTGTAAATGGGGTTGCATCTATCCCACTGCCATCTTTAGTCTTGCCAACCAACAATGGACCTTCTCCAAGGTCTTCTTTAGTGAACATCAAACTGAATTGTTTGTTGAATATTGCTGGTTTTTCCTCATCTTTCTCCACGTGATGATCCTTGTCTTCTTTCAGTCTTATGATTCCTCCTCTGGCCTTCTTCTTTTCTCTGATAGATCTGAAAAATGTTTTGTCACCTTGCTTTTACCTCTTCCACTCACGCTTTTGCCATCCTGATTTCTTTTCTTGTCTCCTTCAGTTTCACCAAACGTTCTTCCCAATGTTCCTCTTTTTGAGTTCCTCTGTATTTTTTGAACGCTGATCTTTTTTCCTTTATTTGTCCAACCACCTCTTTATATAACCAGATCAGTTTCATTTTCCTCTTACTTGTATTTACTTTTCTTACAGAAGGATTTGTTGCCTTTATTATAACTCCTTTTAATTTCACCCACTGCTCCACTTCACCCCATTTCCTCAAGATACCTTCTCATTTTAACAAAGTCTGAATTTTTTAATTCCAGGACTTTGATCTTCATGTGACTTCTGTCTGTTTTGGCTGCTCTATCAAACCATACCATCTGATGGTCACTGGTGGTAAGTTGGGCACCTATCCAGTCATTAAGAGATGGTATCCCCATTTGTGAGCCCCAGATCCAGTATCACTCCTCCCCTCACGGGTTCCATCAACATTTGTCTAAGCAGAGGTCCTCGAAGAGGATCTACAATGTCTCTACCTGCAGATCCCAGTCCACACCCTGCAAATTAAAATATTCTGAAATACTTAGGATTGATATGTAACCCCTAGGTGGGACGGATTCTTTTACTGGCACCCAGGGGCACAGAGAAAAGAGAGTGACCCTTTCTGTACAACACTCATTCAATATCTCTCAGTCTCTCCTTCACCCCACCAGATAGCTTTACTCTCTGAGTGCCGGGATTCCAGTTGTGGGGATGAACAATAGTTCTCATACCCTCCTTTCTACACTGCACCGATAATTAACACCTTGTCTGCATCCAATAAACACACAATGAGCAGAATGGTGGTTTCCATCTTATTTCCTTATAGTTGATTATTTATTTATTTATTTTAAGTTTTTTCTATACCGGCATTCACAATAGATATCGCATCATGTCGGTTTACAATTAACAAGTGGATAGGTAACAAAAAAGGTAAAAACTAATATTTATCTTAATAATAATAATAATAATAATAATCGTAGTAATAATAATAATAAAACATTAAACAAGAGAAGGCTAAGGTATGCAGTTACAATAAAACAAGGGAGTAATACAACTTGGAGCATAGAAAAGAAGCAGGGGATTAGATGACTGAATGCTGTTTACACTTCATTTTGTTCCTTAGTTCCAGCTCAATAAATATAATAAGACAGCAGAAAGATATAATAAGCTTGTGACGCCTCTTCTTTAGTAAAGACTCTGCATTTACTGGAAGCGCTCTAGTTACACGGAATATCTTCTGTTCTCCAAGGGCCGGATTTTCAAATGGTTACGCACGTAAAGCCCCAGGATACGCGCAAGTCCCGGGGCTTTACTAAAGGGGCGGGAAGGGGGTGGGGGCGGGGTCAGAGGCTCCTGGCACAGCGGCCATTTGTCGCTGTGGGGGGTGGATCGCGCGCCAGCAGTCGGCCGGCGCGCGCAACTTACTTCAGCCCCAGGACTGAAGTAAGTTTTAAAACAAGAAACAAAAAAATAAAATGGTAGGGGGGAAAGGGTGGGGGAGGCGAACGGAAGGGGTGAGAGGGAGGGAACGGGGGAAGGCAGCGCAGCTCGGAGCGGGCTCGGCGCGCACAAGGTGCACAGTTGTGCACCCCCCTTGCGCGCGCCGACCCCCGATTTTATAACTTGCGCGCCCCTTTCAAAATCTCCCCCCAATTCTTTCAACTCCTTTGACTCCTTAGATTGAAAATAGTTCAATCCTTCTTCAGTTCCCAACTTAATTCTCAGATCTTCCCACTGAAGGCGGTTAGAATATATTACATAGTCCCAATAATTTATCAGAACTTAGTCCCAGATTTAATTCTCTTTCAGAATCCTCTTTAAATACTTTAACTCCTTATGCAGTATCTGGTGGGCTCTTCTCACTCCCTTTCCGTATCATTTAATATAGCAGCAACAAAGTTCTTGTTACCTTTATTTTGTATCTTCCTTACTCCTTTCCCATAACTTAGGGGAAAAAATGATAACGCAAGAGACAGAGAGCTCCTGCCTACTTGAAAGAGTAACTAAAAATGCACGAGGCTAGATGGCGCGTTGGGATGATAAACAGCTAGGACACACCATCTGATGTTCTCACACGCGGGAGCAAAACCCAAACCTCTCTCACGTATTCCTCCACAGAACCTCCCCAGTAAATTGGTCACTCCTTTTAGTTAGGGAAACCAAAGGTTCTCCACAGATATAATACCATATCTATATAAAAGCTAGAAAATAATGTTGTATCCAAAAACTTATGGATCTAGCCCAACATGTAAAAAAGAGGACTTTTCCCCCCTTAAACTTAAGGATCTAGATTTAAGGGAAAACAGATTTAACATAAAATACATTTTCCAACAGCAATAAGAAGAGGGAAAATCATAAACCAATTTGTACAGAAAACAGCACATGGCACCCACACTTTCTGCTATAGTGCGCCTAGCAGAAGAAGAAACTAGCATTTCCATTGATAAACTCCTTCTTTATGGTTGATCTCACTGATGCACCGAATTCTGGGTTGTAAGCATGTTTTCCCTCCATAAAATCAGGAATTTCTGATGTTTAAAGTATGTCTGAGTCTGCGCCCTTCCTTCTTCTGAGATGTTTGCATAGTGAAAACAAATAGAAGACGGTGAAACACGAATTCCTTTGCCTTTGGAATCTTCACCTTGCGTCAGATTTCCCAATGGGGCAACAAACAGAGCAAAATCCAGATTGCTCAGCCCTTGCCCAAGGCCTAAATCATCTTTAAATATTTTGTTCCTGGGGGAGTCCAAGGAGGAGGGAGAGAGAGTGGGACTTTCCAGTCGAGGCCAGCACTCGGAGAGATGAACCTGGGCGAGTCTTGGAGGTGAGAGACCTCGGAAGAGCGTCGGAACCCAGCTGAGGAGCTCGACTGAGAGGCGGTGCCCGAGTGAGGTCATCAGGCTGCGTCTGCCATTATAAAATTGGTCGGCCGACGGCGTACCGCCACCGTCGGTGCACTGCCTAAGGCACGCACTCTGTAAGGGGCGCGCGGCTTGGTCCGGCTTAGGCCAGCGAAGGCTGGAGGGCTGGGCCCCATGATTGTTGACTTCGTTTTTTGAGCCCCTTTCTCTCTGATCTCCTTCTTAATTACATCGTGAAGTATATGAAGTGTATTGAGAAGTCATCAAGTTGTTTTATTACCTATTGCCTTGTTTGGCATAAATATGCCATATACTAAGCGAAAAGGTAGAGTCAGGCAGGAAGCCTCGACCCCTGCAAGACCCTCCTCAGTACAAACAACTATGACTGGCTTTTACTCACCGGCAGAGTTAATAACCCCAGAGTCCCCCGCTAAAGGAGTAGATGAGGAGCAAGCATCTTTCCTTTTGGGTGAGGTCAGTCTAAGTCCTGGGGCTCCAATAACATTTTTCCCACCTAAAAGTATTGCATCCACCAATGATCTAGGACCTACTCTGCGATGGAATGCGTCTATTGAGTCGAGCCCGATCGAGGAAGTTACTGGTTTGGGATTGGCAATACCAAAAGAGGAAGCAGACCTAGTGCTTCCTTTCCAGCAGGTGGGAACTGGCGAAGGTTTATCCTCCGTCAGAGGAAGAGAACCTGCCTCACTCTTGGGGAGCAACGACAGGCAAGAACTCTCTCTGTCTCACTCTTTGAATTCTGTACCTAATGTATTAGCAGGGAATTCACAAAATGTGACTATGGATATGATTTGGCAAGCTATAGTTGTATTGCAAAGTAACATTTCTAATTTAAACAATAATATAAAGGATATGCAAACAGCTTTGTTCAATTTGACTCCTATTGTGACTAATCGTGTGGAGGCTTTAGCGAAAGTTGAGGGAGATATAAAACATATCAAAAGTGTTCAAACAATGTTGTGTTCCGCGGCTGCGATCCCCTATCTCACCTGTGACAGCGGGGCCGCCGCGGCAGCATCAGGAAGGCCGCGGGAGTCCGGCCCCAGTCTCCCCCTGCACACCGGTGCAGACCTCCGCAGGGACTGCCGGGCTGAGAGGCGTCCCTGCTCCTCCCTTGCGGCATTGGGCCGCTTTGCTCTGTGGCCGGGAATCCAAGATGGCCGCCATGTCCTTAGGCGTGAGGCCGCACCCCCTTACAGAATTTAAAGGGACCTCATTCCCTGAATTGACTGCACCTGCTCTTAATGGGCTAGGCACAGGGGAAGTATAAAGGGAGACTTCCTCCGCTCACTCTTTGACTTGGCAACTTCGTTGTTCGAGTCTGCTTGCTTCAGTGAGTCTTCTGGTTCCTTGAGTTCCTGATTCCTGGTTCCCATGTCTTCTTGGTGACTCCTCGGTGTGTGACTTCGGACTGGGAAGTGGTGATCCCTCGGCGGGTGACCTCGGACTGGTAAGCGACGACCCTCTGGCACTCGACTTCGGACTTCTTCCGGACCATCGTCTCCAAGTGCCCACTTAAGTCCCAGCGGCCCGGGTCCCTACGGGCTCCTCCCGGGGGGACCGCGGGCTTCCAGTGGCGAAGATCCAGTTGGCCCTTGCACCGACCTCACAACTCCTCGACCTCTCAAAGGTCCACCTAAGTCCCAGCGGCCCGGGTTCCTATGGGCTCCTCTCGGGGGGATCGCGGGCTTCCAGTGGCGAAGACCCAGTTGGCTCTACTCCGACGTCATGACACCTCACTCTCTCAAAGGCCGTCTCAGTCTTCAGTGCCAAGGGTCCGCTAGTCCCATCTTCTGTTCCGCCTCGCCACCCGACGGGGGAACCTAAGGAGCCTCCTCCTAAGGTATTACCATCCTTCTGTCGGTCCAAGTGTTCACAAGCCTGATCATAACAAACAACTATCGTTCAAGGAGAATCAATGCTGTCTAGAAGAGTTGAAAGTATAGAGAATTCTATCAGATATACCAATTTAAGAATTATAAATTTCCCAAAATGTAAATTAGTATCACCTAAGGAACAATTGAGGAATTATTTTCTGGAGGTGTTGTCTATATCTCCAGAAAGTCTTCCTTCAATTTTAAGTGTTTACTTTATAAGTTGGAAAAATGAAGAAATGATTGATCAAGCTGTTGTTGAAACATCATTAAATGTAACAGAGCTTTTAGAGACATCCTTTAGTTCCCAGATTGAAAAAAGAGGGACTCTTTTGGTCAAGTTTAACCTTTCTTCTGAAAGGGATTAAATTTTGAAACTTTTTTTTGGTAAATAGAACCTCTTTGTATCTGGGACAAAAGGTATGGATCTACCCAGACCTAGCTAAGGAGACTCAAATAAGAAGGAAAAAGTTTTAATGTTTAGCAAATCAAGCGAGAACTTTTGGAAGACAAATAGTGGTAAGATTTCCCTGTAAATGCATAATGCATGCAGAAGGGATAAGATATGTATATTTTGAACCGGAACATCTAGAGAAGTTCTTGGAAACCCGTCGGAACCAACGAGAGGTGGCTGAGTCTCAAATCCAATAATCATTTGGAATAAGAAAATATATACTCTGCCCTACCTTCCTGAATGGTAAAATCTGTTTATAATAGTGATTGCTCATGTATTGTCATCCCCCCCCTGTAGTTGTGTAACAAAGAAAAAAGGGGAGTTAATAATTACGGAAAGTATTATCTGTATGAAGATAAATGAATCCCTATTTTCTGATTTGTAAGTTCAATGTTATGTTGAATATGTAATTTTGAAAATTAAAAATTTAAAAAAAAAAATTTTGCTCCAGCAGAATTCTGCTTGCGGTGTTTCCCCCCCCTTTCTACATGTCCAGTAAGCACTGATGAGATGGTACAGTCCATCTGTTCAGATAAAGCTTGGCGTAAGCATCTTATCGACGCCTTCCCTTCCCTGTGTTATGTTACAGACAGAAGTCGAAAAGCACTACAAAATGCCAGGCATAGCCATGATTTTAATTTGCCTTTCTGAAATCTGCATTTCTCCTTCATCTAAATTCTCCCTAAAAAAATGCAGATTAGGAAATTGGGCAGAATAATTGGATTTTGATTTCATTCCTCCATTTTCTAAATCCATGCTCAGGGTGATTTACGATTCAGGTCGCTGCCTCAGAGGGCTTAGAGTCCAACAGGACGATTTTAAAAGTGTTGCTCTCGCAAAAAATGGCTTCTACCCGTATGTGGGCCACGCGAATGTAAGAAGCCGGGAAGTACTGGTCCTGATGAGGCCCAAGTCTGGAGATTTTGGGCCAGAGGAGAGCGAGCAAGAGAAAGAGAGAGAGGGGCACTTTAATCTCAGGGTAGATTTTGGGGGGTAGGCGGTGTTACATTGGTCTGCCTAGAGTGCAAGGGTCTGTAGAGCCTTGTAACACCACCCCACCCCCCTAAAAACCCACCCTGAGCTGAAAGTGCCCCTCGTAGAGTGGGAGATGAATAGAGTGTCAGATTGAGTGTCTGTCTCTCTTTCCCCCTCCCCTCCATGGTCACGTGGGTAAAGGATCCACACACAGGCTGGAGGAATCGTCATTGTTCGCCAGATAGATCTGAGAAAGCCATTGCTATTCCTGGGAGTGAGCAGCAAGGAACTGGATCTACTCTTTGGAACCTGCTGGGTACTTTCTACAGATCTGGATTGGCCACTGTCGGAGACAAGAGGCTGGGCTTGGGTGGGCCTTGGATCGAGCTGGGCACTTCTTATCTTACAATGATTCTTGAAGCAATGGAGGGTGAACCCAAGGTCACAAGGAGCATCAGTGGAAGAAGCAGGATTTGAACACGAGTTTCCCTGGTACTTAGCCTCTTGCTGTAATGGCAGGGCTGTGGTACTGAAAAGCCCCACACCTCAGCCTTGCATAATTATAATATACTGTGAGATTTGTCTAAAATCCGAAAACCTTGTGCCAGAAAACAGTCTTGAATGTTTTCAAAAAGCGCGGCTGCATTTTTGTCGTTCAGGACCATCGTGTATTTTTCCCTGCGCACTGCTACCACCTAGTGTCTCTTTAGGGTTTTACACTTTTTGGGGGGAAGAGATTGCAGTTTTATTACCAATTTCATTCTCCACATCATTGAAGACAAAACAGCCCTCTAGAAAATCAGACACACTCATGCAGCAAGTGATAAAATAACCACAAATTTTATAGGGTCAGAGTAGCGTGGGGCAAACATCAAACATGCCAGCAGTACCCAACACGCTTATTGGATAAGTCACTTCTCCTAATGACGAGGGAAAAGGCCACTTTAGGAACTCGGCAGAAATACATTTAACTTTGCCCAAAATATATAGAGGGAAATGAGTAAATCTATCATTTACACTTGTATGAATCTCACTTTCAGGAAGAGTTTAGTCCTACGTACAGTGCATGCAGTCATTCTCCCCAAATGAGTTTTTATTTTGCACGCAGAAAGTACATATAATCCCACATATATATCTAACATAATTGATCATCACAAAATCCAAGAAATTCATAACCAATAAAGAGCAAGAAACAAACAACAGGAAGAATAGATTACACCCACTTGGATCAAACTCAAAACTGAAAATGTCTGAGTGATTTTACTTCCCAACCTATAGATCAATTAAGTTTGTTTTGGGCGGACCTCACCCATAAGCCTGGATTTCTTGGGAATTTTCTCTGCTAATGCTCTTCTTAATACCTGCGTTGCGCCATAGAAATCCTTCTGGAGTTCATATGGCGTAATATGTACAGGTAACCTATCAAGCTGTGCTTGGACGTTCTTTTTTTTAACTTAAATCCTATTGAAGTTCAACAATATAACAAACCAGAGATTAGATTTCGACCTAGGAGGCTTGCTTGCGCGTTCAAGAAAGGTACAACAGGTTCTCAGAGCTTCTGTGTCTTATCTGAAGCAAAGTCGCATATATTCATAGACCTGTGGATGTCACCCGTTTGCCACTAATCAAAGCTTGAGTCAAAGAAATTGTTGATGCTTGGGAGGAGGAGGGCTGGAAGTGCTCATCGATTATTGGTTAGGATTGTATTTTTATAAGAACCTACCTCACTCCTGTACGCTTCTGTGCTAATTCGGAAAAATGCTGGAGGGAGCGTGGAGAAAGGGGACGTCCAGTGCATATTTTATATCAGTGTTCAGTTCTAGCAAAATATTGGAGTGAGCTGCAGAGAACCATTGAAGAAGTTACTGGTGTGCAAATTCCTGATGCTGCAAGAGTCCATTTATTTATTTTTGTACCTGACACTACAGGGAGAGAGAGAGTATGAAGTTTCATTAAGAAACTGTGAGGTGGGAAGGAAGATTGTTAAAAAGAATTGGGAATGATGTTTCCTTCCATGTTGAGGGAGTGGGCGTGGGTTTAATGGTGGAGATGGAGCTACTAACAGGAAGATGGGGTTCCTTCTAATTGTAGCGCCCCCATCAGGTGACATTGGGAAAAACCTGCCACCAATGCCTCACGTGTATACAGGATCAGATGGGGGTTGCGGGTTCTTTGAATACTGGAGACATAACCCAGGCACCCCTAATTCAGTGCTAATAATACCCCTTTCCTGTGCCAAGGGACACAGGATGAAACCCCACAATTGTTTATTTGTATCTGGTGGAGAGAAACATAAAGGCAGTAATGAAACGGCAAACACAAGAGAAAATGCAAAAAGCATTAAACAGAAAACAAAACAGATATGTACAGCTGAAACAATATCCGGACAGCACTTTCTGTAAAGCAGCAATGATGAAGACTCTTGGAACTATCCCCAGAGTTGCAGGCAAGATGAACAGTGCCACCTGCATTGGGCAGATTGCATTAGGGGTTTGCAGGATAAAACGTTCCTTTTCGTTTTTCAGTTCATTTTTGGGAGGTTTTTGCACCCAAATTTCAGTTTCTGCAATGTTTGATTCATTTCATTTGTGTGAAAAAAAACCAAATCAAACATTAAAAAAAAAATTCCCAAAACAAAGAAAATAATGAAAATCGGGCCTCCTGTCCCCACGACCCTTCCCTCCCACCCACCCAGGAAAGTGACAGGGCCAGGATCCCCCACAGCCCCCACATACCCAACCTGGTGAGGATCCATCGGTGAGGCCTAGGCTGAGGCTGCAGAGCTCGCCTGACGTCGTGGCTGAGGCTGCAGAGCTCGCCTGACGTCGTAGCTGAGGCCTAGGCTGAGGCTGCAGAGCTCGCCTGACATCGTGGCTGAGGCCTAGGCTGAGGCTGCAGAGCTCGCCTGACGTCGTGGCTGAGGCTGCAGAGCTCGCCTGACATCGTGGCTGAGGCCTAGGCTGAGGCTGCAGAGCTCGCCTGACGTCGTGGCTGAGGCCTAGGCTGAGGCTGCAGAGCTCGCCTGACGTCGTGGCTGAGGCCTAGGCTGAGGCTGCAGAGCCCGCCTGACGTCGTGGCTGAGGCCTAGGCTGAGGCTGCAGAGCTCGCCTGACGTCGTAGCTGAGGCCTAGGCTGAGGCTGCAGAGCTCGCCTGACGTCGTGGCTGAGGCTGCAGAGCTCGCCTGACGTCGTGGCTGAGGCCTAGGCTGAGGCTGCAGAGCTCGCCTGACGTCGTGGCTGAGGCCTAGGCTGAGGCTGCAGAGCTCGCCTGACGTCGTGGCTGAGGCCTAGGCTGAGGCTGCAGAGCTCGCCTGACGTCGTGGCTGAGGCTGCAGAGCTCGCCTGACGTCGTGGCTGAGGCCTAGGCTGAGGCTGCAGAGCTCGCCTGACGTCGTAGCTGAGGCCTAGGCTGAGGCTGCAGAGCTCGCCTGACGTCGTGGCTGAGGCTGCAGAGCTCGCCTGACATCGTGGCTGAGGCCTAGGCTGAGGCTGCAGAGCTCGCCTGACGTCGTGGCTGAGTCCTAGGCTGAGGCTGCAGAGCTCGCCTGACGTCGTGGCTGAGGCTGCAGAGCTCGCCTGACGTCGTGGCTGAGGCCTAGGCTGAGGCTGCAGAGCTCGCCTGACGTCGTGGCTGAGGCCTAGGCTGAGGCTGCAGAGCTCGCCTGACGTCGTGGCTGAGGCTGCAGAGCTCGCCTGACGTCGTGGCTGAGGCCTAGGCTGAGGCTGCAGAGCTCGCCTGACGTCGTGGCTGAGGCCTAGGCTGAGGCTGCAGAGCTCGCCTGACGTCGTGGCTGAGGCCTAGGCTGAGGCTGAAGCCTCGGTCTTACGTAGGCTGAGGATGCAATAGGATTGCCCCAACCTCGGCCTACGCAAGGCTGAGGCTTCAGCCTAGGCTGGAGCCCAGGCTCAGGCCTGATGCTACAGCCCAGCCCAAAGGCCAGGTCCCTGACTTCTGGCGTTTGCATACAGACAGTTTAGAGTATGCTTTTTATTTGTATTTCTATTTGTATTCACCACTTTCTTATTAGCAAGAGATACTGGCAGTATAAAGTCATTTACATGTGTTTGCTCCTTATCTGCATCCATCTGGGCCTCTTCGGCTTTAGACATAACCTCTGTACTGTGATGTTCTAACCTCTCTGTTTTGCAGGTATGCTTGGAAGATACCTTCCTCCGAACCACGTGCCAGCGTTCCCCCATGGTCTAGTTTAAAAGCTGCTGTCTCTCCGTTTTAAATGTTAGTGCCAGCGGCAGGTTCTACCCTGGTAAAGAGGGGCCCATTCTCTTGGAATAGGCTATCCTGTCCCCAGAAAGTTCTCCAGTTCCCACCAAACTTAAAGCCCTCTTCCCTGGCTCCATCATCTCAACCACACTTTTGAGCTCAGCCAGCCTCTAAGATCCTGTAAATGGAACTAGGGTTGCCAACTGGCTCCAGATTTTCAGGACAGGTTGATCTAGTCCTGGCTTTACCCTATTGCATGCTGGGACTTGTTCTGATTTCCCTATTGCACTCTCTAAGAAAAATAAGGCTATAAGTACCTGCATGCAGAGGAGTAAAACCAGGACTGGATCAGCCTGTCCTGAAAACCTGGAGGCAGTTGGCAACCCTACATGGCTCAGGGAGCATTTGTGAGAATGCAACCCTGGAGGTTCTGGATTTCAATTTCCTATCTAAAAACCTAAATTCATCCTGCAGAGCCTCCCCCCTGTGCCTTTCTATGCCGCTGGTACCCACATGCACCAGGAGAGCCAGTTCCTCCCCAGCACTCTCTAACATCTTATCTAAGCGGCCCTGGCACTTTTGCATTCTCTCCAGTTCTTTCAAGGTCATGAACCCAGTGCTTTTCTAGTACAGCGATGTTATAGTGTTTACACGGTTTCTAGTGGATGGACCCGTGCTTTTCTGTGTACAGGCCTTCTGAATTCAGCGCCAAGATTTCCTCGTCTCTGCTACACCAGCGTTTTCTCCTGAGCTATCTGGGCATCGTTTTGTCCGTAGTCCTGTGTCCTGTGCTACAGTTCTCAATCTCTCATCTTTCGTCGCCCTGAACCCATCCCTGTGCCAGGCTTACAGTGGTTCTGCTCTGCATGCAGGAACTCTTTCTACTTCTCAGCACTGCTTTTGGGTCTTTGCCGTGTTTGCCGGGCTGACTCTTTAAAGAGCTTTCCTGTCCTCTTCCTGATCTGGTTCCTTCTCCACCCTCCCATGCTCGCTCGTAGGCTCACTCTCACTCACTTTAGGACACTGATTGTTTGCGGCCGCCCACTTTTGTATTCCTGGACCTCTTTCGGCCCCTGGGTCTGTGGATGCTTTGGATCTGCTGCGCAAGTTAATTTCTATAAGGCGCGCGCCGGCCCGAGATCTTGGGTTGTGCTCGCTCGGTCCTGGAGGGCGTGGGGGAGTTTTCTTGTTCTTGCATCCAAGCGGAGACAAAAAGCTGCGTGAAAGTGCATGGAGTGCAAGTCCAGCTTCCCCGCTGTGGTATCTTTAAAACGTTTGAAATAAAAAAACCAGACTTCACACCCAGATTTAAATGTTTATGCTTTCTCTCAGCTCTGGGATCTTCCAGGATCCTTCCTGAACGCTGCACGTATAAATACCCCTCAGGCTGCAGGCATCACGTTTAGGTGGGGATTGGAATCACCTTTATGCCCTTTGGTATTTACTAACGGGCGGGCTACAAGGAAACGGCCCAGGCACAGCCTTGCCAGGTTTGTAACAGCCGCAGTCCTCACCACGTGGCACTAGAGGCTGCTAAAGGCTCTTTGCAATGTGCAAACTACAAACCTATGGGGCGGGGGAGGTAAATGAAGTAAGGTCCCGAACTGAAAGTCATGTTATGTACATTATCCTTTAATCAGAAATAACATTACAAAAACAGCTTTCTGCCCATGCTAAAAAAAAACTTTCACAATTCAGATTTTCCCTAGACCAGAGGTGCCCAAACCTGTCCCGGAGGATCCTCAGCCAGTCGGGTTTTCAGGATATCCACAATGAATACGCATGAGATAAAATGTGCAGGTTCTGGGGATATCCACCATGAATACGCATGAGATAAAATGTGCAGGTTCTGGGGATATCCACCATGAATACGCATGAGATAAAATGTGCAGGTTCTGGGGATATCCACCATGAATACGCATGAGATAAAATGTGCAGGTTCTGGGGATATCCACCATGAATACGCATGAGATAAAATGTGCAGGTTCTGGGGATATCCACCATGAATACGCATGAGATAAAATGTGCAGGTTCTGGGGATATCCACCATGAATACGCATGAGATAAAATGTGCAGGTTCTGGGGATATCCACAATGAATACGCATGAGATAAAATGTGCAGGTTCTGGGGATATCCACAATGAATACGCATGAGATAAAATGTGCAGGTTCTGGGGATATCCACAATGAATACGCATGAGATAAAATGTGCAGGTTCTGGGGATATCCACAATGAATACGCATGAGATAAAATGTGCAGGTTCTGGGGATATCCACCATGAATATGCATGAGATCAAATGTGCAGGTTCTGGGGATATCCACAATGAATACGCATGAGATAAAATGTGCAGGTTCTGGGGATATCCACAATGAATACGCAGGAGATAAAATGTGCAGGTTCTGGGGATATCCACAATGAATACGCATGAGATAAAATGTGCAGGTTCTGGGGATATCTACAATGAATACGCATGAGATCAAATGTGCAGGTTCTGGGGATATCCACCATGAATACGCATGAGATAAAATGTGCAGGTTCTGGGGACATCACCGGGGATGGCTGAGGATCTTCCGGGACAGGTTTGGGAACCCCCTGTCTTAGATTAAAGAATCCGGCGTCAGGTGACCTTCTTCAAGTACAGGTGGATGCCGTTTTTGGACCGTAGGACAACCTGAGGTATTTTGATGGGGGGCTGTGTTTCATCGGGGGAGACCTGGAAGCGTTGCAGGGTCAGAGCGATGGCCACTTTAATCTCGTTCATGGCGAAGTTCTGTCCGATGCAGTTCCTGAAACGCGAGATGGGAGAATCATGTTTGGGGGGGCTTGGTGAGATTACAGTGAATACAGCACGGCTAGAGCCTGGATGGAGGAAATCAGGCTGCCTGAATCTGACCAGCAGTCAAGAGTCCCAGGATCCTGTGGACAGTTCCCCTCCAGTTTAAAGCACTTTCTTACCACTTTCTCTGTTTTAGGGCCAGACTCCCTTTCGCTGCCTCTGCAGCTATCCAGGTTCACACAGACTCTGCTCTCCTTTTGGATGCTAATACAGGTCAGTGGGAAGCTGAGCAAGATACATAGGGGTTTGTGCACGAGAGTGCATCTGTATCGACACAACACAACTAGTTATATTTGCAAGTAATGTCACCTCCTCTTAAGGCCTGGCCTGGAAGCTATCACGTGTTCTTCTCAGCCAGCAAAATAACAGGTGGAAAAAAATGCTTTGCTTGTTAAGTAAAGAAACTATGTGCAGAGGCCCAGGTACACAGAGGTGGTCACAGTCAGTCCCTCTGCTGCTTCTCCACTTCAGTTTATATTCCCTCCCAACCCGGTCAATGATGTACGCTCCCCAAATGTTAGGAGAAGAAGCAACGTTTCTGTGCTTCATTCTCTTTTGCTTTCTGAGAGGCCATTTCAACTCTCGTTTCTGGAAGAGAAATTGCTTGGAATTGGGGTCATTTGCTTGTTCTGTACAGTTCAGCCTTTTCCTGAGTTTTTTTTTTCTAGTTTTGCAGGTGGCTTCCACCTTTTATCCTTCCGTTCAGTGAATGGTGGCGTCAAAGCTGCCCCTAGGCACTGGCAGTGCCAGTTCCCTGTCATCCCCACCCTCCCTCACCACACCTTGGAGCCCTGCCTTCTTCTTCCCAACACCTCTCCCTTCCCTGGCAAAGCTCGGAGGCCGCTCCCCAGCCCTGGCTCTCAGCTCCACCAGGCATCACAATCTTCTGATGCAGGGGCTAGGCCTGCACGCAGAGACCCTTCCCCCCTGGGTGGAGACCCAAAGGTTGGGGAGTGGAGGGCAGGCTTAGTCCAGGCTCACGGGAAGGACCGCGGCAGCAGGCTTACGCAAGTCCGAGGCGAGATTGGCAGTCCCTCAGACAGGAAGGGCTGGGAATTTTGCCACCATCCAACTTTTCTGCCCTAAGCACAGGCCTAGTAGGGCCTGGGAGTAAATCCAGGCCTGCCTCTATCTCACCCCAATCTACTGACCACCATCCTTCCTCTTCTCATATGTAGATGAAAAATCAAATCCATTTCCGCAGGAGAAGCACTTTTACCTACAGAAATAAGCTGTGTAATTATTGTCCACCTTCTATGCAGGTTCACTATTGTAATTTAAGGATCTTCCCTTTACAATCTACACATAAAGTATATCTCCCACCACTAATGAATCTTAACAAATTATTTATCACTTATCTTGCTGTAACCTTCAAAATCCTTCATGTGTGTTTTTGAATGATTTTTAATCTAGGATAAGAAGCATTTTGAGTCTGAATAAAAGTGATTTTTGAGCCAGAAATGAATGAAACCGCTTGTGGCCCATTGCGAGGCGAGAGCCGGTGGATTATATAAAGCGACACCCGTTACTTCTCATGCCGTGTTCTTTTTAATGTTCAGTGACTGTTGGTGTTTTGTGCTCTTTTTCTTCTGCTTCTGATTGTATTGAAGGGCTGCCTGCTTGCTGTTTTAGTTTACGTCTTTAACTTTGTGCCGTGTGTCAGCTTCTGTTCGCTTCGAGAGTCACTGAAATTCACAATGTGACCTTAAGCGCTTAAACGTTTGCACAGAACTTTGAGCGGTGAAGGGTGGCCAAGAGAACCTACTTGGGCTCCCTGCAGTATCCCTTGGTGAAAGGACAATCCTACCTTGGGCCGGCTGCAAAAGGCACAAAGGCGTAGGAGTGCCTGTCGGAGATGTTCTCCGGTGAAAACCTCAGCGGATCAAACACCTGCAAGAGAAGGAGCTGGTGTCAGGGCACAGAGCAGAAACGGCACCTCACAGCTGGCTTGGCCAATGTGTTGCTGTCATCACCGGACGGGAAACGTCAGCCAGCAGCCTGGAGACACGAAACACAGATTCTCTCATGCCGGCCTCTCCTGGCAGGCTCCCCAGGCAAGGTGGGTCCTGAAATGAAGCTTGCTCAATAGCAAGCCCTGGGTCACTGCTGTCGTTCCCATGGGTTCAAGGTATTCGTTTAAATCCGGGGGTCAACAGACGCTTCCAGGTCAGTCAGGCCTTTGCCTCGGTGCATCTACGGGCTTGTAGTTTTGGCTCCACTAAGGAAGGCAGGAACCACAAGTCCAACGATGCACTGGGGATAAAACCAGGACCGGCTCAGCCTGCCCGCTGTGACGGATCTGCAACCCATCTGGTGAGCCCATGGAAATCATCAGCGCTTCAGTTCCCCAGGCTCATGCAGCTGGCGACACGGGAAAGCTCTTACTTCCTTACAGAGAGAAGAGAATCTTTTAAACCAAACAAAACCCCTTTTCTTTGTAATGCGGGAGTTTTGTGCCAGGCCCCTCCAGGTTGCCTCTTAGCTCCCTGCTGAACCCGGTAGGGCCCGGCCGAGGGGATGTGGGGGCTTTCTGACAGCCTTAGCAGGGGAGGGAGCAAATGACATCCTACAGACAGAATAACTTTGGCAGAAAGGTCTCTCCCCATGAAGGAATCTAGTGCTAAGGGGCAGCGCTACATCCTAGCTCTCTTTAGTCCCTCGATCACTCCCAGAACGTTCCCTCTGTCCCCTCAGTCTGTGACACAGACCCCTCTCTACTACAAGGCAAAGTCATTTACCCAGGCAAAGGGGCTTGGCTGAAACCTGCCCACAGCCCGTGCCCTCCTAGCCAGACAGAGGGTGACGCTCTCAGGGCAGGGATTGGGAAAATAACCTGTGGGCTTTGGACTTTCAGAGCTAAAATCTGCCCACAGGTGCTTTGTCCCCGTGGGTGGTTTACAAAGGGGGACCTCGCCGTGAAGTTTCCTTTTGATAATTTAGGGACAAGGTTGGTACCCACGCCCCTTGCCTTTAGCAAATTTTCAAAGGGAAGGGCCCCTGTAGTTTCCCTTGGAAAGGTCATGGCAGGGTACATGGGAAGAAATGTACCCACGTTCTTTGCCCCTGCTGGTCCTTCTGACAAGAGTTAGACGGGGAAAGCGCATGCATATATTTAAATATTCTGTATGTGCATGCCCCTCCCCCCTCCTAGTTACGCCCCTGGGAACCCTGGCAGTGAAACGGTGCGGCTGTATTTAGCTGCTCAGCTGTGGAACAATTTTCACATTGGGGATCTGGCCACCTGGAGGCTGCTGGACCCCTTTCAAAATTACCTTCCCAGTGTAAAAGGTCCTTTCTAACCCCCATCGGCAAAGCTGGTAAATTTTGTAGCGGCTTTACTGCAGGAAAAGGCAGGTCTATGGCAGCGGGTCATCCAGGCTGCCTTCATACATGCACTGCACAGATGTCTGATGACAAGCAGCACCGTGGCACCCTGATTTACTCTGGTAATGCTGGTGTCACCAGACGACACTCCCTGGACACAGAAACGGGATCGATTATCAAGAGCCACAAAAACCATCCTGGGAAGCAAGTCACAGAAAAGCAAGGCCCAGTGACTTTTGAGCCTGCTCTGCAATCCTCTGAGGCACCGCATTAGATTGTCGTGACAGCAGCAGCAGCAGCAGCAGCGTTACCTCTGGATCCTTCCAAATGGTGGAGTTTCTGTGAATGGCATAAATATTCAACCCAATAGTGATGCCTGGTGGGAAGGAAAGGAAAAAAAAACAACTTGCATTAAAGAGCTAGAGCTGAATCTTTTACACACAGCAGGATCTTTGTTTAAGTGCCAAGAGCTGCACAATGCTCAGAAACATTAGCCGTAGATATGTGGCCCTGCCAGTGGCGAGTGACTCATGGCATGCAGAGAGCCACTTGGGTGTGCAGGAGATGGGCACGAGTGAGGTTCCTCGGGCAGAAAGCCACCGAGGAAGCACCTTGCCATAATGCCGGAGGAGGCTCCACTCCAGCCAGTGTGGGGAATGGACTGAATCTGGATCACAGAGAACAGGAACCGAAAGAAAGAAATAAGCCCCAGGTATTAGGGATTCTGGGGAGTGTCTTGGCTTTTTATGATACGGGGCTGCAAACTAATAAACACTGCCCAAAGGCATGCTAGCCCTATTGCCTGTTTTATTTATTCAGTCCTTCCATTTGCACCCTCGGACCTTCTCCTAGCAGAAAATCACAATTAACACAAGCACAAGGGAACTTTAAGAGCGTTTACACTTCTGATCTTTGGCAGGTGCAGCGGAGAAACATTTTTTATCTGAATTTTTCCATTTTGTGCCCATGGCCTCAGGACATCACACTCCCCAGCCCCTCCTGCCTTGCAGCCATACAGTGCGTCCTCGGGGTGGGAGCAGCCAGGGCCACATTGAAGGGGAAAGCAGGTCCTGTTTTGGGCCAGCGGAAATGACTGAAAGTTACAGGCGGGGAGTGTGGCATGCAAGAAATTCAGGGAAGGTGGGTGTCAGGGAGGAAGGAGCACAATGGCAGAGAAGAGTTCAGCAGAGAAGCATCAGCTCACCCAAGTGGCACTGCTCCCCCTCCTCCAGGAGTGCTGCATGGGGGAGGGGGAGTAGTGACACTTAGGCACACAGTGAACCACAGCTTTCCTCTCTCTCTCTCTCTCTCTCTCACACACACACACACATACAGACACACACACATAAAGAACCACAGCTTTCCTCTCTCTCACACACACACATACAGACACACACACATAAAGAACCACAGCTTTCCTCTCTCTCATACACAAACATAACCTCAACTTTCCTCTCTCTCTTTCACACACATAAAGAGTTATAGATTTCCTCTCTCACATACAGAGCCACTGCTTTCCTCTCTCTCACACACACACATACAGACACACACACATAAAGAACCACAGCTTTCCTCTCTCTCATACACAAACATAACCTCAACTTTCCTCTCTCTCTTTCACACACATAAAGAGTTATAGATTTCCTCTCTCACATACAGAGCCACTGCTTTCCTCTCTCTCACACACACACATACAGACACACACACATAAAGAGCCACAGCTTTCCTCTCTCTCATTCACAAACATAACCTCAACTTTCCTCTCTCTCTTTCACACACATAAAGAGTTATAGATTTCCTCTCTCACATACAGAGCCACAGCTTTCCTCTCTCTCTCACACACACATACAGATCCTCAGCTTTCCTCTCTTAAATACACAAACAGAACCTCAACTTTCCTCTCTCTCTCTCTCTCTCATATACACACACACAAAGAGCCACAGCTTTCCTCTCTCTCATACACATACAGAACCTCAACTTTCCTCTCTCTTTCTCACACATAAAGAGTTATAGATTTCCTCTCTCACAGACAGAGCTACAGCTTTCCTCTCTCTCTCACACACACATACAGAACCTCAACTTTCCTCTCTCATACATATACAGAGCCACAGCTTTCCTCTCTCTCATACACAAATAGAACCTCAACTTTCCTCTCTCTCTCTCTCTCTCACACACACACACACACACACACACAGCTTTCCTTTCTCTCATATACGTACAGAACCTCACCTTTCCTCTCTCTCTTCCACACACATGCAAGAGTTATAGATTTCCTCTCTCACAGACAGAGCCACAGCTTTCCCCTCTCTCTTTCTTTCACACACATACAGAACCACAGCTTTCCTCTTTCTCACACACTTACAGAGCCATAGATTTCCTCTCTCTCATACAGAGCCACAGCTTTCCTCTCTCAAACACACATATATAAAGCCACAACTTTCCTCTCTCTCACACACACATACAGAACCTCTGCTTTTCTTTCTCACGCACACACACATACAGAGCCACAGCTTTCCTGTCTCTCACACACATACAGAACCTCAGCTTTCCTGTCTCACATACACACACACACACACATTCAGAACCTCAGCTTTCCTGTCTCTCTCTCTCTCTCACACACACACACACTCACACACACACCCCCCTACATACAGAGCCACAGCTTTCCTCTCTCACACACACATACCGAACCTCAGCTTTCCTGTCTCACACACCCACATACAAAGCCACAGCTTTCTAGTTCTGCTGAGGTGATGCTACAGATAGGAAGAGCTTTGCACAGGAACAAAAGACAGCAAAGAAGGAGTAATGCAGTTCTATTATTACACCTTCCCCCTATTACAATCAGGCTTTCAGTGTCGTTAGTATATGGAATCAGCACTAACTAGAATTGTGAACGAGATCAGGATTAAATTAGATGGTGGTAAGGATACGCTGATGATTTTTATCAGTATGAGTGTAACCTTCAGTACTGTTGACCATCAGTTATTGTTGAATCGGTTGTCTGAGTTGGAGTTAAAAGATGTAGTTCAGTCCTAATTTAAGTCTTAATGATCATTCTAGCCAGGTCATCTGGAGCTCTATGTCATCTGAATCCAGAACCTGACTTTATGCAGCTCCGCAGGGCCCAGTACTAGCCCCTGCATTATTCAACTTATGTCTAGCACCCTTGACAGCAATAATTCAAGACTTGAGCTACAGATGTCACGTGTTTGTGAATGATGTCCAGGTAGTTGCCTGTATAGATTCTACTTGTCAAGAGAATTTGGGGAAATTTTAACAGCTGCCTTGATCAAATTGATTCTTGGCTATCAAGCATAATCTGAAGGTTAATCCATTCAAATATGAGGCTTTCTGGGTAAGCAGGAGGAATTCTGTTGAGTAATCCTATTACAGCAGGAACTGAGATTCCCTTTAAGAAAGCAGTTAAAATAGATACCACGCTTAGGATGTCAAATCATATTTACTTCTGTACTTAGGCTATCTTTCTTTTATTTATGCTAGAATGTGCATTCGTTTTATTCGTTTCAGTTAATGCGCACTAATTTTTCAGAGATCAGTAAAATGAAATGAAAAATGCAAACAAAACCAAACTGATTAAGGAAAAGAAAATGTTTTGGCTGCCTGCCCTTGATAATATTAAACAGCTGAAGCATTTTTTGGAGTTACATAACCTGAAAACCCTGATACATTTGTTTGTTTCGACTAGATTAGATTCCTCAGGATTTCCCTGTGGGCACTGTCAAACGGTTCCAGTTGTTACAGAATGCTGCTGATCTAAGGAATACAATCACATATCCCCTTTACTGAATAAATTACACTGGCTTCTTATCCCGTGTCAGATTAAATTCAACGTACTTTGCTTGTTTGTAAAGTCTTACATAGGAACAGCCAAAAGATGTGTCTGATTTGTTGATTGCATACAAGCCACTAAGACTGTTACGCTCAGGTGAACAAGATTTGTGTAGGATCCCTTCCCCTTCAGAGATTAGGTTTGAGGTTACGAAACACGCCTCTTTTACTATCAAGCACCAGTTTTATAGAATGCCCTGCCATTAGACATTCACTTAGTGGTCGATATTGGTGGATTTAGCCTGAAAACCATGGGAATTAAAATCTTGCTGCTCTGTCTGTCCCAGACTTAACTGTCTAACTTTTTATCTGGCTAAAACGTTAGCTAAATAACTCTGGGGCTGGTCAGGGGTGTTCCAGGATGGGGCTTGTTTTCCAGCTAACCCCTAGCATCACTAGACTGCGATGTTTTTTTCATGGGTGGACTCCCACTATCGCAAAGGGATGTTGCCCTGATAATGGGCCTCTCCCTCGAAAAAATATCACCGCCAGTATGGCAAGTTGTTTTGTCTCGCAGCCAAGCATTACAGGTCAAATCAATGCAACTATTGGCCCTTTAACGTGATGGAGCCCCATGCAGTCCAAAAGGTAGGACTATACCTGGAAGAGTCCATCTGCTGTGGAGAATGCAGTCTTCTCCATTTGCTGCTGGAGTGAAAGGGACTTGCTAATACCTCTTTGTTTCCTACAGGATTTGTTCACCTTAGAGTGTTTAATATACAGGTCTTTATCGTCTAAGGGGAAGACCTTTGGAATTGCCAGTTCCTCATTGATGAGGCTGGGCAAACTCGCTGTGAGCCAGCTCCACAGGGTTCCAAAATCTGTATAGTCCAGCCTGATCACTATGGGATATAGAAGCCAAGGAAGGACTCTTACTTCTATCCTGATCTGGTCCACTGGAGTCTTCATCTGGCCTTGGCTAGTTGGATGCTGCTGCTGACACTGTGGATGCACGCAAGGGTCACGGTCCTTTCATAATCAATTTGAAGCCGCTTAATTAATTCTCTTCCAATAAGCATCTTCATGCTCCCAGAGTCTACTAATGCCTGGGTTTGAAAGCCCTCTAGTTCTATGGGAATCACAAAAGTCAAGATTCCCGGACTGGGAATGTCTACAAAACTGCAAAAATATGGGGCCATGAATTTAACATCCATAGGCTCATCTTCCCTGCATGGGCCGTCCCAAGCATAATGGCCCCTCTCCCTGCAATAGAATTCGGGGCTTGTGGCTGAGGTGAGGAGTCAGGCCTGCCCTGATCTAAGAGTGGTTGTGGAATTCTGGCCTCAGGACTTTGGCATCCTCCACTCGGGCTGAGTGACTTCCTGTGATCATGACGACTCTGCCATTGTGTGGGCCTAGAAAAAGACCACGCCAACCTCTAGCGCTATTTCCAGAGTAAGGTTCGGGTGGTGGCATACTCATTGCTGCATAGGCTGCGTCAGCACATCTAGGAATTATTCCAGCATAGCCATCTTGGCTACTTCCATCCCAGTCTTCCCTTCTGGACATAGCCATTTCCAGCCAACATCCTTAAGTCTGTGGGAAATGCTTTGAGGGTTTTCTTCAGGTTGGAGAACTCTCCACTAAAACTGTGTCAGTAGGCTTCTAGGGTAAGGCCCAGATGGCAATGGACCCTACTGGAAAAACCAAATAATTTCCCACTTTTGTGCATAAGTTTTGCACTTTGCTGAGAGTGTTACACAATTAGTGTTTCCAGGAACCTGAAAAGCCCAAGTCATGAAATCACTATCCAGAGCGCTGTGTAAAACCGCATTAACACAGACATTAAAGCTGGCATGGATTCTGCTTTGAATAAATGCCAGCATTTGAATAAAAAACCAGCAGAGAGATTGCCTTCTCTTTTACAAAGGCGTCCAACTTGGGCAGCTCACAGGTCAGCTAAGTGGAAATTCCCTCATCTATGGGTGTATAGTTTGCAAATATTAACTCTATAAATCCAAGAAAGGAGAAAACAGATTCCACCTATTCCACCTCCTATAATATATTCTCTGTCATTTACTAATATGTTTGCAATTCTCACCTCCCTCTCCAGTCATAGAGAGTCCTGCTTACTTTCCTGCCTCTCCTCACTGTCTCTTTTCTCACTCCGTTGCTACCCTGCACTTATTACAATGGATCCTACCATTGTATAAAGCAAAGTAACGAGGGCGTGTTTCATCTTGCCCATTCCATATGAAGACGCTTGACAAATCCCTTGATCCAATGCCAGGCGGGTAGAAGAAAGTTCGTTAAGGGGAAAGAGATAGAAAGTGCAGACAGCACTCACTCGATGCCATGTGCCCTTTCACTTATTCCTGTTCCCGGGTGCTTGACCTTCTCTCTCAATCTCCAGCTAATTATATAACCTGTAATAACAGGGAATGAGAACACAACTGGCAATGCTTTCAAGGCCCTCGATATGACACTGCACTTTTTTTTTTTTTTTTTGGGCTCTCTTATGCAATCGTCCTCCATGCTCCCGGGACGGGGGAAGGGGAAAGTTGGCGTGTGAGTCCCTGTTATGGGGGAGGGTTGGAGTGCTGCACTGGTCCCTGGGTGAACACAGCGATTCATTTCACTCACGGGGCTGGGGCGCTGATGGGCTTGCATTTACTGAGGTAGTTAGCAGCATTCCCTGGACCCGATATTCACAAGAGTACAGCTGAATCTCTGTTCCAGGTAACAGGCAATGATTTACTGTGTACGCCTCCTCCTGAGCCTGAGCTGGGCGCAGTTCCAAAGTTAGTTTATACGGGGTCACTCTGGGACACATCATTGCTCCTTTTTAAGTGACTTGTCCCTCTGATACACTTTGCATGTTCTGGTGCCACTCTCCCAAGTTGGGTTTTCTGACCTCTTGGGGGTAAGATTGAAGATTCCATCTCCTTCCAGACCACTGGGTCAAATCTATTACTAACTTACCATCAGACAGTGAGGAATTCACCATTGGTCCATGAAAATGCAATCGTGGTGCATCTGTTCTTCCAAAGTTACTCATTGTCTATTTCCACACCTCTTGGGTACACAGCGTTCATGGAACATCACCCTTCCTATCTTCTGCTTTCAGGCACAGTTCACATAGAGGTCCCTAAGTATTGGTGTTCTCCCAAGACCTTCCACTTCCACCTGACTTCAAGAACTTTTAAACCACTGAAAGAGGCAATCTCTTGGAAACTCTGTGTTACATTCGCCGGCTCACTCACCCCTTGTTGCCTGGCCTGGGAACGTCGCCACTCCAAGCTGTCAGGAAGAGCCATTTGGCCACACCGCCCGAGATGCTGCCATGGTCACCGCTATATCTCCCTTCTAGGCACATGTGCCAATACTTAAAGGGCCCATGGCGGGAACAGAGCGATCCAGCACCTTTTGTTGTTGTCACATGGCCGGGAATTTAAATCCCTGCCATGCAACTTTGCAATACCTCAGTAATGGGTATAACTCTGCTAGTTGCTGCTTCTTTGACTCCAGCCCTATCATCTGTCTGCTCAGCCTTGTCTTCATCTCCAGTCTTGTCTTCGGCCTGCCCAGCCTTGTCCTTCTCTCCTGCTGCCTAACCTTGGATTGATCCTCAGTACTGATCATAGCCTGTGACCTGACCTTCCTTGTCTGCTCTATAAAAGCTGTGAGGAAGTTAAAAACTGTCCACAAAACTGTCCACAAACAAAACTGTCCACAAACAACTACAGCTTGACCTCGAAATCCCACTCAGACTCCACACCTCTACCAGACCCATCAGAGAAACATACAAAGGAAACCTGCAAGCCCCCCCAACCAAAGCTGCTGGGTCACCAGCCTGGAACCTTTTTCAACAGGCTGCAGCTGGATCCAAAGCAGCAGAAGTGGATTTGTATGGTAGTTTCAGTTACCATTGACTCAGTTACCATTGACTCAGTAGCACGTGAAACCCTCTGCTCCATCTGTGTTTGCTATGAGATGTCTGTGTCTACCCTAATGCCACAATTTAATTCGTGTTGTTCTCATCAGACAGATTATTTGGGGACTCCAGGGCACTCTTCTTCACGTATTCTTTATACCAGGGCACAGATACCCAGGATAGTATGAATACATGTGCCTGTTTGCTTTTTTGACCACCACAATACACTGAGGCAGCACTGAAATGGTCAGCTCAGTGTGCTGTGGCGGTCAATAAAGCAAACAGAATGTTAGGAAGAGAATGGCAAATAAAATGAAGGTGTTACGCCCGTCGGTCACAGATGGCTGCGACCAGGGGCGGATTGGCCTAACGGGGGATCGGGCATCCCCCAGTGGGCCGATCGCTCCAGTCACGTGGTCTGCCGTGCGCAGCCATGACAGAGCCACGCTCGGCAGACCACGTGATGTGTCCTGGGCCGGCCTGGGCGGCGAATACCCAGGCCGGTCCGACATCGTGAATCCGCCGCTGGCTGCGACCACTAATACTCACCTCTTTCTTTGCTGCCTTGTAATTTCTTGGACGAATGGCAGTCTCCGCCCACCACTGCCGACCTGCCTGGCGTTCCCGGGACGGCGTGGGCGCTGCCGACCGCCATCTTGATTCAGGAATTACCTAGGCGCGTGCATGGGCCACCTTTGTACACGTCATGGCGGGAACCTCGGGGGCGTCCCCTCCGGATGATGTCATCTACCTGCTGTACTTAAGCTGGCTGGCCCTACGCTTTGACGAGTTAGCAAGGAGTTCCCTCGTTGCTGAATTCCGCTCCATTCTTGGACTTCCGGTTCCAGACTCTACATTTGGCGTGAGACGCTCCGGGTACCTGCTCCTCGGGGGCCCTTCCTCGTCTCTGGCTATCTGCTCCTCGGCGGGCCTTCTGCCTTGGACTTCTTTCTATCCCACTCCCCGGGATCTCTCCTGGAACCATCTACTGTGAGTACTTTACTGCTACGAACTTCAACTACATCAAGCCTCCTTCTGGGATCCTCCTCGGTGTACCCTATGCCTCGGGCCACTACCGCATCATCCCCAGTAGGAGCCACTCTGGTATACCCTGCGCTGCAGGTCAGTACCGCACCATCGGTACAGGATCTTCTTCGGGGTTCCTGCACCTCAGACTATCATCTCCTTACCACTACTGAGACATTTCTTTGGCATACCCCGCTCTGCGGGCCACTATCAGATCTTCACATCGGAGGGATCATCTCTGGGATATTCCCCTCTGCTCTGAACTGTATTTACTGCATCTACCGTTCTGCGAGCTGTGCCTTTCTTCTTTCTTAATAAAGACTCTATTCCACAGTTGTGTCTGATGCCACTGAGACCGCGCCTACTGACGGGGAGGCTCACAGGGCTCCTCCCTGTGGGCGGAGACTCCTCTCACCTCGGCCCAGGATTCACACTATTACAAGTTATAACAGGAGGATGTCATAATGCCTCTGTATCGCTCCATGGTGAGACTGTACCTTGAATAGTTTGTGCAACTCTGGTTGCCGCATCTCAAAAAAAATATAGTTCAATTGGAGAAAGTACAGAGAAGGGCGACCAGAATAATAAAGGTGATGGATGGCTCCCCTATGAGGAAAAGCTAAAGAGGTTAGGGCTGTTCAGTTTGGAGAAGAGATGGCTGAGGAGGATATGATAGACATCTACAAAATCATGAAAGGACTTGAACAGAAAATGTGAAATGGTTATTTACTCTTTCGGATAATAAAAGGACTAGGGGCCACTCCATGAAGTTAGCAAGTAACACATTGAAAACAAATTGGAGAAAATTCTTTTTCATTCAATGTACAATTAATTCTCTGGAATTCATTGCCAGAGGATGTGGTTAAGGCAGTTAGAGTATATGGGTTTAAAAAAGATTTGGATAAGTTCCTGGAGGAGAAGTCCACAAACTGCTTTTAATCAATATGGAATAGCTACTGTTTGTTGCTGGTATTAGTAGCATGGGATCTATTTAATGTTTGGGTACTTGCCAAGTACTTGTGACTTGGATTGGCCACTGTTGGACACAGGATGCTGGGCTTGATGGACCTTTGGTCTGACCCTGTTTGGCATATCTTATGTTCTTATGTAAAACCTTCTGCCTTCCCTGTTCCACCATCAGTTGTATGGCATTTCCTCAGTGAATGGAATAATTAGTGTTTACAGCACTATTATGGTTGACCTCCTTATGAAACAACAGTGACAAGCATGAGGCTGGACTCTGTACACTGACTGCGACAGTGAAAATTAAGACTTACTTATTGACATGCATGGACAGGATAGGCTAAACAAACTAATGTAAACCAAACAGAAGTGGAAAAAGAAAGATCAGATCATTGTGAACATCTCAGCGCAGTATCTCCTTTAGATCAGACAGTGGCAGAATAGCATCAATTTCATCAGCTATACATAAGAACTTATAAGGAAAAGTCAACCTGCTGGAAGGGAGCGTCCATCAAAGAAGGTGATAGGTTTGGCGAGCTCCCGGGACACTGCAGGAACTGGTGGGTATAGGCGGAGACTTTCTTTAATGCACATTGTGGTGTATGTCATCTTACTAAGGTCATCCCTGAAAGAAAACCAGACATGTGTTCTGAACAAGGAATGGTAATATATGCAAAATGCACCATGCACAGGCTCACAAATCTCTTCTGAGACTTGCCAGTGGATGTCAAGCTACATGTCACTGCATTAACCATAAAAAGCTCACTTTTATATCATAAGAGCTCTTCTGGGAGCAACATGGATTTGAAAAAGGTCTAGTTATTAGTAGATTTATACTCCTGGTATATTTTGACACATTATGATGAGGTGTTCATACTCAACACAACGATTTACAAGGAGGCTCAGAAAAAAGCAAGAGATAAGAGGAATGGCAACAACAGCAGACCTGGGAACTTTCTGGATTTCACCCTGAGACTCAGGGAATATGTATCAATTGCCGGGTCTCTAAGGAAATAATAGAAGGCTCTGGGCCTCTCTGTTTCCTGCTCCAGCTCCTCTCTTTCAGGAAGCTTGCGGGGGAGAGACTGGAGCAGACACTGCAGGCAGCATGTGGGGAGAAAGTGGAGAGGCGCTGCAGCTGTGAGTCCCAGGCTCAGAACACAGCTGAGAGTAGAGAGAGAGATCTGTGACTCATAGGGGAATGGGAGCAAAGAGAATGCTGCATCAGGGAGAGAGGGGAAGAAAGCAGGAGTTATCCCGGAAGTGGGGAGAATGGTAGGGGGGTGGGTGAGAGTGTGGATTTGCAGGAAAGGTGTTGGAAGAAAGAACGTGTATCCCCATTAGTCCTCCCCCCAAACAATGTCAATCTTAGGGAATCCAGAGCTCAAACTTCCCAGGCAGAAACATCAACTCAGGAAAAAATGCAGAAGAAATAAAGTTGAGTTGGGGAAAGAAAAGGAGGAAAAGAATCCTGAATGATAGAGAGGAAATCCTTGGTTAAAGGAGGAAAATAATCCTGAACGACAGAGAGGGAATCCCTGGTTAAAGGGGGAAAAGAATCCTGAACGACAGAGAGGGAATCCCTGGTTAAAGGAGGAAAAGAATCCTGAACGACAGAGAGGGAATCTCTGGTTAAAGGAGGAAAAGAATCCTGAACGACAGAGAGGGAATCCCTGGGTAAAGGAGGAAAAGAATCCTGAATGACAGAGAGGGAATCCCTGGTTAAAGGAGGAAAAGAATCCTGAACGACAGAGAGGGAATCTCTGGGTAAAGGAGGAAAAGAATCCTGAACGACAGAGAGGGAATCCCTGGTTAAAGGAGGAAAATAATCCTGAACGACAGAGAGGGAATCCCTGGTTAAAGGAGGAAAAGAATCCTGAACGACAGAGAGGGAATCCCTGGTTAAAGGAGGAAAATAATCCTGAACGACAGAGAGGGAATCCCTGGTTAAAGGAGGAAAAGAATCCTGAACGACAGAGAGGGAATCCCTGGTTAAAGGAGGAAAAGAATCCTGAATGACAGAGAGGGAATCTCTGGTTAAAGGAGGAAAAGAATCCTGAACGACAGAAAGGGAATCCCTGGTTAAAGGAGGAAAAGAATCCTGAATGATAGAGAGGGAACCTCTGGTTAAGGGAGGAAAAGAATCCTGAACGACAGAGAGGGAATCCCTGGGTAAAGGAGGAAAAGAATCCTGAACAACAGAGAGGGAATCTCTGGTTAAAGGAGGAAAAGAATCCTGAATGATAGAGAGGGAATCTCTGGTTAAAGGAGGAAAAGAATCCTGAATGACAGAGAGGGAATCCCTGGTTAAAGGAGGAAAAGAATCCTGAACGACCGAGAGGGAATCCCTGGTTAAAGGAGGAAAAGAATCCTGAATGATAGAGAGGGAATCCCTGGTTAAAGGAGGAAAAGAATCCTGAACGACAGAGAGGGAATCCCTGGTTAAAGGAGGAAAAGAATCCTGAATGATAGAGAGGGAATCCCTGGTTAAAGGAGGAAAAGAATCCTGAATGACAGAGAGGGAATCCCTGGTTAAAGGAGGAAAAGAATCCTGAACGACAGAGAGGGAATCCCTGGTTAAAGGAGGAAAAGAATCCTGAATGATAGAGAGGGAATCCCTGGTTAAAGGAGGAAAAGAATCCTGAACGACAGAGAGGGAATCCCTGGTTAAAGGAGGAAAAGAATCCTGAATGATAGAGAGGGAATCTCTGGTTAAAGGAGGAAAAGAATCCTGAACGACAGAGAGGGAATCCCTGGTTAAAGGAGGAAAAGAATCCTGAATGATAGAGAGGAAATCCCTGGTTAAAGGAGGAAAAGAATCCTGAATGACAGAGAGGGAATCCCTGGTTAAAGGAGGAAAAGAATCCTGAATGATAGAGAGGAAATCCCTGGTTAAAGGAGGAAAAGAATCCTGAATGACAGAGAGGGAATCCCTGGTTAAAGGAGGAAAAGAATCCTGAATGATAGAGAGGAAATCCCTGGTTAAAGGAGGAAAAGAATCCTGAATGACAGAGAGGGAATCCCTGGTTAAAGGAGGAAAAGAATCCTGAATGACAGAGAGGGAATCCCTGGTTAAAGGAGGAAAAGAATCCTGAATGATAGAGAGGAAATCCCTGGTTAAAGGAGGAAAAGAATCCTGAATGACAGAGAGGGAATCCCTGGTTAAAGGAGGAAAAGAATCCTGAATGATAGAGAGGAAATCCCTGGTTAAAGGAGGAAAAGAATCCTGAATGATAGAGAGGAAATCCCTGGTTAAAGGAGGAAAAGAATCCTGAATGACAGAGAGGGAATCCCTGGTTAAAGGAGGAAAAGAATCCTGAATGATAGAGAGGAAATCCCTGGTTAAAAGAGGAAAAGAATCCTGAATGACAGAGAGGGAATCCCTGGTTAAAGGAGGAAAAGAATCCTGAACAACAGAGAGGGAAATCTCTGGTTAAAGGAGGAAAAGAATCCTGAATGACAGAGAGGGAATCCCTGGTTAAAGGAGGAAAAGAATCCTGAATGATAGAGAGGAAATCCCTGGTTAAAGGAGGAAAAGAATCCTGAATGACAGAGAGGGAATCCCTGGTTAAAGGAGGAAAAGAATCCTGAATGACAGAGAGGGAATCCCTGGTTAAAGGAGGAAAAGAATCCTGAATGATAGAGAGGAAATCCCTGGTTAAAGGAGGAAAAGAATCCTGAATGACAGAGAGGGAATCCCTGGTTAAAGGAGGAAAAGAATCCTGAATGATAGAGAGGAAATCCCTGGTTAAAGGAGGAAAAGAATCCTGAATGATAGAGAGGAAATCCCTGGTTAAAGGAGGAAAAGAATCCTGAATGACAGAGAGGGAATCCCTGGTTAAAGGAGGAAAAGAATCCTGAATGATAGAGAGGAAATCCCTGGTTAAAGGAGGAAAAGAATCCTGAATGACAGAGAGGGAATCCCTGGTTAAAGGAGGAAAAGAATCCTGAATGATAGAGAGGAAATCCCTGGTTAAAAGAGGAAAAGAATCCTGAATGACAGAGAGGGAATCCCTGGTTAAAGGAGGAAAAGAATCCTGAACAACAGAGAGGGAAATCTCTGGTTAAAGGAGGAAAAGAATCCTGAATGACAGAGAGGGAATCCCTGGTTAAAGGAGGAAAAGGATCCTGAATGACAGAGAGGGAATCCCTGGTTAAAGGAGGAAAAGAATCTTGAATGACAGAGAGGGAAATCTCTGGTTAAAGGTTAGGGAGTAGGGAGGGACTGAACTCCAACCCCTCCCCCCCGCCCACACTCACACACAGACACACAGACAAAGTGGGAGAGACTGAACTACAAGGCAAAACCTGGGCTTAATGGCAAGAGGGGGGTTTCCTGTTCGTCACAGCTGAGAAGGCTGAATGGCTGCGCAGACAGAGCCAGAATGTGGCTTTGCTTTTCTCCAGATTGGGATGAAGTCAAGTCTCTGTTGGCTGCACAGCAGTAAAGAAAATCAAATCAGGTTTGTCAGAGGTATGTTATTCATTTTCCTTCTGTACTACAGACGAGGAATCTGCTTTTGTTTGAAAGGAAATGGTGCATGTTCATGAAATTTCACATTTCTTTTCAATTTGTTTTGAAAACAAAATGAAAAAAGTGAATTAAATTTCATCTGAATTTTGTTTCTTTTGTCTCCAAAATTAAGATCCTGCCAACACCACCATTATCTCCCAACATGAAGGTGCTGCCTGGCCCTCTCTCCAGTACCTCGCGCTCCCCCACCCCTCGTAACCCATCCAGAGATTGGCTATAGGTCCTGGTGCCATTTCCTCATAAGAAAACATGAAAAAAAATGGTGTTGGGCTCAGGTCAGCTGGCGCCATTCCAAGATTAGCACTGACGGGTCGCTGGATGGGATAAGAGGGGTGAGAAGTGGTAGGGAGAGAGCCCAAGGGAGATTTGTGCTTGTTTAAACGGGTGAGGAAGGGGGGAAGCTTTTTGGTTTGTTTCGCTCTGTGTTTTTTGTTTTTTTTAAATGAAACAAAAGGAAAAACATTTCCTGTGCACAACATGCAGAAATGGTGCACTTGGGAATTTCTATTAAATGACAACTTTAAACGCTCACCATTCTACCATATTCCGGTCTTCCAGAATCTCTTGGATTTCCTCCCTGCATTTTTCCTGGTGCTCCGGGTACATGGCCATGCAGTACAGGATCCAGGAGATGCCACTGGCGGTGGTGTCGTGACCCTCAAACATGAAGGTGTCCACCTCCGCGCGCAGGTCCGCGTCCGAAAGCCCCTTTCCGTTCTCATCCTGAGTGGGCAGGAAAACACCGTTGTGAACAGAAAGTGGCCTACAAACTCCCACTGCAGTCCCGACCACTGCACGAGTGGAGAGAAGCCTGCAGTGCTGGGCTGCTATTAACAGACATACTGAAATCCATGCTTTCTGTGGCTTATCCACAGAACAATCTTGTATCTCCCCTCCCCCAGTGGTGTCAGGTTCACGTCTACGTGGCTCTCCATGCCAATTAGTCCTTTGTTCACTGCTGAAACTACCGTTAACGCCAACTGTCAGGGTCTTATTGACATGCTGCATCCATCCACTGGGAACTGGGCGGCGACCACAAACCCAGTTCCTTGTAACTGACCACCAAAAAGCTTTCAGATGATAAATGACTTCAGCTGCTAACATCCAAGGCAGAGACCACTGAAGCGCCCTCACGTGGCACTGCCACATGAGCAACCAGCAGCACTGAGGTGCTCTGTCAAGGCTTCTAGCAGAAGGAGGAACTTTGACGTTCCTTCATTCCCTTTCTGAATGCCATATTTCTGCCTTAACCTATCCATCTGTTGCATTCTGCCGCATCCACAAGATGTTAACTGGCATGGCAGAGTTTCTGACACCCCCAGCAGGAAAAAGGAATTTGCTGAGAGAGCTTCGAAGACACCTCCACAGCATCTTCCGGCTGAAGGTTAGTGGGCACCATGAGGTCTTTACTGAAAGCGCGTTTAGTGCTAGATGGCCGGATAAGTAGGTGGCAGCTGAATATCTGGCTATGCTAAGTCACTTCTCTGGCTAAGTAGTTAACTGGATAGTCGAGAATGGGCAGATCATGGCGGTGCTAGCTCTCCGGTTATGAGAGGGTGCACATTGCTGCAAAGTCCACATGGACTTTTCCCCAGTTTTCAGAGGTAAACGACCGCAGGAAAAAGACGTCCCTGGAGATTTGCGCCTCCTTTTATCCATGGATAGGGGCAAGGCCTAGTTGGTGCCTTTTTTAAAAAAAGGGTGTTGCCCGAGGCTAGGGGAACCCCTCTGCTGACTATTGAAGATAATATATCGAGGTACTGGGGGGGTTAGAGGGTAAGGGTGGGGGTCTTCCTACCCCCAGACCACCAGAGTCCATTTTTGGGGGGTTGGGATGGGGGGAACCCTAGACAACAGAGATTTAATTATATTTGGAAGGGGGAGGCAGGGATGGACTGGGGGCTCCCTATACCAAAGCAGCCATGTTTTGGTTTTAAGGGGAGGGTATGGGGAAGGGAGCTAACCATCCCCGTGTGTTTGGCCTCAGGCTTTTTGTTTTGGGGGGCCAGTGTCACCTTGGTAGGTGGTGGGGGTGTGGGTTTGCCATTGACCCCGTGCGATGATTTTTCTTATTTGGGGAGGGGGCCATTTTGTTTGGGAAAAGGAAGTACTGCGGCACAATTTTTTTGTCGTGTATTTGCGCTCTGATAAAAAAAATCGCGCCACAGTTCAGCCACGATAGTTTGTCAGGGAGGGGCTAAATATCACAGGGACATCCCTCCGCGATATATGGCCCCTTCCACGATAAACTATCACAGCTCAATACATCTCCCTCTAAGACAGCCGGCTACCCCCGTGCACTAAGGGAACCGGCTTGAATTCAGCTATTTGTGCCTGTGCAACCAGACCCAGCGATGTTCCTCACATCCCCTCACCCACACCCAGAGCCCCGGTCTTCAATGTAGGCACCCCCAACACTCCTGCCATTCCAGGAGCTCTGGTGCTAAAGAAACCCCATCCCAGTCTGGAGTCCTTCCCCCCATACATCCACTCATTGCCCTGTAATGGTTTATCTAAAGGCTGGCAGCAGGAGGAAAAGGTAATGTCCCTCCATCTATGGCCACACCAAATTCAAAATGGTGCCGGCCGACCTGATGCTACTCTGTCCCTAAGCAGCACATTCCATGCTTCTCATTCTAAAATGTGCAAGTCACTTCGATGGTTAATACACGCAAGTCTACGAGATACGCACCTTGGCACACAGAAGAATGTCCAGAAAATCTAGATGTCTCTTCTGCTTGATCTTTTCCAGCTCATTTTCATTTTTATAAGCTTCTTTCCTCTGTTGGATCACTTTGTCTGGGTCATAAAGTAATAAAAGTGAGAGATGAGTGAATTAACCATGGGCGGTTCCCAGCTATTGATCTCTTGAGAAGAGCGGTCAGTGACCCTTCTGCTTCACGCTGCTCTCAGAACCATAGAAGTAACGCCCTGTTTGCCAAATCAAATCATTCTTAGATGTTGATGCTGGGCTAGCACATATATATATATATATACCATGTTTCTCACAGAATAATCATGAAACATCAAGAGTTACTGAAAGGGGGTGAATATTAATGGAGGCAGAACAGTCACTTCCTCCTACGACATTACACGAGGAAGAAATGCCAAGGGAAAACCAAATAGCGACAGAAAGATAGAGGTACAGATTGAACCAAAAGTCAATGTGTTTGGTATCAATTTAGTTTCTTTGCTGTTGCATATCCTCTGTTTATTCATAGGCCACAGTGCCACCTTTGCTTTCATCTTTCCACCGCTATTAACTCTTTCCCCCACTACCCCTCACTATCAAGGCGGCAGGAGACCTAAGCGATCCCTGAAGCGGAAGGCCCCAGCATCGCACGCTCTACACGGCTGAGTGTTCCACTTTCGCAGGCTTCACTTACAAGAAAAATCTATCGAAAAGAGTGGGATTCTTCTAGAGAAAGTGGATTAAATGACATCCCACTAAGTCAAAAATAAAAAGAACTCAGAATCCAAAGAAAATGGCCTCCCAGGAGCCAAGAGAGCAATGGGAATTGTGTGCCGTACTCATTAAAATACCATCGACCTCTCAGGAGCTGGGAAGGAGAAACCTTGCGACACATCGCATGCCCTGCGCTCAGCCACTCAGGAGCTGGGACCCTGCTCAGGCCACCAGCAGCTCGCTAAGCTTTAATGCTAACTGAGAAATGACCTTCCATGCTGTACGGACAAATCTCACAACTTTACGGGGGATCCGGAAACCAGTGACAGTGCAGGCAGTTAAGGTCTGCGCAGGCTGCTGATGAAGGGGAGCGAGAGGGCCTTAAAAAGAGAGGGGGGGGAGGGCCTGCTCTCAACACGAGAGCAGTTTGGCAGGCCTCTGCGATGTCGTTTATGGCAGCCTCCAAAATGGCTGGTTTTCAGCCCCCCTCCCCCCCCCCCAAAGCCATGCTTCATAAGTGACTCGGGAAGGCATGCAGGTCAGACACGATTAGTCTTGGTAAAACAGGAATGGGGAGGGTACCTGTGTGCTGATGCGCTATGTCACAGGCCTTCCGGAAGCGGAATCCGTGGGGGCTGAGGTAGTAAACCAGGTCGCTGTGATAGGGGAAGCAGCGGGACCTCTGCACGATCAGGTAAGAGAGGTCGGAAACAGCCTGGATGTAGGCGCTGTCGCTGAAAACAGAGTCACAGGAGGCGCCGTTAGTGGACGGTGCTCAGGAGCGGCGGCGGCGGTAGCGGGATTGCGCCGCCAATAACGTCCAAGAAGCAGGAAGAGCAAACTCCGGGGAGAAAGAGGAAGTGGGAAGCAGAGGGGGCAGGTTGGACCGGAGGAGTAAGAAGCGAAGGAGAGACTGAGGTAAGCTGGGCTAGAGAAAGGGGGGAGAGGTGGCCAGGCTGGGCAGGGGGAGGGTACAAAAGGGCACGCAAGAGGGCAAAAGAGATGTAGAAACGAGGCAGGGTTTCCAGATCATGAAAATGGATTTTCCTGGCATTCTGCTAGATGTGACCTAACCATTGCCGTTTGGTGCACGGGTGAACTTACCTTGCCGAGATTCACCTTTCTATGCATCCAAACCCAGTCCCCTAACTCCCCGGTGCTGCAGCCTCGCAGGCCCTGAGCCCACAGCACACAGCCAGGATGTTTTAGCTCCGTGAAAATGTTTTATGGACATCTTTTTTTTTTTATTGACTGTAAATAAATTTACTAACAGTTGGCAATCCTGAAACGAGGGGAAGATGAGGAAATCTGCATATTTTTAAAACCAGTAGCACATCCAAACCAGAAAAGACATTTTCAGTTCGTTCTGAATGAAACAAATAGAAAATGATCTTGCACGAAAATACCTGAAAGTTTTTGGTAATTTTCATTTCTTTTTCACAAAAACAAATGGCATTCAGAGGACCTATAAACCATCTCCTGCCCCCAAGAAAGCCACAGGGCTGCCCCACAAAGACAACCACAAGGCCCACACCTACCTAACTAGGCTGAGCCAGACCCATCCCGGGCTTCCCCAGGCCCATTTGACCCGTTCTCATCCCTGAGAAAACTGCAGGTGCTGGGGACCTCCATGATCCCCACTTATCCCTTCTGTGGGGATCTCCAAGGTGCAAAGGGCAAGAACAATGCCCATTCACTCCTGCCCTGATCTGCATGGCTTACCCTTCCAGCATTGCTCTCACAACAACCCTGACAGCAGCCGGGTCACACAAGAGCGCAGCAATCCAGGCAGAAGGCCTACATTTCTAAAGGTACTGGGTGAGCGGGAGGGGAAGAGTTGGGGTTGTGGGGTTTGGAGGAGGAGCACTTTGCGGCATTTTCTGAGAAACTGGGGAAAGGGAAGGTGGATAACAGATGCCGACCTGTGGACCGGATCACATTTTTTTGTTGTGCCTTCTGAGGGGATTTAGGAGGGGTCGGGAGTACTCGGCCTGGCAGGGCCATTTCTTAAATTATTAGGTGGGGGAGGGGAGGGAGTCTCGGGCCACAGGCCTATGCTTCAGTTTTGGATTTTTTTGTGTTTATTTTTTCCAAAACTGTGCCAGTTAACTGGATGTCTTTTGAATACATCTGGTTAAGTGGCAAGTTGTCCAGCTACATGTGGCCGGATAACTTTTATACTTAACAAGCTATATTCAACTGTAGCCGGTTAGGTTTAGAAGTTATCTGACTAAAGTTAGCTGGATAACTTTAATTGTGGATATTCAGTGGAACATTTATCCTTCTGAACATCCGGGACAAGTTAACTGGCTAACTTTAGATGGATAACTTGTCCGCTTGCTGAATATGGGCTTCTATGTATCTGGCATGAGCTGGACGTGAAAACAGGGGTCGGCCATGGTGAAATTCTCTCTCTTCTATTGTGCAACCTTTCCCCTCTGCTCGCTCGGGCCCCTGTTGGAGGATGCGGAAAGTGGAGAGAGTCAAGAGAGGAGGAACAGCAGCGATTAGAGCAGAGCCCCAGGTAACGTAAGCTAAGAGGATGGTTTAAGGGAGCTGAGCTGAGTTCCAGAAGGAGCCAAGGTTTGCGGCTCCTGGCCAAGGATTGTCCGTGCGCTCGTTAGGCTGAGTTAATGGTATGTTCCTTTGCCAAAAAAAAAATAAAAGAGAGGCCAGAGGGGGTGACTTGATAATAGACTTCAAATACATCAGGACAGGAAGTAATGGGGTGAATCTACAGCAGGGGAAATTAAGCTTAAACATTAGGACAAAATCTCGTACTGCAATGGTAGTCAGGTCCTGGAAAATGTTACCATGGAGGCCGTGGAGTCTCCATCACTGGACGTTTTTAAGAACAGATTTAAAAAACGTCTATCAGAGATAGTTTGAGTTCAGTGGATCCTGCTGGTGGTGAACCAGGTGACCTTTTGAGGCCCCTCCTAGACCTATTTACTCTGCTTCTGTGTTGTCAATGCCACAGAGCGAAAGGTGCAAAGAATGCTTTGCCAGTCCATGATGTCCCACATCTGGGCATCCCGAGAGGTTCCATGTGCAGATGTGTAAAGTGAGACCCAGTTGTAGCTGAGGCAAGCGAAAGCAAGCTCTTTGTTGCTCCCAGTGATTGACTGAAAGGTTTGCTGTACTAAAGGAACAAAAAGCAGGGGCAAGGCTCTTCCAGTTTGCACGGGGCCTTCACGATGACCATGGAGAACCTTCCGTTGAAGATAAAAGCAGTAAGCACTGACCCGTCATTCTGGCAGTCGCTGTTGCAGCTGAAGGCGCATTTCATGATGCTGTCCAGGGTCATCAGGCTGATGTGCTGGAAGAGTTCCACCGACCTGTCCTCCCTGACGAGCTTTTCCCACTTGTCCTGGAGGGTAAAATTAGGTAAATTAGGATGGGCAGAATTCTACTGGATACTAAACCCAATAGCAATACCCACCAGCATGACATTGGTGGAGTCGGACATCAGCTTGACGTAAGGCTTCAGGACATCATAATGAAAGCCCGGAGTCAGCAGCCTGCGGTGCTGGAACCACTTTTGTCCGGAGAGGACCAGTAAACCTTTCCCTGTCGGGGACACCGGAGAGAAACATCACACTTTCCTCACCATTACAGCCACTGTTCTGCGCTCTGCTTCCTGTCTAGACATGTTACTACTCGTATTAATACAGTTACTACATCTGCATTCCCAGAGACCTTCTGCTCAGTGCAGTGTCCAAGATTATGGGCATGCTCTTCTGTTTTTTTGGGGGGTTTTTTTCTACATCTAATCAAGCCTGTACAACGCGTTCTGGACCATGAGAAATTGTTACTCTTGCAAAGTGTCTCCTGGGATCGCTCTTTTTTCCTGCCTTGCTCTGTATCTCGGGATGCTGATGACATGGCTTCTCCCTTCCTTACCCCTGAGGTTCTGGTGCAGAGTGAGACAGCAAGAGGGACGGTACCGACACCTGACAACACGGAGAACAGTGGCTTCCCCCAACCCTGCATCTCTAGCTGGTTTCTCCCCTCTTATGATCTTGGCTGGGTGACTTAGGCTGCTGGTCCCATGGCTAGCGCTGGCCACAGATTTCTGCCTCTTTAATGCCTATTGACACGAAGGAGCAGTGAGCAGCAGGTGCTTTGTGGGGTTACAATGGCCACGCACAATCTCTCGTTTGTCGGAAACGGCGGTGCATTGCTGATTATGGATTCACTAACTTAGCCTCTGTCTCCTGCCGCTGTATCTGGGAACTTTCGGGTTCTACTCGCCCTGAGATTAGCCGGGGGTAAGAGAGAACCCTCCATCTCCTAACTGCTTCCATTTTAATTATTAACCTTCTCTATCAGATGACAAAACAGTTTCCAGCCTTTGCTGTCTCTGGCTCAGCGTCTCTCATTCATTTCATTCTCTGCCCTTCCTCCTACATTCGCTCTCTAGATTCCTGCCCCCGCCTCAGGATCTCTCCTTCTCCATATCCTTCCATTTCTGGCCCTCACTCTCTCTTCCTCTCCTCCTCTCTCTTGCTCTCATCTTCTCCTAATTCAGTCCTCTCCCATCTTGCTCTCCCCTCTCTTGTCCCCTCTTCCATTCTCCCCTCTCTCACTTGCTCTCCCCTTTCACTCATTCCCTCAAACCTTTCTGTTGCCTCTCATTCCCTCCTACCCCACATTCTTACTCCTTCCCCTTGTTTGCCCCCTCTCTCCCCATCCGTGCTCCTTCCCACTCACTCTCTTGCTCTCTCCTCTCCCTGCTCCCCCCCCCCCCAACACACCCTCAGTTTCTGGTCTCTCATTCCCACTCAGGCACACTCTCTCCTTTCTCCCCAGCCCCAACTCTTGATCTCTCCTTCACTCACTCACTCACTCACTCACAGGCAGACTTTCTCTTGCTCTCTCCTCTCTGTTCTCTCCCCCCCCCCCCCCCCCCCACACTCTTGCAGTCTCCTCCCCCTCTCCTTTATCCTGGTCTATGCAGGAGACAAGGAAGTGCTTCCTGCTCTTTTGGCCTCAGACTGTTTAAGTTGTGAAGTTATTTCACCGCCTGTAACCTCTGCCCGGATGAAGGAGGATGCGTACCTATCCATGGAATCCCGAACTTATAGCCCAGATTATTCTTGGGATCTGCAAGGCCAATGTGAAAGAAAAAAAAATATCAAAGGCAAATTCATGGCAGAGTTCCTGTGCTAGAGAGCTGTTGTATGAGCCCTCCTTCAGTCCTAAGACGGAGATATTTTACATTTGCAGAATAACCATAGAAATCTAGTAATAAAGCCGCTGCCCTGCTGTCTCAGGCTCTCTTGTGGCATACTTTGTTCTCAACACTGGAGGCTCTTCTTTCTTCTTCTTTCGCTGAAATATATTTTATTTCTCACATTTGCCTGCTTTGCGGTCACACCCTCTCTTTTTAAACGTCTCTTCTCTGGAGCCCTCTTGCCCCCTTGCTGAACGAATGGAGCTCCAGAGAGGAGCAGCACATCAACACCCTCCAATTTTTAGGGAAAAGCTAAATAAAAAGGCTTTTTGAAGTTGTAAACGCTGGTGCCTTGTCAGTACCAAGAAACAGATCAGAACAATATCAAACTATTCCTAATAACATCCAACAGAGAACCTTTACACTGAATCGCTGTTTTTCCTTTCCGGGATTAGACGGTGAGATAGCGAATTACCTTTTACTAATGCAAATCCAATAATCCTAACCCAGGGTCACGGGCCAGCTGTGTGCACCCCTGGAGTTAAGCATGAAGTGGGTTACTCCAGCTGGAGCTGGGCTGAGGGGAATAACTGAGCTGCAGTGAGAGGGTCCTCTACCTGCACGGTGCCTGCAAGCAGCAGACCAGAGCAAGCCTAAAGGCTTTGGCCTCAGAGGGCTATTAGTATCTACCCCAGAGGAGTGGGATTAGCGCGTAAAATAAATATGAATGGATTGACCCAGTGGGCTGGAAAGAGAGGGACTCTCCTGGCTGTACCCCTCAAAAGCAAGAAACCCCAGACTGGGAAAGTAGGCAACCTCCAGGGTGTATCAGAGGATCGGGCTGCCATTATAGAGAAGAGCGCAGGTTTGTCCAAGAATTTAAGGGGCGATGCTGAAACTCTTCAGGGGCCTTGCAGTCCCATTGGGCACAACCTACCTGCCAGATTGGAAGCTTACTCTGAAAATGCGGCCAACACCAGCAACCTGGATGCAAACATACAGGGGACGGGAGCAGGGCTGGTGCTAGGTTGTGTGAACAATGACTGTGCTGTCCCCCACCCCCGAATCCTTCAGTCTCTGTCCCGAGCCCATCAGAAAAAGCCCAAATGCCTCCAGCAATTTATATTAAAAAAAAAAACAACAACAACCTGATACCAGCCCTCTCCCCCTGGCCTGCCTGCGCTGGGGGGGGGCGCCAGCTGTGCGTGCCTGCAGGAAAGGTGTGCACAGATGCGCACCTCAGAGGAAACGCTGCCCCGTGGCCTCTCCTCATTTTCGGCCGCCGGCGGTGGGATGCAGACCCACTCGTGCCGGCCTGAGTGGGAGCAAATTACCGAGTCTCACTTCCCCAGCTAAACCCGCACACTGCTCACGCTGTGAAACAGGAAACATACACAGAGGGACATGGGGAACAATGAAATCAGGTTATTATGCTTATCTACACAGGATATTTAGATTATTATCAGCTAAGTGCTTGAGCAGCTGACCTTGTAACTACAGCCAGCTCAGACCAAGGAGGCCTGCACTGGAAATGATTACCTGTTTCCTAGAACAACTGATTTTACTTCTGTAAATATTCAACTGCAGGGATTTCGTGGAATTGCCACTGACTAGCTCTGATCCAGCGTGTGATGTGAACTGCTCTGGCTAGCTGGGGGCCCTCTCTGTCAAGAGTCCAATCCAACATCTTCAAGACCCCACACCCCGGCTCTCCCTGGTACCGGGAAGCGAGGGGGAAGGGCTGTACCGAGAAAAGCAAATATGCTAAACATACATTGCACTTGTGATCATGCCACACATTAAAGGGATGTCCCGTGGGCATAGTCATAAGAGGGAAACCAATTTTATTTATTGCAGCTGGTTGGGCAGAGAATGGAAGACACTTATACCATATGTATAACAATATATGGTGTCTCTTTCACATGGAAGGCTCAGTTTGAGTGAGCACAGGATTACTTAACAAGCCAAATTCATCAGGACAGCACACGTGAAGGGATGTTGATCAGCCTAGTTGAAAAGTCCTCTCACCCTTCCTTTACTGGTATATCTTTCCTCAAAGGGAAAAAAAAAAAAGGCATTTTCTCCATACTTTGAGGACTGATGATGCATGCCAATAGATTTCTAGCTGCTTCCCTGGTTGCAGCACTAGCGCCCCCCAGAGAGCCTCCTGGAGAATGTCAGGGTCCTGCCTCACATACAATACATGCCAGGCTCAGAAGGGAAGCTAGAGATCGTCAGCATGGGGCCAGAAACACGAAGGACGCTTGTTGCGTTTGGTTCTCGAGTGCGCAGTGCTGTATTTCAGCAAGGCTTGCAGGTGGCATACCAAGGGTATTAGACAGAGGTGCACGGGGCAAGCTGGTACCGCCCACGGCCCGCTCTGGCTCTCATTACCACCCAGCGCAGTGAAAGAGTTGCATCTCACCTCCTCTGTTGAATAAAGCTTTGGCATATTCCGGGTGGGTGATCGTCAGCATTGCAAAGAAGCTGCCTATCCAGACTGGGAAGGCGCAGGGATATTTTTCTGCCCAGGCCATTATCGTATCTAAATCTTTTCCATCGCGACGAAACTGAAAGAACCGTTCAAACAAAATGGTTAGACTTAATAAGAAAAAATAAAGGGGAGATGCACCAAAATCAGCCACCTGCAGAATGCAGACACAATTGGTAGGGAAGCCCACTTGGAGTTGGCACCAGGGGACAGAAGTTTCTCTTTCTTGCTGTACTGCTGATTTCTTTTCTCCCCAATAAATCTATACTGTATGTAGAGTTCATATGATCATGTGAAGGCACTGCCCTGCTTGGGCTCAAACTAGTGCCCTGAGGTTCCTGTTTAGTTTAGTTTTATTATTTTTTGATTAATCACAAAATCAGTGACAAAACATCAGTGCAGTTTACATAAAACAATAAATAATCAATGAACATAAATAAAATAATAAGATAGCAACCAAACAATAAAACAATACAAACAATTTTAGACATATACCTAAATCATAAATCCACAATATAAAATACAAAAACCATAAAAATCTATAAACAATACGATTTCTCTTTCGATATTTAAACTTCTTCTGGGCCTCTGAGACACTGACCTTTCTGTTTCCTTCTTCTTTCTTCCTAGTTCTTATGAGGTAGTCTAATTTTAGGAGAATATTTCTTTGGATTTTCTGCAATCTGGATATGTTGGCATCATCATATGATACTGTGGCCATCTCAGTTTTGCCGAGGACATCTTCTTTATGACAGGCTCATTCCACATCTTGAATATGCCCTGGTCACAGCCCCCTATGGCTGCAGTGTGCCTTGTCCAGCTGAATTCCATGTTCGTCAAACAGAAGAGCAAGAAAATTGCTTCTGAAATGGACGGTCCTTAATGTTTCTCTTTTCAACTCTCTCTCTAGTGTTTCCTCACTTCTGATCTTTGCCACTCAGGTGGTTACCTCGAACAGAATCTGCATCCGGCAAGTGTCTGTGAGCTCGAATGGTTGCATTCAGATTTGTTTTATTAGCAGCTCCTAACTCGGCGGTCATGACTTTATTTTTTTTTTCCAAAAAAATGTAGCCCATTCTTTCTGGGGTTTCTGTCTGAAGAAAAGCAGCCCCTGCTCATGCTGCAGCCTGTTGGGCCAGTCATCTTCTCTCCTTTCTGACACCTCTGCAAACTTTCCAGAGCCCTTTCAGGTTCACCTAAAACGCTTGAAGCAAGTCCATGAACTCCAGGTTTGCCATCAGTCGCCGAGTGCGGTGCTTGCTCTGTAGCTCAGCTTCACAAGCTTGGAGATGAGCATCACGATTACTCTGTGGCTCTGTTTTCAATGTCTCAGTGTGAGTTAGCCCGGAGTGTCTCTGTCTCTCTGAGATCCTTTCTCATCAAGCTGATTGAGTTCAGTTCTTTGCTCAATCATTTGTCTCTCCTGATCTGAGTGCAGACGATTTGTCACGTCTATCTGCCCTTCTTGAAATCCAAGCAGTACCTTTTGTGGGACTTTGTGGCATTCTCTTCATGATCATCTGTGGCAGCAATAAGATTGTTCTTATGTTCTCTCTTGATGCGCTCTGACTGACGTTGGCCATGTTGGCATCTAGCAGTTGTAGAGTGCTCCTTCTGGATTGTGACACAGTTCATTGCCCTGGAGCTCAAACTCTTCGTCCAGATCCCACTTCTCACACTCAGCCTGTGCCATTGGCTCTGCAGCAATCTCTGAAAGTTGAAGCTCTGATTGGCTTAGCTGCTCCTCAGTGTGACGCTTCCTTTGCTCCTATTGGCCGATCTACTTCTTCTCTTTCTTTAATGGCCTCACTTTCAGCTCCAGTTGAAGGATATGTTATGTACATTAGGGATGCACAGGGGAAAAAACATTTCATATTATTTTTTTGTTTCGTTTTTCGGGTTCCTGCCCCTTTCATTTCTGGTTTGCAGACATGAAATAAACATTTTTGTTTTTTAAAACCCCCAAAACAAAACAAAAAAAAAGAAACAGGGCCTCCCCAGGACCCCCTGTGCCCCATCTCTCCCACTCGCCAAACATTACAGGGGCCAGGACCCTCCCTGGCCCCCACAGTCCTGACGATGCAGCCAGCTCGAGACCTGGGACCAGGCCTGACACCGAAGCAGGAGGTGGGGACAGAGAGAGGTGGGGGGGGGGGGGGGCTGCTCCTGAGCTGGGCAGGGGGATGGGGGAGAGGGGAGAGGGAGTGTGCAGGGGATGGTTTTCCATTTTCAGCAAGGGGCTGGGAGAGAGAGAGAGAGGAGCTGCTGGGCAGGAGGTGGAGAAGAGGGGTCTGATGCTGCGCAGAGAGGAGGGAAGCTGCTGGGCAAGGAATAAGTGGTGGAGAGGGGAGGGCTGCTGGGAAACTGGTGGGTGAGACAGAATGCAGGGACGAGGAGTGGAGGGGGGGTAGTCCTAATATTTATTTTAAAAGGTTTCTTTTACACCACTTTAAACCAAAGCGGTTCACAATAAAATGTGCAAACAATTAAAACAAACCAACAAAACACAACATCAGCACAAAACAATCTCAGTCACTGCATCTAACATATGCTTGGTTATGGCTGCAGGATCAGTAGCATTTCCAGCCCAACTGCAACAAAAAACATGCACAGCCCTGAATCAGTAGCAATTCTTTCACACGACATTTAGAGTTCACTGAAAGTTTGCTGATACAGCCGAGTTTTAAGCCCTTTTTTTAAATGCTTTTTCATCAGACAGTTTTCTCAAAGCTTCAGGCCACGGAAATCGCCAGTGGACATTTTGACCTGAGCGACCAGCCTAGGGGGCTGCTCCTGGCCCCACCAGATCACCAGGGCCCCACCAGAGCACGAAAGGGGTGGACAAGGGTCAAACTCAGGGGGTGGCTGGCTTCTACTGGGGGAGTAGCCTTCCTTTGAAAGGAGGGAGGGGCATCACCGGGTTACTTCTTTTACTGTGAGCTGCCTCTCGAGCTAGCAGGGCTCTCTCCAATGTCAAACAAGGGAGCTATTTCGAGCCAACGTGGCCCTTTAAAAAAAAAAAAATGGCAGCTCCAGGCAAAGTGGGCCGCCATTGTGCGATGTTTGGCTCATTTTGCCACGGTATTTTTCCACAATTACCATGCGGTTTCCAGAGCTGTGATACCCAGCACCGCAGCCTGCAAAGTCAACGACCACCTACGTTTGCACCCGAGGTGACGAGAGGTCACGTGACTTGGCCCAAGGTCAGCAGGACGAGCAGGATTTCAAGCCCGACTGCCTGGGTCTAACCACTAGACTGCTGCACGCCCAGACAGATGTAATCCCCAGGCCGGTGTCTCACCTCAAACACAACCTCAGATGTTACAGTCCCCTCCTGATATTCAGTTATTCAGAGAGTCCAGAATCCCCCGGGGGGGAGAGAAGACGACTCTTCTAGGCCATGTGAGTCAATGGCAAACAGCACCAACAATCACATTGTATACAGCAGTAATAAGCAGGCTGGAAGCTAGATTGGTTTCTAATTTAACTTTTCTGATAAATGGGGAAAACCAATGAAAAGGTTCTTTACAGCTCTTTGTATTTATAATCCAGGCTTTACACTGGTGATCTTCAATAAATGTGTTTCTTTATTTATTCACAAATCTTGTACTCCACTTCTTCTGAACTATTCAACCAGTGCGGATAACAGGCAATACAATCATAATATGTAAATTTATATACCATTAAAATATACAAAATAAAACATGAAATAAACAACAAAGAACAATCAAAAAGTAAAAATAAAATGATATAAAACAGGTGAGCTAGATACGTTTGTGACCTTACGCTTCCTGTAAATTTATTATGAGGGTAAAACCAATTCCAATGAATGATTTTAGTCTTCCCCATGCCAATCATTTAGGTACTTTTAAGCTTCTTCCCGGTAGATGGTCCATAGGATCTTTACTCAGTGCTGATTTGTCAACCATCCCATTTCTCATACTTTTATTGTAGTTGCTCCTTTCTTACCCCCTCCTCCCTGTAATTCATAACTGGGTGATACCTTTAGGCTCATCTCTGATCTCATTGAGGTAGTCATGGGTACATCTGAACAGTGCTACTGCTCTCCTCTTTCCTCCCAGGGAATAAATGTGAATCCATTCCTCCAAGAGGACACTGATGGGCCTATGGTTCTCTCTCTGTGAGAGTCACCAGTTCTTCAAGATGTTACAGAAAGCTGAGCTTCTGGGCCCTTAATGTACTCAGGTAAAACAAACAACTTCTCAAGAAAAATGGGAAACCAAAAGAGGCAGGAAGGCTGATAAAAACTTCCACCTCTAGAAAAATAAAGGTTTCCAACAGGCATGTCAAAAACATTCACCTCAGCTAGGTCTCACCCCAGAGATTCCAGGCTCCTTCCCTAGCAAAGCAAATCCAACAAGGAATGGAACAGCTTCCCTATGAGGAGAGACTAAAGAGGTTAGGGCTGTTCAGCTTGGAGAAGAGACGGCTGAGGGGGATATGATAGAGGTGTTTAAAATCATGAGAGGTCCTGAATGAGTAGATGAGAATCTGTTATTTACACTTTCGGATAATAGACTAGGGGGCACTCCATGAAGTTAGCATGTGGCACATTTAAGACTAATCGGAGAAAGTTCTTCTTCACTCAACGCACAATTAAACTCTGGAATTTGTTGCCAGAGGATGTGGTTAGTGCAGTTAGTATAGCTGTGTTTAAAAAAGGATTGGATAAGTTCTTGGAGGAGAAGTCCATTACCTGCTATTAATTAAGTTGACTTAGAAAATAGCCACTGCTATTAATAGCAATGGTAACATGAAATAGACTTAATTTTTGGGTACTTGCCAGGTTCTTATGGCCTGGATTGGCCACTGTTGGAAACAGGATGCTGGGTTTGATGGACCCTTGGTCTGACCCAGTACGGCATGTTCTTATGTTCTTATGAAGCAGCAAAGAGATGTTCTACACCCTAAGAGGGTCAACTAAAAAATCCACAGCTTAAGATGGTGGTAGAGGATTATATAAACTAGGAGTTCACCACCCTAGGCTCCCACATGGGATTGCTACAACCCATAATATTTCTGTTATGTTTTTCCCCTTGTGACAAAGTATAATGTCCAGTTATATAATTTTACAGGAGTATTATGGGAGGGGTGGGGACATGATTGTTGAGTTTAATTATCAAAATCTCAGGGAGAACCTATGGGTCTGAAAGTTAATTGAGTAGGGGAGTGGGCACACAAGTGTATGTGTGGGGTCACCGATTGTGCTCTTGTTCCTTAATAGTACAAGATATTTTGGGTGGGGGAGCTCCAGGGTTTGTCCTATTTGTGAAGAGTTTGGGAAAACATGTTGATTGTTGGATCTGTAATCATGGCAGTGCAAGGGTATTAGGCATCCTAGGTGCCTTCTGCCTTCTGCCTTGTGCCCGCACCCCCTCCCCCGGTCGTGCCACACCCAAATCTCGGCCATGACTCCCAATCCTACCTCATTTGCTGCCCACCGCTGAATCTCTACTCCCCTTTGCCATGAGCGGGATAGGCTCTGCTCATGGCCTGACAGAGCTGCCCATTGGCACCTCCTAATGGTCGGCGGCATAGGCGACCACCTAGTTTGCCTAATAGGTCGTGCTGGCCCTCTCTGTAGTAACATTAGATAGCTACCAGATGGCATTTGGTGTGAAATTGATATTTTGTGTTTTATTCAGTTATGGTAATCTGTCTATGGTTAAGGGGCATGCTGGGGTGTCAGCTTAAGAGAGATGAAAGGGGAGAATTTGTTGGGGAGTGGCTTGGGAAGGTATAAATTCTGGGTGCATTTGGCAGGAATTGCCCTTTCTGAGTATGGAGTGGAGGATGAGAAGGTTCTCCAGGATTTAGGGAGCCTGTAGGTGACGAACCTCCGCTCATTATGGAGTGGAGGATGAGAAGGACCTCCAGGATGTAGGGAGCCTGTAGGCGATGAACCCCCGCTCAGTATGGAGTGGAGGATGAGAAGGACCTCCAGGATGTAGGGAGCCTGTAGGTGATGAACCTCCGCTCAGTATGGAGTGGAGGATGAGAAGGACCTCCAGGATGTAGGGAGCCTGTAGGTGACGAACCTCCGCTCATTATGGAGTGGAGGATGAGAAGGACCTCCAGGATGTAGGGAGCCTGTAGGTGATGAACCTCCGCTCAGTATGGAGTGGAGGATGAGAAGGACCTCCAGGATGTAGGGAGCCTGTAGGTGATGAACCTCCGCTCATTATGGAGTGGAGGATGAGAAGGACCTCCAGGATGTAGGGAGCCTGTAGGTGATGAACCTCCGCTCAGTATGGAGTGGAGGATGAGAAGGACCTCCAGGATGTAGGGAGCCTGTAGGCAATGAACCTCCGCTCAGTATGGAGTGGGGCCTTCCAGGGGCTTTTCCCTTCAAGAGAAGAGATCCAAGGCCAAAGAGCTGAAGAAGAGGGGATTCCTCCCCTTGATGAAATGCATAAGAACATAAGAACATACCATACTGGGTCAGACCAAGGGTCCATCAAGCCCAGTATCCTGTTTCCAACAGTGGCCAATCCAAGTCACAAGTACCTGGCAGGATCCCAGGGGTTAGATTCCAAGCTGCTTATCCCAAGTATAAGCAGTGGATTTCTGCAACTCCATCTTAATAACGGTTTATGGACATTTCCTACAGGAACTTGTCCAGACTTTTTTTTTAAACACAGCTACACTAATAGCTTTCACCACATCCTCTGGCAACGAATGCCAGAGCTTAATTATGCATTGAGCAAAAAAATATTTTCTCTTATTAGATTTAAATGTACAACTTAATAACTCCATTGTATGTCCCCTGATCTTTGTACTTTTTGAAAGAGTAAACAACTGATTAACATCTACTCATTTCATTATTTTATAAACCTCTATTGTATGTCCCCCTCAGCCATCTCACAGCCCCATACAGATTTGATTGCAAGATTCTGCATCTCTTGCCACTGCACAATACGGCACTGCGGCTTGAATAGGAGGGAGGACAGAAAGAGAAACGGGGAGAAGAGAGAGGAGTCAGAGGAGGGGCTGACACTGGGCAGGAGGTGGAGTCAGAGAGAGGGGGGGCTGCTCTGCTACCAGGCAGAGTGGTGGGGGAGAAGGAAATGCTAGGCAGGGGATTGTGGGGAAGAGAGGGGTCTTTTGCTGCTGAGCAGGTGGTTGGGAGAGAGAGAGAGGAGGTGGAGAAGAAGGGTCTGCTGCTAGGCAGTGAAAGGGAGAAGAGAGGAGGGAAGCTGCTAGGCAAAGGATAAGTGGTAGAGAGTGGGGTGCTCCTGGGCAGAGGATAGGTGGGAGAGAGAGTGGAGGGGATGAAAGAGGAAGATACAGGGCAAGGAGTGGGTGGGGGAGAGAAAAGGGGATGCAGAGGAAGAGGAAGGGGGATGCTGGGCAAGCAGTGAGGGAAGAGAAAAGGCAGGAGGAGAAAGAGGAGAACACTTTGTAGGAGAGAGCAGTGTGCTGGAGCGAGCACTAAGTCAAAGGGTGAGGGTGAGGTAATTCTGAGTATCTGCCCCGGGCACTGGCGCCTGCCCAGCTTTCTAATCCAGAGAGAGCAGGAGGTGCATAGCAAGTGCTGCAGCTGCAGGGCTGTAAGTCACCTGAGCCTCCCTGTCCCAAAGAGCTGCCACATGCCTCATTACTTATCCCAGCACAGTCAGGGCACCCCCATGCCACCTACCTCTTTCACGTGCCCATACAGCCAGTGCCGAGGAAAGGTGGGGAAGCTGTCCAGCGACCGGAGCAGCGTCTTCCGCCTGTGCAGGAGCTGAACTGCTTTTACGCACCCGAAGATCAAGCACAAGAAGGCAACGAGAGTGCAGATCTGAGAGAGGTCCAGCGAGGACCAGGAGGAGGTGAGCACTTTCTCCAGCACGGAGGAGGCCATGGCTCTGGCAAGCTTGTGCAAGGCTCGGAGAGGGCACTGAGCTAATCACACATCCATTGCAGGTATTTATTGTTTCTGTGCAAACCTGGCAGCTGGGAGCTGAAGGGGCTGGCCCTGGCTCCGCACCACCCAGAAATGCCTGGACCCCTGCCAAATTGTGCAAGGCATTGTGCCAGCAAAGCTCAGTGCCAGCCCAGCAGAAGCCTCACTCACCAAGAGCCTGCTTGGGTGCTGGCAGGGCTCATCCCTTATTGCGTTTTCCTGTCTGGGTACATCTGGTTTAATCAAGGTCAGACGCAAAAAAGAAAAAAAGGTCAACTTAGCACAAGTTCGATACTTGTGAGCAGTCATCGAGGCTTCAAGCATTCGTCCGACTTTCATTTGCATTCATAATTCACGTATCTGACGTGGAGAGTGCATCTGATGTTATTTATTCACCTCATTCCTGGATGGGAAATGGCTGCACCTCAGGCTGCACGCTGTTAGGGAGTTTCTCTGGGAAATATAACTATCAGGTTCGCAACTGCCCAGAGAGGAAGGGATGGAGCTAGGGGGCCGGGAGAGAAGGACATTTTGTATTAAAGAAGTTGGGGGGGTGCCGTCCTTGACATTGAGGCTAAAATCTTAAAATAAATAGCAAGAATCCTACATTGCCACTGACCCTGACATAACTTTTATATGCACAGCAAATGTGCACACACGTGTAAGACAATGCAGAAAGGAGAATGTTTGGCTAACAAAATTAATAAAGGCACCGTCAATACATGAAACAAAGAAGTGAATTGTTATCTGAAAATCTCCTTTGTTGCTTTCATGTATTGAACGGTGCCTTTATTAGGTTTGCCAGCCACACAACTTTTATAAGCACATAAGAAAGCCATTCTAGGTAGGACCAAGGTCCCTCGAGCCCAGCATCCCGTCGCTGACGGTGGCCAGTCCAGGGCGTAAGTACCCATAGATCCCAGAAAGCAGATCTATTTCTGAAAGCAGGAGCTCTCTTTGCTCTGCGGGGTTAATAACGTGTGATGGACTCTTCCTCCAGGAACCTGTCCAAGCCTCTGTTAAACCCGGGCTGAGCTCGTCACCCCAACCACATCCTCTGGCAGCAGATTCCCCAGCTTGACTGTGCGCTGGGTATAAAAGTCCTTTCTATGATGCGCTTTAAATCTGTGGCTGTTTTAGTATTTTTTTGAAAGGATAATTAAGTGTCCTTTCTTTTACCTGTCCCACCCTCTTCATGATTACACAAACTTCTCTCACTTCCCCTCTCTGCCGTCTCTTTTCCAGGCTGAAGAGCCCGGGCCTGCGTAGCTTCTCATTATAGGGGAGCCCTCCCATCCCCTTCTATCACGTTTGTCGCCTTCCTCTCCAGCTTCTCACGTTCCTCTTCCTCTAAGGGATGTGCATTTGTTTCAAACAAATACAATGGGCCGGATTTTCAAAGGGTTACGCGCGCCGGACCTATTTTCAAAGGGCCCGGCGACGCACGTAAAGCCCCGGGACGCGTCTAATTCCCGGGGGCTTTTACTAAAGGGGCAGGAAGGGGGATGAGGCATGGGCGGGGGCAGAGGCTCCTGGCATCAGCGGCCGTTTCTTGCTGTGCGGGGGGGTCGCGCGCCGGCAGCCCCCAGGGATGAAGTAAGTTTAAACACAAGAAACAAAAAAAAAGAAAAAGGTAGGGGGGAGGGGGAGGTAGGGGAAGGGAAGGTGGGATGGGGGGGGTAGGGAACTGGGGAAGGCGCGCAAGTTATAAAATCGGGCGTACATGTGTGCGTGCCGGGTAGCGCGCGCACCTTTTAAAATCTACCCCAATAAAGGCAACGGATGAGGTCATTTTCAGTTTGCTCTGAATGGAACCAAGCAAAAACAGCCTCCTCTGAAAATACCCAAAATGTTTGGGTATTTTGTATTCCTGGCATTTTGAAAAAAAAAAACAAAAAAACCAACCCACAGGCCTCCGGCTCTCCTGGCTCAGCCTCCCCGGGCCCGTCCAAGCCCTGACACAAAAGGGAATCTGGCCCGGCTGGGGTCCTTCCCCCCCCCCCTAGTGTTGGGACCAGGGAGCCCCCACTTACCCCCTTACTAGATCCTCAGTGAAAGGGAGCAGGGGCAATGTCCACTCGCCCCTGTGCAGGTCCCAGCCCTGGCCCTGAAGTGACCTCACTTCAGTGACATTTTTAAAGCACCAGGACCTGGATGGGAGCAAGGGGGCATCGCTCCCGCTCTTTCTCACCAGGAGCCCAGGAAAAGAGTACGAGGGGCAGGTGCTCCCCAGCCCCTCGTACTCCCCCCGGCCATGCCGGATCGGTTATTTGGGTCCAGGAATGGGGGTTGGAGGGACCGAGAGCCGCTGGCTTCTTTTTTTTTGTTTGTTTTTAATCAGTTCATTTTTCATTTTTGTTTTGAGGGTTTGTTCATGTTTAATGTCGTTTTTCAGTTTGGTAAATGAACTGAACAAAAAAAAAAAAAAGCATTGCATGAACCAAAAATACAACTTCCCCTTCTCCCAGAAACAAAAATAACAAATTGAAATGAACAATTGTGGGCTGCACATCCCTGCTTCCTCTATATAACATTTCAAGATGGGTTTAATTCGTTACAAACCTTTCATTAAGCGTTCTCCCTGGTACCCTCAGAGCCAAGGGCCGATCTCAGCCACACAGAGGTCCATTTCCTGGGATCTGTAAAAGGGGAGCATCCTCAGTACATATGCAGAAACCACCTAAGTAATTAGACAGAAAAATGTGCGCACATAATACCCGACACACAGTAACAGAAGGTAACAGATAGTAACACACAGTAACACACAGTAACACACAGTAACAGGCAGTAACACACAGTAACACACAGTAACAGGCAGAAACAGACAGAAACAGACAGTAACACACAGTAACACACAGTAACAAACAGAAACACACAGTAACACACAGTAACAGGCAGAAACACACAGTAACAGACAGAAACACACAGTAACAGACAGAAACAGACAGTAACACGCAGAAACACACAGTAACAGACAGAAACACACAGAAACAGACAGTAACAAACAGTAACGCACAGTAACGCACAGTAATACACAGTAGCACACAGTAACAGACAGTAACAGGCAGAAACACACAGTAACAGACAGTAACGCACAGTAACAGACAGTAACAGACAGTAACGCACAGTAACAAACAGAAACACACAGAAACACACAGTAACACACAGTAACACACAGTAGCACACAGTAACAGATAGTAACAGACAGTAACAGACAGTAACGCACAGTAACAAACAGAAACACACAGAAACACACAGTAACACACAGTAACACACAGTAACAAACAGAAACACACAGAAACACACAGTAACAGGCAGAAACACACAGTAACAGACAGAAACACACAGAAACAGACAGAAACAGACAGTAACCACAGTAACGCACAGTAACAGACAGTAACGCACAGTAACAAACAGAAACACACAGTAACACACAGTAGCACACAGTAACGCACAGTAACAGGCAGAAACACACAGTAACAGACAGAAACACACAGAAACAGACAGAAACAGACAGTAACCACAGTAACGCACAGTAACAGACAGTAACGCACAGTAACAAACAGAAACACACAGTAACACACAGTAGCACACAGTAACACACAGTAACAGACAGTAACACACAGTAACAGACAGTAACAAATAGTAACACACAGTAACAGACAGAAACACACAGTAACACACAGTAACAGACAGTAACACACAGTAACAGGCAGAAACACACAGTAACAGGCAGAAACACACAGTAACAGACAGTAACAAATAGTAACGCACAGTAACGCACAGTAACACACAGTAACAGACAGTAACGCACAGTAACAAACAGAAACACACAGTAACACACAGTAGCACACAGTAACACACAGTAACACACAGTAACAAACAGAAACACACAGAAACAGACAGTAACACACAGTAGCACACAGTAACAGACAGTAACACACAGTAACAGGCAGAAACACACAGTAACAGACAGTAACAAATAGTAACACACAGTAACAGGCAGAAACACACAGTAACGCACAGTAACGCACAGTAATACACAGTAACACACAGTAACAGACAGTAACGCACAGTAACAAACAGAAACACACAGTAACACACAGTAGCACACAGTAACAGACAGTAACACACAGTAACAAACAGAAACACTCAGAAACAGACAGTAACACACAGAAAAAGGAGCTGAATTAGCACAGGTGTGAAAGCTAGGAACAGTAGTGCCAGTCATCAAGACGTCAACCCTGGCTACTGTGCAGGCACAGGGAACGGTGCTTGGCGAGCTCCTGCCAGGATGCGTTTTGCAAGCATGGAGTGAAGGTGCCCTGGCTGCAACAGAGTGAGGAACACAGGAGGGCTCAAAGCTGGCACGGATTTGGGTTTGGAAGCGAGTGCCCTGCTCAGAGTGGAGCCCTGGTAAATAGGACTCTTTGTTCAGAGGCAGAGAAAGTCCTGGGCGAGGGAGGGGAAAGCTGAACGTGGAAGAGAGTAATTGCCATTCTAGGCAGGAAAAACACAGAAAGAAGGGTTCACCAACAAGTTGTTACTGGTCCAACTTCATTCCTTTGCGTGAACTTTCGAGAGCCATTTCCTTCATCGAATCTTAAAAGGTTGCTCACAAATACAGCTCAGTTGTGGTCCTTTATTTCAACAGAGCCCAGTGGCAACCTTTAGGCATGGCAGACACCGAATCCGAGGAGGAGAAACTGGCTGAGGAAGGATGGGTTCAGTTACAGTCTCGGGGCAGTTTTTAAGCCTTGCACGAGGTTTCCCTATTTTGCACAGGGTTTTCCTGTCACGTTGCACAGGGCCTGAACCTTGCAGCACACATTGCACCTGCTCTGTCGCAGATAAAACTGCACCGTCCTGTGAGGGAGGAGACAGGAAACGCCGGCAAATCCACCTTAAGGGAGAGCCCGGTCCTCCTTAAGGTTCCGTCCCACAGGGAATTCTGGGTGAAGAGAGGCTCCAGAGTCAGGGTCCAGAAGGGTCGAGCAGGCAGGAAGCCGGACAATGCTTATTGTCCGAACTGCGAGGTGTGCAGCTTTCCCCCCCTACTGTAAATAAAATTGCACTTAAGGGAACAGGCAGGGTCTGCCTCCTTTTCCTAAGCCGCTCCCACAGGTACCTGTCAGAGGTACCCACAGGGCTTTGAGAATGAAATCCCCCTGAGTACCCTCTGCCCCCAAACTCGCCCCGCCCCCTCCTGGCCCTTTTTCTGCCATGGCTAGAAGTCATCCCCTCTCCTGGCCATACAATGTCTCATGCTTAATGTTTTCTTGGTGCAAGGGACACACATTCTCATTTTTCACAAGCCCCCAGTCTTCTCGTCTGAAGGCTGGGTAGGGGAACCCCCTCCTACAAAGGTCTGTGTCCCTTTCAGTTTGTAGGTTGGGGAGACCCTTGGGAGGATTTTCAATGTGCAAAGTTTTATCTAAACTGTTTAAAATGTTTGCACATGTAATGTTTTTATGATTTTATTTCTATTTGAACAGTTTATATCCTGCCAATTACAGGGCTCTGTTTAAGGGGGTCACAATAAAATATCAACAGCATTTAACAAATAACATAAAAGCATACAAATGCAATACAAATTAACAAGTTAAAACAACAAATCATACGTCATGATTAAAAGCCTCTCTAAACAAATACGTTTTTAACGACTTCCTGAACGCCTTAGAGCCTCCCTCCTGCCGTAAGGACAAAGGCAGAGAGGAGCAGCAGAAGAAAATGTTGCTGGATGCCCACTGGATGGGGACCATTCATGTTGAAATGAGGGGTGTGGTGTGACTGGTGGAAGATGTGTCCCAGGGATGTATAAATACTGCTTCATTTTGGGGGTGGGGGGTTTTGCCCTTCCTCAGCTGGAGCTGGGAGTGAGAGGGACATCCAGAATATAGGGAGCCTAGAGTAGCCAGGTGGCAGGGGGCCCGGGGATTCCCTCCAGTATGGCAGGGGCTTTTCCCCCCTCACGGGAAGAGGCCCGAGGCGTGGAAGGAAGGATTTCTTCCCTCTGAGGAGATGGTCAAGAGTGCCCGAGGCTCGTGTGAGAAGAGGAAGGGTGAGGAAAGCCCCAGGGAGTCTCAGAGAGTCCAGCACCCCGCCGGAAGGATGGAGATGGGGGGCCAGGAGTGAGTAACGGGATGGGAGATTGAGAGGGAGAGAGGCCCCAGGAGTAAGGGATGGACCCCTAATGTCCTGCCTGTTTAACAAGAGGAGGAATCTGAGCCACCGGATCCCAGCGCCCCTGCCAGATGGGGAAGTGAGGCGTCTGCTGAATGGGGAACCTCGAGCCTCATGCAGGAAAGGGAGATCTGCAATGCTGTGGGAGGTTGCTGGAGGAGATCCTTCGCATGAGGGGACTGGGGCTCCCTGTTTTGTTTGAGAGAAGACCGAGAGGTTGGTGCCAGATTGGGTACGATCCCATGATTTCTGAGGATTCAGCAGTGAAAAGCCGACTCTCCCTTTCCCAGAAAGGGAGCTGAGAGTTTGGATTGGTGCCTCTCTGTTTTCAAGGCTTTATTTTCCCAGAGTCGTGGAGGGGAGAGGAAACGAAGCGAGCTACTCGTGCTGTCTCTATCCTGGTCCCCTTCACCACCTGCGTGACCCTCACTAAATAAATGAGGGCCAGTCTTCCCTTATTCAAAGGTGGCACCTCTCAGAGCTTTAGGTAATCCGGAGTCAGGGCCACAGCTGGCGCTGCCGCGTTTCTGATGCCTGAATCGTCACCTGCCCTGGCAAAGGCAGCTGGACTCTACGTCCGCAGGAGCTCCTAGGAGAGGCTGCACTACAAGAACAGGTTAGTGGGTGGTAACTGCCTCTTCCAGCGTTAACTGCATGAGAAGATTGCACCGCAGCGCACTGCTGGGAAATTGCACGCTAGATTTCTGCATGCACGGCCTGCACCAATTAATGAGCTGCCTCACATGCAGCGATGCAGGATGCAAAGCATCTCATTAATATTCAAAATGGTTAGCATGGCTCGTGATACCCTGCGAGCTGTGAAAGCCCAGGAAAGCTAACTGTACCCGAAGAGGTTAACACGGCTGCCGATGCTCTCGGGCCCTGCCCCAAAGGATGTGAAAAGGGGCAGATAGCCCTGAGATTGTGCCCCCCCCCCCCCCCGCCCATGAAACACTCCACTCGCTTTTAATGCTTCACCCCCAACATGGCCATTGCCAAATCTCGCCCCCATCCTAAACTCCCCCCCCCCCCCCCCACCTGACCCGAGGGCATTCTGCAGGTGTTTAGGGCAGGAGCAGCTTCCCTCTGCCCCTTATTGCACATCTGGCTTACAGCTTCCTCCTACAAGCACTGAACCTTTCTTCCAGAAAAAACAAACAAAACCCTGGTGTTTGTCTAAGGGAACAAAGTTTGCCTGAGGAGAGCTGGGAGCTTCCTAGCAGAGGCAGAGGAGGCCATAACATGCTTCAGCCTCTCCCTTTTACAACACATTCTCGCCCTCAGTAAACACACAGAAACCTGGCGGCAGCTTTATTAGAACAATCGGCGCAAGCCAGCAGCAACACCAATAACAGGACCCCCGGTGATCATCCAGCACGGCCCCAGCAAGATGAACACCCCCAGGCAGCTTCCGGGCGACCGTGGAACAAATGCACCCAATTGCTCCAGCGCTGGGATTTCCACGCCCGAGGGCACCATCAAGTCACCAGACCCTTCGGCGTACCACTGAAACCTAAATCCGGCTCGGGCAACCCCGCGGCGACAACCAATCCCACAACAATAACAACCCAACCATAATAATAGGGGCAGGTGGGAGGGATGCAGCTCACCGCAGGAAACCAACAGGTAAGCGATCCGCTGTTGCCTCCTGCCTCCCCCACCCACACACATTCCTCCCCCACCCACACACATTCCTCCCCTTTTCCCTTGATCCTCAGCACCCGTGACCAATCAGACTCCCAGCCTGCCCTGCTGCTTGCTCTTAAATTACCAAACCCCTCCAGTGCCCATCAATCCTGGCTGACAAGATCTCTCATCCAACACCCGGGGCCCCCCTCCCACCTTGAGCCACCTGAGGTTGAGCCTGACCCCCCCACATTATTTTGGGCAGCCGGGGACTCCGCCCTGCCCGCCCCTCCAAAACGGTGACAGAATTCAAGGAGGCCTGCGAGAAGCAGAGAGGCTCCCTAGGATGGAGGAGGTAAGGGGTCTGCAGGACTGCATCTGGAAGGGGCAGGCTAGATGGGGGCTTGCAGCCTTCATCTGCTATCGTTTTACTGTTTCCCTGGAGTACCACAGAGCTGGAGACTTTCCCCTCCGATGGAAACATTGTTTCCCCCAAGCCGTGCACATGCACGGCTGACCATGGAATAAAACAAAAGGGAAAGTTACTGTGTATCCATTTATTTCACAGACACCACACAAGCAGGGGGAGAGTAACCGGCTGGTGGGAAGGCCCCCGAGAAGTTCAGCTATCTTCACTATTTTGCAAGCAGGGGCTACTTTGTCAAGGAAAGGTTGACGTGAGAGCCAGGACCAGCGCGGGACAAAGTGGATGGTGCCCCTGACCCCCTGGGAGGGAGACCCTCTCCGTTTATGTGACTTGCATAGCTAAAGGAACGTTGGCTCCCCCACACTATCTCTCGTGCCCTAAGCATGTCTCTCTCTCCCCCTCCCCCACGCACATGCTCTCCCCTTCAAACCACCTCCCCCCCCCACTCCCTTCTCTCCGCAGCCCATCTCCCTCCTACCCTCTTCTCCCAGGTTGTCTCGCCCACACTCTCCCCAACACACACTCTCTCCCCCACACACATTGTCCCCAAATGAATTCCTTCCCGCCGCCCCATCCAGCCGGTTTTGACCCCCACACACTTCTCCCTCCAGTAAGATTCCACTACCCTACCTCTCCAGCCCCATCGTCTACAAACCATCTCCAGTTTGTTAAAACTCCCCTCACCTTCGCCGGAGGCTTTTACTGATGGCACCGCCTCCAGAACAAGTGCCCTGCTTTCTTCTGGCCCTACTTCAGTTTATTCCCTTTCTTAATTTTGACAAAGTGATGTACAATAAAAATGCTTTAAAATAGTCAATAATAAAATTAAAACAAAAATAATAGAAAATAAGTCAAAAGTATAGTATATGCGGCTACATTCTAGCCACATAACACCTGGCCCTTTTCCCCCTCTTGTCTGGGAACTCAGTATGCAAGGTTTCTGACTCCCTTTATAGAGTGAGAATCTGTTTGCTTCCTAGGACTGTTTTTCACTACATTTCTCTCACAAATCCTTCTTTGTCAGAATTCTGCAATGTAGGACTTTTTCAGTCACAGTTCTGTAACTTAGGATTTTACTATAGTGATGTTTCACTACAAGTTACCTGCCGTAGTTAAGGGGCCTGTGACATGCAAATCCCCTACCTGAGTATCTGAGTCATCTTTTCAATGGTCATTTAAGCACCTCCAGAGTAAGGGGTCTGGTAACCTTTTCAATCTCACTCTAGTTTTCTGGGCTGGTGGCTCTGGGAAGATATGATACAGACTTTCAAATACCAGAAAGGAATTCATGATGCACAAAAATCAAATCTTTTCCAATGGATAGGAAGCTGTACAACTAGGGGTCCTGATATGAAACTCCAAGGGAGAAGGCTCAGAAATAATGTCAGGAAATATTTCATCATGGAAAGAATGGTGGATACATAGAACTCCTTCTCAGACTTGGTGGTGAAGACAAGAACAGTGATGGCATAGAGAAGGGCATAGAGGATCCCTGTTGGCTAGAGGATGGAACTAGAGAAATGGGGTAACTTTTCTATTGCACCTAAAGTTTACATATTTGCTTGGAGGCAGCCTACATGGAGCAGCAGCTGCTACAACCTTAAAAACTTGCTGGGCAGACTGGATGGACTATTTATTTGTTTGTTTGTTTGCTTCACAATTTTGCTATGCTGCACATTCAACAAGCTGACCAGGGTGGTTTACAACATAAGTTTAATATACAATAAAAACAACACAAACACTTTTTAAAAATAAACAACATTATACCAGAATTAACCTTGACTAATTATTTATGGATATCACTGGGGAACAATTTTTAACATAATTCCTGTTGAGTTCGATTTTTCAGCTGTTTTAGACTTAAATAGGCATGCTGATTTCAAAACTGCAGTTAGTTTTCTTCTATCAGGTCAAGTTTTTTCTCTACAGCCTATCTTAGGCCTGGATTTATCAAAATGCAGTAAATGTCACATGCAAGGTAGAGCATAGCCTACCACCTTGAGGGAGGGAGGGAGAGAGAGAGAGAGAAAGAGAGAGAGAGAGAGAGAGAGAGAGAATGAATATTCTATAAGGACCTCATACTAGATAGGTATTTATACCTCTATAGGAGGCCCACCTAGTTACTCGAGGTGAGGTTTAGGTATTAGTGTAGGGGTTAGGGGCCACTTTGACATTCAGAGTGCGACGTATGAACGGAACAATGCACTCTTGTGAAGATTTGATGACCTTAGGAGTGAGGAAATTCACCCAAAGATGAGATTTGTGCAATGTTCTCTCAACCTAGCTTGATGTTACCCAGGTAGAGAGGTGGAGAGCTTCAAAATGCTTCATTGCAACATGAGCATCAAGGTGCATTTTCTGCATAGCCATCTTGCTGCCTTCCTGAAAAACCTTGGTGCAGTCAGTGATGAGCAAGGTGAACGATTCCACCAAGATTTGAAGGTCATGGAGGCACGGTATCAGGATAGATGGGATGTTCATATGATGGCTGACTATTGTTGGAGCATCAAGCGAGATTGTCCACAGATTGAACACTGCTGGAAAAGCTATGAGCATAAATTTTTACCTTAATATGTATGTTTGGTAGCAGAACTTTACTACTTGTGCACAATTTGACTTACAGTAACAATATATAGCCTTTGTATGAATAAAATAACTCTAAATAAACAGTATAGTCAGGTAATTTTTTCTTTTATTTCCTTTGTATGTACATTTTGTATGATTTTTGGGACAAAGGGAGGGTATCCTGTACCTTAAAAAGTTGACGTGATAGAGAAAAACTGGGGTCATTTTTTGATTCAGATGTCAAAAGTTAGTAAAAAAAAAAATGTCAGATCTAACTCAACAAAAATTGTCATTCACTATGTTACTATGATCAATGTTGTTGAGAGCCTAGCTTATATCCAACAAGATGACAAGCACATTTCTTCTTTTGTCAAGGCTTAACTTAATTACATCTAAGAGGACTCCCTGATCATAGGCTACTTTTAGTCCCTTTTTCTAAGAAGAAACTTGATCATCCAATGGGAGATTCAAAACAAGCAGCTGGAAAAATAATATTTTCAGCCAATTCAGAAAGGGTAAGGTGTTGGGTCCTTCTAACTGGAACCTTAACTTTAGAAGGTAATGAACAAGAGGTGTTATATATATATATATATATATATATATATATATATAGAAAGGATAACCACAAGATGACCTGTCTAAGAAAATGGAAGTGGTTCCATGCTATGATAAAATAAAGAGACATTTTCTAAGGGAAAAACTAAATCCAGGATGATTGGAGCTAGGAGCCCACTGAGTTACGGTTACACCTGACATGGAAGAGGAGGATCTAGATTCAATAGGCTTAGACAAATCAACCGCATGAATATTAAAATCTCCCAATACAAGTACATATGTGCTTTTAACAGAATCCCAGGCAGATCAAGAAGCAGGAGGAGGATGATAAACTGACAAACGGTTAAATATGATGTTTTTGTTTAACTGCAGAAAAAACATTCAGATGAGGATTCAGAGGATGAAGAAAGCTCTTTAATGTTCAGGGAGCTTTTACAAATAACCACTACTCCACCCCCCTTTTCTATTTGATCTAGATAAGTGAAAATAAATATAATTTGGAGGACATGCTTGCTGTTAACATGGAATATCAGCTGGTTTTAACCAGGACTCAGTAAGAAAATGAATATGTGAAGGTCCAAAGTTTTAATTACATCGAGATTAAGGGAAAATCTATTCACAATAGACCGAGCATTCACCAAGGCACAGTTTAGAGGTGAGGAAAGAGAAAAAGATGGTCTAGAGACAGCAGAATTTGCAAAACATGGATGCGAGTAACCATATCTTCCTTTGCCAAGACAAACAGGAAGACTGCTGGTTTTACTCATAATTCTGTCTACCTGTACTGGCCCCCAAATTTACCAGATATATTTTACAGACAGCTAATTACTAGAGCTTACGAGACTCATCAGCAGCTAAAAAATAAGAGGTATCAAGACAAAGAAGGGCCCACACGCAAGGTGCAAATGAAAGAGAGCACAAAGGAGTTGGTCCTTGGCCAGGCTCCTAGGTACATGCAACAGGGGCCACGTGCCACTCCGACATGTGGCACCTTCAGTGTCACCACGAGTCTTTTACCTAGGGAATCCCTAATGTCATCGGGTGGGTGGGGCTTAAGTCCAGAGGGGGCAAGCACGGTAAAGAGCGCAAGAAATTCACCGGGAACACCAACCTCCTTCCGGAGGGCTCTCCACCACTGGCCTCCCATCTCCATCAGCTCTGGGTTTTCTGCAGCATTCTCCACCCCAGCGAATCTGAGCCATGCACTACCCGGACTCCGGCGCTGTTCTCACTGTCTCGTGAAAATAGCGTGGGAGCTTGGGCACTGTTTGGCTCAAACTCACCAAGAGCTGCGCAGTGCCAGAAGAAAACAGAGAGCTGTTCTGGAGAAGCACTGGTTGCAAGCATCCAAAGATGGCGGGGAAGAGTGTGAAGTCGGGGAAAAGAGTCCGGAAGCCCCCACTGAGAGTCAACGGGAGCTGCCCCTGGCTCCCGGACACCAGCTTAGTTAATTTTCTTCAGGTACAGGTGGAAGCCGTTCTTGGACCGTAGGACAACCTGAGGTATTATGATGGGGGGCCGGGCCTCGTCGGGGGAGAGCTGGAAGCGCCGCAGGGTCAGAGCGACGGCCACTTTCATCTCGTTCATGGCGAAGTTCTGCCCGATGCAGTTCCTGAAACGCGAGACGAGAAAGGGTTAAAAGCAAACACAGCAATCCCTTCAGCCAATTCCTCCCAAATGCTCTTTCATCAGAAATAAAAGCATAGTAAAGTAGTAAAGACAGCAGATAAGGACCAAATGGTCCATCCAGTCTGTCCAGCAAGCTGCTCATAGTAGTAACTGCCGCTCCGTGCAGGTTACCCCCATGCCTTTTGGACAGATTACCCTCCAAACTCCCTTTTTTTTCATTTCCAACTAGTATTTAACACAGTATCTATCCCTTGCCTTACCGATTTCGTCCTTACCACCTCTTCTGGGAGGGTATTCCAGGCATCCACTAACCTTTCTGTGAAAAAAATATTTCCTGACATTGGTTCTGAGTCGTCCTCCCTGGAGTTTCATTTCGTGAACCCCGATTCTACTGTTTCCTTTCCAACAGAAAAGGTTTGAAGTTTGTGCATCATTAATACCTTTCAGATATCTGAAGGTCTGTATCCTATCTCCCTTTGAAAATTAGGGCCGTAAATATTTCATCCTGTGACTTACCAAACGTGCACCTGGTCTTAGGGACCACAGGGAGCATTTAAAATGGATTGGATGTGCAGCTGGGAAATCCAAAGTTTGCTGAAACATTGCACTTCCAGCCGCTGGAGTACTGGGGCAGGAATAGGTGCTGGGATGGTAAACTGGCACATAAGCACCCCCCCCCCCTCGCCCTCAGCCCCTCATCCCCCCACCCACTGAATGAAAGCTCGGGACGTAGAGCACCGCAGAACAGATCCAGCAGGGGAAGGGATGGCGGGGGCTCTACTTCCACAGAGGATAACACGAGGGGGGAGTTTTCTCCAGCAGGGGAGGGGCAGGGGGTGCACCGTACCTTGCGCCGGCAGCAAAAGGCACAAAAGCGTGGGAGTGACGACCGGATGAGTTCGTCGACGAAAACCTCAGTGGGTCAAACACCTGCAACGAAAAAAACCCAAACCTGCTATGAAACTCTTGGGGAAACATTTCTCCATCCAGTAATTATACTGGCAGGGCTGCTCTCAGCTCCAGAGGGTCTGTTTCAGTTAGAATTTGCTCGGGCGTCAATAAATAATGCTGTATTTATAAACACCATGTGGAAATCCCATGGTAGAAAATGTTGCCACTACATTTGCTGCTGCGATTATTTCCGCTTTTACTCACTATTGGATTCATCCTAATCAATCATGAGTTGGGAAGTGGGATGAAAAGGTTATTCTTATTTATAAAAATGCCTTAGCATGTTCTGACTCCCTTTTTATTTTGATAAAGGTTGTAAGGGCTTTATGCACAATGGATCATCCTCCTGGTCAAGATGGCGTTGACCTTGTACTTGTCTCTCTACACATGAAAGTTGAGAGTCTTAAATTTGGATGACTTTAACGTGCATGCCAAGGTGGTCTTGGGTGGTTTGGGGCAGTATGTTTAATGGTCTTGTCTTTGCTTGCTTGTCACAAATGATCAATTTCCCATCCACTCTGGATCTGGTATTTGTCCCAGACGTCCGGGTGTTAAGTGACTGTCTCCAGAAGCTCTCTGCTGAATCTTATGATTCAGTCTAAACTAATAACGGATATCCTTAGATTCCCTCCCTTCCAGATAGTGTTACGTAACTAGCGATTTAGGGCTCATATATTGATCTTTCTAAATTCAGATTCCATTGGTCACAGTCACAAAATAATCCATATTCTGTGAACACCACTACTTTTATTGATGCCCATCTCAGACTCAAGTTTATTGCTCCACTTAAAACCATGAAATCCAAGAAATCTCTGTCATGCATCACATGATACTTGCATGATATTTTACTACCAAACAGAAACGTTTGTCTTGTCTCTATTGGCTTAAACATTGAAAGCCCGGGATTAATGAGCAATACGAGATTGCATTGAGATATTATTGCTGACTAGCTTTTGATGCTGCTATAAAGTCCTCTTTTACTTTAAGACTTCCAAATTCACTGAACCATCCCCTATGAGTTATTCAGGGTTACAAGTGAGTTGCTGAATAAATCTGTGCTAGTTAAGGCAGCTTGTGAATTTGATGGAGAGAGCCTTGCACAGTTTTTTGTAATTGATAAAACAGCCCTTCTACATTCCTCCTTTTCAGATTTGATGGAGGTAATTTCAGATTCTGTACCTGCTGTCATCTCTCTGCCACTTTGCTGTAAATTTTATATGGATTACTACCTCCAAGGTTATGGACATGCTGTCATCATTTAGATCTTTACCTTGTCTTCGGATTCCCTTTCCATTTTAGATTCTGCGTGGTCTGGAGCACATGTTTTGCTGATTTTCTGGCAATTATTCCAAACTCTTCTCTTTCAGAGGGGGAAGTTCTTGAATCTTTAAACCAGGCATAAAATGTCATGGGAGCCTTCTGATCCGCCCAGTTACTGACTCGTCTCGAGCCTCCCTTTTCTAGGAAGCCTTATTGAGAGGTGAGCTCTAATTCAACTACTGGATGATAATAATATTCCCAATCCCCATCAATGCATATTCTGCCAGAGACAATAGTTATATGACGTTACTGGTCTCATTCTATGCTTTTCAAAATCAGGCCGATACAGTAAAGTGCGCTCAGCTGAGTGCATTGCTCAACACGCGGTTGGATGCGCATTTTGGATGCATGTCCACAACCTCTTATATCTTAAGGGGTTTAGCGCATCCAAAACATGCGTCCAACCTCCCCGAAACTAATAACACTCATCACATGTAAATGCACGTTGATGAGGCTATTAGATATTTGCCACAAATACACACAAAAAAAATTTGCGCCCGATCTGCACATTTATATGTTCAGAAATTAAGGCCAGCCCAGAGCAGGCGTTAATTTCTGAGTGGTCCTAAAAAGTGTACAGAAAAGCAGAAAATACTGCTCTTCTGTACATCCTCTGACATAATATCATGGCGTTATTAAATCAGAGGAACCAAAAGGTTAAAAATATTTTTTAAAAAGAAGTGCAGGTGGTCAGGTTAGGAAAAAAGACGCACAATTAACGAGCCATTAGGAAAATGGACGCTTGTTAATTGAGCGTCCTTTTTCCTAACCCTCTGACAGACATCTTTCCTGGGCTGTCAAGGAGACGCTAGGGGTGCGCAATTGTCCCTAGTGCCTCCTTTTAGCACGTTCCCTCATTTAAATATTGCATCGCGTGCTCAGGAGAAGTGACTGGGCGCGCATGAGGGAAGCGGGCGCTGATTTCCCCGCACGACTTTATTGTATCGGTCTGTATGTGCGTTAGATAAACAAGGCTCAGCTAGTTATACTCGTTCTACTGGATATTTTGGCTGCTTTCAATCCCACGAGTCTTAATATACTATTTGAGACTTCATTACATCGGTGTAGGGGATGTTGATTTTTTTCAGGCCAAACCCAAGTTGAGATTGGATATTCTGGCTCTTCTTGGAGACAATCGTTTCTGGTGTTCCTCAAGGATCTGCCTTGTCAGCTAAACTTTTTAACATTTATCTCTGCCCTTTGGAGGAGCTCATTACCTCACATAGGGTCCTTTATAAAATCTACACCAATGATATTCACTTTTTTTTTTTTTTTTTTTTTATCGGTTGACACTTGCTGGCCTACTACTATGGCCTTCCCGACTATCTATGTGCAAGCCATTAGGAAATGGATGTGCCAAAATAACCTAGGCCTCCTTCTGCAGAAAACTGAAGTCCTCTGGGTGAGCCCTGACCCCATCCCAGTTGCTTCATGCCAACAGCAGATTGATAAGCAAGCGATTACTTTCTTATCTGAAGTACAAGACCTTGGGATTACATTGACAGCAAAGCAAAGTTACAGTCAATATTTTGCAAGCTCAGAGCTGTAAGGCACCTTAAGTACATCCTAAATTCCGATGAGTTTTGTTCTGTTGTGCAGACGGAATATCAAGATTCAGTCGAGTGTTGTAGTTCTATTCATTTAGGGCTCCCGAAATGCCAATTTACAGGCTTTCCGGCTGCTCGCCGGGTAAGTGGCTACCGTGTGAGAGATTAAATTAGGCTTAGGCCTAGAGGGCTGCGCTGGCTTCCTGGCTGCCTTGCCTGTCAAAACGTGAGCTCCTCACGCCGGTTAATAAAGCCTCCAGAGGCGGTGGCCCTAACTATTTGAGCGACTTGCGATTAGATTATGCGCCTTCTTGGCTCTCCGTTCTGCAGGGAATCTCCTGTTGGATTGTCCTCAGTTTAAGAAGAGGCTCTCGCAAGCCTCCCATAATCCCTCATTTTCAATTGCCGGCTGCACTCTGTGGAACGTCAGATCTCTGAACGTTTGGTTAAAGTGGTTTTTCTCCATGCAGGCGTTTGAGTCTATCGCTTCCAATCATTTTTGCCATCCGGGCTGTCACATGTCTCAAGTTTGCTTTTTCATAAGGTGGGCTTTGTAGTATGAGGATTTTCGAGTTTGTGGATGATTTGTATTTGTTTGGCTATTGCTTTCATTTTGTCAGCTGGGCATTTCAATGGATTAATGCTTTAGTTTGTAATCCACCTGGAACGATTTGTTTTGAATTTGGCGGACTAGAAGAATTTTAAATAAATAAAATAGATTGGAACAACATCCTCCCCTTCCCATCCCCCCCTCCACATTGGTAAACCTTACTGAACCAATGAAAAGCTATCCAAAAGCAACATCAGAATAAAAGCGGTACCTCCGGATCTTCCCATATATCGGGGTTTCTGTGAATACAGTAAATACTCAGCACAATCGCAGATCCTGTGAGAAATGGAGGGATAGAAGAACACATTAACAGGGACCCCTGTGACTTGCACTGCAAATAAGCTGCCTTATCTTATTTAATCGCTTGCTTTCCGACTCCCCACTCCTCTTCACCGGGCTAAATGATGTCCAGAGGGTGGAGGGGTGTCCCCCTCCGATGTCACAGCCTCACCAGAGTTTACGTCCAATGATTCTGCTGCCATGGTCCCTACATTTTCAAAGGGAAACCCTGTAGAGAGTTTCTCTTTGAAAATACCCTTGCAGGCCCAAACTGTTTGAAAATCCCTCGCGTATGTTCATCACTATGTTGGTTTTACAAAGCTGTGTATTAAATATCTGGGGTGTTGAAGGGGCCCAGTAAATGCCCCATGGCCACTGCACACAATAGATCAAATGAGCAGACACTCTGTTGGATGTAATTATTTTCTTAATGAACTTAAATTCCTCATATGGACATCTTGCTGGAAGGTAAGGGTAAAAGTCTAATGACCCTTGGGCATAAGGAACTCGGAGCTGATATGGAAAGGCTTGGTCCGAGTAAATTTTGCAGTTACCCGGACAAAAAAAATGAGATTTGAAAATGTTTTCTCCATGGACCGGCTAAAGCTTGTCTGGGTATCTCCTTATCTGCACAAAACTGACCAGATGAAAGGAGGCGGAGCTAAGGGTGTTCCAGAGGCGGGACTAAACCTTAGCCAGTGAGCCTTATCTGCACAAAACTGACCAGATGAAAAGAGGCGGAGCTAAGGATGTTCCAGAGGCGGGACTAAACCTTAGCCAGTGAGCCTTATCTGCACAAAACTGACCAGATGAAAAGAGGCGGAGCTAAGGGTGTTCCAGAGGCGGGACTAAACCTTAGCCAGTGAGCCTTATCTGCACAAAACTGACCAGATGAAAAGAGGCGGAGCTAAGGGTGTTCCAGAGGCGGGACTAAACCTTAGCCAGTGAGCCCGGATATCCAGCAATACCTGGCTGAAGTGTGGTAGGACAAGGACCTGTCCTGAAGTTATCCGGGTAACTTTTAACTGGGTACATTCACTGGCAGACTCGCCGGGCAGTTATCCCAGTAACTTTACACTAATAACTTTTCTGCTCACAGGCTTCTTCAACGTCCATCTCTCAGCAGTTTCCAAATAAGTCCACTACAAAGAAGGCTAGAAATACTTAATAAAATTGGCCATAATCCCTATCAACACAAAAACTAGGGTCACAGTCCCGGCTGTATTGGTATTTTGAAATAACTACTTTTCTACCGTCAAAAACGTTCATCATATCTAAGATTTATATTGCATTTTCCATCTGATATCGTTATGTGTCGGCTTCATCCAGGAGGCGGCCAACATTATCTTGACCCGATAAAGGCGACTTTGTCCATATTCCCGCACCATCACCTCATGCTAGTTAAATATTAACTAAGAATCAGTGAAGCTGAGTAGGTGAAAAGGTACAGTAACCAGCAGTCAGGCTGTGAATCAAGACAACTGCCGAGGGTTGCCAACTCCCCCCACCAGCCGGGAAAAAAAAAAAAAAGCCACATTGCTTTGGAAGATTTTATCGTGAAACCTGGAAAGCGATTCACAAATTTTATCAATAAAAAAAAAATATACCATCCTCTGCCCCTCTGAAGTCAATAACTCCACCTCTGGAAGCCAGGAGGGGTGGAGCAGGGCCGGCTGAGGCCCTGGACCGTACACCTTAAGAACAAGCTGTCGCTGTGATTGGGCTTAGGATCGCCCTGTGCCGTAAAAAGGAAAGGTCCATGATGAGGTGCTGAGAGGCAGGGGGAATTGCATAATATACAGAGGACGCTGAACTTTGTGCTCATAAAAAAAAAAAAAAAAATCAGCTTTGTTTTTTTGGCCTGGCTGAATAACTTGGAAAGCACAGCACGACATCGGCTGCCCGTGGCTTTTGTACACCAAATGTAATCGCTCATGTGTGCGGGAGAGGGGGGGGTCACAAAACCATCCCTTGACAGTAGGCCTCAGAGCCTCAGCAGACCCCGAGGGTGCGGACAAAGTAGAGTGGAAGTAGAGGGTTCAGGGGTCTTAGTGGGGTCTCTCTCTCTCAAGGAGGGAGGCACTGGTGGAGGTGGTTTCACCAATGCCTGTCCTCATTTCTGTCCTAGGAGAGTGGCTGGGGGCCTAAGGTCGAGCTACTCCAGGACTCAGGGGGGTCCTTCCGATGGGATCCACGAGGGATTCCCAAGTCTTCCTGAAGATTCAGTAGGGAGGAATTTCTCAGAGGTTGGGAGGGAACGGATTCCGAGGTCTGTGATGAAGAAGCCGAGAGGAGACCTAACGTTAAAGAAAGAAGGAATTTCATTCCAGGCTTCTCATCGGTCCAAGACAGGATTGCTGCAAGAGTCAGAGGGAGGATCCCACAGAGCCGCTGAGCGGAGAAAACGTCAGAGAAAGGCGCCTCTGCCTCTGCCCCGCCCCCATGCCCTGGATCCTGGGGACCTGCATCCAGAAGTGCCTTAGGGAAGGATTCCTTGCCAAGATTACCTTCTGCCGGGGTGTGCAGAATTGCTATCGATCGAGACTGCAATTTTTTTAATGTTGTTTCTCCGCATTAACTGTGCTTTAAACTCTATCTGATTTTTAACGACGTCACCACTAAAGAGGTTTCTATCTATGAGCAAACCGTACAGCGGTGCTGCGCGTGTTTCTTTTAATGGGACTGTGGTGGAGGGATCTCCAGAACACCCTTAGGAGCCAGGAAAGATTATTCCTTTCCCCTTTGTGTAGGAAGCACCCGAGAGCCTGGGTGCGTTAATGGCCCATGACCTCCCACGTGAGTAGCTGGGGGCAGTATCAGGGGCAGCATCATTAGAAAGAAGGCAGTCATACGAGTTTTCCCAGGCTTACAGTATATTCCTAAATATTTAGAGAAACGGAGATCCAGATCTGTGTTCCATAGGGGAGGATTCTCAGTAAAAGAGGAAAAGCTGACCTGCCGGGAGGGAGCGTCCGTCAAAGAAGGTGATCGGCTTGGTGAGCTGCCGGGACACTCCAGGGACCGGCGGGTACAGGCGCAGACACTCCTTGATGCACATCGTGGTGTAATTCATCCGGCCAAGGTCATCCCTGAAAATAAGCACAAGAAGCGCTAGGAGCTCCCTTGCACAGATCTGCGCTTGCTTATTTGAGTGATAGCACCAGAGGGGCAGGAGGGATTGGGGTTCGCTCATGCTCCCCGGGGGACCTTCAATGTAGGTTAAGGAGGGTTCCAGGCGTGTGGGTATGGGGGTGCAATGGGGAGCCCCAACTTTTGGACAATTCTCACAAATCTCAGGACGGCGGGAAGGGGATGGAAGACCATGTACTTTGCAGTGGGGCTTGTGGGGGTGGGGAGGGTGTTTGGGAGTGCGGAGGAGGCTGCTTACACGGGGCTTACTGTCCGCCCCTTTAACCTTTTCGGTGGCAGGACCCCTGTTGTGGAACTCACTTCCCAACACTTTAAGGCAAATCACCAATCATAAAGAATTCAAGAAGGCAGTAAAAACGTATTTATTCAAGATAGCTTTTGGAGACCTTGATGGTTTGAACACTTAATCCCAATAAGCTATATACTATCTACTTTTACTTAACAACCCAGCTATTTACCGTTTATGGTTCTGGTTACTATGTGATATAGTTTCTAGGATATTTTCCTTTATCTTTTCTGGCTTTTACTTGTTTTTGTAAAAATAGTATAGTTACTCTTAAAGGATTAGGGTTTACAAATATATATTGTATTTTTTTTTCCTTCTATTACTCTACTTTGTTTGTTATTTTTGTTTTATTTTTATTTTATTTTTATTTTATTTTCTTTTTAGTCCTCACTGTTTTTAGTTAAAACACTTTTATTTTAGTTATCTATTTTTTGATTTCTTTTATAATATAACTTTGTAAACCGTTTTGGTCAAACTTTGTTTGTGAAAGACGGTATAGAAATATTTTTTAATTAATTAATTAATTAATTAATTAATTAATTTCAGAAGTTCCCGGAGCCACCACCCATTTAGCATGACACACAATGAAATGAAAAAAAAAAGAAATAGGTAATAAAACAGGAAATGTAACAATCTTTTTTCCCCATGCACATCCCTAGGTACAGTAACTGTGCATTCAAGTGGAGGAGTCACCTCGTGATCAGAGCATCACGCTCTGAACCAGGGTTCAAATCCTGCTTCCACTGCTTGCGACCTTGGGCAAATCACTTCTCCCTCCGTCACCTCAGGTACGAATTTAGAGCCTGATTTACCAAGGCTTTTCTCCCATTCTGTGTCTACGAGAAAAACTCAGTAAATCAGGCTTTAGTTTGTGACACCGTCCCTGAATGTAACGAGCTGCCAGCGAAAAGCGCTGAGCTGAAACTAAAGTTAAAAAAGAAAAACAAAACAGGATTTCAATGCATGATACTGTCCGACGTTTCTCAAGTCAGGAGCCCTGAGACAAGTTTCATGAAGGCTCTTCCCATGGGGAGGGCGTTGGAGCTCCAAGGCCCTGTTGGTGAAGAAATGGCTCTCTCAACTCCGCATGCATGTCCAGACTGCACTGCAGGATATTCCCAAAAAACTACTTCACGCCAGAATTAGCTCAACAGCAGAGATCTTGCAGCAGGTACATTCAGACATGGTGCATCCACGTGTTAGTACTGCATGCATGATCTTTCAACAAAACCCCTTGTACAGTGTGCAGAGGAGGAGCCTACAGAAAGAATGCCGGCTCGTATGGCCAATTTCCTAATGAAATAGCTTGACAGCGTCCTCCAATCGCAGCCCAGGAGGGTAGGTCTTATTTAAATTGTCGATAGCAATTGTTAGGTAACTGGCTCTCTTCCCTCCTGGTCATCAATGATCCAGCTCAAACAAGATACCAAGATGTAATCATAAAAACAGAAGATGAGAGCAGATAAAGAGCACACAGCCCATCCAGTCTGCCCAGCCACATCTCCTTCTTATCCTTAAAGTCCCTTCCTAACCCTCAGAGATCTCCTGGGCTTGTCCCATGCTTTCTTGAATTCACATACTGTCCTTGTCTCCACCACAGAAGCTCTTCCATGCATCTACCACCCTTTCTGTACAGAAATATTTCCTTAGATTACTCCAAATTCTACCCCTTTCACCCTCATCCCATGACTCCACATTCCAGAGCCTCCTTTCCATGGAAAGAGGTTCACCTCCAGTGCCTCTGTCTCTTGAAAGTGTTTAAATGCTTTATCATATCTCCTCCTCCTCCTCCTGTTTAGATCTTTAGGTCTGTCCCCATGATGATGATGACCATGGACCGTTTCAGAAGCCACTCTTTGGACTGGCTGTATTCAGTTTCTATCCTTTGGAAGGTGCGGTCTCCAGAACTGTGCACAGGACTCCAAATGAGATCTCACCAGGGACTTACACAGAGGTGATATCACCTCCTTTTTCCTTCTTGCTGTTCCTTTCCCTATGCTACCAAGCATCCTTCTGGCTTTTGCTGTTGCCTTCTCCACCTCTTTCGCCATCTTAAGATCATCGGATGCGATCACCCCCAGATCGAGTACTTGCTATACTGTATGCGTAGAAAAATGTCACCCCCTATTCTATACCCCTGCCTTGGCTTTTTGCAGTCTAAATGCACAGACCTTCATTTTTAGCATTAAATCTTGGCTGTCAAATTCTAAATCATTCCCCAAGCTTTGCTAGATCCCACATCATGTTTTCCACACCTTTTAAGGCAGGGCTTCCCAAACCTGTCCTGGGGACCCCACAGCCAGTCGAATTTTCAGGATAAACACAATGAATATGCAGGAGATACATCTGCATACCATGGAGACTCGGTATATGCAAATGTATCTCATTGTGGATATCCTGAAAACCCGACTGGCTGTGAGGTCCCCAGGACAGGTTTGGGAAGCCCTGCTCTAAGGTATCTACCCAGTTGCAGATTTTGTTATCATCCACGTAAAGGCAAACCTTTCCAAATGGCCCTTCCATATAATATTGCTAACGAAAACGTTGAACAGAACCATGAAATTCAATGCTCTGCAGACTGCTCTGAGGGTTTGTAATCTGATAGGAAATGTACCTGGAGTATCATATTCTGGCAGGTAAGTTTCCACAGCTGTGAGAAAATCCAGAGGTGGCTATCCCAGATCTCTTCCAAAGAAAGCTGTCTCACACCCAGCAGGCAACTCTTCAAAGCCCCACTTTTCATTTCTCTGACCAGAGAGCTCCTCAGTCCTCCCTCATCTACAGGAGAGCCCCCTTCCCTCCTGAGATTCTTCCTCCTCCTTCCCCCCAAAATGGCACCTCCCATTAATGCATGTACATTTAGGGCTGGATCTCATAGTGTGTTCTCTTAAGTAACCATAGAGATTTTTCAAGTATGTTTAAGCTGCCAGATGATTTCCCTTCCTTGAAGTTAGATATTCTGAGCCAAAGATAAGTTTATTGTTAAGAGCAGCTGTTATGGTCAGGCAGGCTGGATCCTGATATTCCCCAACAGGAGTGGTACAGGATTTCAGGACAAGGTCTTCCACATGGCCAGCTTCCTCCCCCTTGGGTTGAACCCACAGGTTCTGGGATCTGGCAGGACTTTCTGACATGGTCAAGCAGGACAGGAACTGAAGACAAGGCTGGAACAGAAGGCAGAGCTGGAACAGGGCAGGTAGGTCTTCCATGAGCAGGAGTGACCTCCAGTCACTCCTGCCTCATAATTCGGGGGGGGGGGGGTTCAAAATGGTTGCCGTTCATCCTAAGGCCATCTAGCTCTTCCCCTCTTCTCCAGCACAGATGGTCAGCAACAAATGGAATAAACTGATATTGAACAAATTAAACTGCATATCAAATAAAACCAAGAAAATGAATACCTGGACCCCAACGTTTCAGCTAGCTGTACCTGTTACCACTCTAAAGGAGATTCCTTCTTATTTGTACCACATTGAACTTTATTTCATTTTCTGAGCCAGGCACATAAGGGGAGGTTCCTAGTCAGCCTCCCAGGACACTGCCATCAAGAATAGTGTTAAGGGTTTTACGTAGACTATTGCGCACTGATATTTTTCTGGTATCTCTTTGTATACTGCTAGTCTCAATAAGTAGTGTTTATTATTTGCATTTACTGTCCTTATGACTATTTTGCTTATGTTCTGATGGCTTGAGTAAAGAATAAACTTGTATTCCTGGTGCAGTGTACTCCCTGCCTTGGGCCCTTGTGGTTTTAGGGCTGGGGGATATTATGGGGACTAGAAAATATGGGTATAAAGATTCATCTATCCATGGTTCTAGCTAGCAACCCGCAATGTCCATCTTGTTTTCCCCTTTGACTGGGCAGAATGGGGTTTCTTCAGTTACAGCTTCACCCCTCCATTGGCGCAAGTTCTATGTTCCTACCTATGCCCTACTCCTCCAACGCCAACTCCCGACTCAGGGCCTTCCACCTTGCTGCACCATACACTTCGAACAGACTTCCTGAGCTGATGCGTCATTCTCCCTCTCTGGCCTTATTCAAATCCACTGTGATGGGGGCTTAGCAACCCACACTAAACATTTCCCTTTTTTACACCTTTTTGGAGACGTTTGCATCTTGGGCATCCTCTCCCCTATTTTGACCTTCCCCTTTTTGGGATGGAAGAAGCTGTCCTGTGAGACACCATCTTGTGTGAGGAGTTTGGAGGTCTTCTGGCTCACCAACTGGAGAAGATTGAAGAATCTGAGAGTTCCTCGGACCAGTACCCTGTTCAGGAGGGTCGCAGGTTGAAACCACTATGATATCCAGCCCTTCCAGCGGGGCAGAGACTACTGGAAAAGAGTTTTTGTATCCAATGATTTTTTACCAATTTTCAACAATGACACCCACACCCCCTAGCTGAAGGGACCGGAGTCTCAGCCACTTTGCCCTGCCACCTGTTACAGTGGGGACAAAGACTGCTGGTTTGGAAGGAGTTGTTCTGTCTTGTGAAGCAAGGAGAGTTTGTTCTATTTTTTCTATGATTGTGGAAGAGGAGAATTCTCCTACTCTCTATGGCGAAGGAGTACTGGATAGGGGTGTACAGTGGGGGGGTTTTGTGTTTTTGTTTCATGTCATTCTTTGTTTGGATTTAATTTTCAGAATGGTTCATTGGTGGTTTTTTTTTTTTTTTAATTTCCCTAATGATGTGGTTAGTGGGCACTAATACGAAACTAAAAAAAAATGAAATTTCAGCATTTTTTCTTTTGTTTCGTGGTTCCAACAAAATGAAACAAAATAGACAATGTTGTTGACATTGACCCTTTCATTTTAAAAGAATGCACATCCTTAGAACTGGACACTGATTCAGACCAAAGGAATACATCTGGATAAAGTGTACCATGGACAGAGAGACTGTCGCTTTGGGGTGATTTTCCTTCTGCTTTTGTTTATGATTTTTCCAATATTGGCATGGACAATGTTTTTCAAGATCAAGTAAACTCTTTTTGTTGATTTTTGTTGAATACCGCCTCCTGGATCTCTGCTGGATTACTTGGTGTCTTCTCAGGTTATTGAACTCTCCAGCTGTGAGTACAAGTTTGGCAGAGTCTAAGAAGTGGGTGAGATTGAGTGATGCTGTTGAGTATCCCCACTCCCACACTGAGAGCCTTGGAGGTTCTACCCTTTCCCTACCGGTGGAACCCCAGCAACCCAGGATCTACTGGAGTTAAAGAGCAAACAGAAGCCCTGGTCATCGATAGCATCCTGGGAATTGGGTGGCATTTGAATTCAGTCCAGAAAATGAACTAGGGGTTACAGGCCCCTGAACAGGGGCCTAAATGTGCGACTGTGGTGGAGTTTGCTATGGAAAAGGTCTGACGTGTTAGTGATTTTTTTGTGTGAAAAATTCTGACAAAATGGTGTTTTTCCCACCAGAAGAGAGAATGCCAGAAATGCATGGTGGTGCACATGATCTAGACAGTCAACCCTGAATCATCACTCACCAACCACGGAGATGCAACTGATTTCCCCATGCAGTAGAGAAGGACTTTTTAGCATGAGGAGATGATGAAGATATACTGCATGCGAGCCCCAGCCAGCCATGATGTGAGAGCAAGGAACACTGGACAGCAGACACTGAGAGTCCTTTATCATTTACTACTCAGCCTTTACTTCATTGGAGCGGATGGCCAACTTGTTCATATCCCGGGTGCGAGATAGCCCCCAGCCATTGGGCCTGGAGGAGGGCTGGACCACATTGGATGGAGATGCAGTGAATGGCCTATACAGTGGAGCCACCGCTAGTGCTGGTCCGTCATCAGGTGAAAGCTTGTGCCTGATTTATCCAAGAGGACAACTGAGGCTGGCCTTAATTGTGTGGCAGCAGTGTAATGTGCTGAGTTCTGTACCTTCCAGAGGCCACAACCGATTTATTGCTGAGCGGCAATGTTTTTCAAGGCTGATACTAGTATTGGACTGACTTGGACCAAACCAGTTGTAGTGAGTGCAGTTGCCCATGTGGTGGTAGGGACAGACCCTATACTCACCTCCCCAGTGAGGTCTGAGGGGAGTACAGCAAGCGGTGGGGCAAGGAGTAAAACACCTAGAGAGAGACTTGATGCACTAACTGAGGACCCTACTGAAAATGAGCAGGGAAATGATCTGCCTTTTGAACTAATGTTACAACACATGAGCTCCCCCAAGATGATAGTTGAAGAAGTTCTTGAGGGATCTGCCTGTATTGAGAAGGCTATGGCCAATAGTACTTCGCTGCTGGAACATGTGGATGCCATGGTGCGAGAGGCTTTGGCCAATGAAGACAGAATAATGTCATATGGGTGAGCCTCATGGTGCAAACCTGCAGTGAGGCCTGGTCAACTATTTTGAGGATATGGCTGTAACATCTGGTACAGAATCAGAGTTATTCATCAGACAAGGAGTCCACCAGCTTACGATCCTCATGGAGGGGTTGCAGGACTTTAGTGAGTATAACTATGATTCCCGTTAAAAGAATATGGCAGTTTCAGTGGCAGTGTATGGAGGCGGTTTGCAACTATGACCCCCTCATAGCAATCTGTTGGCCATAAGTCTGGAAACTATGCTAGAGTTTTGTCAACAGTGAATAGATTGCTTGTCCTTGTATTCAAGTTCTGGGGTATCAACCAGAGCCTATTCCAGTGCTGCTATGTCCCCTGCCTCTTTCTGTAGCAGGCAGGGCAAAGAACTAACATTGTTGTCAAATGAGGTGGCTGCTCGTATGTCGGAATCCTGAAGTCTGGTAAATGCAGACATTCTTGATCATCCCATATCCTGGGAAGTCCATGACCAGTCGTAAGTGCTCCCCAGCACCCTTGCCATGGAACAAAAGATTAAGCGAGCATCACAAGCTAAGCAACTCGTGTGGAGAAAGACGCAGGCCCTCTTGTACATCATGAACTACATCAAGCAGCATCACGAGGAGTAGATTTGAGAGTACACGGATAAATATGTGATCCAAGACAAAACCGATTATGACTTCATTCGCAGCCACCCAGACTATGTAGTGAGAAGGACAGCACCAAGCGTGAAAGAGCTGAAAGTCGGAAGGAACATTTATAAGCAATTGTGCAGTAATAACGGTGGGATGGGTATTGTGATCAATTCCAGATAGGAGTCTTTGTAAAGAAACCTCACCCGGAGGCCTGAGGGAAATGATGATGAAGAAGGTTTGTAAGTGACACAGAATTAAGTAGCCATTTCTTATTAAGAAAGTGGTGGGAACTCTGCTTATTACTACTAATTCTGTTTACCATATTTTGCAAATGCTGAAAAGAAAATGTGTGTTGAGCTGTTTTCTATATTTGCCTTGTGGCGGGAGGGTGTGTTTTCTCTCTTCTTGTAGAATATCTGCCTTATCCAGCTACAAGCACGTGGTACAAGCCATAGAAGATAGAATGGATGGATGCTACCATGTAATTATTACTTGCATCGTGTGGGTGGGAATGTTTTGGATACGATAGCTGAAACAATTATTATGGAGTTGATTTTGTTGTTATATACAATAATGTTTTGCATGTGATGTGATTATTGCATGCAGTCTAATTACAGATGGTGCCTGAAATGTTTCATTACTTGGCTTTTGTGGGGGAAAGAAAGAAATATTATAAATATGTTTGAAGGAAATGTATTGGTGATAGGTTGTTAATGAATGTGGTGGTTAAGGTATAAAAATATAAATTTCCATAAAAATAGAAAAACTATGAAAACACATTATAAATATTTAAGGTATTCAGTATATTTCTTTTTTACTTTTCTGGTCCTCCTGTAAGTTTTCTGGCCCTCTAGGCCTCCCACCAATTTACCTTTTCAGATCTTGCTCTAAGGTTGCAGGTGAGCCACTTTTTCCCTCTCCTCTAAGGGATAATTAGATCCCTGGTTCCTAACCAAAGGGAGCCACGTCCGCCATTAAATGCGAAGAAGATTTTATGCTGTAACCTTCTGACGGGGATTGCACAAGTGTTTGATGAGGTTTATAAGGACGTTCTTCCTGGCACTTCTCCCCCCCAGGAGATACTTGTGGTATTTCTTGGCACGTTCCCTGCTGCTCTGGTGGAGGGTGGTGCTGCTCCCTGGATTGGGTTTGCTGTGCCAGTGCTCTCTGCCTCTTTGGGTGGAAGAGGCCAGCTGCTCTTCCTTCAGCAGGCCTGCTTGATGTAGTTTTTGTATTAACATGGGTGTTCTTTTAAGCTCTTCCCTGAGGGCTTATAATGGGCTCATGAGATGAGTGTGAAATTGCTTGCTCTGTGTTTTCCACGCAGATAAACTATTTCATAATACTACTCTGATTGTGTTTAATTGTGATATGTTAATGTGTGTGCTTAATGCTGTCCGGTTTCACCATGCTGGCCATGCTTCCCTTGGGTTTGAGTTCCCCTAAGTAGGCATTTGGAATTATTACACCTACATTTGTTATTGTGAATGTCTCTGCACCATTAGAGTGTGTTATTGTATAGTTTATAGATGAAATAAGATACAAAAAAAAGATCTGAATCAGTCTCCTGATCCAAATTTGTTTTATTTTTAATGGGCAGGGGAGAATGTGACAGGGGCTTTGCAACCCACACTAAATAATTAGTGGAATAGATCGAGAAAACTTTAATCAATTGTTTACTCTTTTGAAAAGTACAAGGACCAGAGGACACACAATGAAGTTACTACATAATACATTTTTTTTTACTCAATGCATAATTAAGCTCTGGAATTCATTGCCAGAGGATGTGGTGAAAGCTATTAGTGTAGCTGTGTTTAAAAAAGATTTGGACAAGTCCATAAACCATTATGGACATTATAGCTACCTCTTACAATGTAATTATATGTATTTATCTGATCTTCCTTTTCCTTCTTACTCCAAGTTCTATCTTTCCTTGTTACATGTAACTGCTTTTTCTGCACTATTGTTCAAGTTTTAAGTTTATTTTGCACTCCTGTTTCTTGTGAACCAGCATGATGGGACTATCGTCTTGAATGTTGGTATATAAAAAACTTAAATAAATAAAATAAAAATAAATAAATTATTAAGGTGGTATTGCAGAAATCCACTTTTTATCCCTGGGATAAGCAGCTTGGACTCTTTCTACCTCTTCGGATCCTGCCAGATACTTATAACCTCGCTTGGCCACTGTTGGAAACAGGATACTGGGCCTGATGGACCCTTGGTCTGACCCAGTATGGCATGTTCTTATGTTCTTATGTCCTTATGATCCCTTTTTACACTTTTTGGAGATTTTTGCATCTTGGGGATCCTCTCCTCTATTTTGATCTTCCCCTTTTTGGGATGGGTCTGGCCCTATATCAGATGGGTGAGGAAGAAGACGCTTGAGGAAGAAGCTGTCCTGTGTGACACCATCTTGTGTGAGGAGTTTGGAGGTCTTTCTGGTAGACCTCACGGCTCACCAACTAGAGAAGATTGAAGAAGCTGAGAGTTCCTGGACCTGTACCCTGTTCAGGAGGGCCAGTTACACCTTCCCTGGTAAGGCTGGATTTCGCAGTAGTTTTAACTGGTGTCCAATTAAAGAGGGACAGAGACTACTGGAAGAGAAGCATTTTTGTAAAAGAGAGTTTTTGTATCCAGTGATGTTTTACCAGTTTCTGACAGTCAGGGTCGGTGGAAGCACTAGATGGGCTAGGCGACCGCTTAGATTGCCACAGGTCTGGGGACGACAACGGAATGGCTTCTTCTTTCAACCCATATGGCCTGGAAGAGGAAGTGGTGGATGTGTGTGGGCGGGAAGAAGGAAAGGCCAGGCCATGTCGCTGTGGCCAGAAGCAGCGGAAAAAACGCCGCATTCCCCAAGCTGTCACGGGAAGCAGCAAGATCAGACCCAACCTGCATGGCTTTCGAGCGCAGGAGCAGCAGCAACAATGCAGTCCCACCCTGCAGGAAACAGAGCAGCAGCCTCAAGAAAGATGCAGACTCCTGTCTGCCACGGGGGCTGAAGGAAGATGCTACCGCTGTGTTTCTGATGGGGAGGGAGGGAGGAGTGAGGGAGTAAGAGTGTGTCTGTGTCTATCTATGAGAGAGCATGTGTGTCTGAGAGAATATCTGTGTCTGTGTGTTAGAGCCTGTCTATGTGTGTGTGTGTCTGTGAGAGCATGTCTGTCTGTGTATGTGTGAGAACAGTTCTGTGTCTGTGTGTCTGTGAGAGCCTGTCTGTGGGTGAGAGCATGTCTTTCTGTGATGTGCGAGAGCACGTCTGTGTGTGTGTGTGTGAGAGAGAGAGACAGACAGCATGTGTGTGGGTGTGTCTGTGAGAGCAGTGTGCATGTATGTGTGTGTATACCTGTGTCTGAGAATATGTCTATGTATCTGTGAGAACATATCTTTGTCTGTGTGTGTGTGTGTGTGTGTGTGTGTTAAAGCATATATGTGTGTCTCTGTTTGCGTCTATGAGAGCATGTCTGTGTATGTGTGAAAGCATGTCTGTGTGTGGTTTTTCTATGACAGCATGTCTGTATCTGTGTATGTGAGAGAACATGTCTGTGTGTGTGAGAGAGTGCATCTGTGAAGGTGTGTCTGTGAGAGCATGTCTGCATTTGTGTACATGTGTGTGTGTGTGTGAAAGCATGTCTGTATGTGTGTGTGTGTGTGTGTGTGTGAGAGAGAGAGAGAGAGCATGTTCCGTGATTGAATATGTGTGCATGTATGAGTGAGAGGAGAAAGACTGAGCAGCAAACCCCATCCTCTTCCCTGCTAATGCACGACAATCTCAGGGCATCTGGAAATCAAAAGATCCCAGGTATGGACAGCAAGGGATTTTTTATCGATTTTAAGTATTGGGTGAGATTTGAAATATTTTATTGGTCTTTGGAAAATTTATATGAGTTTTATATTATTGGATGTTATTCTGTTTGTCAGATGTTTTGAAATATTCTTTTTATTAGTATGGTTTACTTCTATTGATGATTTATATTTCCTGAATTTATTGTTTGGTATTTATGAGGAATTTTAATGCTTCTGTTTTTCCATTGTTTCACTGCATACATAGTCTGGCTTGTTGTGGTTTACAGTTCATTTTGGGGTAGATTTTCAGACGAGCGCGAACAGCCTACTTTTGTTTGCGCTCCAGGCGCAAACAAAAGTACGCTGGATTTTAGTAGATACGCACGTAGTCGCGCGTATCGGCTAAAATCCTGGATCGGCGCGCGCAAGGCTATCGATTTCGTATAGCCTGCGCGCGCCGAGCCGCGCAGCCTACCCCCGTTCCCTCCTAGGCCGCTCCGAAATCGGAGCGGCCTAGAAGGGAACTTTCCTTTGCCCTCCCCTCACCTTCCCCTCCCTTCCCCTACCTAACCCACCCGCCCGGCCCTGTCTAAACCCCCATCCTACCTTTGTCGGGGGATTTACGCCTCCCAGAGGGAGGCGTAAATCCCCGCGCACCAGCGGGCCTCCTGCGCGCCGGGCCGCAACCTGGGGGCGGGTACGGAGGGCGCGGCCACGCCCCCGGGCCGTAGCCACGCCCCCGTACCCGCCCCCAAAACGCTGCCAACACGCCCCCACAACGCCGCGCGCTCCGGCCCCGCCCCCGACACGCCTCCCGACATGCCCACTCCGAAAACCCCGGGACTTACGCGAGTCCCGGGGTTCTGCGCGCGCCGGTGAGCCTATGTAAAATAGGCTCACCGGCGCGCAGGGCCCTGCTCGCGTAAATCCGCCCGGTTTTGGGCGGATTTACGCGAGCAGGGCTCTGAAAATCCGCCCCTTTTTGTCTGCATGTTTCTAGTACTACTTTATGGTCACTTTATTCTGCATTTGCTGAGGGTCTGTTTGTATTTTGCACGTGTGACTGAGTTCACATATTCTGCTAGATTCTAGTGTAGGTTCTGTGTAGGGATCTACAGCAGCTTAACTTTTTCTGTTTTCCTAATAGTAGGTGTCCTGGCATTATAGGGCCTGGTGTAATAATTGCAGGTTTGCCTATTCATAAGTAGAGTTATTAGTGTTTGAGTGCTGGCAGTTATTGCCATTTTGGAATGGGAGATTTATTATATTGAAATTGTAATTCATTTTACTTGTGGCTTTCTGAGGGCCAAGCCCATACCCAACACACATTACGATAGCCCTAATACCAAGTCCAAGGGCCTTTTTTTTTACATTTTTGCAGGGTTTTTTCAGCATTGCATGTAAATATGATATTCATGTTGCAAGTGATATTTTTAGCTGAGAAGACTGTAGTAAATGTTTTTGTTCAGGGGGGCGGCAGGCTGTAAGTTTTGCACCAGCCCTATCAACAGTGAGGCCCACACCCCCGAGCTGAGGGGACCGGAGTCTCAACCACTTTGCCCTGCCACCTGTTACAGTGGGGACAAAGACTGCTGGTTTGGAAGGAGTTGTTCTATCTTGTTGTGTAGCGAGGAAAGTTTGTTCTATTTTTCCTATTTTTCTATGATTGTGGAAGAGGAGAATTTTCCTATCCTCTACAGGGAAGGCGTACCGGTTACTGAATCAGACCAGAAGAATACATCTGGGATAAAGTGCACCATGGACAGCCTTGGGGTTCATGATTTTGCAATTTGGCATGGACAATGTTTTTCAAGATCAAGTAAACTCTTTTTGTTGATTTTTTTGAATACCACCTTCTGGCTCTCTGTGCTACCATTTGGCGTCTTCTCAGTCCACTGAACCCTCCAAGGTGTGCACAGATTTGGCAGCGTCTGAGAAACGAGTGAGGGCCCTGGAGGTTATATCTCCCCCCCCCCCCCCCCCCCGTTCAAACCCCGGCACCCCAGGAGCTGCTATGTTCTGGTCATTGAAAGCATCCTGAGAATTCGATCCACAAAATGAACCAGGGGTTGCGCCTTTTTGAGGCTGCATTTAAATCATTACCCCTGATTATCCTACTCATAGCTTTATTAATTTGATCATTTTCCTAATAAATGAAATTTGCAAAGTTCCCTTTGTCCTGTGCGCTTGTCTTGACTGTAAGCTCTTCAGTCACTTTTGTGTTGTACTGTGCTGAGAACATGGAGTGGTGCTAGAGAAGGAATAAGTACTAGTAGTAGTAGTAGTAGTAGTAGTGAGTCAATGTTGTACTGCGCTGAGAGCATGAAGTGGTGCTAGAGAAGGGATAAGTACTAATAGTAGTAGTAGTGAGTCAATGTTGTACAATGTAAGCTGGAAGGATGGAAACTTCCCTTCTGAGGAGGAGATTGGTCTGGGGACCAAGTGCTTCAAACCTGTGGTTTTGAGCTGCGAGGGAAGGTCTGGAGGAAGGTTGTTTATGACCCGCCCCTTACTCAGGGAAGGCTAGAGTACTTGAAACATAAAATCAAACAAATCGTGAGAGAGCAGGGAAACGTGCTGAATCATGGAGCAATAGGCAGGTGTGGCCGGGAAAAGGCTTTTCATTCAGAAAATAGAAAAGAGCACGAGAGAGAGAGAGAGAGAGAGAGAGAGAGAGACAGGGCTGCTGCTGAAATCAGGAAGCAAAGTAAAGCCCCAGTACCAACTGCTCACTTACCACCGCTCTGGGGATCTTGCCATTTAAACCTTTTCTGTTCAACCTCTCTCTATGGTAGGAAGCCAGAATTTCATGCAGCACGAAACTAAAATTAGAGGGGAGAAAGCCTGACCCCAAACATGCAGGAAGCCGAAAAGAAGGTGCTGGATAGCTGAGGCTGCTAGGAAGAATTGCTGGCTGAAGAAAAAGCCTGTAACTTGGACCGTTCCTCTTTGCTTTGAATGCATGGACTGTGGAGAACCTGCCGGAGGGTTTGCAGTTGCAGTAAAGCTGCTTTCAGGCAGGCCAGGGTCCCATGTGTGGTAAATTTACCTGTTTATCACAAATGTTTATATTCTGCCTTTCAAAGACCCCAGGGCAGATGACAACAATATAAAAAAAAAAATACAAAGAAAAACAATAACAGCAAAGAATAAAGATACAAAATATTAAAACAAACAATATCAGCAGAAGATCCCTAAGTAAACTTAAATTAGATTGCGGAGCCTTCAAATTATCCAAAAATTAAAAGCATGCAGAAAAGCTTTGTTATGTGAGGACTTCAACTGCAAAGCCTTCAAAGAAGGAACGACATGTCCTGCAAAGAAGCCATGCAGGAACGCAAGTATGGGGACCACTGCCTTTTCAAACCCTAAAGGCCAAACAGGCAATCTTAAATGTCGAGATCTGTAAAGTACAGGAAGCCAATGGAGCTTGCATAACCCCAGGGGTAATGAGCTCACTGCCCCTGCAGCGTGGCACTCTCTGCCCTGGCACTCTCTGCCCTGCACTCTCTGCCCTGCAGTGCTCTGCCCTGGCACTCTCTGCCCTGCACTCTCTGCCCTGGCACTCTCTGCCCTGGCACTCTCTGCCCTGCAGTGCTCTGCATCAGCTGGAATGGTCGCATCTCGCTCTCAGGTCACCTGACATAGGCGAGACAGAGCGAGTACAGGCAGCGCCGTTTTCAGATCTGAAGGTCGTTAACTGAGGCCGCAATAATCGCAGAGCATGCCAGTTTTGGAGCTCTAGACAGAAGGGCATGCATTGACAGGGTGGACTCCATAATTACACCCACGTTACGCAGCTCTGATTGTAGAATGAAAGATCATCCTTAAGATCCTGCTCAGGCTTTGGTTTATTACTTCTCAGCTAAAAATTTCAATGAATCGCCCGTTTGAGTTATTTGTCAATGTCGACAGATTTCTACAGGAACCTGGTAAAGATTAGTCAGGTGATTATCTCCTCCAGATTTTGCAGATTTTCTTATGTGTAAGAACAATGATACGACTTTATCAGATGTCGTTCGAACAGGGAATTTTTTTACCCTCTAATACTGGGTATGAGGTAAGTTGGGATGAATATCTAAGGTGGAAAACAGAAGAGTGTTCTGGTCGCAGAAGAAAGGTTCTCATTGTGTGTTGGATCCTGGTCCCATGTGGGTCCTTAATTCTTTGAAGGATAAACTTTTAAAGATTCTTTCCCAGCTGCTTAGTACTGGAAACTTTAAAGCAATCAACGATACGACCAGTGAAAAAGAGGATAGCTCTTTCAGCAGGTGACGTTAAAAGTTGCAGACCAATTCTGAATCTAATTTCTTTGGAGAAGCCGTTAGAAAAAAGGGAACTCAAAGAGCTGCAGCGGGGATTTTTACAACAGCGAACTGTGCTGCATGACAAGCAAGGCGGTTTCATAGGAAGTACAGCACAGTTCGGGGAATGATTTTCTATTAAGAATTATAGATTCTGGCACAGCAGTAATAGACGTATCCACCTAACTTAGATGGGACATTCAGCTGCACGGCTATGCAGCTGAATATCCCCGGATAAATTGCTACATAGCCACACCAGATAAGTCTTATCCGTCTTAAGTTTGGACCTGCTATTGAGCTCGAAATCAGGAACCAAGAGAACAATCAATATTTATTATAGGGGCCACATTATGGAATAATCTAGCTGAAGAAGTTCAGAGACTGATTTTAAATTGTTTCGGAAAGCTTTGAAAACTTTATTGTTCAGGGAAGCTTTTTTACAAAAGGAAGCAATTGGATTATTGGAAAGGTTTGTTTACAAATTTGTTTTATTGTTTTATATTTCTTGCTGGAATCTGCTTAGAATGACATGGATCAATATAGGCAGAATACAAAAATGTTAAATAAATAAATAAACTAACCCACAATAATTAGGGTTTGGGTTTTTGTTTTTTTTTGCTGGATTCAGACTAAAATTATTCTGTTTTATCCAAGTATGACTTTCAATAGGATGGAGGTCAATTCTAACACTGCTTTACTCCAGTGTTGCCTCAAAGGGAAAATAAATTGCACATCATCATCAAACATATCTTCTATAAGCAATGCCCAATGACTGCAGTAACTTCCCCAGGAAGGAAGGGAGATTTCAGGATATGGGGGATAGTCTCTTAGATCAAGGGGCAGCAGATAAATATTGAAAGCACAGATCCTTGCAGACCCCCCAGACAGTAAAGGATGAAAGCTGGAGCGTTTCACCACAAACTGCGTCCTGTCTGTGAGGACAGAAGAAAGCCAGGACAGCATCCTGCCTCTGATCCCGCCATCCTGGAAAGAAAGCAGCCCTGAGCCCAGACACCAGCGAGCAGCGCAGGCTTGCACAGACCTCAAGAGGAGCGAGAATGCCAAGCTTATTATCAGACAGGGTCACGGCCTTCACCTCGGAGACCCTCGGGAAGACCCTGGTGCTCACAAGCTTGGGATGCAGAATCCCGACACATTATTACAGGGTCCTCGGCTTTTCCGCGGCTAAGGTCATAGTGTCAGATCCAGGCCCCGGATTTAGCAACTGCCTCCGGTGCCAAATTTCCACAGGCGCTGGAAGGCCGTCGCCGCGGCCATTCCTGAATCCGAGCCCGCTGCCCCGGCGCCGCTAGTCTCCTCCTCGCCTGCGGAGCTTGGCCCCTTGCACGGGTTGAAGCCCCTGCGGGAGGAGGGGGGCAGGGCAGGGCACCGCAGAGCCCCGGTTGCAGCTCCTGACCCGGAGCTGGCACCGTTGGAGAAGAACCAGCCCTGCCGTGACTCGGAGGAAGGGAGGGCATTCTGGTAGGATTTGGGCAGGAGAGATCATTCCCCTCTTCCCACAAGGATAACTCCCGCTCCCCCCCGAGGTCTGAGGTGAGCACCACCTTAATCCAGCCCTGGTCTGCTCCATGGGTTGAGGATGGCCCCTTTAGGCTGAGAATGGAAACCTGTACAAAACCTCATTGGGAGCACAGGAATGTTGTGACCATTGCTAAAGCAGAAGGTTTTAAAAAATCATAAAACAAAAGGAAAAGCTTTGAAATGTTAAACATGGAAGCTCTCACCATTGCACCGTGTCACGGTCTCCCAGAATCTCTTGGATTTCCTCCCTGCATTTTTCCTGGTGCTCCGGGTACATGGCCATGCAGTACAAGATCCAGGAGATGCCACTGGCAGTGGTGTCGTGACCCTCAAACATGAAGGTGTCCACCTCCGCGCGCAGGTCCGCGTCCGAGAGTCCTTCTCCGTTCTCATCCTAAACACAAAACCTCCAAAATTATCAACAGGACACTTCTAACTGCTTTTTTACGTTCCTGCAATAAAATGCCACATTTAACCAAAAAAACATATGGATTGTGTGGGGGGGCCAATAATCAAACTGCTTGCACCGGTGCATATACCTGGCGGGGGAGGGGGGAGTTGCACTAAAAATCTAAGCAAAACTGTTGTGTGCACAGTTTTTCTTTAATTCTACGCCCCAGGAAGAAGAGTCTGCAGCCACTGCCGATGGACAATTTACGACTAAACCTCACTAAACCAGACCAAGAAGATCCCTAAATAAGAAAGCCCCACACTCCTACGATTTCTGCACTTGGTATCCGTGTGGGCAGCCGATCGCTGGTACAAGAGTGAGTGTGCACGTGCAAGCTGACTTCCTCTCCCCCCAAGAATGCCTCTGAAAGTCCGCTCGCTGTGGAAGCCCAGGGCTACTGTTAGCCAGGCCCAGCAGGGCTTTGAAAACTGCTCTCATCCAGTTTCCTCCCCGAGCGACAGGAGGGGTCCACAGGCGTTCGCCCCACTCTGTAACAACTGCACCCTCTGCACGCCAACAGGCTACCAGCCCAAGTGGCAAGTCACTTTGCCGTATTGATAGCCCGTGTCTCGTCCATACCTTAGCGCAGAGAAGAATGTCCAGAAAATCCAAATGTCTCTTCTGCTGGATCTTTTCCAGTTCTTTCTCGTTCCTAAGGATGCGTTTCCTCTGATTTATCACTGCATCTGTGCAGGAGGATGAGAAACGGGCTTTCTTATGTGGTCACAGATAAATAACTTTAGGGGATGTCTCTGGCTTAAGGGGGCTCCTGAGAGCTCACTGCAGGGGCTTCATTGGTGGAAGGTGGGAGGAAATGGTGAAGGTAACATTAATTCTGATACCCGAGGAGACAAGGTCACACAGAGAGAGTCAATGGCAGAGCTGGGATTAGAACTCGGGCACGGGGAGAGACGGAGGCAGGAAAAGGTCTCAGCCTCGCTGGCGTTCCACTGCCGTGCTCTGAGACTGTGAACCCCTTCTTCCTTCCCACCATTGCCTCCTTTTAATGCTGAAATAATCCGTGAAATTATGGCTTGTGCTGGAAATATCAGCAATATTTAGGGATCGACATTTTTTTCCCCAAATATAAAATGTGAAGGGAATGTATGGGGAGTTGATTTTTTTTCTACAAACTTTGGTGGGAGCCTGGGCTGCTGAACCGTCGGTTTCCAGAGGTCACCGCAATGTCCTGGATTTGTATTTATTTATTTTATTTGAACAGTTTTATATACCGTTGTGCGGACAAGGTCCATCTCAACGGTTCACAATTTATGACAGTAAAAAGGGGAAAATAGAAAAAAATACAATTATTGTATTATAAATATCAGTAAAAACTATATTTTGCCCCACTCTGTAACAACTGCACTCTCTGCACGCCAACAGGCTACCAGCCCAAGTGGCAAGTCACTTTGCAGACGAGTAAAGTGAATATAGGAGTCCCTAGGCATTTTTTTTTTTTTTAGCATGTTTTAACCTTTTTACTTATATTGCTTTTACTTTTTAGCCTGTGGAGTTTTCTACAAATGGGCCACGAGCAGCACCACTAAAGGTGTCTGCCCAGTAAGGACCAAACCACAGCAGAGCTTCAGCCCGGTCAGAGCCTGCCCCAGCGCCTCTCACTGCCACGAATGATAAAGGTGGGGGGGAGGGAGTGGGTTTTGCAGCTGAAGGAACCGTGGGCCATCATTTGCTGCTGCCAGAGGTTTTCCCCAGTTAAGCCTCACCCTCCTCCCAGCCACCGCAGTCACAGACCAGAGCTTCTTTTGGACCCCCAGTAAGCCCGCACTCTGCTGAACGACAGCTGGGACCCCCTCCTCACCAGGGGCTGCCAGACACAGGAATAAGAGCCGAGTGCAGAACCTCAGCCTGCTTCTCATGCATGCTGGCCCTCAACCCTGCCCAAAAGGGAGCTTTTCCCTCTCTTCGGACAGCGAAGACAATTTCAGCAGGGCTGCCAGGTAACGTACGGACAGGAAGGAACCAACCTCGCCGGTTTCTGCACCTGCTTTCGTGTTGCTCTCTCAGACCTCACCCTGCCAGCTGATGGTTGATGCCTTCTGCTGTGAGACTGAACTTTGAAAAACTCAGTCACATCTACAAACCTAGCTACCAACCTAACCTGGCTTTATAGAAATGGGAGAGCCATGTCCTATTGTTATTTCAAAAAAAGACTGAAAACCAGAGAACTGAGTCTTCTGTTGTTGCAAAGCGTTGCAAACATGACTGCCCCATGTTGTGCAGAATCGGAGAGCTTAATTCGGAATGATAATCATAAGAGTTTCCCCCACTGTCCTCAGCTCTAATATTCTCCTTCACCAATCTTTCCTGCTACTGCAAAATGTGAATATAAGAAGAAGGCAGGGAAAGCCTTCCACATAGTCCTGCTGACACAGAAGCAGATGGAAACGTTGAAAGCACTTAAAGCTGTAGATACCGAATTTAGCAGGCTTCTGGATGGTCAACCTCCCTTTCCCCTCCTGAGAATCTCAGCAGCCTTCAGACTACAATGTGCTGCCACCTCAGCCTGACAGCGTGGAGTCAATTTGCTCTCCTAAACTGCTGTATTTCAGATTCCCCCTTTTACTTGGACTGGGGAAATGTTCCATCTTTCTTCTCGCCACAGGCTTGCGTTTTGCAGCGAGCAGACGAATGGTGGCTGCTGAGAAAAGGCATTCAGGAAGGGCCATGTTGAGGAGCAGAATACCTGTGTGCTGGTGAGCCAGTCTGCAGGCCTTCCGGAAGCGAAACCCAGGGGGGCTCAAGTGGAAAATGAGATTGCTGTGCAACGGAAACTGGCGAAATCTGTAGTCCACCAGGCAGCAGAGGTCAAAAATAGCTTTGATGTAGGAGTTCTCACTACAGGGAAAGGAACAGAAAAGTTTTTATTACCTACTAAACAATCAGGAAGTTCAGAACTGCAGATGCCACCTATCGGTTCTGCAGCACCGCTACACATTCGGGCCGACGCAAGGTCATGATTGAGCGCCCGCTCTCCTACCGCGCCGATCTACCTCCCCCGGGCGCCCCATGTGATATTTAAATGGGCTGCCGTGGTAAAAAGGAGGCACTGGGGGAAAATTGCGCGTCCCTAGCGGGCACCCAGGAGAGGCGGCTGTCAGTGGGTTAGGAAAAAGGACGCCCAGTTTTATGACAACCTGTGCACAGCCGCGCTCCTTAATTCAGCATCTGCTTTCCTAACCTGACTACCAGTGACATTTTCTTCCCCTTATTCCTTTTTTCTGTTCCTCCAACTTAATATCAACATGACATTAAGTCAGAGGAACCGAAAAAAGGAACAGAAAAGCAGTATTTTCTGCTTTTCTATTAACTTTAGGGGCTCCTGAAGAATTAACGCCGGCTCCGGGGCAGGGCATTAATTTTTCAGAGTAGAAATGTACGCGTCGGGCGCACGTTTTTGTTTTGCATAGGAGGAGGGGGGTAATACCTAATAACCTCATTAACATGAATTTACATGTGATGAGCGCTATTAGCTAGGCGCTGGTTAAGATGTACATTTTGGACTCGCTAATCCCCCCTTATTGCATAAGGGGTTTTGGATGCGCATCCGAAACACGCGCCCAAGCGTGTATAAAGCCGTTTGCTCAGCCGAGCTCGCTATATTGCACTGGCGTGATTTTGCAGAGCCGTGCAGAAGAGGCCTGTTCTTCCTCCGGAGACCTTACAGTCTGTAGAGACAGCATAAATGGGAGGCTTCACAAAATGTATTTGTTACCAATGAAAAACCTGGTTAAAATAGACAAGGCTAGATCCAAGAAGAGCCAGGGTGTAAGATTTAAAAGCAACCTGATGAAAGGTGGGTTTTATAGGGAAGGCTAGAATATGGTCAGAGACCCAGCTCAGGAGGATTCTGCCAGCCCTGTGGTGCAAGGTGAAAAGCACAGAGCCAGGAGGTGGCAATGGAGGAGGAGGAGGGCACAGGTAAGATCAGAGTGCACGAGTTGGGGCATAGAGGAGAACAATTGAGAAGCTGCAGATTGAAGGCTTTTGTATAATAGAAAGATTAAGGGGCACTCCATGAAGTTAGCATGTGGTACATTTAAAACGAATCAGAGAAAGTTCTTTTTTACTCAACGCACAATTAAACTCTGGCATTTGTTGCCAGAGAATGTGGTTCGTGCAGTTAGTATAGCTGTGTTTAAAAAAGGATTGGATAAGTTCTTGGAGGAGAAGTCCATTACCTGCTATTAATTAAGTTGACTTACAAAATAGCCACTGCTATTACTGGCATCAGTAGCATGGGATGGACTTAGTTTTTGGGTACTTGCCAGGTTCTTATGGCCTGGATTGGCCACTGTTGGAAACAGGATGCTGGGCTTGATGGACCCTTGTAGGTGCAGCCTTTTAAGTCTTAGATGATTTGAGATGGACTCTGCACAGCTGTAAAACATAGTCCATGCATAGGTTTTCAAGTTCCCAAGTTGTGCCTTTACTTTTGGAAACTTAAGGCATAGGATTGCAATCTTCAAATGTAACCGGAATCTCTTATATTCCATTCAAGACCATATACAATAAGCTGCAACAAACTCTGCTTCTTCCAGATGATGCAAGAGTGATCCCATTCAAAGTATAGACATCATCTGTTATCACAGACCTCATTCACTTCTTTCCAATCTACAGAGCCAAAGCAATGCATTGATTACATGGATATCCCTGCAACACCTGGGGGGTCAGTTCCTTGATCCCAAGTTTGGCACAACTACAGGACTATCAGGATTTTCAAAGGCAGTGGGGAAACATCCTCCAAGATCCCATAGCTAGGAGCCTGTCTCCAGTAACTGGGGCTCAGCCTCTAGGCTGCAGGTCAGGCACAAGAGTTAAGAGAACTGAGACGTAAAAGAGTTGACTTGATTTAACCAATCTCTTCGTTAGGATAAGCTTCAGCTGCTCCCAGTGAAGCTCCTTAAAACAGTCCTTACTGTTCCAGGGAGGTCCTTACCCCTCCTCAGCTTAGAGACAGCCTTCATCCCCCTCTAAATAGAAACACAGAAATGACGGCAGAAGAAGACCAAACAGTCCATCCAGTCTGCCCTGCAAGCTTTCACGGTTTTTTTTTCCCATACTTATCTTTTTCTCTTATCCCTTGTAAGTGACTTTTTGTTCTATTTCCCTTCCACCCCACCATCGATGTAGTTAGCAATGCTGGAGCTGCATCTAAGTGAAGTATCTAGCTAATTGTTTAGGGGTAGTAACCACCGTCATAGCAAGCTACTCCCACGCATGTTTATCCAGCCTGTGCAACTCAGTCCTTGCTGGTTGTTGTCCGAATATAAATAATCTTTTCATCATTCCCCCTGCCGTTGAAGCAGAGAACTATGCTGGATATCATTGAAAGTGAAGTATCAGGCTAATTTGGTTTGGGGTAGTAACTGCCGTATCAAGAAAGCTACTCCCCTGCTTTTTTGTGGATGCAAATCCTTTTTTTTCCATTTCCTCTTGCCGTTGAAGCATAGAGCAATGTTGGAGTCGCATTAACCGTGTGTATATTTATTTAATTAGGATATTAATCTCCAGGTAGTAGCCATCATTCCTGTAAGCCACCCCCATGCCTCTTCTCTTCATTCACATCCTCTAGACTTTATGGATCCACAGTGTTTATCCCACGCCTCTTTGAAATCCTTCACAGTTTTGGTCTTCACCACGTCCTCCGGAAGGGCATTCCAGGCATCCACCACTCTCTCCGTGAAGAAATACTTCCTGACATTGGTTTTGAGTCTTCCTCCCTGGAGTTTTAAATTGTGACCCCTGGTTCTGCTGATTTTTTTGCAACAGAAAAGGTTTGTCGTTGTCTTTCGATCATTAAAACCTTTCAAGTATCTGAAAGTCTGTATCATATCACCCCTGCTCCTCATTTCCTCCAGGGTATACATATTTAGATTCTTCAATCTCCCCTCATAAGTCATTTGATGAAGACTCTCCACCTTTTCGGTTGCCCTTCTCTGGACCACCTTCATCCTGTCTCTGTCCCTTCGGAGATACGGTCTCCAGAACTGAACACAGTACTCCAGGTGAGGCCTCTAGTGGTTCTCATACTTCCTGGAAGGTACAATACCAAAAGTGCCCACATCACAAGAGTACATGAAACTGGGAAATGCCAGCATGGATCCAGGGTAAACTTAGTAATTGACTACAAGGAGCCTATGAATAGATGAAAGCTGACCTGGAAGTGAATGGGGAGCCAGTGTGGTGACTTGCAATGTGGGGTTGCATGGTCACAGCAGCATTAGAGGAAGATAAGTTGCACAGATGAATGGTTTTATACATTGTGGTGAAGTTAGATGACTTTAGTGCAGGGGTGGCCAACTCTATTCCTCCAGATCCACAAACAGGCATGCTTTTCAGGATATCCAAAATGAATATGCATGAGATCGATTTGCATACAATGGAGGCAGTGCATGCAAATCTTTGTGGATATCATGAAAAACCAGGCCTGTTTTTGGCTCTCAAGAAGAGGAATTGGCCACCTCTGCTTTAGGGGGAAACTTGTGAGGAGCAGGTTGCAGAAATCTTAGTGGGAGGTAAAGAGAATGGATAAGGTTTTTGGTAGGGTGTTCAGAAAGGATGGATTTTAGTGATGTTATAGAGAAAGAAATGGTTCATTTTAGCATTGTTTTGAATGTGTGGAGAGCAGATTGTAAAGTTGAAGATGACCTCAAGACAGAAGCTGAGAGGATTGGGAAGATGACCGTATTATGCACAGAAATAGAAGAAGGGGAAAGGTGATTTGAAAAGAAATACAAAATGTTCTGCCTCGGCCATGTTAAGTTTAAGGTGGTGATGGGATATCCAGGCAGTGATATGAGACAAACAGGTTGAGATTTGGGATTGAATTCTAGGTAACAATTCTGTGCAGAGAGGTAGTTCTGGGAGTTACCAGCAAAAAGATGGTACTGAAAGATATAGGAGGAGATTAAATCACCAAGGAAGAGAGTGTAAAGCAAAACGAGCTGAGGGCTCAGGACAGAGCTCTGGCGCACGTCATCGGATAATGGGATAGCGGTGGAGGAGAATCCCCTAGTGCCTGTGTTTCCCAGCTCTCACCTGGAGGTCCAAGCTAACACGTTGCGCTTTCAGTCTATCCATAAAGAATAAGCATGAGATAGATTTGCATACATTGGAGACCCATGGTATGCAAATCATCTCATGCATATTCATTTTGGCAATCCTGAAACCCTGACTGGTTAGGTGGGCCTCCAGGAGAGGGCTGGGAAACACGCCACTAGGTGAAAGCACTAAAAGTGCAATGAAAAGGTAAGAGAAGAACCAAGAACGCCAAAACTTTTCAACGTGCTCTGGAAAAATGATTTAGACATGAGGATGCAATAAAGAATGTTTGCAGCCATCCTGAGGATACCAGGTTTTAAAAATGTTTTATTTATTATATTCTGCCTTCTGACACTTCAAGTGGATTACATTCAGGTAGGGGGAAAAGGGGAATGGGATTCAGACAGCGACCAACCAGGGCTCCAACTTATAGGGTCTAGAGAAACAAATAAGCATGGGGGTAACTTGCTGGTGCGGCGGTTATTACCCTTAACTATTAATTAACTATTATGCACTATTAATGCAGCTCCATCACTGCTCTCTGCTTCAATGGCAGGGGATAACAGGGAATTGGATTCAGACAGCAACCGAGGGCCCTGACCTTTACGGTTTGGGAAACTGATAAGCATGGGGGTGACCTGCACGGTGCGGCGGATGGAGCTTCCAGACTGGATGGACCACTTGGTCCTTTTCTGCCCTCATTTCCATGTTTCTAAGTTTCTATGTAGGTATTCTAGCTATTTCCCTATCCCCAGAGAGCTCATAATCTCAGGGCCTCATTTTCCTTAGTAAGTCAGGCCCTAAGATGGTACCTGAGATAATGGCGGGTGAAGGGGCTTGCCCAGACTCTCAAGGAGCAACAGCAGGAGTTCAACCCTGGCTTCCCTCCTTCTGCTCTACCCAATAGGCTGCTCCTCCTTCAAATTCAAGCAGACCAAGATATTTTATTAGGCACCTGGTGAAGCCAATTTTCAAAACTTTTCACGCAGGTAAACGTGTGTTTGCCAGTGTAAAACAGGCTCCTGAGATAAGTTTGTGTCTGTAAAACAGAGGGATATTACCGGGAGGCGGGTGGAGGCTGGGGGCATTAACGTGCGCACAAAGATTTCATTCTGCAATCTCCGTGCGTGCTTTTCCCCCATGGATTTGACCCTCCCCACACAGAGAGCAAGTACAAAACCTGCGGGTACTTTTCAGGTCTGATTTTCCCAGGAAACTCCCTGAGGAGTTTCCTTCTGAAAATGCGCATGCAGTTATGCGCAAGACTGAAAGCTCCATGGGGAGCATGGAAATCACCTCATTACTGTATATTCTGCATATCCTGTTTAGTGCACATTCAATACACAAAGTAAAGCTCCAGGAAATCGCAGTCATTAGTGGTTCTGCAGGGCCTGGCAGTGGGTAGTGTAACAAGGAGCCCTCCCCTGGCTCTCCCAGATGCAGTCTCTGGCATTTATTCAATTAGAACTCCTTAGTAACAAAGGCCGGGAGCCTCTGCTGAGTCCCCTTCTCAATTAGCATCTCTAGGATGGCTTTGAAACTTGCCGGGTACTTGCAGCCTGGCTTGGCCACTGTTGGACACAGGATACTGGGCTTGATGGACCCTCGGTCTGACCCAGTAAGGCAGGTTCTTATATCACTTTTGGCATCCTTATCTTAGTTTCCAGTCTCTTTCTCTCTATTATAATGCACACAACATTGCAAGATATTGCTTGAAGAGCATTTCATTAGGACTTCAGCAGTAAGAGGTACTGACCTATTACTCTGGCAGTCGGTGTGGCAGCTGAAGGCGCATTTCATGATGCTGTCCAGGGTCATCAGGCTGACGTGCTGGAAGAGTTCCACTGGCTGGCCGCCCGTGATGAGCTTTTCCCACTTATCCTAAAGCAAAAGGAGAAAGATATGAGAGAGGAATCCTCTGGAGTTCCATTCCCAATGGAAATCCCACCTCCCGCGTCCTCCCGCTGCTGCTTCTCTGTTCAAACGTCAGGCCAGTCATGAAGCCATGGCCCATGTTCAGCAAGCTGCTGAGATTCTCCCTGGTGCATGCATGCAAATGAAATATAAAAAGCCACCATCGTAGGGCCCGGGTCCTGATGTTAGTCTGGCTCTAAAGAACTAGCGACCTACTCTCTTATGGAAGGTTGTGGTTGAATATAAAACCTGTGCATTTTCTTTGCTACTGTAGAGAAAGATGGAAGCTTTGGCTTCATCAAGGAGTAATAATGATCTCTCTATATCAGTCTGTTCTTGCTCTTGCAAATGCAGAATGTGAGTTATTTTATTTCATTTTATACCTCGCCCTTCTATGAACACCCAGTTAAAAAATAACACAGCACTACTGAAGGGCAATAAAGCAATGCACCTACTACATAACCACAACAAGACATCAGCAGCTGAACTGGACTGAACTTACCAGGGGACAGAGGTACAAATTAATACGTTTTCTAAAAAGTGCCTTAAAATCAGCAAGTCAACGTCTCATTTGTTCCAAAGGAAGAAGAAAGCCTTCGACCAGATGTGTTTAAAAATCCTGAAATATGAAACAGAAGATCAGTAATAGTCCTCACCAGCATGACATTGGTGGAGTCGGACATCAGCTTGACGTAAGGTTTCAGGACGTCGTAGTGAAAGCCCGAAGTCAGCAGCTTGCGGTGCTGGAACCACTTTTGCCCGGAGAGGAGCAATAATCCTTTCCCTGTCGGGGGACAGCAAAATCAAACATCTGGCCACTTCGCTTGATGTAAGTGAGAGCTGAACTGCATTCCCACACCTGCCTTCCGCTCCCTGGACTGGCTGGGGATGAGGATGCTGCAAAGGCAGAATTCTGGGCCCTGATAAGAAAGGAGTCTCAGCCACTGTACAATGGGGACAAGACTTGGGGTACACACACACGCACTAGGTTACGGAAACAACCACAGTCTGAACAACAGCTGGACTAGACGAGGGCAAGAGGAAGTTAATAAAAGAGGAAAAGGTAAGGGTAATGAAGGCTAACAGAGGTCGGTTCTGATTGAACTGGAAACTCAAAAGAACAGAAGTATATATTGTTGGGCTGAAAGGTAACCCCTAAGAATGTTTCCAGTATAAAGTCATAGGTGCAAGGCCTCTCTCCCTAGCTAAATTGTCCTTAGAATTCAGGTGAGAGAGTAGTTTGCACACTATCCCTTGCAGGGACCTCCACAGAGGTTTGCCTGGATTGCTCAGCCGGCTCCCATCAGAGCAGGCAGTGCCCGAGCAGCAGTGCGGCCTTGTTTCGGCTTTTGAGTTGGAGTTTTGAGAGGAGGAAGCTGGTGGCAGTGGTCACCATTTTTAGGCCGCACAGACTCTGCCCCGGAGTGGCCGTTACCCCCAGGTCTGGAAGGGATCGCCTTGCTGAGAGTGAGTGGAAGAGAAGGTTTTTGAGAGAGTTTTGTTTTTTTTTTAAACAGAGTTTTGTGGAGCCCGCTCCTGCCTCAGAAGGAATTTCACCCCTGCCTGCTGGAGGTCAGGTTAAGGTGTTGTGATCCCCTTCTGATGAGCTAAGGAGGGACAGCAGTGTCTGTTATGAGTTTTCTTCCTGTTGCTTTGTGAGGAATTTTTACCACCAGGGTTTGCCCACTGAGAAGGAGAAAAGCTTTTGGATTTTTGGACCTTGTTGGACTTTCTACCACCAAAGGACAAGGGCTTAACATCAGAGAGAGAGAGAGAGATAAGGAGACCCCAGTCCCTACCGGAAGCCCACATTCTACCACTACAGAGTGTTGGGTTTCTGCCGAGTGCCCTGCCACCTAAGCAACGCTGGCAGCTGATAGAAAAGAAACACACTTGTGGACAGTTTCATTTTAGTGAGAAGCTCGGCTGCAGAAATTCTGTTGCTAATTGGACTTGAAGTGTTTTTGGTTGCAGTAAATTTATTTTTTGGAACATCCCACCAGAGTGTCCAGCATCTTCTTTAATAGTCAGAGAGCAGGGACATCCTAAGCGGTGAGTACTGTTGAGAAAGAAACCGAGAGACTGATGTTGATGAGCATCCCTGTGAGGCTCGGGCCCGGGAAGCTGAAATCTCCCCCTGCCACCCCGGGGCCTGCAGTGGACGGAGTGGATCGAGAGTGGAGAAAGACAGAGTTTGGGAGAAATGTGAGCCCTTGTATTCCGGATAGGTCCCCGAAGACGGGGGTTACACAGGTATCGCAGCAGAATTTACCCATTCCCTCCACCGGCTTCCCTCACATGTAACCCGGCTTCGCTTGGATCGCATCTCGCAAGGTCACACTGCCACAGTCCACTTGCCAGAGCAGCAGAGTGGCTGTTCCTGCCCGCGATGCTTTCCCTGGGACTCTCGTAGACAACTTGCAGGAATCTATTGCGCTCGGCGCACAGAGACATGCGGTAGTGGCTTTTCTTTGGTGAGCCAAATTGCTTAAATTGTGTGCCACATCCTTAAACACCCAGGCTGCCACCGATAAGCATTTCATGCTCTTATCGTGCCCCTGAAATGTTCTCGCCATCACTTGTGTTCAAGAAGGGAGATGAGACATGACGGTGCTTACCAATCCAGGGATCCAAGAAGTCGTACGTCCAGGACTTGGGATCTGCAGAGTCCAACACATATGTACTGTAAACATGTTCAAACCATACATGTACTGTAACACACGTAAGCGTTCACTGTAATAAACTCTCTCGGGTCAAGATTTCTTTACTGCCCAAGCCCAGCACCAGGTCTCAGCTGAAAGAGCCCAGAGGCTGCATCAGAGGAGATCAGTGCTTTGCACGGAAGCGTTTGAATTGCCTGATAACCAGCCACCCCCCGCTCTCCTGAGCTTTAAATGGCTTTGCAAAGGCAAATAATTGAATGCATTTTATGGATTCGGGCTTCAGACCTTACCTGTTCTGCCAAACACAGCCTTAGCGTAGTCAGGGTGAGCAATGAAGAAATCACAGGTGAAATTGCCAAACCAGATGGGGAATCCATAGGGATATTTCTGTGCCCAGGCGGCAATCGTGTCTAAATCAGTCCCATCCATGCGAAACTAGGGTGATGGTTAGAAAGGAGAGCAGAGTGTAAGAGCAGAACGGGCTCTCCTAGGCAGATTCACACTTTAAGTAGACTGCCGTCCGCAACAATCCTGCCTGTCATAACCGCGCTGCCGGGAAACATGGCCAGGAAGGGATTCCATCACCCCACCGCCCCTCCGACTCAGGCAAAGAAGATTCCCAGTCCTGCTGCCTGGAGAAGCCTATTAGAAGAGGATTTCCCTTCCTGCTACCCCTACCCCCTAAAGACAGAGACAGCAGGAGGACTCCCAGTTCTGGCGCTCTGCTGCCCCACTAACCCTGCATCCTGCTGAACCTGCTACAGGTTCCCCTTCCTGGCACCTGCTGTTCCTCTGACCCTACCATCGGCAGGAGGTGGATTCCCCTTCCTGTTACGCTGCTGCCCTGCCCCTCTGACTGTACCATCTAGAGACAGTGCTATATTGAGGACGCCCTCTTCAAACACTCAAACTGTCCCTCCAGCCCTATTTTCTGGAGATCCTACCATAAGACGTTGCCATACTGGGTCAGACCAAGGGTCCATCAAGCCCAGCATCCTGTTTCCAACAGTGGCCAATCCAGGCTGCAAGTACCTGGTAAGCACCCAAACATTAAAAACATCTCAACCTACTGTTGCTTATTAATTAATAGCAGTTTATGGATTTTTCCTCTAGGAACTTATCCAAACCTTTTTTTAAACCCAGTTACACTAATTGCTGTAACCACATCCTCTTGCAATGAATGCCAGAGCTTAACTATGCGCTAAGGGGCAGATTTTAAAAGGGCTACGCGCGTAATATACACGTGTAACCCTTTTAAACCCGCTCCTGCACGCGCCGAGCCTATTTTGCTTAGGCCCGGTGACGCGCAAGCCCCGGGACACGCGTATGTCCGGGGCTTGAAAAAGGGGGCGGGGCGTGGGCAGTCTGGGGGTGGAGCGGTCTGGAGGCAGAGCGGGGCGGGGCCGGGGCCTCCAGGCACAGCGGCCATTTGCTGCTGTGCCCGGGATCGCGGGCCGGCTGACGGCTGGCGCGTGCAACCTACGCCTGCCTGGAGGCAGGCGCAACTTCTAGGTTAAAGGTAAGGGGAATTTAGGTAGGGCTGGGGGCGGGTTAGGGAGGGGAAGGTGGGGGGGGCGGAGGGAATGGAGGAAGGCTGTGCGGCTCGGCGCGCGCAAGTTGCACAATTCTGCACCCCCTTGCATGCACCAACCCTGAATTATATAACATGCGTATGGCTGCGCGCGTATGTTATAAAATCGGGCGTACATTTGTGTACGCCGGGTTGTGCGCACAAATGTACGCCTGCACGTATCTCTTAAAATCCAGCCCTAAGTGAAAAATAATTTTTCTTCGATTTGTTTTAAATGAGCTATATGCTAACTTCATGGAGTGCCCCCTGGTCCTTCTATTATCTGAGAGAGTAAATAATTGATTTACATTAACTTGTTCAAGTCCTTTCATGATTTTGTAGACCTCTGTCATATCCCTCTCAGTCATCTCTTCTCCAAGCTGAAAAGTCCTAACCTCTTTAGTCTTTCCTCATAGGGGAGCTGTTCTATTCCCCTTACCATTTTGGTCGCCCTTCTCTGTACGTTCTCCATCGCAATTATATCTTTTTTGAGATGCGGTGACCAGAATTGTACACAGCATTCAAGGTGCGGTCTCACCATGGAGCGATACAGAGGCATTATGACATTTTCCGTTTTATTCACCATTCCCTTTCTAATAATTCCCAACATTCAGTTTGCTTTTTTGACTGCTGCAGCACACTGTACCGACGATTTCAATTTATTATCCACTATGATGCCTAGATCTCTTTCCTGGGTGGTAGCTCCTAATATGGAACCTAACATCGTGTAACTACAGCAAGGGTTATTTGTCCCTATATGCAACACCTTGCACTTGTCCACATTAAATTTCATCTGCCATTTGGAAACCCGTTCCTCCAGTCTCGCAAGGTCTTCCTGCAATTTATCACAATCTGCTTGAAATGTAACTACTCTGCATAATTTTGTATCATCCGCAAATTTGATTATCTCACTCGTCGTATTTCTTTCCAGTCATGGAATCCTGCTGCTCCTCTGACCCTGCAGCCTGGAGATCCTGCCTAGAGAGGATTCCCAGTCCAGGCGCTCTGCTCTGCTGTACACTGACCTTCATAAATATAATAATTATATCAAATATTTATAGCATTGAAATCTCTTTCTTTTCACATTTTCCTTTCAGATCTTCTACACTGCATATTTTTTAACAGCTCAACAAATAAAAAGGAGCTAAGCTTACATCTTCTAGCCTGAAATAATACAGTTGGCTGAGACTGTGACCACTGAATGACACAAGCTGAGTAGCCCCAGACCATTCTTGTGCACTACAAGTAGTATCCCCTGCATCCGTGTAGCAGAGTACAGCCCCTCAGAAGAGGTCAAGCCAAGGATACCAGAGACTATAGAAAAACCAGCTTCCACCCACGCTTTAGTGCACTTTGTGACATTATGTCAATGAAAAGAATAATTTGAGAGGCACATGATCTTGGTCACAAAATCTTTTGTGGTCTGGAATCCGGTTTTATTAAAAGTTTATGATTGTAAAAAAAAGGTAAATCTGATGTGATGGATGCATCAGTAGCTTCTGACATCACAAGGGCAATGTTCATAGGCATTTTCCTTGATGACAATCAAGGTAAATGCAAACTTCCCTCTTGAGATGCATCTGAATGTTTATGTGGCCTTCTTCTGCATTTGCATATTTATCCACAATAAAAAGAGGCATTCCTGGGGCCAGCCCAGGGGCTCAGGTGGCAAGCACTGTATACAACTATGCAGAAGGCCCCCAGCTTGATCCCAAAGTTGGTTCTTCTGCTGCCCAGGTCAACTAAGGTTGGCTCTGCTGTAGAGCAGCGATGCTCAGACAAGTCCCTGTGTCCTCCACCAGTTGGGCTTTCAGGATATCTCTAATAAATATGCTTGGGAAATGCCTCCCATGTATACAAATATTTCTCATTCATATTCATTAGGGATATCCTGAAAACCCAGCTGGCTTGAGCACTTGTGCATATAGACACAACGTTCACAACCTCCAGAGAGGAGGAGGAAATCACATTCATTGGTTTAATTTGTTCAACTTTATAAATGACTTTTCTCATTTGGTAAATCAAAGTGATGTACAGAGTAATCTAGAAAATAACAGATTCAAAACAAATAAAAAATAACAAATTAAACAGGTAAAATAACCACATACAAGTAAAAGAGGGCGCAATATCAAGTAATAACAGTAGGGACTAGAGTCACTGCTTCAGGCTGGACTTAGGGGCCATAACTGCAGGGTTCCAGAAGGAGCCCTGGTGCCCGGCCCCCGACCCATCACCGCAATGAGCAGACGAGGCGGACCTATAACAGGGGGAAATGAATGCCCCGACTGCTTGTGGCACCAGATCCCAGTCCTGGTTCTGATTACGCTGGAAGCCCAGAAGGAAGTTGCCAGGTCAAGAAGAGCGGTGTCCTGTGGGCGTGCTTAGGTCAGGGAAGGCGTGGGATTTTCAAACGTGAGCAGGCTGCCCTTGTCAGCTTCTGCTGCCCATGCCAAGAGCAGGTGCAGACAGAGTACAGGGGTGCCCACAGCTTGCAGTGATTCGTTTTCAGAGAGAAACAATTAAAGGTGGGTTCCCTGGGAAAACGTCCCTATAGGGCCCGGCCCAGGTAGTATTAACTTCTCCTCCCAAAAAGAACCCTAAACTGCATCGTTTTTAAGCAAATGCACCACAGCCTCCCCAAACTGGTTCTCTCCCTGCCCATCTCTGTGCACCTGAACCTGTAATTTGACTGCATTGTAATCTGATAGGACTCTGTACCCGTTTCCCCCGGTTGTATAACCTAAGGAAATATCAGTAAAAGGAGCATTAAATAAAGGGGGGAAACACCCCCCACCGAACGGCAGCTCCCCAGCACGGAGTCTGTAGATGTGAAGTACATGAGCTTTGGCAGGTCCCGAGTTTCCCCGGGTGGACGCTGCCAGGTGCCCTGAATTGCAGGGCTGGTGGCACTGCCGGACGGAGGGCGTGAAGCCCACTTTCCCCTTACCTCGTGGGCATTGCCGAAGAGCCAGTGGCGAGGGGGCCCCGGGAAGGGAGCCAGGGCTCTCAGTTGCCCCTGCCTTCGGCTGCAGAGCGCGATCAGCTTCCCCAGCGCGGCCAGCAAGCCCAGCAGGAGGGCGAGCTGCAGCAGCTGGCAGGGCTCCAGAGGGGGCCAGGAGGGGCTCGGCTGCCTCTCTCGCCCCGAGTCCATGGCTCTGCAGCTCCGAGCCGCACCAAACGCCGTCTGCAGCCGAGCAGCCAAGCCCTCCACGCCCCGAGCTCCGCGGGCACACCCACATTTCCAGTCCCCCACTTAGGCGGGCAGCCAGAGCTGGCACCCAACCAGCTTCCGTCTCTTCTCGCAGGGAAGGGAGATACAAAGGCTGCATTTTCGGTCTCACCGTTTCGCTGGTGATATTCGGCTCCCTGATCAGGTTACAGCCCAAAAAAAATGAGCAATCATGAAGCAGGGTTTGTAGTAAATTACAAATTCATCGAGGATAACTTTCAGACAACTTGAGCGTCTATGTGGCCGAGCAGAGAACTACTAGGGCATTTTCCAACCTGTGTGTATCAGGTAAGGGCAGATTATAAAATACATGTATGTCCTACCCCCCAAAACACAAATACTTTCAATGCATTGAAAACTTGTGCTTTTCCCACCTATTTTATACACATATGCAGGAATATTTTCTGTGTGAAAAAATACGACTTCCTTTTTACGCCTGTAGGTTGGCACACCTAACTGAAATTACCACTTCTCATTCGTCAGCCAGTCCTTCTCCAGGTCATAACGACCCTCCTAGTTCTTCAGCCTCAGTTCCCCCAGGCCTCCCACCCAACCAATAAATGTCAACAGGCCCCTCTAATATCAATTGCCTGAGGTAATTAGCAGCTGCAAAATTTCAGGAATAAGACAAAGTTACCACATGTACTCGCATAAGTCTCTTATAAAATAGCAACTTACACGCATAAATCTAGGCCCCCACCCTGGAACACCCCTTTCTTACCCGTGTAGATGTGCCCACAAAAGCAAAAATACACGTGCACGCAAATACAGGCTACTTACCACGTGTAGACTCATTTTAATGCGTGCAATGCTTTGAAAAGTCCCCTCATTATGTTTAAATCTAACTAAGACTGATGGGATAGGAGGCGATGTCCTTTCGTGGATTACAAACTGGTTAAAAGACAGGAAACAGAGAGTAGGATTAAATGGTCAATTTTCTCGGTGGAAAAGGGTAAACAGTGGAGTGTCTCAGGGATCTGTACTAGGACCGGTGCTTTTCAATATATATATAAATGATCTGGAAAGGAATACGATGAGTGAGGTTATCAAATTTGCGGATGATACAAAATTATGCAGAGTAGTTAAATCTCAAGTGGATTGTGATACATTACAGGAGGACCTTGTGAGACTGGAAGATTGGGCATCCAAATGGCAGATGAAATTTAATGTGGACAAGTGCAAGGTGATGCACATAGGGAAAAATAACCCTTGCTGTAGTTACACAATCGGGCCAATGCAGTAAAAGTTGCGGGAGAGCGGGCGAGCGGTAAAAAGAGGCGCTAGGGACACTAGCGCGTCCCTAGCGCCTCTTTTTTGACAGGAGCAGCGGCTGTCAGCGAGTTTGACAGTCGACGCTCAATTTTGCCGGCATCGGCGCTCAAACCCACTGTCAGCCACGGGTTCGGAAACCGGACGCCGGCAAAATTGAGCGTCCGGTTTTCAACCCGCGAGCCGCGGGCCCATTTTAAATTTTTTTTTTTAAACTTTTTTTTAACTTTTGGTACCTCCGACTTAATATCGCCATGATATTAAGTCGGAGGGTGTACAGAAAAGCAGTTTTTACTGCTTGATAGACCCTTGGTCTGACCCAGCATGGCAATTTCTCTTATGTTCTTATGTTGGTGTGTTGGAGCTTAGAAAGCTATCGGGGACTAAGATGGATATGTCACAGTAGCCAGAGACATCTCGGTGCCATCCAACAAGTAAGCTACATGGGTTACGCTCTGCCGAAGCTTTCTGGCCTGGCTCCATTATTTAGCCCGGATTCCGTCTCTGCATTATAATTTAAGTGATTTTTTTTTTCACTTACAATTGCAGTTAATCCTTTTGACCTGCATGGATTCCTGTATAGAGAGTTTGAAATCTGAAAATGTCTGCCCTAGTTATTGTGTTAGGAGCTTGGCAGTTCTGATTCCTTCCTGGCTGTAGGTAATCCCCACTGCATTACCTCTAAGATAATCTATTTTCTTTTCAGAATTGTCAGGCAGATCCTTCCTTACCTTAGTGGACCTGATTGTGCCCCTGAGGAATGAGGATGACGGAGACAGCACCCTAGTTGGTAAGGAGCAATCTTGTTTTAAATTCAGCCAACTGCCAATGAAGTCCAGTCAGGACCTCTTTGTCGGTGACTCCGGAAGGTGAAGGTATCTCTGGCTCAGAGGTCACTAGAGATCTGGGGATCTTCTTTGATTCCAAATTTAAGATGGAAACGCAGGTGGCTACGGCAGTTTGCTCTTCCTTTTTCATAAAACGACAATAGCTGAGAAAATTGTGGCTTTTTTTTTTTTAAGATCTTGGGTCATGCAGAGCTGCGACTTACCGTGTAGCCTATGCATGGACCTTTCTGAGTGGCTTCCATGCAGGCTACAGATTGTAATAAATGTTGCCGCTCGGATGGCATCGGGGATGCTCAAGGTTATGCTTTGTTCTCTGCACCGGCTGCCCATTGCAGCTCGGATACAATTTAAGATCTTAGTATTGGTGTTCGGAGTAACGAGAGATAATGGGCTGCTTTATTTGATTGAGAAACTGAATTCCTACTGCCCGCATCGTGTGGTTAAAGATCTAGTCGGGGGGTGGCGGCTTTGTTGCAGACACCGTCAGCTAGGGCTGTACGGAAAAGCTAGATTAGAAAGAGGACTTTTTTCTGGGTTGGCTCCAACCTTACGGAATAAGCTTCCGTTAGACACTGGACCGGAGCTCCCTCGCCATTTGAAAGAAGATGAAAACCTGGCTGTTCCCAGAACCCCGGCTGGCGGTGCTGTCTGAATACAAGAGCTTCGCTCCGGGGGCCGCTGCCGTCCCGGTACTCCGGCACTCTGATACTCTCTGATACTTTGAGGTGCTTGAGCTGGAGCGGGAGGTAGCATCATTTTATTGTGTGATTTGGTTTTTAGTTGAGTTCGGTGTTTCAATGGAGTGCGGGTTAATGGGATGTGATTTCCTGCTTGTGTACATTGCTTTCCACAGCTTTTCTTTTGGTACAGAAATTAATTATAATAAATAATAAATACTGATTTGAAAAGAATAATGCCGCTGATGGATCATTTCTTCACTGGACTATTGTATTGCCCCGCTAGCAGGGCCTCCAGCAAAATCTGTGGCAAGAATTCAGGTTTTGCAGAGCAATGCATCTTGATTTATGACTGGTTCTGAGATTAGGGATGATGTTACTCCGATTGCATTTGGACTTCATTCGCTTCCTATGCATGGCGGCGTATCCAGTATAAAAACCTTCTCGTACTTTTCAGAGATCTTTATCCGTTGGGTCTTCTCTCTCTTAGGAAGCCATCTAGACAAGGACGATGCCCTCGGACTGCCCTTCTCGCTGTGCCCTCCTCTGAGATCTGTCTGCTTAGTGCATAGGAAGCTACCTGCCTTCTCATGTTACCTGTCAGCTTTCTGGAATATTCTACCAAGTGCCAACAGAAATTAGACCGTTACAGAACATTTCCCAGTTAAAAAAAAAAAAAAGCCATTAAAACTTAGATTTTTCAGCAGGAATATTGGGACTTGATTGACTCAAATGCTTGTAATATATTTTGATTTTACTTCATTCTGTGGAAATTTTGTTTTTAGATTATTTTACTTCGGCACAGCATTTTTTTTTGTTTGAGGCTGATTAATTCTTTTTTTTTTCTAATTATGTGTTATTTTTGCCTGGAGTATACAGTGCCATGCAGTCAGGGCCTACAAGGGACTCAGCTTATTCCCTGCCCTCAGGCGACAACATTTTGGGAGCGGCAGCAAGTGATTCCTCCACTTCTAAAAAAATAACCCCTGTGGCGGCCACCTCTCTCTTTTTAATTCTTACCCCGCCACTGAGGCTGCCACGGGATGACATGCTGGTGGGGTTCCCACTCCCTGCCAGCTTTAAGAAGGTCCCCTTGCTGGTGGGATTACCACGCCCCGTGAGCACAAAGGTCCCCACGGAGGTGTGAAACAAAGATATGCTGGCGAGGTTCCCACTCCCCGCTAGCACTAAAAGGGCCCCTGTGATGGTGTGGAAAGATGTGCTGGCAGGGTTCTCACTCCCCGCCAGCATTAAGAACGTCTCTGGGGCGTGGAATGATGATGTGCTGACTGGGTTCCCAGTCCCCGCCTTCACAGTGGAAGAAAAAACCCTTTGAGACCGCTGGTATTTCTCCTGCTGCCGGCGGCCAAAGAAGAGTGATAGGTCCAGCGTGTGCCTGTGTGTGTAATATATGAGAGAATGTATGTAAGAGTGCCTTTGTGTGTGAGAAAGTGACTGCCACTGCCTGTATGTTCACGAGAGACTTATGTGAAAGAGTGCCTCTGTATGAGAAAGTGATTGCCTGTTTGTGTGTGGGTGTGCGCCTGTGAGAGAGTGCTGTGAGAGTGCCTGTGAGAGAGTGCTTCTGTGTGTGAAAAAGTGACTGCCTGTGTGTGCCTATGTGAGAGAGAGTGCTTGTTTAAGAGTGCCTGTATGAGTGTGTGTGTGAGAATGTGGTGCGGAATGATGACATGCTGGTGGAGTTCCCATTCCTGCCAGTAACAGGGAAGACCCCATGATGGCGCAGAACAATGACATGCTGGCGAGGTTCCCATTCCCATTCCCCCCCCCCCCAGGCAGAAGAAGAGGCCCTGCAGGGCCACCGGTAGCCAAAGAAGACACCCTGCAGACCACTGGCATTTCCCTTGCAGGCAGCAGCCGAAGAAGAGTGAGAGGTTCAGAGAATGTGTGTGTGTGTGTGTGTGTGTGTGTGAGAGAGAGAGAGAGAGAGAGAGTGCCTATGTATGTGAGAGAGTGCCTTTATGTGTGTGTAGAGACAGCGAGATTGCAGTTTGTGCACCTTCCTCGGGGAACAGTAACAGGCAGCCAACCTAGATTCTGAGACCCTGCCTGGATCCATCCTGACCACAATGTAAGAAAAATATTTTTATTATTGGGTGAAGAGGTAGAAGATACAAAAGACCATGTGTTAACCAGAGAGCCTGTTTGTGTCAGTGAGCATGTGTCAGAGTCAGCCTGTGTAAGGAAACATGTGTTAGAGAGAGAGAGCCTGTGTATCAGTGAGCCTGTGTACGAGGAAGCATGTGTCTGAGCGAGAAAGTGAACCTGTAAGGGAGCATATATGTGAGCGAGAGAGAGAATATGTGAGTCAGTGAGCCTGTAAGGGAGCATGTGTGTGAGAAAGAGAGAACATGCGAGTGAGGGAGCATGTGTGTGAGGGTGAGAGTCAAGGAGCATAAGTGTGAGCATGAGAGAGAGCCTGTGTGTGAGTCAGTGAGCATGAGTGTCAGGAAGTCTGGACATGAGTCAGTGAACCTGTGAAAGGGAGCTTATGTGTGAGCAAGAGAGTGGGTGCTTGTGAGTGAGCTTATATGAGAGTGAGTGTGTATGAGAATGAACATGTGTGTTAGAGTGTATATAAGAGAGAGAGGAAAAGGTTTGCATGCACCTCCACCCCCGACTAATCTACAACAATCTGAAATGAAAAGTTTTCAGGTATGAAGAGTGGGGTAATTTTTTCATCCTTATTTTAATTATTGGATGGTGTTGAGGAATCTGCTGTTGCAAAATGTTTTATTGGTGTTTGGGAAATTTTTAAAAAATTTTATATGTGTTTTAAATTATTGGATGCTCTATTCATCAATTTTGAAATATTTATTCTTTTTGTTAGTATGCATTTACTATTATGATTGATGCTTTATATTTCTTGATTTCTTGATAAAGGTTCCGGCTTGTTGAAGTTTCCATTACAGTTTTTCTCTGCGTGTGTTGCGGTTGGCTGGCCTGGACAAAGGGAAGACCATTTGGGGAGTGCCATGAGATGGCAGGTCAGGGCTAGGGCTGGTCTTTCTCCTAGCCAGTCCCCACCTCCACAGGTTGAGCCCTTGGGATCTGGGGGCCAGTAAGGATTTGCAGCGGCCATGGTGCATCTTGGTGAGTCCTGGCAAGGGTAGGAGCTGATACTGGTGCAAAGTGCTGGTAAGGACTGGAACAGGATCTTGAATGCAGGCAAGGACTGGAACAGGATCTTGAGTGCAGGCAAGAAGGAACTGAGGCTAGAGTGCAGGCAAGACAGAACAGGGACAGGACTGATAAGGACAAGACACACAGAACAAGGAACACAGAACTTAAGGCCCGAAGGCACACTGGGCTAAGGAACCATGGAAAAGCCATAGAGCAGGGAAGGCCTAGACAGGCCACAGAACTAGAAAAGGCCTAGGTAGGCCACAAGGCAAGGAGTGAGAAAGCCGAATAGCCACATGGCAAAGCAAGGGGGTCAGGGCAAGGAACCAAGGCAGACTCATTGTGAAGACATCAAAGCAGGGAACAGGCAGGGTTAGGTAGGGCTGAGGCTTGGTTGTGGTGCAGGCAAGGAGGAGGAGCTCGGCAAGGCTGCGGAGCAGGCGCACTGAGGACTCCGGGGGGCGAGGAGGCTGCACCACAGGCTGAGCAGTGAGGTGCTGACTTGGATAGCATGGCACGGAACTCTGAGGAGACCTCTGCTGGCGGGGAGGCGTCATGGTCAGGGTGCCATGCAAAGCAGCTGAAATCACAACAGCATGTCTCTGGTTATACTCGCTGATCTCATTGTTTTGTATTCGGTGAGGGTCTGTCTCTGTTTTGCGTCTGACCGAGATGAGATATTCCGCCAGCACATAGTTTCTGTGTAAGGATCTATAGCGGCTTGGCTTTGTCTGATTTCCTACCAGGAGGTGTATTGGTGTTTTAAGACCAAGTATAATATTTGCAATGTTGCCTTTCCATAGGTAGAATTTTAACTATTTGAGTGCTGGCAGTTGGTGCTGTTTTGGTATAGAGAGCTGCTATATTGTAATTGTAATTCAGTTTACTCATGGCCTTGAGGACTAAGCTCACACCCAGTCTACATTATAATAGGCCCTAATGCCATAAGGGCTCCAGTGTCTTTTTTTTTTTTTTTTTTTTTGCAGGGTGTTTTTGGTTTATATAAATACAATATACATCTTGTAAGTGATGGTTTTTTGCCTCAGAAAAATGTCCTTTTACATGTAAATCTGTTGTTCTATCTGCATAATTTGTTATTTTGTGTGTCGGAGGGGGAGGGTGCAAGGCTATGAGGTTTGCTAGGGACTCCTAATACTTTTGCACCAACTCAGGCTGCATTGGTTCCATGTGGCGCTGGTACTGCTTTGGGACTGAGGTCCCCAGACTTGGCCAAGGGTTGGGGAGGGGGGGGGGGGGGGGGAGTCAGGGAATGTGATGATGCCTGATAGTTGCGGGGGCTGGGGGGGGAGTGGTGTTTTGCATTTACTGAATCCCCTACCTTGAATGTCACCGCACACCACTGGGAGTGTATTTTATTAATGTTATTTTGCTATTTTTCATTGCATTTTTATTTTACAGTGTAACACATGTAAAGATGTTTGTTTGTTTGTTTTTTACCATGTAATAAAAATTCTGTTAATCTGTTTTTTTTCCCCATTTACAGAGCGCAAATTATCACCCCAGAGATGCAGCTTGAACTAGTTCTCTGCTCGGCCTGTGCAAGAAGGAGCATTGTAATGACCGGTGCGTCCCAGTCCAGTGCTGGAGGCACACCACACCACAGCCGCCTGGTTTTCTGGGGAGACCTGCGGTAGATTTGCCTACCCTGGGTCTGCAATGTATAGGGATATGGAAAGAGGCGGAATGGCCCAGAAGGAAAGGGAAAATAGAAAGGGAACCCAGAAAACAGACAAGAGGAAAGCCAGCACAATGAGGAAACAAAACCCCGAAGAGCAAAAGGAGAAAAAACAATATTTATTTTCAACTTAGCGTGAGCCCAGTTAGGTGTAGATAAAATAAAAGCCAGGTGCTAGGGGTCAGTGGGTTCACAGATGGTCGAGCAGATGGTGTTGTGGACCAGGCACAGATGGACTTGTTTTACAAGAAAGGGAAAGCTTCAACAACTCCAAGTTACTTGGCTTCTTCTGATTACTAACAGGTCAGCGACAGCCTCTATCTCAGGTGACCCCAAAACCCTGGAAAAGGATTCAGTCCACAACGATAATGCCAAATGTATTTCACATGAAAGATGGGCTGTCTCCACGGGCCTCTGTATTAAAACAGTCAGCAGCAAAGTCCAAATCGCCTTGGCAGCACAAATTACTCCTCGACAGAGGGAACTCTTTATTTGCAGAGGTCGTCAGTAAGAAACCAGTCACTTCCTCCAGTTCAGAAGGTCGCACAGATGATGAGACTTTCAAGGCAGGCTGGCGTTGGTAGAGACCCCATAATTCCTCCCGGAAAGAATCTAGCCCCTTAAGCCCAGGAGTAGCATCTACGATTTACTCCCTCCATGGAAAAATGCGCCTTCCCCGAGCCAGGGAGTGCAAAACACAGCAATCAGACTGAAAACCGGGTGCAGGTCTGAACAAAAAGTTGACACATGCTCATTCCAAGTCTTACCCTTTATGCCACTAGATGTCGCCCTATGACATCAGTCAGGCTCATTGGTACAGATATCATCCATCGCAGAAAGAACTGAAAACTATTGCTGTGCATGGGTAGAGACTGAGTAAAAATTAGGTAGTGGTTAAGTGCAGGCCATAGAGACCTACTGGTCACAGTCTTGAGACCAGAACCACCTCACTTTCTACAATATGTGATATTTTAAAGTTCTGAGGGGGATTATCAAACGTCTATGGGGAACTCAAAGTCCACAGGAACTTTTACCAGCAGAGTTTGCATCAGTTCTCAAAGGAAAAATATGCATGCACTGTCCCATTAAAAATTGCCTGGAAAAAAAAAATTCCAGTAGAGATTTTCACCTTCAAAATAACGTGCTGTTTTATGTGCATAAGCCCGATCAACTCTTTCAAAATCATCCCCAAGATTAGCGCACGCAAACCCTGAGTCCAGGACCCCTGAACTCCAGGCCCAGGACCACACTGGATATGGCACCTCAGATTAACACTAGCCCCAGAAATGTGACTTAACTCCACCTCTGACCAGGAGTTACATTCCCAGCATTAAGAAAACTTGCTCTCAGGTTCTGAATGCACTTCTGTGCCTAGAGGAGTACTAGCTTATGAAGGATTAGCAATTTCAGTCCTTAAGAGCCACAAACAGACCTGGTTTTCAGGTTATCCACAATGAATATGCATGAGATAATATTTGCATACAAAGGAAGCAATGCATGCAAATCTCGCTCATGTGTATTCATTCTAGATTTAGCTCTTGAGACCTGTTTGAGGGCTGGAGTTGGTCACCCCTAACCTAATGTCTTCATTAATATGGGGATGTACATGGAGGCATGTTAATGTGTACACACATTTTGCTAAATCAGGTGTATTTGTGTAGAAATGTGCATGTGTGCACTGCTGAGCAAACCTTGTTACAGGCCACAAGCCAGGTTTTTAAGATAGCCTGAAAACCCAAACGCTTGTTGTACTCGAGGACCATAATTGCCTATCCCTGCCTTCTTATATTGGGTCCTGAGTTAAACCAAGTCAAAGAGATAGATGGTTTATAGCCTCAGGAGCCCTTAATTCATGCACAGTAAATTACTGTCCAACTGGTTTACCTGGTTTAACCCCAGCTCCTGACGGAAGATGGCATGAGCATGTTTAACATGCCTATAAAAGAGCTCAGTAATGTAAAGCATGTAAATAATGTTCTAATGTAAAAAGCCCCGGCCAGACAAGCCCCGGGCGAGTTCCCGTTCTCTGTAAACCGGATTGATTTGTATCTCATACAGGAATTTCGGTATAGAAAAATTAAAAATAAATAAATAAATAAATATCTCAGGGGGTTCACACATAGGCCTTATTCCCAGGCTAGTCCAAGGCCTGGTTCTGTTGCTGAGGCCTAGTCCTAGACTCAGCGTGGGGCCCTGAGGCCTGGTCCCATCACCTAGGCCTAGGCCTGGAGCAGGAGCCAGGGTTTAGCTGGAGACCTGGTTCCAGCACCAAGGGCTAAGAGTAGGCCCAGCGCCAAGGCGCAGCCCAGAGGCCTGGTCCCTTTGCCAAGGCCTAGGCTTTGCATCAGGGCACAACCCAAAGCCTGGTCCTGTCACCAAGGCCTAGGGCTAGACCTGGGGCTGGGTCCCAGCCAGGCCTGGTACCATTGCTGAGGCCTAGGTTTATGCCTGGCCCCATCACTGAGGCCTAGGCCCATCACTGGAGCCCAGTCCTAGGCCTCGTCCCATGGCTGAAGCCTCGGCCTAAGCCTGGCCCCATCACTGTGGTGAGTCCTTCAAGCAGATGGTGTCATTTTTTGAAGATCACAGAAGAAAGAAGACATTGGGAGGCTTGGTCCTAGGCCTCCGGGCCAGCCTAGGACTTGGCTATGTGACTCAGCCTTGAGCCAGTCCCTTGCCCCAGGACCAAACCTCTGGTCAAACTTTAACCCTGTGGCTTGGTCTTGCCAGAGGCCCTTTTTTTTTGTTTGTTTGTTTGTTTGTTTTGTGGGTTTTTTTCTTCTTCAATTCATTTTATGGTTTAGCAAACAAATTAAACAAAAAAAAATTAAATGAACTGAATCGTGAGGAAAAATAAATCCCCTAAACAAAAAACAAGCAAACTGAAAAGCAAATTTTGGGGCTGCACAACCCTGTTAGATTCAATAAGGAAACCATTTTGTATCTGTGCCAGCAGGTGGAGGGGAATCTGTGACCTCGGGGTCTCCCCCCTCTCAGGGTCACAGCAGGGCTAAGCCCGTAGGCTTTTCAGGAAACAAATCGATATATTTCATGTCCTCAGGATACGCACTGATTCAGTAAATGTACAACATCACCTTCTCTTCCCCCTCACCAGTCTCCTTCTCATAATCTCCTTCCTCTCCCTGTCCCCCTCCCCTACTTCTCATCCCAAAAAGTAAGATTTACTGTCCCGATGAGTGAGACTGAAGGCCAAAGGCTGAGATTTTTCTGTGATATAAATCTGGAAAGATCTGAGTATTTGCAAATGAAAAGAGCAACACAAAATTATATTTAGCTTTCCTAATATACTGCAATTATTTAATCCCAAAAGAAAAATCCTAGGTCCTGGCCTCCTCCTCTCTCCCCAGCACCAGCCTCGGTCCCCCACCTCCTCCAAGTTCCATCCTAGGTCCTTTCCTCCTCCTCTCTCCCCAGCACCAGCCTCGGTCCCCCACCTCCCCCAAGTTCCACCCTAGGTCCTTTCCTACTCCTCTCTCCCCAGCACCAGCCTCGGTCCCCTACATCCCCCAAGTTCCATCCTAGGTCCTTTCCTCCTCTCTCCCCAGCACCAGCCTCGGTCCTCCACCTCCTCCAAGTTCCATCCTAGGTCCTTTCCTCCTCCTCTCTCCCCAGCACCAGCCTCGGTCCTCCACCTCCTCCAAGTTCCATCCTAGGTCCTTTCCTCCTCCTCTTTCCCCAGCACCAGCCTCGGTCCTCCACCTCCTCCAAGTTCCATCCTAGGTCCTGGCCTCCTCCTCTCTCCCCAGCACCAGCCTTGGTCCCCCACCTCCTCCAAGTTCCATCCTAGGTCCTTTCCTCCTCCTCTCTCCCCAGCACCAGCCTCTGTCCCCCACATCCCCCAAGTTCCATCCTAGGTCCTTTCCTCCTCTCTCCCCAGCACCAGCCTCGGTCCTCCACCTCCTCCAAGTTCCATCCTAGGTCCTTTCCTCCTCCTCTCTCCCCAGCACCAGCCTCGGTCCCCCACCTCCTCCAAGTTCCATCCTAGGTCCTTTCCTCCTCCTCTCTCCCCAGCACCAGCCTTGGTCCCCCACCTCCTCCAAGTTCCATCCTAGGTCCTTTCCTCCTCCTCTCTCCCCAGCACCAGCCTCGGTCCCCCACATCCCCCAAGTTCCATCCTAGGTCCTTTCCTCCTCTCTCCCCAGCACCAGCCTCGGTCCCCCACCTCCTCCAAGTTCCATCCTAGGTCCTTTCCTCCTCCTCTCTCCCCAGCACCAGCCTCGGTCCCCCACCTCCTCCAAGTTCCATCCTAGGTCCTTTCCTCCTCCTCTCTCCCCAGCACCCGCCTCGGTCCCCCACCTCCTCCAAGTTCCATCCTAGGTCCTTTCCTCCTCCTCTCTCCCCAGCACCAGCCTCGGTCCCCCCACCTCCTCCAAGTTCCATCTTAGGTCCTTTCCTCCTTCTCTCTCCCCAGCACCAGCCTCGGTCCCCGACCTCCCCCAAGTTCCATCCTAGGTCCTTTCCTCCTCCTCTCTCCCCAGCACCAGCCTCTGTCCCCCACCTCCTCCAAGTTCCACCCTAGTTCCTTTCCTCCTCCTCTCTCCCCAGCACCTGCCTCGGTCCCCCACCTCCTCCAAGTTCCATCCTAGGTCCTTTCCTCCTCCTCTCTCCCCAGCACCCGCCTCGGTCCCCCACCTCCTCCAAGTTCCATCCTAGGTCCTTTCCTCCTCCTCTCTCCCCAGCACCAGCCTCGGTCCCCCACCTCCTCCAAGTTCCATCTTAGGTCCTTTCCTCCTTCTCTCTCCCCAGCACCAGCCTCGGTCCCCGACCTCCCCCAAGTTCCATCCTAGGTCCTTTCCTCCTTCTCTCTCCCCAGCACCAGCCTCACCCCCCACCTCCTCCAAGTTCCATCCTAGGTCCTTTCCTCCACTCTCCCCAGCACCAGCCTCTGTCCCCCACCTCCTCCAAGTTCCACCCTAGTTCCTTTCCTCCTCCTCTCTCCCCAGCACCTGCCTCGGTCCCCCACCTCCTCCAAGTTCCATCCTAGGTCCTTTCCTCCTCCTCTCTCCCCAGCACCAGGCTCTGGCCCCCACCTCCCTCAAGTTCCATCCTAGTTCCTTTCCTCCTCCTCTCTCCCCAGCACCTGCCTCGGTCCCCCACCTCCTCCAAGTTCCATCCTAGGTCCTTTCCTCCACTCTCCCCAGCACCAGCCTCGGTCCCCCACCTCCTCCAAGTTCCACCCTAGGTCCTTTCCTCCTCCTCTCTCCCCAGCACCAGCCTCTGTCCCCCACCTCCTCCAAGTTCCACCCTAGTTCCTTTCCTCCTCCTCTCTCCCCAGCACCAGCCTCTGGCCCCCACCTCCCTCAAGTTCCATCCTAGGTCCTTTCCTCCTCCTCTCTCCCCAGCACCAGCCTCTGGCCCCCACCTCCCTCAAGTTCCATCCTAGGTTTGCGATGAAGAAGAACTTCTGAGACTTTGTGTCCATCTTGAACTGGCAAATACTCCTATGTTGATATTGTTCAGATGCCCCTGAGGAAGCTTGTTCTGCGAAACACCGGCCGTGTAGGGCTGTGTTTATACCTTGCATTGAGAGATTGCTTATCAATTCTTCTTCACATTGTCAACGAAGTTGAGTGTCTATCAAAGACTGTTTCTGAAAGTCTTTTGACTGACTTTTTAACTTTATGATAAAATCAAAAAATTTTCAAAAATTCAAAAAATTATTTTTTCAATTAATAAAATCAAGTTTTATAGTGATGGTGAATGATTAGAGGACCGGTTGGGTTTTGGGTTAAAATCACAACGTCTGGCTTGATGACACCGTCACTTAGGCTATAATTTAAATCTTACACGAGTGATATCTGTCCCCAGATGATGCAGCCTACGACCACAGCTAAGTTTGTAACAAGAGACTTTATAGATTATAACTCCTCAAATGTAATTTATCTAGTTCTATGTCCTTGTGATCTCCTTTATAAAGGGAAAACTAAGGGAAGATTTGAGAACATAAAAGTTTTCTTAAACGAAAAGAATTGAAGCAGCTAATGCTTTCCTTTCCCATTCTGTTCATTTTGAGGAGTTGAGATTTTGCCACCTGAGATGGAGAGGTGGAGACAGAGATATTTTATTATGAAGGGAACAAAGATTGATCTTTCGGTTCAGTACTGTAATGGTCTCAACTCTGAGCTTGCATTCGATGTCTCTCTCTGGCTGCTTCCCTGCCCCCTGTTTTTCTTCACTGGTTGTTGTATTGTGTGCATGCATAGGTGCGTTGCATGCATTACAAAATGGAAGGTCTATTCACTGATTAAATCTATTTATGTGAGTTTTATGATTTGACCATTTGTAAATTGTCATTGACAGAGCATTACCTTGAGCCCCTGCTCATCTGTAAGAAATAAGAATTGCAAATTGCCAAAAATGGGATGCCATACAGATATCTTCTACTTTATTTTCCAGATATGTTTTAGACTCTGGTAGTTTTTTAAGTTTGGGAATGTTTTAAATTGTAATTTAAACGATTTTGAGCATGTGTTTCTGGGTTTTATGGAGAGCCACCGCTCTTATTCATGAGGAGGGTGCTAAGCTCCATTTTGGGCATTCAGAATACCCTGTGACATGGAGGCTTCCTTCCCCCGCCGGCAGGCGTTTGGGGTTTTATAGAGCAAGAGACCTGAAGCCACAGCTGTTTCCCCTCACTGCTACCAGCTCGCAGGAATTTGAAGCGATACAAACAATACTGGGATCGGCGGACGTGTTTGCAGTCACTGCCACCTCTAGCTCCTCCTGTTTTGAAGATTTATGAATGGGGAGGAGGTGCTAAAGTTACTGCGTAGAGATCCCATTGGATTGCTACCAGGAATCATGAAGAATAGTCCATTTGTGTGGGGAGGAAGCATAAATAATAATGTGGGTGGGCAACTCCCCCCTGTGGGAGAGCGCACATGGTGAGTTCCTCTGATATAAATACTCAGAGCACCATTTTCTCTATGGAGATTTGTCTTTCCCTGTAAGGGCTGAACGTTCTTGCTGTCCTGTTTTGGATTTTGTTGAAGGGGAAAGGCCTCTGAGGGTCTGAAAATGAGACCCGGGATAGACCTGGAGTCAGATAACCTTCCTTTATTTTGGAAAAACTGTTTTTAAGAGTACTTTCTTTTCCTCAGCTGGTTGGGGTTTTTTCCACCCTTCTGGTTTTTTTCCCTTTTTCGTGTGAAAGGATTTCCAATTTACTTTCTCTGGGTTCCCATTAACTAGGGGCTAAGCCTTTTATTTTGACATACAAAAGGGAGAAATCAGGGATCATCTGCATCCAAAGGAAGGATGACTTACAGCCATCCAGAGGAGGAGAAGGAGAGAGGAGAGAAAGGAGCCACCGTGAACCCCTTCAAAGGCCCACTGGCCACCTATCTCCTACCGCTCCAGAAAAATGCTGCAGAGGTAACTGGCCACCTATCTCCTACCGCTCCAGAAAAATGCTGCAGAGGTAACTGGCCACCTATCTCCTACCGCTCCAGAAAAATGCCGCAGAGGTAACTGGCCACCTATCTCCTACCGCTCCAGAAAAATGCTGCAGAGGTAACTGGCCACCTATCTCCTACCGCTCCAGAAAAATGCTGCAGAGGTAACTGGCCACCTATCTCCTACCGCTCCAGAAAAATGCTGCAGAGGTAACTGGCCACCTATCTCCTACCGCTCCAGAAAAATGCTGCAGAGGTAACTGGCCACCTATCTCCTACCGCTCCAGAAAAATGCTGCAGAGGTAACTGGCCACCTATATCCTACCGCTCCAGAAAAATGCTGCAGAGGTAACTGGCCACCTATCTCCTACCGCTCCAGAAAAATGCTGCAGAGGTAACTGACCACCTATCTCCTACCGCTCCAGAAAAATGCTGCAGAGGTAACTGGCCACCTATCTCCTACCGCTCCAGAAAAATGCTGCAGAGGTAACTGGCCACCTATCTCCTACCGCTCCAGAAAAATGCTGCAGAGGTAACTGGCCACCTATCTCCTACCGCTCCAGAAAAATGCTGGAGTTTTCCACTTGTTTCTCTTCTTCCCCTGACCTCCATAATGTAACCTTTGTGATATTGTACAAGTAAGCCACCTACACTGTTTTTCTCTCGTATATTACTTGTTATTAAATTTACCTTCAAAATATGCCACATACCTAAAGGAAGGCAAAAGTAAAGCCTTCCACAGGGACTGTGTTAGTTCAAACGGGACAAAGGACAGTGTCAGAGTGGCTGGTTACTCCTCTACAATCCCCAGTACAATTGACCGCTGTGGGGGACAGTTTAGAGTGGAATTCACCCCACCAGGTCTTAGAAACATCTTTAAGTCCTGGGGCATCGGCAACACCTCCCCCTCCTGGTAATGAAGGGATAATTCCCTTAGAAATTCCAGGAAAAATACAAGAACCCCTTAGTGGCACAGAGACATTTGAGGAAGAACAAAACTTAATGGCAGTTCTGCAATTAAATAAAGGGAAAATAATTTTACATGATAAAAGTCAAGACTCTATTGATACATCTGTCTTGGGAGCAATAGGAGATACCCCTCTGATGCCTGATAAAGAAAGTACTCCGAAATCTGATAAATCTAGAATACTTAAACAGCAAGCTTTAGTGTTAGCTTCAAAACCTACCACCATTAAAGTGGCTAATCGAAAACCAGCAAATATAACACTAGAATCCTTGTGGAACTATATAGCAAAATTAGACTCCGCAATCACAAATTTAACTGAAGCTGTTCTGGTAACTAATAACTCCGTAAAGGAAAATTCTGGAAAGTTAGAATATCAACAAAAAGAAATGCGAGAGATGGAAAATCGTATAACACAAGTAGAAAAAATTCAGAGCCAGCAGTTAAAAACAGAAATAGAGTACCAGAAAAGATTTGAAAATCTAGAAAATTCAATAAGAGCTTTAAACTTAAGAGTTACTAATTTTCCTGTAATAAGACAGATAAGTCCTTTGGAGTTATTTAAAATCTATATAACTCAAATTTTAAAAGAACAGTGCCATCCAGAAATTGTTAAAGTTTTAGAGCAGATGGTAGTGCCACAAGAGGAAAAAGAACAAGAAAAGTCAGAAAACAAGATATTACAATCTTCGATTAATATCGCAGATATATTACAGAAATCACAAGAAGAACTCCAAGTTACAGATAGAAGGACTTTATTGATCCAATTTGCTTTCATCTCAGACAAAGATAATGTAATGAAATTATTTTTTCAAAATGGATTAAAAGAATTTTATGGGCAGAGAATCCCTGAGGAAAGAAGTAATAGATAAAGGAGGTTCCTTCTTCCTTAAATACCCCTGCAGGTGCACCATAGGTTATAAAGGGAAAAATATCTCTTTACTGATCCTGACCATCTTATGGGTCTTCTTGTAGATTAAACTCCGGTCAGATAGTAAAGTAGGAGCAAATTGTACATTTTTCTTATAAATGATTTCCGTATATTAAATATAAATCGCTCTATATTGTAGTTATCACTTAGATTTATCTTCTGTTTTGATAAAAGACTTGCATATGAGATAATATTATTTTTCAATTACTATAAAAAAGGTGATTGTATGTATTTATTACCTTTATATATGTTTTCATAATATTACATTTGACAAGATTGTTATTTCATGTAATGCATATTGAAAATTCATAAAATTAAAAAGAAAAAAAAAAAAAAGAAAAATGCTGGAGAGGTAACTGACCACATATCTCCTACCTCTCCAGAAGAATGCCGCAGAGGTAACTGGCCACCTATCTCCTACCGCTCCAGAAAAATGCTGCAGAGGTAACTGGCCACCTATCTCCTAGCGCTCCAGAAAAATGCTGCAGAGGTAACTGACCACATATCTCCTACCACTCCAGTAAAATGCTGCAGAGGTAACTGACCACATATCTCCTACGGCCACATATCTCCTACCACTCCAGTAAAATGCTGCAGAGGTAACTGGCCACCTATCTCCTACCACTCCAGAAAAATGCAGAGGTAACTGGCCACATATCTCCTACCGCTCCAGAAAAATGCTGGAGAGGTAACTGGCCACATATCTCCTACCGCTCCAGAAAAATGCTGCAGAGATAACTGGCCACATATCTCCTACCTCTCCAGAAGAATGCTGCAGAGGTAACTGGCCTCCTATCTCCTACCGCTCCAGAAAAATGCTGCAGAGGTAACTGGCCACCTATCTCCTAGCGCTCCAGAAAAATGCTGCAGAGGTAACTGGCCACATATCTCCTACCGCTCCAGAAAAATGCTGGAGAGGTAACTGGCCACATATCTCCTACCGCTCCAGAAAAATGCTGCAGAGGTAACTGACCACATAATCTCCTACCTCTCCAGAAGAATGCTGCAGAGATAACTGACCACATATCTCCTACCTCTCCAGAAGAATGCTGCAGAGGTAACTGGCCACCTATCTCCTACCGCTCCAGAAAAATGCTGCAGAGGTAACTGGCCACATATCTCCTACCACTCCAGTAAAATGCTGCAGAGGTAACTGACCACATATCTCCTACAGCCACATATCTCCTACCGCTGCAGAAAAATGCTGCAGAGATAACTGACCACATATCTCCTACCTCTCCAGAAAAATGCTGGAGAGGTAACTGGCCACATATCTCCTACCGCTCCAGAAAAATGCTGCAGAGGTAACTGACCACATAATCTCCTACCTCTCCAGAAGAATACTGCAGAGATAACTGACCACATATCTCCTACCTCTCCAGAAGAATGCTGCAGAGATAACTGGCCACCTATCTCCTACCGCTCCAGAAAAATGCTGCAGAGGTAACTGGCCACCTATCTCCTAGCGCTCCAGAAAAATGCTGCAGAGGTAACTGACCACATATCTCCTACCACTCCAGAAAAATGCAGAGGTAACTGGCCACATATCTCCTACTGCTCCAGAAAAATGCTGGAGAGGTAACTGGCCACATATCTCCTACCACTCCAGTAAAATGCTGCAGAGGTAACTGGCCACCTATCTCCTACCGCTCCAGAAAAATGCAGAGGTAACTGACCATATATCTCCTACCTCTCCAGAAGAATGCTGCGGAGGTAACTGGCCACCTATCTCCTACCGCTCCAGAAAAATGCTGCAGAGGTAGGAGATATTTCAACTTCGATTTGGGCATTATCTAAATTGGATTAAACAAATCTAACATTAATTTTCGTGGGAGGGAAGCTACAAAACTTGCCCTAAACCAAGCAGAAGGGAAGAAGAGAAGAAAATTGGCTTTGCCATCTTAAAGTTTGATAAAACTCTAAGAAGTCACAAATCTATTGTAAACCACCAGCTGTGAAGATGATTTTCATCATTTCATAACATGCCAGTAAAAGCAGTTCAGCTTCCAGAGTGCTTCTGACTGCATGGTGATTCAAACGCTCCTCAGTGCTATCATCTCTGCTGTATGCAAGAACTGTCTTCTGGGGAGTTAAGAAATGCAAATGCAAAGAGAGCCTGCAAGATTTGTCTTCCCCTGGTTCAAGGAATCCGGGCCACTCATATCTTATGGGAAGCTCCAGCTTAAAACCTCTGCTTAACGTAATATGGACTCTGCTTCCTTAAATCCGGGGATACAGTTTCGGTTACCTTCTTTAGCTTGTCTAGATTTTAAATTTAATTGCATGAATGTTATAATGTTTGGGGGACTGTCTTTTCACTGTATTTGTTTTGTATTTTTTGTATCTACTTTGACTGATACGTGGCCATGACGGGGCTGCTTTTTTAATACAATTCTTGTTTTGCTTCTTTTCATCTTTCTATGTTATAATTATAGTTCCATTGATTTATTACTTCAAAGTTTTTCAGTTATCAGATAATAGGCATCCTTTTTTTTTTGTTATATGAATTGTTTAGCAGAAGTTTGTTTTTCTTCAGCTTTGATTTTTCCGCCACGTTTTTTCTTTTCTTTTTGTTTTTTTTTTCCATTTCTATGTTGGCTGAGCCTCTGTAATTATTCTGCAAACGTAGGGCCTGCCAGAGCAGCCTTAAATCTGGCCATCCAGGCCCTCCCTTCCCTCCTGCAACAAATAAACCCAAAGCCAGGAGGGTGGGGCCCAACAACCTTAGGGATATTTGGGGCGAGTTTTAGGATGTGGGGGTGGGGGGAGGGAGATGGGAGTGGGGCGCTGTCAGGGTTGCTATTTTGATTTTGGGCGAGTGGCAGGAACGGGGGGGGGCCACTAATGATGCCTGCAGTATCTTGAATTTGGGTGAATGGGGCGGGTGGAGCGGGGGTGGATGTGGCATCTACTCTCGGCTTTACAGTGTGAGCGGCAGGTAGGAGGGGAGTTTCTAGGGCACCCTCAGTCGGCGGCAGCGGGGACATGGGTTTTGGGGGCACCCTTGATGCTGTAAATTTATGTTAAAACTAGTGGGTGGGAGGGCAGGGCGGGGAGGCCGTCAGAAGAGGAGAAGACTTAGTTCTGGCACCCGAAGGCTGAGCACCCTAATTCTAGGTGGCTCGGTTTTAGCCACTTCGATTAAGGATGATTTGCACTCAGAAACCCAGCTGGCTAGATTCGGCTGAAAATCGGCTTAAGTTAGCAGGCGAAGCTTTGGCCGGTTAAGTTTGATGCTCAGCCTTCGTGAAAATCAGCCTGTGCCTTGTTAAACTTTAAAATGAATACAAGACGAGATGTTCATCTCTTGTCTAAAGCTGAAATATTGCACAATGCATCAAAGACCGTAATAAGAGGGGTATCCAGTCAAGTCCGCCCACGGCCCAGTAAAGTGTCTTTAATTGCTTTTTCACATCTTGGATGGCTTCATGAAGAAAAGCAACCACTTCCTTCTCAGCATGAATAATCCGGCCGGCAGGCACCTGCGTTGGTGGCGCTCATGTGACCTTCTTCAGGCGCAGGTGGATGCCGTTCTTGGACCGCAGGATCAGTTGAGGTATTTTGATGGGGGGCCGGGCCTCGTCGGGGGAGAGCTGGAAGCGCCGCAGGGTCAGAGCGATGGCCACTTTCATCTCGTTCATGGCGAAGTTCTGCCCGATGCAGTTCCTGGAGATCATGAGATGGGAGAAAAAGAAAATGCTTCATGCTGTGTCCAGCAGACATGGGAACAGACGTCCTAACATCTTCAGTTCATGGGAATACTCAGGAGTCAGTCTTCCAAGACATTTAGACGGATAACTTGTGAGTATTCCATCTAAATCCCGAAATCTGAATAGTGGGGGCACAAGAAGAGGCATTTCAGGGGCTCTCCGGGCTAGCTCAGCCAATTTTCAGCTGCATCCGGCTGAGTTAGCCATTCAGCTATAGGACTGCTCAGAGCACTTAACTGGCATCTGGAGTATGAGAGAGAGATTGGGTGGGGGAGGGTCTGCTTTCTGCCAAAAAACAGGGAAGAAGGGGGGGGTCTGGCCTCGGGGCGCCAGCTCCCACTGCTATATATATTTTGTTCTAAATTTGGGGTTGGGGGCAGGAGGGGGATCGGGTGCTACGGCTGCAAGTGTTGGAGTTGGGGAATGAGGGTTGGATCTAAAAGCCCCGTCATTTTTAGTTTCATTCTGCTCCCTCTTATCCGGCTATAATATCTGGACACTGCTGGCCGGACAACTCTTAAGACCTAACCGGTTATATTCAAACACAGCTGGATAGGTTTTTAAGTAATCCCATTTACATAAATTTAGGAGAGTATATTTAGCGGGACGTTTATCCGGCTGAATATTCGGACAAGTTATCCAGCTAAGTTCAGCCGGATAACTTGTCTGCTCTTCAGATTACTGAATGTGCAGCTCTTAGAGAATGCAAGCAAGGGTTCAGCTGGAAACAGGCCACCTTACCCAGGTCAACCCGAACAGGCTTATCCAGTGCTGGGTTCTCCCCATCATGTGCCTGGAATTGTATTTCCAATTTGCCAAAGAAAAGTAGGACAAGCATCGCAACAGAGTAGATGAGGGCAGACAGTCAGCCCATGCAGAGAGCTCAGTTACTCCTGCTCAGATTGCCAGGTGGGAAAAGCGGGAGATGAACCCAGGTTGTCTGGTTCGCTCTGCATTATTCTAACACTCCAGTGCGTGTGGCAGCGGCTGGAGGTGGTGCTTTCATCAGCTTTACATACAAACACCCGCTCAAGAATGGATATTAAATAACATCACTAACTAGTGCCAGCTAAATCATCTGAATCCCTTATTCCCTCAGAGTCCAAGCAGCAGCCCTCTCCTCCAACAAACGCACGGTGCAGGAAAGAGGCACCCTACCTTGCTCCAGCTATAAAGGGCAGGAAGGCATGGGAGTGCCTGTCGCTGGAATTATCCGCCGAGAATCTCAATGGGTCAAACACCTGCAAGGAAAGAAATTCAGCTCCGTCACCAAAAGCATCGATTGTCAGGCAAGGGTCCTGTCTGGTGCAGCCATTTCGTTCCGTCAACGACACTGAACGTTATTCTGCTGGGAGGACGCCGCTGTCGTCAGGCCTTACTGACTGAAGTTGTGCCGTGTTGCATACGCAGAAATAGAGGTCAACGGGCGAGCTCTAGCCGGACTAATTTCATGCATCTATGAGTAGCTGTTCAGAGCTCTGCTCCCTTACTGATGAAATCCGGCAGTGTGGGCAGGACAGACTGCGAACCACATTTTTTTCTGTAAGATCAGTGGCGGGTGCTGATAGAGGCAGCTGCACGCTAACTTTGGTTTGGGGCAGCATTTCTCAAACCGGTCATGGAGTACCCCCCAACACACATACACACACCTAGCCAGGGTTTCAGGATATGCACAATGCAGAGGCATGAGCTGGTTTTGCATGCAGATCATTCTCATGCATTGTGGAAATCCTGAAAACCCCAGCAGATTGGTGTCCATGAGGACTGGATGTTGCCTATCCTTGCCAGACTGGCTAAGGGATATTAATTTAAAGCACATTAATGTATGTATATATATTTGTCTGTTGCCATTGAGGAAGTCAAATTGTAGGCAGCCGGCACTTGCTTTATTTAAGCAGTCTATAGTTCTAATACTATTGACTGAAGAAAAAGTAATGCAATTTGTGGTTTATATCTACAGTACAGGTGATTGAAAATCTGATAGAGCCTCAATTCACCCGGGACTCTGAAAAGTATTTATTTATTTATCTAGTCCCCATCCCGATCAGCTGCTAGGAGGAAGGCCACAGGTCCCATGACCTCCTGGGAAAAGCAAGGCCCTTGGGATTATGTTCTTTCTGGGGCTCTTTTCTACACCAGTCCAGTTCCACCAAAAGATCACACTTCACTCCAAACCCTGGTGATCAAGATAAAGTTGTTACTGATAGGTAAACAAAACTGAAATCGGTGCACCAAACAGCAACAAAGTCCAAAAGCAGAAGAGAGAGAGAGAGAGAGAGAAAACGCAGCCTCTTCTCGCACTCCACAATGCCTCCCAAACAGGTCAGCTCTTTGGGCAGGTACCCTTCCCTCCTGGGCCCTCCTAGTTCCTCTTAAGGAGCTGCATCTTCTTTTCTTCTCTGTTCTCTCAGAGCCTTTAGACTGAACTGCTTGATCAGTCCTTAACTCTGTGGATTTTCCCAGGCAGCGCTTTCTGCCTTAGGGGGGCCCTCTGCTAACCCTCACCCAGGATTCTGCAGAATCCCCTCTCTCTCTCGGGTCTCCTCAGAAGCTAATACTTTCTCAGGAAAGCCTCTTCCAGACTCCCTCTCCGGACCTTCCTGCACACCCTCAGCCCTGTTCTGACTCTGACCCTCCCTGGGTCCCATGGGTTTTATGGAATCTCAAACCCCTCCCAGCGGGGAGTGGGACACGGTGTGCGGTGATAATCTTCGGTTTCTGTCTCCCCTAGGTCAGTGGGCCTGCAGGATATCCTGCCGCCAGCAGGGGGAGGCATAGGGCAGCGCTTATCTCTCTGCTGCCGCTCCTGCGTTCCCCTCTGCCTGCTCTCCTCTCCTCTCCCATTGAGACGGCATGGGGGACCCTGTAGGCTTACAAGTCCTGCTGGCCCCATGCAGTTTCCATTACAGAGGGAAGCAGGCAAAGGAGAGCGAAGCATCGCCAGGTAAGGGCTGCTGGAAGGGGCAGCCGAATTGGCTAGGAAGCTGGGGGTGTTGGAGGAGAGGGAAGTGAAGGCGATGGGGTAGGGGGCAAAGGGAGGGGAAATAAAGAGAAAGTGGGAGAGGGTAGGAAAAGGAAGGTGATGGTGGAATGAGAGGGTAGGAGAGAGACGGTGACAGAGATGATGTTGGGGTAGACGGAGAGAGAAGGAAGATGATGATGCCAGGAGACAGCAGGGAGAGGAAGGTGAGAGTGATGATGCGGGAGGAGTAGAGAGAGGTGAGGGGAGAATAAAGGTGATGGTGTGCCATGATGAAGTGAGTCCAATCACACACAGCGGCAGGCTCTGGATGAAGACCTCTCACTCACTCACATTGCTGGCAAGATGACCTATTGAGGCCACTAATGCTGTACCCCTAAAAGGCGGCCACTGCTAGTAAAGGTCAGCACTGGGGACCCTGTCACCATTTTATTTAAATTTAGCTCAGGCTTTTTTTATTGGTAGCTCATGGCAAGTTACATTCAGGTACTGTCGCTATTTCCCTGTCCCAGAGGGCTTACAATTTAAGGGCCCCCTAGTTACTAAGCATTTTTTCCACAGGATGGGAGAGAACCTGTAGTAAACCAGGACCTAAATTTGCACCTGAGGCAATGGAGAGTGAAGTAACTGGCCCAAGGTCACAAGGACCAATAGCAGGATTTGAACCCTGGCTTCCCAGATTCTCAGCCCAGGGCTCTAACCGCCAGGCTGCTCCACCACTTTCGACATAAAGGAAAAAAAATCACAGGCCATGTTAAGAGATAGGGCTCAGAGGCCCCGCGCATGTCGGAAAAAGCACATAAACCCACTCTATGCAAGGCTTTTAAACCAGACTGCACTCTGAATCGCATAATCGATTTTGTCAACAATATGCATGGATCTCATTATCTCTTTTCTAACACGCAGGGTGGAGGAAATGCAGTGAGCACGCCCATGCCAGAATAGCACTAGGAAGTAAGGAAAAGAAACCAAATTGCTCGCGTATACATCAATCACAGCACCGCTTCATTTAAATAATAGCAAAAGCACTTCTGCTTCCCAACTCCATAGAAATCAATGAGGAAAAAAGGAAAATCAAAATAAAATATAATTCATTCACTCCTAGTAGAAAAATATCGTCATCATTATAAGAAAGTTAAAGTGAGTGCTGGATAGTAATTAGGGAAGATTCATATATATATGCAAACATCCAAAATATATGAAAATAAAAAATTGAATCTCCTGGGTATGTTTTACCCTGTCCTGATTGCCTTATCATCCCTTCCCAAACAGTACCTGTTGTTTTTACTACTTTGAAGCTTTAGTCTTCACACTCTTCCTCCTCCTAGGTTAGGATACCCAGACAATTCAGAATAGAACGATATAGATCAGCCTAATACAGGAAGGATAGGGGGATGAGGAAGGAGAGGCTCCTCTGCCTCACCCTCACCCAACAGAACCATCATCAGCTTTCAGCAAAACATTGGAAGGGCGCGTTACAAACTGCACAGCTACAACACACATGCCCATACATACATACACCCCGTAACCCAAAAGAAGAGCCTACAATTATCATACTATAAACCTAGTGAGCCCCAAAGAGCTCCAAAATAATATCTAGATATTGCTGAAGTACCTCCGGGTCTTGCCACATTGCGGGGTTTCTGTGAATGGCGTAGATGCTCACTGCAACCATACAGCCTGTGAGAAATGAGGGAAAAATCTCATTACGGGACAAGAGCTAAAAAATTATACCCGGTATGCAATAGGAGATGTATTTACAAATGCTTGTTTTATTTGTGCAAGTTCTAGTATCATCTGTCAATGACTGGCATTTAGTAATTATTGACCTATCTCATCAACGTTCACTAGTAACGGCCAATCTGATTGGTCATGCCTGCATACATGACCAATATGTGTGGCTGCATATTCTTCATAGAAATAGGATCAGTGACATCTCCATATTGCAGCTATGTTGCTTCCTCAGGCTGAGTCTTATTTTTACTCACTTTTGTTCTAGCTTTGTGCTGACTGAACAGTGAAATATTCACAGGCATGTCAAACTGCAGTGCCGGCTTTCAGGATATTCTTAATGATCATGCAAGAGGTATATCAGCACACGGTGAAGGCAGTGGATGCAAATAGAATATCCTTAGGGATATCCTGAAAACCTGAGCAGTTTCTGGCCCTCCAGGACTGCAGTTTAACACCCCCTGCTCTGTTCCATTAATTAAATGCCAGAGGAGTGGAGGTTTGCTAAGCATAACAGCAATATTATCTTGGTTGTAGGCTAATGGGCACCGTAAGCCTGATATTCAAAAGACACAGGCACCTAGAACTTCCTAAATAAAAATTATCCCCCACTCAGAGCCTAAATTTAGGCTGCTATGTTTAGAAAGGGTCTAAATTTAGGCACCATAAACATGGTTGGGAGCCAAAGGTGGGGCTAGACTGTGATAATGAAGTTAGGAGCTTAGCACCGATTTCCAAAGCTGGATAACTTAGGAACCTTGACTTAGGTGAGACAATAACAGACCTAAATTTAGGGACCTCAGTTTAAAGCACCCAATGTTAAAGTTACACACTTATATTCACTCCAAAATTATGGCACTTTAGATTGGCTAGGAACCTGTCTTAGGCACCCAAATTGAGTTGCAAGAGCACCAAGGTGTAGTATAAGGGGTATAGCAGCAAGGCAGAGAGGCATCAAGACTCCTAATGTGTAGAGTCTGGGATATTCGAGCAAGGCTGAGTGCAGGGCTTGAATTTGTAGGGGAAAGGCCTGGAATGCAGTTCTGGCACTTCATTTCAAATTTAAAGCAGCAGAGCAGCAGGGGTTATTCTGCTCCAGCCCTCCCCTTCAGGCAGCCTGCAGGGAAGAGGAGAAGATGGGATGAGCTGGAGCCTATAGCAGCCAAAAGGCCTTGATTTTTATGAAATTTTCTGGCACAGTTGAGAAGGGCTTGAGGGATAATGGCCAAGGTTAAGGAGACACGAGGTGAATTCTGTTCATTTCACTGGTTCTAATACTACGGGGTGTGTCATCTTCTTGCCTAGGTTGCTGTTTACCATGCTGGCTTACTGGGCCTTGCCACCCCTTCTGCTGGTTACCATACTAGGGGAGGGGGAGGGGAAGGGAGTGAGTGAGTTAATGGTGGTGGGAGAAAACTGAATGAAGGGATTGGAGGAAAGAAGAGTGAAGGTGAGGTGTTGTTTAAGAGCAAAAGAGTGAGTGAGGGGATCAAAGGTGTGGGGTACGAGTGAGCAGATCAGAGGGACTGTGAGGTATGAGTGAGTTAAGAGTGGGGGGGCAGTCTGCAAGTGAGATGATTGGAAGGGGCAGGTAAAGAGTAAATGAGGGGAAGGAAAGGGTTAGGAGGGTGTGTGGTGGGGGGGGGGAGGGAGAAAGTGAATGAGGAGAGCACATGGTATGGCTCCCTTACTTCCTCCCCCCGAGGAGAGGGAGAGCAGGATTCACTTTTGATTTCAGACCCGCCCCCACCTTGTCTGAGGAGCCTGAGGAGAGCGAATGGGGCATGTCAGTCTACCCCCACCCCCACGGGAGAGGATAGTCAAAGAGGAGGCCTCTGACTGCTCAAGGAGGGAGAGGAACAGACTTACTGGAGAGGATAATTTTCCAAGAAGGAAGAATTAATGATAGAAGCAGGGGTAGAGGAGCTGGAGAACCAGCATGGATTGGGGGTGAGACAGGGTATCTAGGATCACTCGGGGGAGATGAAGACCACTGGAGGAATCATGGTGGGGGTTGAGGGGGCTTGGAATGGAGAACCAGAGTCACCAGGGCAGAGAGGAGGAAGAGGAAGGTAGAGAGAAAGAGACCTATTCTCTCTACCCTCTTCCTCCTCAGTGACCCTCCATCTGCAACCCCCAAGAGTGTTCAAGCTCCACTTGTCCTTTGCCCACCAGGGCTTACTAAGCGCTGCTGGGCAAAATATGGCTGGGGGATGAGCACTGTGGGGTCACTGGGATAAGGAGGAGGAATGTGTTCACATATATATGTGTGTGAGAGAGAGCGAGGGGGGTGTCACACCAGTGCTGGTCCCACTCCCTCCCCCCACCTCTGCTCCGCAGTTCCACTTCCTATCTGTCTAGAACTGTAAGTCCTGGCTGAGTGGTAGCAAGACCCCCAGGGTATATTGCCAGGAACAGGGCAGCTTCACCTTGATTAGTTTTCCAACCTGTCCTCTTGCCCCCTTCTCCTCTCGGCTCTATCTGGGCTACTACCTCACTGAGGAATCTCTTGGCTGCTGTAGCTACTAAACTCGCTGAAGCCCTTACAAACGAATGAAACGGAAATGAATTTAATTTGTGGGCACCCTCAATTCATTTCAGGGGTCCTTGAATGAAACAAAAATGGTCTCATTCCTTGCATTTTACCCATTTATTTCAAACCTATTGCATATCCCTATTAGCTATGTGTGTTAGCGTTGGCCCGCACCTTGAACTACCATGGGTTCTTGATAATTGCCCCTCCCTTATGACTTAGCATTGAATAGACCATGCAGAGTTCTGACCTGCTGGAAGCGAACGCCCATCAAAGAATGTAATTGGTTTAATGAGCTGTCGGATCACCAGAGGAACTGGAGGGTAGAGGCGGAGGCTTTCTTTGATGCACATCGTGGTGTATGTCAGCTTAGCGAGATCATCCCTGAAAACGACAGATAAAAGAGCAGGCCTGAAACTGTCCTTGCATGGTGCTCATTACACTCGGATAGCATATGCCACGTGTATTGCCCTGTGGGCTGCCGCGTCTCTTGAGACGACTTGAGGCAGAAATAGCACAGTGCAAGCAAACCTGCTGGGGAGAAGAGGGCTCACCTTTTCCAAAAAATGCATATTCTAAGAGAAATATATTGTAATTTCAGGCTGCCGGTACTGCTTTTTTAACCTCTTTTAAAATTATTGTGGTGAAATGTAATGCTTGGTAAAGGAGTGGAATTCACGGTTTTGGAAGTCCAAATCATCCATGTATTGCTAGAACATAGGCAGCGACTTTGCAAGTTTCTGAACATTGCCCTACCACCATGACTGCCCTGCTTTGGAGGGACCACCTTAAAAAAACGAATGGATCATTTTAAAGCTTGTAACTTTGTACCTGTGTGCTTATTGTGGGGGGCTGGCTTAAAACCAAAACAAGGAGAGAAAGCTGAAAGTGGAAGGAAAGGCGTGAGCGTGAGCCCTTAGTGCTGCCTCAGAGGGGGAAAGCCCACGAGGCCGGCGCCAACAGCTAGACAGAGTCCAGGCTGGGGATTCACCTGAACCAACCGCCTCCACCGCGGGTTGGGCCCTTAGATTACGGTGATTCGAAAACTGAGTTTATATAACATGCAGGGACACTACCTATTAATGTGACTGGCTCGTTTTTAATACTTGTCCTTCTTTATATCAAATGCCTATTCAAAATCCTTCGCTAGAGCATACATTTTACCTTAGCTTAATCATTTTAAAGGATTAACCAGTTATTATTAGCTAAATGTTTTTCATTTAGCGCAACAGTTGTGGAGCTTATGTTCCAAGGCCTATTATCAAGGCTTGCCCATTTTGCCTTCAGCAAAAAGGAGCTGGCTCATTTGAAAGAGGAATTGTCCAGGTTTCAATTAACCTCCCTTTCCTTGCAGAATATATTATCTATCTCTCAACTCCAACAGAGGATTCAGAAACCCAGGAAAAATGGATTATAGTGGGCTCTGGTAGAAGAAAACCTGCGACTCAGAGACATCCAATTTCCTCAAATTTGCAGCATCCTATGTATCAACTTCAACTCCCACAGAGAAGCCAGACATCTAGGTTTCAGAAACCCAGGAATAATTGGATAACAGGGGCCTCTGGCAGAATAAGGCCTGTGATGAGATACTCACTCTCCTCACTTTTACCCTTACAATAATACTTTTCTGCATTGAAAAATGAAGAAGCCCCAGAAATAGAATATGAGGAGATGCTGAAAGAGATGAAGTCACCCAATGCACCCAGAAATCCTTTTACATGATCAAATGTCATAAAAGAAAACTTCTTCTACTGGGATACTCGATCATCAGAGGAACCAATCTGGGAGCTCATTTTGATGGGGGACACAAAAGTTAAGTGCCTTCCAGGAGCCTCAGCTAATAGAAGTGCAAACCAGGTAGTCAAAGTCATTATAGAAGAGGGTAGTAACGCTGATATCAATGTTATCATCCATGTGGGGACCAATGACCTCAACAGAAATGCTGGCCATGAAGTCAAGAAAGATTTCCAAAATCTAGAGAAGAAGATTAGACACATGGCAAAGACTATTATCTTTTCGGAAGTATTACCTGTTCATGGAAAAGGAAAGGAAAGGCTATGTCATACAGATAAATTCAGTTCCTGGCTCAAAACATGGTGTACAAAAAGTTGTTTTGGATAAATTGAAGGTTGGGACCATGTATGGAGCAATAAAAGAGTATATGGTAAGGATGGTCTTCATTTGTATAGGGCAGGAAAAATGATGCTAAGTGAGAAATTTAGATCATATATTACCAAGCATTTAAACTAGAGAATGGGGTGTCAGGAAGTGGCCAATGAAATTGGCATGTCACTCCCAAGCGATACAGAAGTGGGAGGAGAAAATAAAATCAATCAGGTCAAAATTACAGAAAAGGTGACTAGGAAGAACAGCAAGTCAAGGGAGAAAAGCTGAAAAGCTATGACCACAAATGCTCGTAGTTCAAGCAATAAAATCCCAGATCTGCAGGCCTTAATGGTGGAGGCGAACTTGGACACTGTTGCTATTACGGAGACATAGTTCACAGATTCTCATGATTGGGATATGGCCATCCCAGTCTATAACTTGTTAAGGAAGGACAGAGAGGACAGGAAAGGGGAGGAGTAGATCTTTATCCAAATGAGTGAACTGGATGGGATGTGGGGTAGAGAAGAAGCATTATGGATAGTGCTAAAAAAAAAAGAAAATGGTGCTTCCATTTTTACTGGTGTGGTCAAACAGAAGAATTGGTCGAAGACATCCAAAAGCTGGGAAAGAAGGGAAAAGTGTTGCTTGTTGGAGATTTTAATCTACCAGATGTAGACTGGAGAATCCATTCTGTGCAATCTAACAGAAGTAGAGAGATAGTGGGTGCCCTGAAAGGGGCTCTGCTCAAACAAATGGTAATGGAACCCATGAGGGAGGGAGCGATACTCGACCTAGTGCTCACTAACGGGGATAATGACTCTAATGTCCGGGCGGGTGCCCACCTCAGCACCAGTGATCATCAAATGGTATGGTTTGATATTGCAAATAGGATACAGAGAGGTCACATGAAGACACAAGTTTTGAATTTAAAAAATACAGACTTTGTCAAAATGGGGACGTACCTGGAGGAAGAACTAGAAGAATGAGAGAAAATGGGGGAGGTGGAACAACAGTGCGTCAAATTAAAAGGAGTTATTGCAGACAACAAATCTGTATGTTAGAAAAGGAAACAAGAGTAAGAGGAAAAAGAAACTGATCTGGTTCTCTAAGGAAGTAGCTGAAAAAATAAAGGCAAAAAAACAGCTTCAAGAAGAATACCTGGTGAAACTGAGGGAGATGTAGAAAGAAATCAGGAAACCAAAAGGTCAAATGGAAGAAAGGACTGCCAAAGAGGTAAAGTGAGGTAACAAAACATTTTTCAATATATCAGGGGAAAAGAGAGGCCCGAAGTGATATAGTGAAATTGAAAGATGACAAAGATCAATGTGTGGAGAAAGCTGATGTTGCGTCCATCGGTGCTAGACGGCTTCGCTCCGTTTGCCTCACCTTGTTCACGGCTCCTCCCGCATTCCTAGGGATAATAGCTGCCACCGCGTCTACAAGCCGACCTCTCCGGCGTCCCCGGAACGGCCTCCCGCCATGCTCCTCCCAAGGGCCTACTAGGGTGCACGCATGCACGCCACCCACATCTTTATTCCAGCTATGGCGCGAACCTCGGGGGCGTTCCCCTCTACTGACGCCACGCCATCCGGGTATATAACCTGTACTATGTTGCTAGCTCATTGAGTAAGCAAGGACTTGGTCTCGGCCGCTCTAAGCTACTCTGCTGCTTCCGTGCTGCCACTGGAAGATCCCTCTCTGCCCTTCAGGGTAATTGTTAACCTGGGTACCCGCTCCTCGGTGGCCCTCTGCTTTATTTCAGGTGCCATACAGGGATCAGGTGCCATACAGGGATCCTCGAGTGCCTGCTCTCCCTGCCTCGGTACCTGTACCATCTTCTTCAACCTGGTGGAATCGCATACCTACAGCAACCATCTAGGGAGTAATCTAACTCTCAGTCTATCTCATCCACAGCACTGCCTTGCTGGGAAATCCACACCGGAAGTCCCCTATACCAACGGGGTGAGAAGGGTCCCCTCTGCCGAGGGTCCTGAGACTGCTACATCCAGGCTCCCTCACTACTGCCACCTCTGGTAGAACACTTCAAGCTGTTTAATAAAAGAACTAAACTCTGTGTTTGTGCATCTGCGTTTAGCCCAGTACTGTGGCGCCTCACGGGGCTCCTCCCCATGGGCGTGGTCATCTGCCACAGTACCCAAGAATCCACCCAAACACCGCCTAACCATAACAGACGAAGAAATATTAAACAAATACTTCAGTTCAGTGTTCACTAAAGAAGACCCTGAAGAAGGACCATTGCTGGTTGACAAGACTGTAAATGGGGATGGGGGTAGATGAAACTCTGTTTACAGAAGAGAATGTATGGGAGGAGCTAGGCAAACTGAAAGTGGATAAAGCCATGGAGCCAGATGAGGTTCATCCAAGGATACTGAGGAAGCTCAGAGATGTATTGGTGGGTCTACTGAAGGATCTGTTCAATAGATCCCTGGAAATGGGATTGAGGATGCAGGACTGGAGAAGAGTTGTTGTGGTCCCGCTTCGTAAGAGTGGTAGCAGGGAGGAGACTGAAAACTACAGGCCGGTTAGCCTCACCTCAGTGGTGGGAACATTAATGGAGCTGCCGTTGAAGGAAAGGATACTGAACTATCTACAATTGGATGGGTTACTGGACCCACCCGATTGCTGGCCTAACAGCCAAATCTGATTGGTTTTTTTGATTGGGTGATTAGAGAATTGTATCGAGGAAGAGCACTCAATGTGATCTACTTGGATTTCAGCAAAGCTTTTGATATGGTCCCACTTAGCAGGCTTTTGAATAAAATGAGAAGCTTGGGAGTGAGTGCTGAGGTGGTGGCATGGATTACGAACTGGTTAACTGATAGGAGACAGTGTGTAATGGTAAATGGAACCTACTCTGATGAGAGAACTATGTTAAGTGGAGTGCCACAGGGATCGATATTGGGACCGGTTCTGTTCAATATCTTTGTGAGCATCATTGCAGAAAGGATAGAAGATAAAGTTTGTCTGTTTGTGGATGATATTAAGATCTGCAACAGAGTGGACACACCTGAAGGAGTAGATAGAATGAAAAGTGAATTAAGAAAGATTGAAGAATGGCCGAAGATTTGGCAGCTGGGATTCAATGCCAAGAAGTGCAGCGTCATGCATCTGGGGTATGGTAATCCATAAGAGCTGAATGTGATGGGGGTGAAAGATTGATGTGCATGGACCAAGAGAGGGATCTTGGGGTGATAGTGTCTGGTGATCTGAAGATGGCGAAGCAATATGACTACGCAATATCTAAAGCCAGGAGAATACTGGGCTGCACAGAGAGAGGAATAACCAGTAAGAAAAAGGAGGTGATGATGCCCTTGTACAGGTCCTTGGTGAGGCCTCACCTGGAGTACTGTGTTCAGTTCTGGAGACCTCATCTCAAAAGGGACAGAGACAGGATGGAGGCGGTCCAGAGAAGGGCGACCAAAATGGTGTGGGGTCTGCATGAGAAGACCTATGAGGAGAGGCTGAAGGAGAGGCTGAAGGATCTGAATATGTATACGCTGGAGGAGAGGAGGTGCTGGGGAGATAGGATACATACCTTCAGATACCTGAAAGGATTTAATGATGCACGAACTTCAAACCTTTTCCATTGGAAAGGAAACAGTAGAACTAGGGGTCAAGAAATGAAACTCCAGGAGGGGACAACTCAGAACTTATGTCAGGAAATATTTCTTCATGGAGAGGGTGATGAATGCCTGGAATGCCCTTCCAGAGGAGGTGGTGAAGATGAAAACAGTGAAAGAATTCAAAGGCCCATGGAATAAACATGTGAGCCCCTACAGGCAGAAGGATGGAAATGAAGAAAAGAGTGCAAAGGGGTAACTTGCTGGTGTGGCGGTTACTACCCTTAACCAATAAAAGTTGATGCTTTTGATACAACTGCATCATTGCTCTCCACTTCAACGGCTGGGGGAAAAGAGGAATTGGATTTAGACAACAACCGAGGACCCTGACTTTTACAGTCTGGGAAACTGATAGGCATGAGGTAATCTGCACAGTCAGCAGTTAATACCCTTAACAGAAGGCAGGGATTACTGCCCTTAACCAATAGCCCTTGATGCTTATGACGCAACTGCAACATCACGCCCAGCTATGAGTGTGAGGGGGGGGGGGGGGGGGTGGAGGGGGAAGATGAATTGAATTCAGACGTCCATCAACATGGGCCCTGAGTCTGGGGGTACTGATATGTAGACCTAAGGGAAAAAGCACAGGACTGCTTCTAAGGACAAGTCCAAAAGCAAAGCAAGTCAGCATTGCCAGAATTTTCTGGAAGGCTCCTCATCTTGTAAAAATGTTAGTAGCAGTAATTTTTTATGGGTTTGACAGTTGTTTGGTTTTTTATTATAAATATTACTACCCTTATCATAAGGCTTGGGGATAATAGCACAGAGTGGCAGTTGCTATCCTTAAGAGGAACATGGGGGTAACCTGCACGGAGCTGCAGATGCTGCCATGGAGAGGTTGCTGGGCAGACTGGATGGACCATTCAGTCCTTTTCTGCCATTATTACTTGTTACCATGGTCTCCAGGTCCAGTTATTACCAGACTGCTAATGAGCTGGCAATCACCACTTGTTATAGTGGTTGTAACCTACCACCTCCTTCCACAAGCCCCCAATCTCAGTCCCCTTCTACCGGATTTGGACCTCATATACATGCACCATCCACACATTCAGGCTCACACATGCAGGCTCTCTCTATCTCATAAGTGAAAGGTTCCATAACTCTGCAGCAGCCCATACACAACCATCCAGTCCCCTGAAATAATCAGATTCAGAAGACTTAGGCATTAACACAGGGGGGGAGATGCTGGTACCGGAAGCCTTCCACCTGCAACATCATCATGAACGGGAGGAACCTGGGAGCCAATTAAAAGCGTAAATTATTTCAGGACAGTTACCATCTAAACACTCACCATTGCACCGAGTCACGGTCTCCCAGAATCTCTTGGATTTCCTCCCTGCATTTTTCCTGGTGCTCCGGGTACATGGCCATGCAGTACAGGATCCAGGAGATGCCACTGGCGGTGGTGTCGTGACCCTCAAACATGAAGGTGTCCACCTCCGCGCGCAGGTCCGCGTCCGAAAGCCCCTGTCCGTTCTCATCCTGAGTGGGCAGGGACACACCGTCATGATTATCAGTGCTCTAAGCTCCGAATTACGCGGCCAAGCCAGCTGGCAGGTCCCTTGCTTTGGGGGACAGCGCACACTGAGAATCTGCTGAGGTTTTTCTTTTATACTAAGGATACATTTTTGGTTTCTGGTTTTTTAAGTTTCGGTTGATAAAATAAATCAAGCAAGAGAGTGAAGCGAACTGAAGTGAACACCGATTCGCTTTCCTTGCTTCCTGCCCCCCCATCACAACCTCACAAGGTAGTCCGCAGAGTCCGGCTTCAAACACTTACTCTGGCAAAGAGAAGGATATCCAGAAAATCCAAATGCCTCTTTTGCTGGATCTTTTCAAGTTCTGTCTCATTCCTGAGGGCCTCCTTCCTCTGTTTGATCACTTTATCTGGGCCAGAAAGCAGAAGGCGTCTGGTTTATATCCCACCACTGAATATGACACCAAGATGTTGCCATTTTGATTATGAAGTAGTTACACATACAATTCTCAGCTAGGAGGAAGGGGCCCTGCTGGCTTCTGATCTGATTATTATTTATTTTTCTATTTAAGCGGTTATTATCTGCCTTATCACAAACAGTGCTGTAACTGAGGTACAACCAACTACTGAAATGTTAAAGCAAAACATAATAGATAAACACAAAATACAAACTAAATTATTGCAAAGATCCAAAAAATAAAACAGTTAAATAAAGTGTACAGTAAATATGCAAACTACTTCTATGTGACTTATAACCTGGTGCATTCTTGTTTTGCCAATGAACTCGGTCCAAAGATAATAAACAGCTTAGTGAAGGTCAACCAGTGTCGATCAGGCAGGTTGTAAAAGGCACTAGCAACAGAACTATATCGAAATTATCAAACATTTTCTAAGTTTTAAGACTTTTTGTAACACTTTGGTAAATGGGGAAATTACTGTGTTTACTAGAGGTGTCAGATCCTTAATATTTATCTATAATCATTGTTATGGTCCTACCGGGCATACACAGCACTGTACAATAGTGATAAGTTCTCAGGTATGATATGTCCCTTCCCCAAAGAGCTTACAATCTAAATGGGTGCCTGATGGAGAACTGGGATATGAACCCTGCATTCCCTGGATCTAAAGCCATTGCTCTAAGCGGTAGGTTACTCCTCTGCTCATTTGTGACACTCACTAACTTCAGTATCTATAGCCCCAACATAGCAGCAGTTTACTTTTCACTTTTGGCTGCGCTGCTGTCTTTAAACTATAGATAAGTATCAGGCATACAGAATGGCAAAAACTAATGATTAACCTGCTGTTTCGATTAACTTATAAAGCCAGTTCTGTGCAGTAATACGCAGTGTCTGTCATTCTGCAAAATCAGCATGTGCACATGGCATCTATCTATGTGCATATATGCATGCTTTAACAAACACTATCCCATGTCTTAAGCAGTGGCGTAGCCATGGGTGGGCCTAGGTGGGCAGTTGCCCACCTAATTTGGACCCAGGCACCCAACCGGAAGAGGCCTGTTAGAGCAATGCTATCGCGGGATCCCATCCCCGCGATGGCAAAGAGGAGGGTCAGAGCTGCTAGGCTACGCCTGGCGGGCCGGCGGCAGCAGGAGAGGCCACACCGGCAGAGCCAAAGAAGCCAGCAGCCTGTAGCCTTGGCTGCTGCCTTATGGCCCACCGATCTTCCTGCTTGGGGGGGGGCAGCAAGCCGCGCACTGCTTCCCTCCCCCCCGCCAAGCAGGAAGCTCAGTGAGCTGTACTGCCCGAAGATAGCATGAGGCCCTCAGGGCCATGGTGGAACTCATCTCACCACGGCCCAATGGGAGACCATGATGTGTGTGAGCTTTTATGTATGTGTGAATGAGTGAGAGCCTGTGTGTGTCTGAGAGCCTGTTTGTATGTGCACGTGTATGTGTCTGTGAGAGAGCCTGTGTGTGGGTGGGTGAGAATGGGAGCTTGAATGTGTGTGTGTGTGGGTGGGTGAGAATGGGAGCTTGAATGTGTGTATGTGGGTGGGTGAGAATGGGAGTTTGAATGTGTGTTTGGGGGTGGGTGAGAATGGGAGCTTGAATGTGGGTGGGTGGGTGAGAATGGGAGCTTGAATGTGTGTGTGGGTGGGTGAGAATGGGAGTTTGAATGTGTGTGTGGGGGTGGGTGAGAATGGGAGCTTGAATGTGGGTGGGTGGGTGAGAATGGGAGCTTGAATGTGTGTATGTGGGTGGGTGAGAATGGGAGTTTGAATGTGTGTGTGTGGGGGTGGGTGAGAATGGGAGCTTGAATGTGGGTGGGTGGGTGAGAATGGGAGCTTGAATGTGTGTGGGTGGGTGGGTGAGAAAGGGAGCTTGAATGTGTGTGTGTGGGTGGGTAAGAATGAGAGCTTGATTGCACAATGTTAGCAAAGTCCATTTTCAGCATTTGCTTAGCAGTCATAAGAACTTCCATACTGGGTCAGACCGAGAGTCCACCAAGCACAGTGTTCTGTTTTCAACAGTGGCCAATCCAGGTCTTGAGTACATGGCAAGATTCCTATGTTCAATAGATTCCATGCTGCTTATCCCAGGGACAAAGCAATGGATTTCCCCAAATCTACCTGGTTAATAAAAGTGTATGGGCTTTTACTCTAGAAACTTTACAAACCTTTTTAAACCCAGCTACATTAACTGCCTTTACCACATCCTCCAGCAATGAATATCAGAGCTTAATTGAATGTTGAGTGAAAAAATATTTTCTGAGATTTGTTTTGCATGTGCTACTTAGTAACATTAAGAAGTGTCCCCTAGTCTTTTTATTTAGTCCTGCAGCAGAAGGTATACATGCCAGAGTGCTGAAAGAACTGAAAAATGAACCTGCAGATCTACTATTAGTAATCTGTAAACTATCATTAAAATCAGCTACGATACTTGAAGACTAGAGGGCAGACAACATAACCCCAGTTTTTAAAAAGGGTACAAGGAGTGATCCAGGAAACTACAGACCAGTGAGTCTGACATCAGTGCCGGGAAAAATGATTAAACTGTTATAAAGAACAAAATTACTGAAAATATAGATAGTTATAGTTTAATAGGAAAAGCCCAACATGGATTTAGGCAAGGGAAGTCTTGCCTCACTAATCTAAACTTCCAGCTATCAAGCGTCCAAGTTTTTACTCCTTGTTAAATGTAACTTTGCCTTATTCACCTCTATTGTTATCTACTTTATTTTTTGCTTCAGTTATACCCTTGTTATATGTAAACCGATCCGATATGGTTATTACTATGAAGGTCGGTATAAAAAAGTGTTAAATAAATAAATTAAATTAACTCTTTATTTAACAAGTTTTTAGGAATATATAAATAAAAAACATAATCAACTTACAAGTCCAGTGAAGGCACGCAGACCTACTACATTTTTTTGAAGGCATGAATAAACATGCGGATAAAGGTGAGCCACTTGATTTGATATAGTGGATTTTTGGATTTCCAGAAAGTGTTTGACAAAGTACCTCATGAGAGACTCTTGAGGAAATTAAAAAGTCATGGGAGAGAAACAATGTTTTATTGTGGATTGAGCACAGATTAAAAGATAGACAACAGAGAGTAGGGCTAAATGGTCAATTTTCTCAGTGGAGAAGGGTGAATAGTGGAGTGACCCAGGGATCTTTACCAGGACGGCTGCTTTTTAACATATTTATAAAGGACCTAGAGATGGGAACAACAAGTGATGAGATCAAATTTGCTGATGATGCAAAATTATTCAAAGCTATTAAATCACAAGAGGATTGTGTGAAATTGGTAGGAGGACCTTGCAAGACTGGGAGACTGGGCATGTAAATGGCAGGTGACATTTAATGTGGATAAATGCAAAGTGATGCATTTAGGAAAGAGTAACCAAGGTTATAGCTGCACAGTGCAAGGTTCCACATTAGGAGTCACCACCCAGGAAAAGGATTTAGCTGTCATCATGAATAATACGATGAAATCCTCTGCTCAGTGTGTGGCAGTGGCCAAGAGAGCAAAAGGATTGCTAGGGATTATGAGGAAAGGAACGGAGAATTAAATAGTGTCATAACGCCTCTGTATCGCTCCATGGTGCGACCGCACCTTCAATATTGTGTGCAATTCTGGTTACTGAATCTCAAAAAAGATATATAGTGGGATTGGAAAAGCTACAGAGAAGGGCGACCAAAATGATAAAGGGGATGGATCTGCTGCCCCCAGGAGGAAAGGCTAAACAGGCTCGGGCTCTTCAGTTTGAAGAAGAGATGACTGAGAGGGGATGTGATTGAAATAGGTAAATAGGGAACAGTTATTTACCCTTGCAGTAACGCTAGGGCCAGGGAACATACTTTGAATCTAACAGGTCAGTAGTAGATTGAAACCAAATTGGAGAAAGAGTTTTCTCACTCAACATGCGATCAAACTTGCTGGAAGATGTGGTCATGGTTTAAAAAGGGTTTGGACCAAGTTCCTGGTTCTTAATCGGGTGACTCCAGGACCAACAAGAAACTGGCTCTGCATTTTGTGTGGGTGACGTCGGGGCTGGATGGACCGAGCCAGCGTAACCCTTCTTACGTTCCTAGGAGGCGAGGTGCCGAGTACCTGTGTGGAGATGCGCGATTCCGCAGGCCTTTCGGAAGCGATAGCCGTGAGGGCTCAGGTAGTAAATCAGATTATTATGGTAGACGGCACTCTGTAATCTTTGCTGGGTCAGTGACGCGAGTTCACAGACAGCCTGAACGTATTCCCGGTCCCTGGGAGAGAAAACAAGGGAGGTAAAAGCACGCAGTGAATAAGAAGATACAGTGCGTGGGCCAGGCTGTGGCTTCGTGGACGGTGCTGCCTGCTGGCCACGTGGATTCTCAGGTCCGGCCTCTGCTTCCTGGGCCAGCTGGAGCCTGAGGACGCTGCAGAGGCAGCGGTCACAGCCCCTGGGGGCGGGGGAGGGGAGGAGTCCCCAGTCCTCACACCACAGAGACAACCTAGTGTTCAGATTTAGGGTCCGCATTGGCTGGGTCCTGCCATGCCTGGGCTAAATTAGGAAGGGGAAAAGTCCAGCTGGTTGCAGACGAAGACTCATAGAGCCCTGCTCTGATTCCAAAAGAGGGAACTGCTGCTCCCCCCCCTCCCCAAATATAAATAAAATGCAGCAAAAATGACCATTCCTTAGTCTAGAAAATAAAATCTAAATAGAAACTTGAACAGTTCATACGAGACACATGAGTTGTGTGGTTCTGGTAGCCGTACGGCTCCTGGAGAAACCTGGAGTCTTTGTGGGCTGTGATCACTTTTAGAGGATCAGCCAAAAAAAGAGGCTGCAGCAGGTGAACCTCTGAGACTTCAGACTCACCATCGTCTGAAGAAGAGGCTCGTAAGGTCTCCAAATGTTCTGCTGGTCCTTTAAAAAGGTATTGCAGCAAACAAAGTCGTGAGAGCTAGCGCAGATTTGGGCCATAAGTGACGCAAGAGATTTTCATTTCGGGAAATAGTATTCATGGTGGCAGGGGCCCGGGGGGACGAAGCGGCCAGGAGCAAGAGAATCAGTAGTCGAGGAGGTGCCTGTCAGAGAGAGGGCCTGGCGGCATAGATGCTGCCCAAGAAAGGCTGCTGCACGCATCTTCCCACTAGGGTTGAGCACGGTGAAAATGTTCACTTCGCTTCATTTGTTTAGTTTTTGGGCTGTTTTTTTTCCATTTTTTTCACTTTAATTTTTTTCGGAAAATAGCAGGCACTATTGTGTGCTATTTTCCAAAACTAATGAGCCCTAAAATGTATAGATTTTTCGGTGGCATTGTGCATGCACTTGGGTAAAATGGGCCATTTCTGTCCAGATTACCCTTTTGTTTTTAAACGAGTGCACATCTCTGCTCCCCTGCATCCTTCAGAACGTGCAGGCGGACCACAGTCTATTGGCCCTGCTTTCTTTTTTTTCATCCTTGGACTCTGAGACTAAGGGCAATTGATACATTGGCCTTCCCCTATGGAAATAAATGTATTCTGAATGGATAATCTTCAGGCCCCCTAAGCTAAGGAATGCTCAGGCACCGAGACCCCGCCTCTAACGTTCACATGAACTCACTAATGAGAAAAGAACTTAGTGACCATAGCTTGAACTGCCCAGAAGAGAGAGGGCAGCACTTATGGGGAGTAAACTCAGTTTGGTAGTTCCATGTCTTCTGTTTCAGTTGTTTCCCCGGATACAGAAAAGCCCTGTATGCTCTCCCCTGCCTCCAACTCCCCTCTCCTGAAGCAGGGCCAGCTCTCTGTCCTACGGTAGCTCCTGCAAGGATGTTCACCGCCAGCATCAGTGACACAGCATTTGCCTCTCTTTGCGGGCGATCTGGCCTATGTACTGCACACTGCTACTGGGAGTGCCAAGATATCCTGGCATTTCAGCACCCGCCGTTCTCGCAGTCCACTGCTTCCAGATTTAAAATAATAGGTGTGAATCTGTTGGGGAAAAAAAATGTCTGTTCCAGGAATTGAGGCTGCGGTGAAGTCAGTGTATTAAACAAGTCAGACCACAGGATCTGCATATCTGAAGTCAGCACACAAAAGTCTTGTACTTAAACAAGCTAAGGGAATTTCATGAGAATTTAAAATAACCATCCCGTCACAAACAAGCTACCACACATAAAAGGATCATGACATTTGGTTACTTAATCTTGCTGCAAGCACTATGAACTCTGTAAGAGCGCTATTTGACCACGAAAGGGCCTAGCCTGACCCGTCATTCTGGCAGTCGCTGTGGTAGCTGAAGGTGCATTTCATGATGCTGTCCAGGGTCATCAGGCTGACGTGCTGGAAGAGTTCCACTGGCTGGCCGCCCGTGATGAGCTTTTCCCATTTGTCCTAAAGCAAAAAAGGAGAAAGATGTGACAAGAATCTTCCGGAGTACCTCGTTATTTATTTATTTAAAATCTTTTCTGTACCGTCGTTGAGCAAGTTGCCATCACAACGGTTCACAGTGAGGCACATAAATTAATGTTGCTAAAGGTATTAAATTATATCAATTAAACAGGTGCCATCAAGACATGGTAACATAGTTTCATAATAAATACTAATTGGTGGGTGTCCATTCTTATCCGTATCAGCTGTAAAAGTGTATTAATAATGATATCTTATCCTTTGGTAAAATAAAATACACACATGTTGATTAAGGTGATGTGTGTGGGAGTTCTGCTGACCGCATCCTACACTTCCCTGGATTGTGCTCTCCATTCTCTTTGTGATAAGCTTGCTTAAATAGCCAGGTTATTAAACTTTTTCTGAATGTTTTGATGTCCCTTTGCAATCTGATCTATAAAGGCATGTGGTGTTCCATATTATAGGTCCTGCTAAGGATAGCGCCCTTTCCCTTACTTGGGTTAATCTTGCTGTTTTGACTGAAGGAATAGTTAGTAGGGCTTTGTTTGCCGATCTCAGGCTCCTGTGAGGGACGTGTACGCGGAGGGCTGTGTTCAGCCATTCTGCTTTTTCGTTATGTATTAATTTCTGTATGGTACTAACGGAAATCCCAGTACCCTATCCTCCCCTCCCAGCCTACCTCAGCTTCTGCACACAAAATGCAGGTAGAATGAGTAAGGCTAGGAAAAGAAGAGCTTCATGACTATGCTGGTATTTCCACAGGGAGCTACCCCCAGTGCTTTACCACTATCTTAAGAAGATCCTGCCAATATTACTCTTATTTGTTGATTGGGCATTCGCTGATAAAGTGCTCCTTGGTCTGCCCTGCCCACAGCTACAGTTTGGGTGGTCTCAGAGGTCCCACTGGAACTGACATGCAGGTAACTAGACCTGACCAGTGTGAGCATGGCTGAAGAGGACTCACTGTCAGCCTGGGAGAGGGATGGTAGGGTCCGCATCAGATACTGCTGATGGGAGCCGTTCCCTCCGTCACTTAAGTTCCATCATGGAAGACTGACTTAGCAGGGAAAGGATGGCAGAGGCACGAAACGGCCTCCCAGGGGACGTGAGCGGGCAAAATCGATAATGGGAATTGAAGAAAACCTTGGACATGCACAGAGGTTCCCTGGTGATCAAGAAACGACGGGAAAAGCAGAGATCACCTGTGGCCTACTCAGCGGCACGCAAAAGGAAGAAGAACACTGAGCAGCCTACAGGGGCCTTCTGCTCCTAATGCGCTATCAGATTCTGCGTTTATCTTTCAAACAGCAGGCACTTCGCATGCATGGGCTGTGAGCCCCGACAGGCATCCCCAGCAAACGCCCTTCCGGGGGATTCCGCATGAAGACACGAGGAACTTTTCTGCCCCGATCAAACCCTGAGATGTTCAAATATTTCTTGAGAGGGGAAGACAATGCAAGAACCCCAGTCCGGCGGGATGCGGGAGGAAGACAATGCAAGAACCCCGGTCCGGCGGGATGCGGGAGGAAGACAATGCAAGAACCCCGGTCCGGCGGGATGCGGGAGGAAGGCAGCAGAGCGTGCATCAGGGAGACCTTCCTTTCTGGCAGCCGCTGCTCGAATGCCAGTCTGACTCGTGCCAGCCGCAGCCGGATGCTCCTGACGCTTTCCTGGATTCCGCCCTTCTTCCTCCAAAGCCAGAGTAGCTGGGCGCCCTCTCAGAGAGCCACCGCTCAGGTAGCAAAGTCTGAAAGACACTCTGGCTCACACCCATACCCATTCCCAGCTGAACACCTGACGTGACGGGGCAAGAAGAATAATCATTGCAAAAGCATTACCAACATATTCATGGTGGAGTCGGACATCAGCTTCACGTAAGGTCTCAGGATGTCGAAATGAAAGCCCGGAGTCAGCAGCCTGCGGTGCTGGAACCACTTCTGACCCGACAGGACCAGTAAGCCTTTCCCTGGGAAGACCCCAGATAAAAACATATGATCACATCACTTTTTGCGAATTATTTTATTGGTTTCATTCTACAGGTGCAAAATAATAATTTGGTATCTCCGCAAGATAGAAACATTCTTGGCCTGTATTAAGGGCTGCCTGAAATTTTGTGCCAACAGAAAAAATATACCAGGTCCACAGTCCTCAGGATAACTAAAACATGCAAATGAACTGGATTCTTAGATCAAACATATGCAAATATTTCGGCAGGGGAGGGGAATTTTCAAAGTGGTTTATTAGGTAAATTGGCTGCCTGAAAGCTGCCCTCCCTGAGTGTGAGCGTTGTTCCCAGAACGAGTGCGCTCTTAGCCGCAATAAAAGGAGGCGACCTGGGATGGGGGAGGGGTTTGATCTGGACTGGAAAATAATGCGCATAGATTGCACTGCCAACTCTTCATTGTGCATTTACATAGAAACATAGAAATGAGGGCAGAAAAGGACCAAACGGTCCATCCAGTCTGCCCAGCAAGCTCATGGAAGTATCTGCTGTGCCATACAAGTCACCCTCTTACTCAGTTTCCCAAACTGTCAGTCAGGGCTCTTGTTGGTTGCTGTCTGAGTCCAATTCCCCGTTACCTCTTACCATTGAAGCAGAGAGCACTGATGGAGCTGCATCAACAGTATGAAGGTTTATTGGTTAAGGGCAGTAACCACCACACCAGCAAGTTACCCCCATGCACTCTTTTCTTCATTCTCATCCTTCTGCCTTTAGGGATCCACAGTGTTTATCCCATGCCCCTTTGAATTCTTTGACTGTTTTTGTCTTCACCACCTCCTCCGGAAGGACATTCCAGCATCCACCACCCTCTCCATGAAGAAATATTTCCTGACATTGGTTCTGAGTCGTCCTCCCTGGAGTTTCATTTCATGATCCCTAGTTCTACTGATTTTTTTCCAACAGAAAAGGTTTGAAGTTCGTTCATCATTAAAACCTTTCAGGTATCTGAAGGTCTGTATCCTATCTCCCCTGCACCTCCTCTCCTCCAGGGTATACAGTCAGATCCTTCAATCTCTCCTCATAGGTCTTCTCATGCAGACCCCACACCAGTTTGGTCGCCTTCTCTGGACCACCTCCATCCTGTCTCTGTCCCTTTTGAGATACGATCTCCAGAACTGAACACCGTACTCCAGGTGAGGCCTCACCAAGGACCTGTACAAGGGCATTAGCATCTCCTTTATTTTACTGGTTATTCCTCTCTCAATGCAGCCCAGCATTCTTCTGGCTTTAGCTATCGCCTTGTCACATTGCTTCGCCATCTTCAGATCGCTAGACACTATCACCCCAAGGTCTCTCTCTTGTTCCATGCATAACAGCCCATCACCTCTGATCACATACAGCTCTTTTGGATTACCGCACCTCAGATGCATGACTTAGCACTTCATGGCATTAAATCCCAGCTGCCATATCTTCGAACACTGTTCAAGCTTCCTTAAATCACTTCTCATTCTCTCTACTTCGTCCGTCATGCCCACTCTGCTGCAGATGTTAGTATCATCCACAAATAGAAAACCTTTACCTTCTAAGACAAAGTTACCACGCAAATAGTATCCGCACAAAAAGGCAGATGCAAATGCTGGTGGGGGCTTTGTATCCACAGAAAATTCCCTGCATGCACCTGCTGTCATTCTGAGGACTGGTGCAAAGCCTGGGGTTAGAAAGTATCCCATACTCAGTCCCCATGAGGGCAGCTGGAAAACTGCTTCCCCCCTCCCTCCTTCTTCTCCTCCTCTTGCCCCTCCCCCTCCCATGAATATTGGCAGTGAGTAGCCTGAAAATCAGAGCAGCCTGTGGGTATTGGACTTGAGTATCCTGCTCCTTGAGGACTATACAAGAAATCACTTTTGTTCAGGAAGACAGGCGAGAATATAATACTTACCGATCCATGGCAGTAAGAAGTGATAGGTCCAACCCTTGGGATCTGTAAGATTCACAGATGGAACAAGCTGAGCATTACTGAGCATAGGTCACGGGGGTTCATTGCGATACTGTCCAACATGATAAGTATTTATTTATTTGATTTATATTCCACTTTTTGGCACATCAAAGCAGATTACCTTCAAACACTGTAGCTATTTCCCTGTCCTCAGAGGATTTACAATCGAAGGAGATTATTTGCTAAACTGCGATAAGGGTATAACGTGCAGAAAGCAGCATTTATCACACAGAAATCGCTGCTTATTGCACGATACACCCATAGTATAGCAATATTGCTCGATATTTGGCCAAAAAAAGCAACCCCTATGTATATGAGTTGCTCTGCATGCATTTCATTAATAACATTTTCAAATGCATGCAAAGCAGCTCATTCATAGGTAATTCTATGCAAATAAAATAACACAGCTTTCCCGAAAAGTCAGCTACAACCCAGGAGTTGTAGGTAACTTTTCCCCGGAGGCGTTGGGTCGCTAACGCACATCCAGATGCCTGCTTCTTAAAGGGCCGGAAAACCACCCCTTACAATGTGACACAAGAAAAACAGGGGTCTGAGTAGACCTCCTCCCACATGCCCGCTGCCTCGAGGAGGCATCCCAAAAGTTAAAATGTTTTTCAAAAGTAATACAATCGCGTGGCGACACCCAACCCCACCCATCCAAACCACTGTCTTCCTCATGGCAGCTCATCCCCACTGATAGGGCCAAAGGCCACCTGCTGCCATTTTGAAAGATGGCGTTGATGGGCCCAGAACCAAGGGGGCACTCCAGCTACCACTAGACCACCGGGTCACGTTCTTTAAGTGGAGGTCTGAGGGGGCAGGAGAGGGCGGGCCACTAGACCCTCAGGGTGTCTGTTTTATGTGGGGAGACAGTAGACCACCAGAGACTAAGTGCTCTGTAAGGGGGTTACAAGGACTGGGGGGTTGGGAAGGTGTTTTGGATTGGGGGTATCGGGAGCAGTGGAGATAAACTACTGTGGGTAAGCAAGTGGTTTGAGTAGGAGCATTGCCACCTGATTGTATTACTTCTATTTTTTTTTTTTAATATATTTACTTCTGAGCTGCCTCTAGAGGTTGGGGTGATCTACGCAGACCCCAGGGGGATTTTGGCACTTTGGAAGGGGGGTTTCCAGGCTGTGTGGCCCTTGAAGACGATGGTGGTCCTGGGCGAAAGGGCCCACCATCACGTTTTCCTGTTCACAGAATATTTTTGCAAGAAAAAAACATCACAGGGAAACCACCGCAATATTTTCCCAGGGAGGGGATAAACATCGCGGGGCCAACCCCAACCACGGTATTTGACCCCTCCCTTGATAAAATATAGGGGCTTAGTAAGTAATCCCTTAAGGGGCTCATTTTGTGTCACTGGAAAAATGTTTAGTAAACAGGGCCCTAAGTCTGTACTTTAAGGCAATGGAGAGTGAAGTGAGCTGCCCATGGTCACAAGCAAAGGCCTCAGGATTTAAAGCCTGGCTCACCGCCTGCCGCTCTAACCACGGGGCTACTCCTCCACGCCAAGACTAAGAAGCCACTTTTATGCCTCTCTTTTCTTCAGTCTGACTACTAACTTCCCAACTCCTCGCAAACTGAATTCATGGTCCTCACGTCCTTGAAGTCACCACACACATAAAAATATCCCACATTCATCTCATGCTGTAGGCCCAAAATGATTTGAATTATTGCTGTCCTGGTGGCCCAGCTGACCCCATGGGAAAAGACATTTCTGCTACTGATAAGCTTCATCGAGCAGGTCATCCTGGGGTTTAAAACGGGGCTGAGGTTTGAAAGCCCTGCATTGGGCAGTGACCAGGGAAGATTTCTACCTCAGTTATTCCCGGGATTTGTGATCACAGCCCCTCAGGAGGGATTTAGGGATTGTGGGCAAGGTTTCTGAGCAAGGACGGGGGAGTTTTCTGTCCCTCCTCAGCAAACGACCGCACGCTTGCTGAAACTGATCGATCGATCAACGATGGCTGAGACGAGAGCCGCAAAAAAACCAACAGGATCCCTTCCAAGGGGAGGCCATTTCAGACCCAGCTCCAAACACGGCTGCTCTCGTAAGTTCAGAGCAACGTGCAGGAAAGCAGCCTAAGGAATTAACTAATCAAAAGATTTGGCAATTGGCGGTAACAATCTGAACCATTAAAGAGCCAGCTTACTACTTGTGTAATCGTTTTTATTTTGTCATAATGCGCAGCACACAGGGGGTGCAGCTTTCTTTTAAGTTTCTTGCAAACTCTTATGCAAGAACAGCTTCAACAAGCAACAAAGGGATAAAAACAGTATTTAGTATTTCCAGTTCTGCAGGTAAAGAATCTTTTGCTGGGAATTGTGAACTGGAGCCTCTTACCTCCTCTGCTGAACAAAGTCTTAGCATAATCCGGATGTATGATATACAAGAAGGCCTCGAAATTCCCGAACCAGACGGGGAAGGCGTATGGATTATTTTCTGCCCAAGACAGCAAAATGTCCAAATCGTTCCCATCTTCTCGGAACTGCAATAGATGATGGAAAGGGAAAACATAACTCCTATGCAAAGGCGGGAAACGCTCCGCGCGCCAGCACTGCGCGACTGGCGCCCATTCGAGGGCCTCATTTTGAAACACCTGAGGACCTGCCATGCATTTTTTTCACTGCATAGCCACGCAATATATAAGCGAGCACCGTGTGTTTAAAAAGCGGCGGGTGTGGAGGGCCGTAAAGGTAGGAGCATAACTGCGCAGTTAGGAGCTGCTGAGAGAGCGAGGCTGGGGAATGGGTGTGGGGGACAGCGATTATGGAATTCTGAAAAGTTTACTTGAACTAAACAACTGTAAAGTCTCTGGGGTAACTCCAGGACAGCTTGGCAGCTGAAAACTCTGACCGCAAACAGCTTCTTCTCAGTGTAATATAAAGCCGACTTACTGGCAGCAGGTAAAGGTTGGCACAAAACAATTCTCTAGCAGCAGGTAAGCATAAAAATCAATAAAGTCATGCAGGAGGTCTGGGGTTTACCAGAGATTCATGCGCTCAGCTACAACAAATTCTTACCCCCTCTCTCAGCGAGGCATCTGCATGCGAGGTGACCAAGACTGCAGATGAGGCAAAATTGTTTCGAGTCGTGAAAAGAAAGCAGCAGATTGTGAGGACCTGTGGAAGAACCTTGTGAGACTAAGAGACTGGGCACCGTAACGTGCACAAGTGGAAAGCAATACACGCAGGGAAAAATGATCCCAGCTCCAGGTACCCAATGTAAGCTCCTAACCACCCAGGAAAGGACCTCAGAGTCCTTGTGGACAGTGCCTTGAAATCTTCCACTCGGTGTGCGGCGGTGGTCAAAACGGCAAATGCAATATTAGGAACCAATAGGAAAGGAATAGAGAACACAACTGAGGATATCCTAATGACTTTGCACTGATCCTGGTGCGACTGCACCCTGAGTACCGTGTGCAGTTCTGGCTGCCCCCATCTCAAAAAAAAGACAGAGTGGCCATAGAAAAGGTACAGAGAAGGAGAAGAAGAATGATCAAGAGATGGGGAAGCTTCCCTTACAGAGAAAGCCTAAACAGATTATGGGATGTGATTGAGATTTATAAAATCAGGAGTGGGGTGGAACGGGTAAATAGGGAACAGTTATTTACCCTTTCAAACAACACTGGGACTAGGGGAGACTCCATGAAACGAGCAACCTGCAGATATAAAACGAATTGTAGGAAGGATTTTTTCACTCAGAGCTCAAGCAGGCAGTGGACTGGAATCTGCTGACATTCTCTGAAGGAGGAGCCCAATGCAGCCTTCCAAACACCAGTGTCCTGTTTAAGTTCACAAACACAGACTTCTTGGTGCAGAGATAAGTGTCTCCACTTCTATTTGCATTTATAAAAAAAACTAGTTCCAATGATTATACCACGATAAGTGCCCAGGAGAGATATCATTTATCATCTATGATATGGGCAGCACCATTATGTATACGATGGTTATACGCACTTAAAATATTTAGGTTGTCTTCAGCAGTTTTTTGAGTGGATATATGGTGGCTCTCTTTTATAATTTAGACTAGTGAATGGTACATTTTTATCTCAGAAGAAACTAGTGACCGATAACTTAGATCAAGCAATGCATTATCTATTCATCCCTGTAATTACTAACAGGCAGGGGACTGAGTTTACTTCACCAATAGCACCTATCTCTTTGAAGTCTCTGTTAAAAAGAGAGGAGTGCTTTATAACAGGCAGTGGGCAGCCGGATTAGGCTGGAAAAAGAATTGCTTGTGCAGGAGATATTAAACCTGAAAGACGATAGTTGACCTACAGCCGATACAGTGTTAACCGGCGTTTGGACGCGCATTTTCGACACATTAGCTTTTCCCCTTATTCAGTAAGGGGTAATAGCGCGTCGAAAACGCGCGTCCAACCTCCCCCCCGAGACTAATAGCGCCCGCAACATGCAAATGCATGTTGCGGGCGCTATTAGGTATTCCCGCGCGATTCAGTAAGTAAAATGTGCAGCCAAGCCACACATTTTACTTTCAGAAATTAACGCCTACCCAAAGGTAGGCGTTAATTTCTGCCGGGGAAGTGCACAGAAAAGCAGTAAAAACTGCTTTTCTGTGCACCCTCCAACTTAATATCATGGCGATATTAAGTCGGAGGTCCCAAAAGTTGAAAACCAGACACTCAATTTTGCCGGCGTTCGATTTCCGAACCCATGGCTGTTAGCGGGTTTGAGACCTGACGCCGGCAAAATTGAGCGTCGGCTGTCAAACCCATTGACAGCCGCCGCTTCTGTCAAAAAAGAGGCGTTAGGGAAGCGCTAGTGTCCCTAACGCCTCTTTTTATCTTGGGCCCTAATTTAAATAAATTAAGTTACTGAATTGCACGCGCCCGCCCGGTTTAATGTATCGATGTTTTGAGTAGTTGGCTATAGAAAGAAATGAGCTTTTACTTAGGGTAAACAGAACTCAGTCTGTGTTTGATTTAGTTCACACTTTTAAGCAGATTACATGTAGGTAGTACTGTCCTATCCCCAGAGGGCTTACAATTGTAAATTTGTACCTGAGGCAATGGAGGATAAAGTGACTTGCCAAAGGTCACAAGGAGCAGTGGTGGGATTTGAACCCTCATCCCCAGCCTGCTGCTCTAACCACTAGGCTACTCCTCTGCTCCAGTTTTGTAGAAAGAATGTAGCAAAGTGATCTTTCTAGTGTTACCCAACCTGTGCGCCTTCAGTCCTGATCAGGTGTGCCAAGGAAAAGTCACCACTGCCTGACGCGCAGATCCGGACCAGCACCTGGACTCTTGTTCTCAGTGCCTCACAGCAACAAGAAGAGACTCCAGCGGTGGCTCGTAAACGCGTAGGAGCTCCTTTCTGAGAACCTGTGCAATCACGCATGCCACGTGTCGTTCTAGCTCCAGCCTGAGCACCAACGTAGGGGATTAGCAGTCTGCAAGCAAGGACGTTTCACTCAGCACCTCCTCCTCCTTTTCCCTGTCTTTGTGTCCTTCCAGCGTCTCAGGGAGAGCATGCGTTGAGTGCTGGATGTGACTGACGTTTAGTGTTGGGAGCAGTGGCAGTGAAGGGTCTCTGGCTGCCCACACCACACTGGCCTCTCCCTTCTCCTGCACTTAGATGCAGAAGGAGCTGGTCCATCACGATGGCCAGGACTTTCAGTGCTTCCCTAACTCTTCTGTGGGTTATATTTCTCCATGTCCACACTGCCTGCTCCATGGAGGCTGGCTGGCCGCCCGCAAACATTTTTGTTATTGTAGGCGTGCCTTACGCATGAAAAGGTTAGCAAACACTGATCTATTAAATAATGTTTATTTTTTCCAGCTTAGTGAAACCGTCTAGATTAAGAGGCATACACTTTTAAGGTCAGGTAAACTGAATTCATAAGGAGTGAATCAGAAGAATCATTATAATGCTAGATGAGGTTAGAGAAATTTTGATTATTTTAGTAGAATTAGAGTAGGTTGTATTTCCATGTGGGTCAAGCTGATTTTGTTGGCCAACGCTGTTTATTGCCCAAGGATCACACGTGATTCAAGAGAAGCATTCTGCTGTTTATCAGGCCGATACAGAAAGAAATGCGGGAGAGCGGGCGAGCACAGGCCAGTGTCCTGTGCGCACGATACAGTAAATAAAAATATTCAAATTAGGGCCCATGGTAAAAAGAGACGCTAGGGACACTAGCACGTCCCTAGCGTCTCTTTTTTGACAGTAGCGGCGGCTGTCAGCGAGTTTGACAGCTGACGCTCAATTTTGCCGGCGTCGGTTCTCAAACCCGCTGACAGCCACGGGTTCAGAAACCGGACGCTGGCAAAATTGAGCATCCGGTTTTCAACCCGCAAGCAGATTTTAAATTTTTTTATTTTTAACCTTTGGGACCTCCGACTTAATATCGCCATGATATTAAGTCGGAAGGTGTACAGAAAAGCAGGTTTTACTACTTTGGGGGGTTGTTTGGGGGGGGGGGGGTTGGACGCGCGTTTTCGATGCGCTATTACCCCTTACTGAATAAGGGGTAAAGCTAGCCGGAGCGCACTGTACTGTATTGGCCTGTATGTGAGCTGAACTCAAGAAAACATTTGTTCAGAATTTCACTGCATGTGTTTTGTTCCATGGTTTTAATTGGGATCCCCTTAGAACAGCCTTTGCATTGAGCAGATTATACATTTTTTGAAATAAATGAAATAGCTTTGCATGCCTTGCCATAGTGGCCTTGCATGCGAGATTGCGCCCAGCACTGGGCTGCGCGGTTCCAGAGTATGCACTGTTCAGAAGTAGGTGCCCCACTCAGGACCTCTGCTTTGATTTAACTTCTGTTTCAAACTTTCGCAGCAGTCGGTCTTTGCCATATTTCCCTTCCATAAAATTCCAGGCCAGTACCGAGGATGTAAAAATCGTGTCGGCATCCATGAGCACTATCAGGATCTGCTTGTGCATGTCGCACGTGACTTAAAGGAGCAGGGAGTGGGAATGTCAGAGAGGGATGTGCAGATACAGGGATTTCATTTTGGCTCTTTTTTTGGAGGGGGGGGGAGAGGGTTATTCATTTTTCAGTTTCTTTAATGTTTCTTTTGGTTTGGTTCATTTGCTGAACTGAAATACAGTAAATATTAAACATTTAAAATGAGAAATTAACCCATAATCAGGATTTGCGTAGGTAGGCAGAGCTAGACTTGGTAAAGTGATTTTTTTTAAAGGAATCATCAAACCCTTCGAAGTGAATTTTAAAAGCGAGGCACATGCTAAAATCGGGAGATATGCACACGTGTAGGGCATGCACTCCCCATACGCAAATATCTCACTTTGCATGAAAAGGGGCGGGGCATGGGTGTTCCAGGGCAGGGCTGAGAGATGTGCTTGCAAACACCTATAGATCATGTTTTCTGGTGCTTTGATCCATTTACTAACCCCTCGAGAGTCTGAAGGAATCCATTCATCCATCTGGGAGCAGAGACAGAGAATCAATAGAGAGGCTTGGGGAGGTAAAGTGACTTGCACAGGGTCACACGCCAGCAGCAGCAGAGAGAGCTCGCCTCTCGCCTCCTGACTCAACCAGACTGCACCTCTTCTCTATGCTGGGAAAATGATCTGCGTTTACAGATCGGCAAATAATTGCTGCTAAGTGCTTGGTGTTCTTTTCCTTCTCTAATCCCTTCTCTCCACCCATAGCAGGCTTTCTCAGATTTCCATGCTGAGCCTGACAATTAGATTAGCTCTAATTAAAAACAAAGAAAGGAGACTGGGGGAATTCTAGGGTGGTGAGATCCTATCCTTGCTGACCCAAATTTTGGATTTTTTTTTCCCCTTTTCTTGATATTATGATGAATGGGAAGGGAGAGAGAAGGACTTGCCCCTCAAGAGTCTATGGAGCCGTATGAGACCTGATCAGTGAATGGTGAGGAGCACCTTCAGTGGAGTCGGACTCTGAAAGAACTTTGAGCCTGTCTGCTTGCACTCGATCATCCCCAGTGCCTGCTGATAACACATCTCCTAATACTTCTTCAACATGAGAGGTCTAGAGCGGGTAGATGTGAATCGGTTATTTACACTTTCCAATAATAGAAGGACTAGGGGGCACTCCATGAAGTTAGCATGTGGCACATTTAAGACTAATCGGAGAAAATTCTTTTTCACTCAACGCACAATTAAGCTCTGGAATTTGTGTCAGGTCCCAGCTTAGCCAATCTGGCTCTCAGTATGTCCCTAATGGATGTATATGATATATATATATTTGCACACAGGGACCTAACTCTCTGTTTAAATAAACAAGTGCCAAGAAAAAAGAAAACAGTAAGGAAAAAAACATCCTTTATCAATTCACAAGTGAAGAACCATTGCAAACCTTTCCGCATCACTGAAGATTTCATTTCAGTACTAGTCTGGCTGCAGACGCACGTCTCTCTCCCTGTATCTCAGGCCACAATCTGCTCCTGATGCAATCAAGATAACACAGCTTCCAACACAATCTGAACCAAGGCATCGTGCACAATCCTGATGATGGAGACTGGGTGGGGAAGGCCCGTGTGAGCATTGCCTCTTACCCCCAACTCGCCCAACTTTATACATTGATTTTATTTCCTGTAAGTTTATATTACAATTAAAAAAAAAAAAAAAATCCACGCATTTTCTATGAACCAGCAAATTTCTCTGAACTCCACCCCTGGCTTGCAGAATAATGCAGCGATACAAAGTGCACGGACATGAGGATGAGTCCGCTGGAGTCAGCACTAATGGGTAAAGCAGGCAAGTCCTCAGGTTACTGCCTGCCAGCACAGAGGAGGGGAAGAGGAGGCCGGGTGAGAGGAGGAAGGAATGGTTGGGAAGATAGAGTTAATATGTGGACGGCAGAAAGTGGAAAGCCAGCCAGAGAGGGGGTGGCTGTTGGGGAGAGACAGGAGCTAAATAGCAGGAGATTGCTAGAGGGAGCAAGAGGAGACACAGTTGGCAAGGTGAAGTGTTTGGATAGCGAGAATTGGAGAGTGAGAGAAGTGAGGAAAAAGGAGGGGTGAGATCTAGGTATGAAAGGATAGAAGGAAAACAGTGATGTAAGGGAGAGATTTACAGGAAAACAAGAGAGAAACGGAGCAAAATGAGATGAAAGAAATGTCAGAGAGAATTAGAGGAGGAAGTGACGATAGGAGGAGAGAGAAGAGAAGTAAAATGGAAAAGAAATCCTAGAAAAGGAGTTAAGAGATGCCAGGCAAGAAGAACACAGAAAGAAGATACTGGGACCAATGCAATTAGGAAATAAAAATCCAGACAACAAAGAAAAAGCATTTTATTTCCAGTTTCATGATCGGAATATATACCACACCTAAAAGCTCTAAGACTCATGGAGTAATCCAGATGTTCTACAGGCTGTGATGGTTTTTATTGGATCATGTGCATGAGCTTTTGAGATCACATAGGTTCTTTCTTCAGATCAAAATACCCTCTCTCTTTTAGTAGATCAAGGCTTTTGAGGAAGACGTAGATCAGGTCTTCTAGAGAAAAGAGAAAGCAGTGGGCGATCAGAACTTCTGAGGAGAAATAGAGAGGGAGAGTGATCACGCCCTGATGGTGGGGGAGGAGGGGAGGGAGCAGAGAGAGAGGCATTGGCCTGAATAGAGAGCAGGGCCAGGAAAGAGCCCAGGAGTGGCTCTTAAGCAAGAAGAGGAAAAGAAAACCCAGCAGAGTTTAGAAGAGGATAAGGTAAAGAGAAGTGGGAGAACAGGTGGTGAGGAGAGAAAGAAAATGAAATGGGAGGGGAAAGGAAAGTAGAGGGCAAGCGTGGGAGAGAAGAAACTTGAGTACCATAGCAGCAGTGGGCAGAAGAGCGAACGGTCTGCCCAGCAAGCTGCACGTGGTGTCAACTGCCTCTCCATGCAGACCACTCCCAACCCTCTATTAAGGGAGAAGAGGACTGGAGTGGAGGCCTAGCCTAGTGGTCAGAGCAGTGGGCGACGGAGTCCGAGTCCTGCTATCGCTCCTGAATGTAATCCACTTTGAAGCACTGAAAAAAGTGCAAAAAGCGGAATATAAATAAGAATTTTCTTTTTCCTTCTCACTGACTGGCCGATACAGTACAGAGCGCACTGTTAACCCGCCATTGGATGCGCGTTTTCGACGCGCTGGCGTTACCCCTTATTCAGTAAGGGGCCGAAAACGGGCGTCCAATCCCCCAAACCTAATAGCGCCCGCAACATGCAAATGCACGTTGATGGCCCTATTAGTCATTTCCGCGCGATTCAGAAAGTAAAATGTGCAGCCAAGCCGCACATTTTGCTTTCAGAAATTAGCGCCTACCCCAGTGATGGCCAACCTTTTGAGCTCAGTGAGTCAAAATTCATTAAAAAAAACCGAGCATAACTCAGCTGGATGTCACTTCTAGAAAAATCCATAATTTTGTGATATTTGTAGCTCTAATCAATAACAAAAAGTTATAATTTTAATATATTTACTGTATTTATTAATAAAGCAAAAACAAATAATTCTTTACCTTACCTGCATAGTTACTTTTTTGTTGCTGAATTTCATTGGCTAAATCTTCAATTGAAGGTTGGTATTTCGTACACTTCAAGCCCAAGCAAGTGTTACAAACTTCATCTGTCAGTTGATTTTTTATTGGCTCCCATTCATGTTCACACCACTCCCTCCCCATCCCCCAGGCATGCACACATTCATTCTCACACACACAGACCCCCAGGCAGGCACCCATGCATTCACACACATACACCCCCAGGCAGAGTCCCATTCATACACATGCACACTAAAGGCAGACCCCCTCTCTTTCTTTTGCTAACAACCTCAGAGCCTCTCTCATTCCTCTGCTGCCACTGTCACTGCTGCCGCGTGGCTATTGGGGAGGTGCCGATTGCTGCTACTGACACTGAAGCCCATTCTGCTGCCTCCTCTGTGCAGGCCCCGTGGGCTTCCACGTTCTCCATGCTGATCTCGTACATTGTGAGATCCGTAGAGAAAGTGCTATTCTTGCACATTCCCAAACATTACATGTGCCAATCACTAAAAAGTAATTTATTGGGTTTTTTTACCTTTGCTGTCTGATCTTAGTTTTCTAATTGGTTGGTCACAAGCTTTTTTTTTTCCACCTTCCCTTTCTTATTTTTTTTTGCCAATTCCTTTTATATTGTCCTTTTTTCTGTTTCTTTTCTCTCCATCTTCTTCCCTCAAACATACAGTCAGGTTCTCATTCTCACATGCATTTCTCTCTCTCACACACACACACACAGGCTCTCACTGTCACATGCTCTCTCTCATACAATCATTCATACACACAGTCTCTCACTGGCACATGCTGTCTGACTCTCACACACACAGGCTCTCTCTCACTTCCACATGCTGTCTTGCTCAAGCACAGGCTCTCACTGTCACATGCTGTCTCTCTCACACACACACAGAGGCTCTCACATGCTGTCTCTGCAAACATTCAGGTCCTCACTCTCACACACAATCTCTCAACTCGTACACGCACACACACACACCCCCTCTACAGACCCTCAGCCTCTCTCTCACCTCTGGGCCGCCTCTTCGTGGGTCACCGCAGGATGGGCTCTGCAGCGGCTCTGATCTTCTCGGGCTGCGGCAGCCCTGCTACCGGGGCCTCTTCCTCTTCTCGGGCCGCTGCGACTTGGAATTCGCTCCTATCAAAAAGGAGGCGCTAGGGACGCGCTAGTGCCCTTAGCGTCTCTTTTTGCCTGTTTTTACCGCCGGGCCTAATTTGGGCCCCCGATAAACCTCGAGGCCGGGAGGGGCGACAGTGCAGTAATCATTCACAGGGGGCAGCAGGAGAGTCAGCACCGGCTCCGATCAGCGGGGTACAAACGCAGCGCTTTATAATTATAGGGACAATTTTCAAAAGGTATTTATCCAGGTAGATTGCCCTGGATAAATGCATTTGTCCCCCTCAAAGCAGTGCAAGGCATGTATGGGGACCCTTGATCCCTATCTGTGTGGTCGCTAGCTTAAGGCCTAGGTTAGGGATTAGGTAGGAGGAAGGGCTCGGCAGGTTACAGGCCCGCCTGGTGTGGACTGCTCAGCCGGCCTGCACAAAAGGCAGCAGAGCTTCAGGCGCGGTGAGCTATTTTTGTCAGAGTTTTAGACGGACAGGAGAGATGCTGAAGCGATTTCTGTATTCTGGGTTCCCAGCCTGCTGCTGCTCAGGGAGAAAGGGATATTCCTGGCCGTCTCGCAGCGGCTGCCTCTGGGAGTGGAGCAGATTTGCTGCAAGAAATTATCCTGAAGAAGGGTTTTGTTTTTCGGTGGGGCCTGGTCCCCATCGTGAGCACCGCCGAGAAAGGAGACCCAAAGAAATAGAGAGACCGTGTTTGTGGCCGCCTTGTGAGCCTAAGAGCCCAGCGTTCAAAACCAACTCCCCGCTGGGAGGAACCCTGCTGTCTCGGGGCTTTCAGTGGGCTGAGTGCATATAATTAATGATTTGAATATCCGAGTCACCTTTATAAATGATAGCTTAACAATCCATAAACAATTGGAAAATATATTGAGAATGAAAATAGAATGAAAAATCTTAGACTGTTGAATTTTCCTGTTATCTAGACTTTTGTCTGCTACAGAATTATTTGAAAAATATGTTTCAGAAATACTTTCTATTACCTCAAGAGAGGAAAAGAATATTTCTAAAATATATTATATTCCAAAAACAAAGATCAGGTCTCAAAATGAACTGGAAGAGATGGATATAATACAAAGAGAATCACCAAATTTGACGTCTTTTCTGGAGGCTTCAATAGATGACATACCGGACAGAGCGACTCTCTTGGTCTCCTTTTGTAGTGAGAAGGATAAAAACCTGGCACTACAGAAATACTTTAAAAAAATAAAGATTTCTTATTTTGCGGCCAAAAGATTCAAATCTTCCCAGATGTCTCTCGTAACACTCAGGTTAGAAGGAAACAATTTTTAACACTGAAACCAAGGGTATTATCTATTGGTGCTAGTTTCCTTCTTAGATTCCCCTGTAAATGTTCAATAAGATATCAGAAGAATAAATTTATTCTTATGCCTAAGTGGCAGCCACTAAACGTAAGCGCATATTCGCAAGCCCTACTTTGCCATATAAAATTCACTTATCTGGCTAGAGAGCGCTGAATGCACTTTGAATATTGGGCCCACTATTTCTAGAATAAGTAGCGATGGCCATTTGTTTAAAATGAAAAAGAAATCCAAACCAAATTAGTTGGATTCATTTTGGTTTATGGAAAATGAATATAAATGGCAACAGTCCCAAAAATCAACACAAATTTTTGTTTGTATTAATTGTAGTTTCATATCGTAGTCTATGGAACAAGCAAAATTGCAGGGGTTTTTATTCTGCTTAAGGCAAGCTATCAACCAATGATGTCACTTTGAACCTAGACTAACCGGTGGGGTGGGAAGGGATAAGAGAGAAGCCAGGAAGCAGGATCAATCAAGGTCAAACACTGTTTTAACCAGCCTGACCTAGCTGGCATCTGCATGGATTTTTAGTGACTTTCTCTTCTTAAAGCTGAAAGAAACTGCTAATTTTAGTTCCCTTGTCACTGGGCTGCAAGACTGTGGATTTCTACCTCTGGTGATTAATACCCTTATTCAATAAACATACACACGGTTAATGCGACTTCAACGGCAAGAGGAAATGTGGGAAAAAGGATTTGCATTCACGAATAAGCGTGGGAGTAGCTTGCTTGTTGTGGCGGTTACTACCCCAAACCAAATAAGCCTGATACTTCACTTTCAATGAATATCCAGTGTAGGTCTCTGCTTCAACGGCAGGGGAGAAAGACTGATACTTCACTTTCAGTGCATATCCAGCATAACTCTCTGCTTCAACGGCAGGGGGAATGAAGATGAGAGGATTTACATTCAGACAACAACCAACAAGGACGGAATTGCATAGTCTGGTTAAACAAATAAATGTGGGAGTAGCTTGCTTGTTACGGCAGTTACTACCCCGAATCAATTAAGCCTGAAACTTCACTTTGATGCAGCTCTAGCACTGCTCTCTACATCAATGGCAGGGGTGGAAGGAAATTAGAACCAAAAAGTTACCAATAAGGGCCCTGACCTCAGCGGTCAGAGTAACAGATAAGTAGGACAAAAATAAGTGTGAAAGCTTGCTGGGCAGATTGGATGGGCCGTTTGGTCTTCTTCTGCTGTCATTTCTCTGTTTCATTTCTCTATTTCTATGAGAACTCAAAAAATTGAGAAAAAAGATTGAGAAAGTACTAGAATTGTGACGTGCGTTGGCTCTGTTTACCGTGTCCTTTTCTATCACACTGTTGCTGTGTGCCAATTTTTTTTTTTTTTTCTGTTTTCAGTATCACTGAAAAAGCAGAAAAAAAATTTCAGTCAGAGATTTGTGTGCTGTGTGCATACTTACTGCAGAAGTGCAATGTACACACAAGGCAACACAGTGAAGGTGCCCTACTTGAATTCTTGCTTCTTTGAGTCTCTTTTTGGAATGGAAAAAAAGAATTAAAGCTATGAATATAGCGTGCATATGTGGTATGTTGTTTTTTTTCATAAACTGCGTCATCATTTCTGGGAAAAACAGATCCACTAACAGGCACAGACAGGCATTCACTAGGTAGGCACCGGCAGCACAGCAGAATGGATTGCTTTTCAAGAAGAAGGTATGGTGTGTGTGTGTGTGTGTGTGTGTGTGTGTGTGTGTGAGAGAGAGAGAGAGAAGGGGACCTTTCTACTGCTTTAGTGTGTAAAGCATAGAGGAGTATATACACTAACACTACTTTGTAAAAAGACAAACACCTTTCCATAGGCACTCCCACAGTGACTATGGCAAATATCAATCATGCTACAAGTAATGGAAGGAAGAGGAATGCATTTGGTAACAAAGGCAGTGGGAGAGGAAAATCTTTGCCTCCTTTTGGGAAAGCATCTATTTAATGAAGATCCAAGTACATCTGGCAGCAGTAGTAGTACCAGCACGTTCCTGCCCAAACTAAATAAAAAATACATTCAATATCGTGGGAGTCCGAATTGGCTACATATGATGCAGGCATCGCCTATCCACCGTCCCGATCAATCAATCAATCAATCGTACTGTTGGTTTGAATCTTACTGGATTACTGCATGTACCTTATCTAGTTACCTTTAATGGGCTCACGCCTTCTTGGAATTTCAAATTCCCTTTCCTTAAAGGTCTTATCTGATATTTAGCCTTCAATAGATTTCTGCCTACATTCCCACACAGCCTTCCTTATGACACACTTCCTCCACCCACCAAATGGCAGAGGCTGGGCGGTCTGGATGTGTTGGGGTCTTTTTACCTCAGCACAACAAAGGGGAAGTGAGTCTCCAAACCTGCACCCTCCCAATCCCTTCCCCAGTGATGCCACAGGGTAACTACATCAGGTCCCTTATAGACTTCCTGCATGACTTCTCCCTGCTCAGGAACAACAAATTCATCATCTTCTGGCTTCTAGACGGTTTTGTCTGTACATACATGAGTCCGAGGTCCAATTTGTACATCATGATCGCTACAAACCTTTTAGAGACCTCTGTCATAGATCTCTATCATATCTCCCCTCAGCCGTCTCTTCTCCAAGCCAAAGAGTCCTAACCTTTTTAGCCTTTCCTCATAGGGGAATTGTTCCATCCCCTTTATCATTTTGGTTGCCCTTCTGTGTACTTTTTCTAATTCCGCTATATATATTTTTGGTGACCAGAATGTGGCAGAGCAGGTCGTGTTCTAAACTGGTGTACTTCTTTCTTGAACAATCGGACCCAAAAATTCAAGATGTCTTCACAATGGTCGTCCATTAAAATGGGTGCTCCTCAAGGCTCTGCCTTGTCGTCAGTTTCATTTAATATTTACCTGGCCCTGATCTTTAAAATCCTCATGAGCTTGTGTAGTGTATCACAACATCCAAACACCTAACAGAATTACCAACCGAAACCACGCTAAACAAGACATCAAGCAGCACCAAGCAAACCCTTCTCATTCAAAAATGATTTTATGTCAGACTATAAAGAATAACTTTACGTTGACCTCATTTCCCCACCCTTGTAACCCTCTTTTCCCCACTCTTTCCTTTAACCCCCCCCCATAGCACTTCCACACCCCTCCTATCTCCTCTAGTCCTTACCCACTCCTATCCGCTCATTTTCGAATATAATATGTATCCTGTTATACCCTTAATTCGCATACGTTAAGATACAACCTTTTGAATCTTGTAAACCATTGTGATGGCTTCACCGAATGATGGTATATAAAACTCAACAAATAAATAAATAATGGTTGCAAAATATATGCTAATGATTTGCAATTTTTCATCTGGCTCCATACAACTTGGCAAGATACCATTGATCACATACAAATTTGCATTTCTGCAATTAGACAGTGGCTTCATTACAATCAATTATCTTTGAAAATGTCTAACAATAAATTCCTACTTATCGAGAGGGCACCTTCCATGGTAAGCATTCTTCAATTACTGTAGACAATGAAGCCTTTAGTATTAATCAAACCATCAAGAGTTTAGGAGTCTAGCTAGACCCTCACCTCTCATTTTGTGCACATATAAAGTCTTTGGTCAAATCTGTGATTTATTTTTTCAAATTGCAAGTCCATTCAGGACTGAAGCATTTGTTACATGCATCTGACATTCACATAGTGGTGCTGGCCTCTATTTTTCCCCTTATAGACTACTGCAATGGTCTCTATCTTGGACTTCCAGATGACTCTCTGCAGCCTCTTCAGTTATTGTTAAATGCCACTGCCCATTTCATTACTGGTGTTAAATATCACGAACCTATCACCCCCGACTGTTATTCATCTTCACTGGATCCCTTTGCAACAGTGAGTGGTTTATAAAATTGGAATGATTGTTTCCAAGCTCATTAACACTGCTTCCTGTCCTTGGTCCAATGCACTTCTCAAATTATATCAGCACTCCCGTTTATTGAGGTCGTCACAGAGGGGCATGCTGGACGATCCGTCCACGAAATGTGCTCATCTCTCTGTGACCAGGGAGTCCACGTTCTCCGTGGGAGCTCCAGTTTTATGGAATTCTTTTCCACTGGAAGTTCGACTTAACGATTGTATCAAGTCATTCAAAGGACTTTTAAAAAATATTTTTGTTCAAAAAGGCCTTCATTCAAGAGCTACGGGTCTGTGATTATTTCAGAGTATTCCTTCTAAAATACAACTGGACTTAACCAAGTTTATCTTTTATGTTGCTAAGTTTTTATGTTTAGTTATTCTGTTTTGTACAACATTTCTGGAATATGAATGTTTTATATTGTATATCGCTTAGACCTTTTTGTGTTAAGCCATTAATAAATTTTTAATAAATGTAAAAGTAAATAAATACATATGGAGCTGCTCAGTGCTGTTCATTCACTAAATACTGTGTATAAGCAGGATGGACTCCATCTTTCTGGTTTTAGACATACACAAACATGGTCTTGTTATTAGGAAGGTGTGTGGAACGAGGGTGGCGACGGAAGTGGTCGGCGATTTTCATTGTAAAGCATAGGGGGCCAGCCTTAAAGATCTAAACATGTACACCACCAGAGGAAAGACGAGGACAGAGACATTTAAATACGTTAGAGGTATCAGTGTGCAGAAGGTGCGTCTCTTTCAAAGGAGAAGAGATTCCGGAACAAAGGGTCACGGGCTGAGCGTGAGGAATCTAAGAGAGCATTTCTTTTCAGTAAGAGTTGTGGAAGGTGCTGGAGACAAGGAGAGTGTGTAGATTCAGGAAAAGATGGGACAAGCATATGTGATCTCTGAGGGAGTGATAGAAAATGAAGAGATGAACAGTTATGTAACTGAGCAGACGAAATGGGCTGTCTGGTCTTTCTCTGCCCTCATATTTTTGTGTTTCTGTATTAAATAATTTTTATGCTGATATTGATCTTAGGGCGACAACTTGTAAACATGTCAAAGTTAAACGTAAAAATAGCGGCGATTCAATAATGAACAGAAACTGCAACTGTGATGTCTAGAACAAGGTAATTTAAAAATCACTAGCATAAGTGATCACCCCCCTCTCCTCCGGCTACCGCCACTAAACACAGAAGGCAGATTATGCTGCCCGTTTTCAGATTTCACTTGCCCTCGCTGTGCACACCCAAACGTGTTCTCACCTCGTGGACATTTCCAAACAGCCAGTGGCTCTGCGGTCCAGGGAAGCCAGCATAGATTTTGAGCAGCTCCTTCCTTTTGCGATAAAGCGCGATTGCTTTAAGCAACAAGACGGCGAGTCCCAGCAGAGCGGCAAGGTGCAACATTTGGCTCCTGTCCCAAGGCAACCCGGATGGTTTCAACACGTCCTGTAGGGCAGAAGCCATGGCCCCTGTGCCTCCGAGTGTCTGAAACACAAACCAGCTTCTCTTACCTCCTAAGCTGAGCACAAGCAGAATCATTTTATCCTGCCCACTCTCCTCACATGGGACCTGCCCACTTTTAATACAGGAACACATTTCCCCTCTGATAATACTCCAACTAGGTATAACTGCCAAGCAGGGCACTCAGGTAGTAAACAGATTAAAAAAAAAAACGCTGACAATATTAAATGAGAATCTATGGTAACCTTGGGAAGCCTCTGTGAGTCAATGGCGTTTTAACTCAAACCTTCCCCTCCTGCCAGCAGCAAGAGAAGAGAACAGGGGGAAGGACACTGAAGATCCTGTGCCCAGGTGCAGGGTCCAGCCTGGCATCTGTACTTTGATTTCGGCAACACTCTTCATACTGCTGAGCAGAGAAGGCTCACCAGGAAACTGAGCGGCCTGGGCCCAGAGGTGGCAGATTGGTTTAGAAGCTGCTGGAGTGATGGCGACGGGAGGTTGCAGCCGATGGAATTCAGTCTGAAGAATGGAAAATATATTTAATGTCTTGTTTTATGGCAGGCCTTGTGTGTGTGTGTAGGTCAATGCTTACGAATGTTTACTGTAATCTGCACTGATTTGATATTTATCGGAAGCTGCGGAATATAAATGCCAAAATAAATGAATACAAATGATCCTTGGCGTACCTTAGGCGCATATACGCACACATATGTTGGTGCTGGCCCAGGGACGCGGCCAGTTTATAACTTGCGCGTACATGTGCACAAAAGTTATAAAATAGTCTGGCCGCGCGCACACATGACCACAAATCTTAAGTGGGCATGCAGCTAGCCGCGTAAATCGGGTTTCTGCCGCGCAAGTCAGGGTAGTCTAGAACCAGCGCGCGTCCACACCCTGACCTCATTCACCGATTCGCCCAGTCTACAGTTAGGTCCTCCAAAGCCCTGTGGTTTAATAGCCCACACTCCCCCACCCAGTTACCGCAGCCCCTTTAAACCTGTCAGAAGTAGCTGTTTGTTTTTTTTTACCATCACAATGGTTTACAGAAAGGCACATATAGAATATTGGGGATTTGTATGCATTAATACTATCCATAACGAGGTGCCATTAAAAACACCTCCTCCATAACAGAGGTAAACTTACACGACACTGGGCCTGGGCGCGTGCCGAGGTGTGTAAGTATTTACGTACACTTCTCTTGGCCACGCCCCGGAATGCCTAGGCCATGCCCAGGCCACGCCTCTTTCTGAAACCAAGTGAGATGCGCGCTGCAGGAGATGCGCGCGCACGTGGGCGGCTTTTAAAACACAGCGGGCACGTGTAAGCCCACGCCCGTGCGGGCCGGGCTTTTAATATTCACCTTTTAGGGTTCAGTCCTGGGGGCCAGTTCTGTTCAGTACCTTTGTGATGAATATTGTGAAGAAGGCAGGAGGAAACGTCTGTCTTTTTGCAGATAACGTGGACCCTCCTGAAGGAGTAGCCAGAATGAGATGTGATCTGATAAAGTATCAGGCACAGTCATGCGGTTGGCAGTTAGGTTTCAAGTCGTACAAAGCGCAGAAACGCGGATGTGAAGTGCAGAAATTAGAGGGAATAACGTTCCAAAAACCTTGCGGAGCCCATAAACAGGTATGGTACACACACAGATTATAAAATATACACGGATGCCCACCCTCCAACATATGTGCATCTGTTTGGTTACCTGCACTGCACTGAAAGTGCTGCTCTTTCTACCTATTTTATAAAAATATGTGCAGATATTTTGTGTGTGAAAAAAATACAACTTGCTCATGCAAAATCCTGATTTATATGCGGCAGTTGGTTTGCCGATATCTCCATCAGGCCATTGAGATATTCCTTGTTCTTCGCCCGGAGTTCCCCCCAGTTCACCCAAATCTCCCACCCATTCAATAGCAGACAACAGGCAAGGCTGATATCAGTTGCACGAGATAATGCGCAAATGATTTGCCTAATGTATTCAAGTAAATCTCTTATAAACCTAGTAACTTAAATCTGTTCCTCTTGGCCTCACCCAGAACGTCCCCAGACCACCTCTTTTTTTTTGCACAGGTAAACGCGTGCACGAAACCGAAAATACACGTGAACTTTTGATATGTATAAAATAACGTATGTGAGTACAAGCTACTTACAGGTGTATATGCTACGTTTACATGCGCAACTCATTTGGGAGTTCACTCCTAAGGGAGCAGTACACGATGGAGGGACAGACACTGATGCACACTGAGCAGGACAGTGTCCTTGGAGTGATTACTATCTCCATGTAGCAAAAGAGATGGATAGTACAGTGGCTAGAGCCAGAAGGATGCTAGGGACCATAGGGAGAGGTATAACTAGAAGAGAAAAGGAAGTGATAATGCCTCAGGACAGGGTGTTGACAACACCCATTCTGGAGGCCATATATTTATTTATTTATTTATTTATTTAGTATTATTTTTTATATACCGACATTCGATCTCAATATATCCAAAAGGGTGTATAACTGGCTGAAGTCAGTCCAGAGAAAGGTCACTAAAATGGTGTGAGATCTATACCAAGAGAAGATTGCTACCCTAGAGGACATCTCTATTCAGGGAAGATATGATAGAGATATTCAAATACCTGAAATGTATTAATACACCAAAGTAAAACTTTTTAATTGAAAAGAAAACTGTAGAGCTAGAGGCCATGATATGAAGCTTCAGGGGGTAAACTCAGGAAGAACATCAGGAAATATTTTTTCACTGAAAGGGTGGTGGATACTTGGATTGCTTTCTCAGAGCAGGTAGTGGAAGCCAAAGGGATAATGAACTTTAAGAAAACATGAAATGAACACAGAGGATCCTTAGATGCAAAAACGTGAAGAGAGAGCAAAAGCATGACCTAGAAACACCTTAAGCAATGGAGGTACTCAGGTTGTTTCCAGCAGGCTACAACTCCCCAGAGACTGGCTAGGTAGATACAACAGAAGGCTGAGTCCAAGCAGGACATGGAAAGCCAGCAAAAGTTATTTTGGATCTGCAACCACACCTTCATATTTTGGGCCAAGAAGTAAGCTTTAGAGAGGAGATAGTGAAGGAGTAAGCTTAATAGAATATGTAAATTGACAAACTAAAGAGTAGTAAATCACATGGACCAGATGGTATACATCCCAGAGTGCTGAAAGAACTGAAAAATGAAATTGCAGACCTACAAATTATCATTAAAATCTGCTACGGTTTCTAAAGATTGGAGAGTGGCCAATCAGGTATTACACCAGTTTTAAAAAGGGTTCGGGGGTGATCCGAGAAACTACAGACCAGTGAGCCTGATGTCAGTGCTGGGAAAAATGGTTGAAACTATTCCAAAGAACAACATATAGCTAGACATAGTTTAATGGGACAAAGCAAACATGGATTTAGCCAAGGGACGTCCTGCCTCACCAATTTGCTCAATTTTTTGAAGGTGTGAATAAACATGTGGATACAAATGAGCTAGATGATATAGTGGATTTCTGGATTTTCAGACAGCGTTTGAAAGAGTACCTCATGAGAGACTCTTGAGGAAATTAAAAAGTTATGGGATAGGAAGCCACGTTCTATTGTGGACTGAGAACTGGTTAAAAGATAGAAAACAGAGAGAAGGGCTAAATGGTCAATTTTCTCAATGGAGAAGGGTGAATAGTGGAGTGCCCCAGGGATCTTTACCAGGACGGCTGCTTTTTATCATAAGAACATGCCATACTGGGTCAGACCAAGGGTCCATCAAGCCCAGCATCCTGTTTCCAACAGTGGCCAGTCCAGGCCACAAGAACCTGGCAAGTACCCAAAAACTAAGTCTATTCCATATTCATAAATGACCTAGAGATGGGAACAATGAGTGACGTGATCAAATTTGCTGATGATGCAAAGTTATTCAAAGCTGTTAAATCACAAGAGGATTGTGAGACATTGCAAGACTAGGAGTCTGGGCATCCAAATGGCATTTAGTGTGCATGCAGAGAAGAACAGCCCACATTATAGCTATACAACTGAAGGTTCCACATTAGGAGTCACTACCTAGGAAAAGGATCTAGGCGTCATCATGGATAATACGTAGAAATCTTCTGCTAAGTGTGTGACGGCAACCAAGAAAGCAAACAGAATGCTAGGAATTATTAGGAAAGGAATGGAAAATAAAACAGAGGGTGTCATAATGCCTCTGTATTGGTCCATGGTGCAATCACACCTTGAATATCGTGTGAAATTTTGGTCAGAATTAGAAAAGGGTACAGAGAAGGATGAGCAAAATGATAAAGGGAATGAAACATTTCCCCTATAAGGAAAGGCTATAGAGGTTAGGGCTCTTCAGCTTGGAGAAGAGACGGCTGAGGGGAGATACGATAAAAGTCTATAAATAATTAGTGGAGTGGAACAGGTAAACACAAATCGGTTGTTTATTTTTTCAAAATGTACAAAGACTAGACGACATTCAATGAAGTTACTAGGTGACAGAGTTAAGACAAATAGAAAATATTTTTTTACTCATCGCATAATTAAATTCTGGAATTCATTGCCAGAGGATGTGGTGAAAGCTGTCAGTGTGGCTGGGTTTAAAAAAGGTTTAGATAAGTTTCTGGAAGAAAAGACCAAAAACCATTATTAACCAGGTAGATTTGGGGAAATCCACTGCTTGTCCCTGGGATAAGCAGCATGGAACCTATTGAACTTAGCAATTCTGCCAGGGACTCAAGACCTGGATTGGCAGCAGGATGCTGGGCCTGATGGTCCTTTGGTCTGACCCATATGTTCTTATATTCTATTAAGGTTAAGTAGGGAGGCCAGAGTTCAAATCCAACTGATGCTCCTTGTGACCTTGGGCAAGTCACTTCACTCTCCATTGCCTCAGATTGTACCTTAGGTCCTCTGGGGACAGGGCAATATTTACTATCCCTGAGCTAAATCTAAAACTAATACAAATGAATGTTTTGGAAGAGCAGCAAAAGGAGCACACGTACCCAGCGCAGGAAGCTGTGGAATGATACGAATTGATCATTCTGATTCACCCTGGCAGGGGAGTCAAGTTCAGAGAAATGAATTAGGAAGGCTTGGATATCAGTGTTATTCCCCTGCTTCAGATACTGCACCCAGCCTAATAGGGAGGAACAAAAGGGGCGTGAAAGACATGGGGTGGAGAAGAAACAACTGGGAGGTACCTAAACTTCTTTACGGAGATGAGCACAGGACGCAGTCCCAGGCTGAGATTCCAGAGCTGGGTCTGTCTGGCTGCAAATACAGAAATAAACTTTCAAAAGCATTTACCTGGGTGAAAAGGCCTGCAGAGGAGGTGAACATTTAGCCACATTCGAAAAAGATGCTCCTGTGGCTGTGTTGAAGTCAGGGGAGTACAATAGTTCATGCACAGGTTATTTAGAGCTATTCACATTCTGCCCTTGCTCAGCCACCCGCACAAACCGCAGGGGCAAAGTATTCCCACCGTAAGCATGCTGTCAGGTTCCTGAACCTGAGGACATTGAAATCCCTGCCTTTCAGCACAGAGACACGCCACGATACGCAGACACACGTCAGCCAAGGGTTTCAATAACTCAAAACGGCAGCTTTCCTGGAACACGGGTTACTAGAAGCAAGTTCAACAGGAGTTCAATCAGCAAACAGGTCAAGGGGAGTGGACTCATTGGCTGTCCCCAGCAGAGTCAATACGGTGACTCTGCACGGGGAACAGGGATCAGGGAAAAGCGCTGGACTGCAAGCCAAGCAGGCTCCCAGGTCACCACCAGCCAGTGGCCAGCCCTGAGCAGCTCCTGCTTGGCCTGCCACTATCTGGCTATTGAACAGTCCTGGCAACCAGTTCTGTCTGGGAGGCCACCCAGAGGACTTAAAACTCAGCCAGCAGCTGGGTCTGCCTGGTCGATTAATACAGGAGAATCAGGAGGCCAGATGTCTGAGCAAAGGTTTTATGGTTTAGACACAGATGGGAAGTTTTTTGGGTATAAACTTAACGGGAGGAAGGGTCTTGTCTGTTGATCTACCCAAGACGGTGGAACACACTAAGGAGGAAGGCAGAAAACCGAGCAACATCCCACAGGCAGTCGTGCTCTGTGGCTAACAGCTGGATCACATCCTTAGCAGTGTGGACAGGAATAACAGGGGGGACTGGATAGGTTGCTTGATATTTTTCTCCCGTCATCTACTAGGTTACTGTGGGAAAGGTTACTCAGGGCCAGCGCTACCCGCTGGGCTGCCCTATGCGAATGATTACTGTGCTGCTCCATGCAGTCACAGCGCACAGGGTCTGTAAGCCACCACCACAGGTTTCCCTAGTGAACAGAAAACCCTGTGCTTGAGAAGGGGGAAAGAGGATGTGGTTAGTGCAGTTAGTACAGCTGTGTTTAAAAAAGGATTGGATAAGTTCTTGGAGGAGAAGTCCATTACCTGCTATTAAGGTCACTTAGAGAATAGCCACTGCCATTAGCAATGGTTACATGGAATAGACTTAGTTTTTGGGTACTTACCAGGTTCTTGAGGCCTGGTTTGGCCTCTGTTGGAAACAGGATGCTGGGCTTGATGGACTCTTGGTCTGACCCAGTATGGCATGTTCTTATGTTCTTATGAAAGGCCACTGAAGGGACTGTGAGCAGGCACTGACTGCTGCAGCCAATGGCGTGCGGTGACATTTATATTAGGGGATTCATTCAGTCTCGCTCCCTCAACGCCCTCTCCCTAAGACACTTGGAATCCATGTGGCAATGGGCCTATTTTAACAATTAAACTATAGTAAGCCTTCCATACCAAAACAGCACTAACTGCCGGCATTCAAACAGCAACAACCCTACCTATGGAAAGGCAACACTGTAAATACCACCAAACCAAAATTAACCACTATGGTTTAAATGACACTTAAAAGGAAACCATCATTCTTAGATAGTGTCGGAGAGCAGACCGATTTGCGGTGCATAACATTTTTCTTTTTAATCATCGTTCTCCTGGAAATAATGTACTTGTAAATTTTATGAGAGTTTTTAATGCTGCACATAAAACATGTCTACGTGAGAATCTTTCATTGCCATCACTAACGCTTTTATAGTACACATAAACCATATTACTTACCTGCTCATGAGTTTTATAAGCACATTCCCGAGGCAGATTAGGAAACACCGGTCAGTGCTAGTTGATGAGAAGGAACTCGGGTGATGGAAAAAACTCTTGAGCAGGTAAGTATTTTAATATGGTTTATGTGTACTATAAAAGCTTTAGTGATGGCTTTAAAGATTCTCACATAGACATGTTTTATGTGCAGCATTAAAAAACTCTCAAAAAATCTACAAGTACATTATTTCCAGGAGACCGATAATTAAAAAGAAAAAGGTTGTGCACTGCAAATCGGTCTGCTCTCCGACACTATCTAAGAATGATGGTTTCCTCTTAAATATAGCGGTTAATTTTGGATTGTGCTGGTTGTGCTTCTACCACTATTGGTTTCCCACACTGGGAGTAATCTGCAAATCTTACATCAGGCCCTAAAACACCAATATATCGCCTATTAAGGAAACAGATCAGGCCAGGCTGCCCAAAAATATCTGTAAAATAAAAAAATACCTGTACCTAAAAATATTGCGCAAAAGCTTTTAAGACTACATGGATTCCTTCTTCAACTGTCAGATCAGAGACATCGTCAAAAGCAAAAGTGTGCTGCAGAGACAGACTTTGTGGTCCGACAGTTCATTTAAGGACTTAAAGTTATAATGTGAAGGTAAACAATTAGATCACGGGTAGTAACAATGTTCTGAGCAAGTTAACTGCTGATGATAGCACGTGAATTCCAAAACAAATAAAGAAATGTTTTTTTAAGGCAAGCATTGTCCCCCAACACGGGACCGGGTTTCACATAAAGCTGCATCAGGAGGAACAATTCTACAATAAAGAAACAATGAAAGAATATTTTAAAAGGTAACGCAATTTTAAAAAACAGACCAACATCATGGCTCACAGTAGAGGACATACATACCAAGCCGAACTGCTATGAACCCCTATTCAGAAACCATACACTGGCAGAATCCCTCACCTCAGATACACATAAAGAACACAGACAGACCCTTACCAAATACAGAATAAGAGACCAACAAACAATACAATCAAGAAATATAAACCATCAATTATAGTAAACAGGTGCGGATTCCGGGTAAAGATCGGCCGGGGATTTCCCCCAAAACCGGCCCAGAAGATACCCCGTGGTCTGCCGAGCGCGGCTCTGTCGCGGGTGCGCTCGGCAGACCACGTGACCAGAGCGACCGGCCCACTGGGGGATGCCCGATCTCCCGATAGGCCAATCCGCCCCGGATAGTAAACCCATACTATTGGAGATCCAAGACGGTGATCTGAAGGAAGGATGCGTTGGGAGCTTTCTGCTGATTCTACTCACTAAGTGCTGTTTTTCTTAACTAATGGTGAAAAGGAGAAGTAGAACCCCAGGCAGTGCAAACTATGGCAGCTTCCCTGGCTAATGCAGGTTTGGTGGCTCCTGGAAGCTTGCCTTTGAATGGACCTCCATTTTTCCCAGGTGTGGCAGTGGTTCCTCCTGCCTTGTTTCCTGGAGGAGTTAGGGGTGGGCTGGGAGGGAGGGAGGGAGAGAGAGAGAGAGAGAGACTAGCCATAATGTGCTCTCCCTAGACAGGTATTTGTATCCCTATGGGAGGCCCACCTAGTAACTCGAGGTGAGGTTTACGTATTAGTGTAGGGGGTTAGGGGCCACTTTGACATTCGACGTGACACGTACGAACAGAACAGTGGTCTCTTGTGAAGATTTGATGGCCTTCGGAGTGAGGAAACTCACCCAAAGATGAGATTTGTGCAATGTTCTCTCAACCTAGCTTGACATGTCAAAGTGGCCCCTAACCCCCTACACTAATACCTAAACCTCGAGTTACTAGATGGGCCTACCATAGGGATACAAATACCTATCTAGGGAGAGGACACTAGGAGAAGGCAGCTCCTATTTACATTTCTGTCCTGACTAAACTTGTGAGAATTGCTGCTAGAAGGTAGGCACAATACTTTGATTGTATGCTGAAAAGTGTGAATAAAGATATAATCTGTTAAGGAAAGGCTGGAGTCAGCATGGTTTCTGCCTCCAGCCTAAGAAAGTTGCTCAGTCATCCACATCACACACACACATGCTCTCAGAACACAGATACACACCTCTCTGTCACACATATACACACCCCTATTCAGGCTCTCTCCCATGCACGTAGGCTCTCAGATACACACACATTCTCTCTCTCACACACACACATATAGTCACGCACAGGTTCTCTCTTCCTCACATACACATGCTCTCATACACACACCCTTTTTCTCTCTCACACACACACACACAGAAGTTCACAACTCACAAACACTCCCTCTTTCTCACACACATTATCACACACACACATGCTCACAAACAGGCTCTCTTTCCCTTGCACATATACACACACATGCTCACAATCTCTCTTCCTCTCACAGTCACATATAGGCTGTTGTGAAGGCCTTGCCGATGTGACGGTATAGAAATGCTAATAAACTAAACTCTCTTCCTCATGCACACATGCTCTCACATACATACCCTTTCTTTCTGTCACATACACACACATACACAGGCTCTCATATGTACCCTATTGCTCTCTTTTTCTCTCACACACAAATACACTTGCTCACATACATTCAAGTTCATTATTATTCACCCAATCCTGATAGATATTTATGGTACATTTATCTAACTTTTCCTTTGACAGGATGGAGCCTTCTAGCTTGGTCTGCTATTTTCTACACCAGGTGTAGAGCCTGCTTGGGTTTGGACCCTGCCCAGGTAAAATTGCTGGTGTGCTCTCCCTGGGATTCATGTTTGACAAATGTGGTTATGTCGTAGTGATTGCAATGCAATTATTACAGGATGTTGTTTCAATGTGAGCACACTTGTGCAATCTGAGCAAAAGTCTCTGCCCCTTATCCAGATTTGATTAAGTGGGAGGGGGTATAACAGATACTCAGTTCTGTTATCATTAAGTCCTGGGTTTTCAGTGTGAGCTGGTGTAGGGTGGCTTAGAGGGGAGGATCCACTCAGATACAGCCCCTCCTTCTGCAGGGTCCGGAATGGGTAATATTATAGAGCAGCTCTCTTGCTACAGCTCGGGAGGCAGTCCTTTTAGGTTCACAGAGTTCAGCGGTAGAAAGGAGCTTATCTTGTGTTGTTGGCCAACAAAATCAGCTTGACCCACTCAGAAATACCTAACCTATTCTAATTCTACTAAAATAATCAAAATTTCTTGTAAGCCAGCAAGAAGCGCCTTTTGAAGCTCTCATACCTGTGGCAGGTTTTGTGATTCTGGCCCCTTGTTGTTATGCGGCGTTGTTCGCCCCATTCTGGAAAAAATATTCTTTCTCTTCCGTTCTTGTTATTTTAGTTGATTTCTTTCTTGCTTCAAGATTGCATGCCGATATATGTGGATTGACCTATTCGTTATGTCTCATCAGTCTTGTACACTACCTAGAGCTTAAACTAGGGTAGGCGATTTAAAAATCAAATAACTAAAGCTGCAGTCATAGAAGCTTCACCACTTGTCGGTTCTTGGTTAGTTGCTTTTTTTTTTTGTCTTCCTCTCTGGTCCTCTCCCGTTCTGGACGGATGAACATACGGGGTCCAGCACCCCGCAGAACCCCCTCCCCCGACCCTGCGTCTTAGCACTATGCAAGGATTTGTACTGCACGTTTTAAAAACGCACCGTAAACAGAGCCCATTCTGCTTGACCCTTCTTCACTGCTAATTTTTAGCACAGCCTGAAAGCAATGTTCTGGGTCCAGGATGCGATCCCCAAGCGAGGTTCCGCTCCGGTCTTAATAAATATTCCTAAAACCTGAGTGCAGGATTGGTGCTGCTTACACTTTCCTCATACGATGCCTCACGTGTGAAGAACAGCCTGTTAGATTTTAAGAGCTTTATTGAAAAAGAAATTAACAGAATTTTCCATTAAAAAACAAAAACAAAAACCCTGTGGCAATGTGGCTCCAGCGTCAGGTGACCTTCTTCAGGCGCAGGTGGATGCCGTTCTTGGACCGCAGGATCAGTTGAGGTATTTTGATGGGGGGCCGGGCCTCGTCGGGGGAGAGCTGGAAGCGCCGCAGGGTCAGAGCGATGGCCACTTTCATCTCGTTCATGGCGAAGTTCTGCCCGATGCAGTTCCTGAAACGCGAGAGGAGGAGGAGGTTTAACGTGGAAGCCGGAGAAGCACCACCAGGGTCCCCCGGCTCTAAGGATCCTGATCGAACAGGAAACAAAACATCTGCCAGGTTTTAAGACCAACGAATACCGGCGAGTGGAAAGGAAAGCGAGCTCGGCCGAAAGGCCTCATAGGAAGCCGGGTCTTAACTCGCTTTCGGTTGGGTGGGGGCCGCGCTACGCGTTTCGTCGCCCCGACCCCCGTAATTTGCACTGTAACACGTCGTGGTGCTTTGCCCCGGGGCCTTCCTGGAGGACGGCAGCACAGAAACCAAAAACGTAATGCGATGCAGCCCCTTTGTGAATACGACTAAGTCAGGGCTTCCCAAACCTTTAGCCAATGTGACCCGTTTTAGCAATTAAAAATTCACAAGACCAAGAGGACGACCAAAACAAACGAGCAGGGGCGCAGTCCCCCTCCCCCTCTCCCAACCTCCTCCCACCTCCCCAGCCCTCTGCACATCTCCCCCAAGACCTCCCTTATAACCCCCAACTGATCCTCTGTTGTCCCCTCCCAGCATCACTTCTTCCCCTCCAACCCTCCCCTCACATTCCCCTCTCACCTCCTCTTACGCTGCCCCTGAGGCACTCGTGACCCCCAGCTGAAGGGGTTGTGACCCCATTTGGTGCCAGGTAAGTATCGGATGCTGTGGTTATTACCATTCAGCACTGACCAGGAGGAAACTCTTTCCTCAGACCCGTCCCGCTGACCCCCACAACCAGCTGCGTTTTCAGGATTTTCAAACTGGATATTCTTTGTCGTTTGTTTGCTGAGTCTCTAACGATGAATGTCACTTTGTAAACCGTTGTGATCTTTACGTGGAACCACGGCACATAAAATGTCTGAATAAAGAAATAAGTGCGGTTTTAACTCTGATTATTACTTCTCTGCTGGTTTTATTTGTGGCTGGAGATACCCCGCCTCCTGGTTAGATTATATTTCTGGAAAAGGTTTATGTCTAACAAGAGTCCCTGAGGGAGGACGGCCAGGGCAGTGAGTGGGGCAGGCAGGGTAAGGGGACAGCGTTGCAGACGAAAGCCCACAGGGGTTGATTATTTAAAACCAAAGACAAACACTGTCACCCTGTTAGGCCAGAGAGAGGAAGCTTTATATTTATTATTCTGCAAGCCTTAAACAGAAATGGGCACCATAAAACCAGTCTGTTGGCTGAAAAAAATAAAACACAGTGGGGCCGATGTAATAAATTCGTACTCGCGTGCTGAAAAACAACTTAGCTCCTGATGCAGTAAGTGAAGGGTCTGCAAAGGCTTTGGGAGTTCAAACAAATACGTGTGCCCACGTGAATAAAAACGCGCGCTCAGCCTAGCGCTCCTTCTCTCGGCCCCGCTGATAGGAGCAGGGCGTACAAAGCTGAAAAGACTAGACAGACGGAAAGCGACCTCAGATGAGGGTGGATGGGCGAGGAGTGGGTTAGTGGATGGATGGGGGAGAATTAGCTGGAGTTGAGTGAGTGAGGTGGGTGGAGGGGGTCTCAGGGCAGAGAGTCGTGGCTTGGGCATCCCAGGCTCAGGAGTCCTGGGGCTAGTGTTAATCTTTGATGCTGTACCAGCGTGGTCCCAGTCCTGGGGTTCCCACGTGTGGTGGTCGACCGGGACCGAGAGACCCCCAGTCTAGGATTCCTGCACCCAGGATATTCAGGCTGGAACAGCACCATAGGAAAGCACAAACCACCAGAAAACATGACTTATCTTCACTTCACCTCTAATCCAGGAATTACATTTCCTGCACTAAAACGAACGTAAGTTAAGCTTTCAGAGCTTTAATGCACCTCCCTGCACTGGGAAGTAAGAGCCAATGCTTTGATTAACATGTGATTTGCATTTAGGAGCATTCATTTGTGCCCAAGATTGTGCACTAAAATCCTTATTACATTCTGAGTCAGGCTGCGCACAAACGAGAGTAAACACTCGCTCTCGGCCACACTGGGTTTGATAGTGACCGGTAAAAGGCTGTGATCTTGCCTGGGACAGAGCCCTGGGGAGCCCTGGAGTGGCTCTATGCTGCCACCTGGCTACAGAATGCTCCCAATGTGCAGGTGATAAACTCGCAGACAGCGAGGACCCAGTCTGTGTCATTTTACCTCAGGCACATTCACTGTAGATCGCCCTGAACGCAGCTGTCTGTGGGGGTCACCCGGACGGGCGTTGGAAGCCCTGCACATACCTGGGTCCAGCTGCAAAAGGCAGAAAGGCGTAGGAGTGCCGGTGAGAGGAATTCTCCGGGGAAAACCTCAGCGGGTCAAACACCTGCAAGAGACGAAGAGCTTCCCGGTGAGTTTCATTACAGAGGGGACACCTCAAAGGGCGCTGCCTATCCCAGAGAGGAAGGACGTTCCACCCAGAGGTAAAGGGGCCTAATTTCCGGCTTGCGCACATCCCCGCTCCCCAAACGTCTAGGGTAGAAAAAATAACAAATCCCCCCTATGGCGTCCTCGTGACCCCCTCGGCATGTCCTGGAACCCTGGTTCAGGTGGGACACAAATCACACAGGAGCTAATAAATCATTTTTCACGAAAAAGCGACTTGAAATGCCTGTGAGGAACGCATGGAAGCAGTGTTGTTCCCCCTTCCCTCCATGAAACCATATGAAAAATGGGGGGGGGGATGTGTGGCCGTCACCCCCCTCCCTCATTTCCTGTAGGGCCCCGTGAACCACAAAACTTAACCCCTTCCAATAGCCAAAAGAAGAAGAAATCACCTGCGGATCTTTCCAGATGCTGGCATTCCTGTGAAGAGCATAAATGCTTATCCCAATCAGAGAGTCTGTGGGCAAAGAGAGAAACATTTCACCCGGTCAAGGATTTGTGTAATCCGCCCTCTTCTATCTGCTTGAGTTTCTGGGTCCAGCACAAAATGCCCTGAGATTACAGACAAGTTACCAGGCTTATCCTCATCACGAGGACTTCAGAGCAGCCACAGGCACACGGCACAGTGCTCAGCCTTTCATCGTTTGTAAACACGAGGCTGTATGGCTACAATAAGAACTGAATCTCGTTGTCCTCTCTTAGGATTTGACCTTCCCTGTCTCACCCACTTCCCAGTTCCCCTGCTCCTTCCTTACTCCTCTGGTCTTTCCTTTCCTCGGCCTCCCAAGCTGATCGACCTCTCTCCTGACAACCGGGGAATCAAGAGTCACAATGAGCGTGCCACAGGCACAGGACTGGAGAGCATGCACACCCTCACTCAAGAGTCACAATGAGCGTGCCACAGGGACAAGACTGGAGAGCATGCACACCCTCACAGTCCCCGCATTATCAAGAGTCACAATGAGCGTGCCACAGGGACAGGACTGGAGAGCATGCACACCCTCACAGTCCCCGCATTATCAAGAGTCACAATGAGCGTGCCACAGGCACAGGACTGGAGAGCATGCACACCCTCACAGTCCCCACATTATCAAGAGTCACAATAAGCGTGCCACAGGCACAGGACTGGAGAGCATGCACACCCTCACAGTCCCCGCATTATCAAGAGTCACAATAAGCGTGCCACAGGCACAGGACTGGAGAGCACGCACACCCTCACAGTCCCCACATTATCAAGAGTCACAATAAGCGTGCCACAGGCACAGGACTGGAGAGCACGCACACCCTCACAGTCCCCGCATTATCAAGAGTCACAATGAGCGTGCCACAGGCACAGGACTGGAGAGCACGCACACCCTCACAGTCCCCGCATTATCAAGAGTCACAATAAGCATGCCACAGGCACAGGACTGGAGAGCATGCACACCCTCACAGTCCCCACATTATCAAGAGTCACAATAAGCGTGCCACAGGCACAGGACTGGAGAGCACGCACACCCTCACAGTCCCCGCATTATCAAGAGTCACAATGAGCGTGCCACAGGCACAGGACTGGAGAGCATGCACACCCTCACTCAAGAGTCACAATGAGCGTGCCACAGGCACAGGACTGGAGAGCATGCACACCCTCACAGTCCCCACATTATCAAGAGTCACAATGAGCGCGCCACAGGCACAGGACTGGAGAGCATGCACACCCTCACAGTCCCCGCATTATCAAGAGTCACAATGAGCGTGCCACAGGCACAGGACTGGAGAGCATGCACACCCTCACTCAAGAGTCACAATGAGTGTGCCACAGGGACAAGACTGGAGAGCATGCACACCCTCACAGTCCCCGCATTATCAAGAGTCACAATGAGCGTGCCACAGGGTCAGGACTGGAGAGCATGCACACCCTCACTCAAGAGTCACAATGAGTGTGCCACAGGGACAAGACTGGAGAGCATGCACACCCTCACAGTCCCCGCATTATCAAGAGTCACAATGAGTGTGCCACAGGCACAGGACTGGAGAGCATGCACACCCTCACAGTCCCCGCATTATCAAGAGTCACAATAAGCGTGCCACAGGCACAGGACTGGAGAGCATGCACACCCTCACAGTCCCCACATTATCAAGAGTCACAATGAGCGTGCCACAGGCACAGGACTGGAGAGCATGCACACCCTCACAGTCCCCGCATTATCAAGAGTCACAATGAGTGTGCCACAGGCACAGGACTGGAGAGCACGCACACCCTCACAGTCCCCACATTATCAAGAGTCACAATGAGCGTGCCACAGGCACAGGACTGGAGAGCATGCACATTCTCACAGTCCCCGCATTATCAAGAGTCACAATGAGCGTGCCACAGGCACAGGACTGGAGAGCATGCACATTCTCACAGTCCCCGCATTATCAAGAGTCACAATGAGCGTGCCACAGGCACAGGACTGGAGAGCATGCACACCCTCACAGTCCCCGCATTATCAAGAGTCACAATGAGCGTGCCACAGGGTCAGGACTGGAGAGCATGCACACCCTCACAGTCCCCACATTATCAAGAGTCACAATGAGCGTGTCACAGGGTCAGGACTGGAGAGCACGCACACCCTCACAGTCCCCGCATTATCAAGAGTCACAATGAGCGTGCCACAGGCACAGGACTGGAGAGCACGCACACCCTCACAGTCCCCACATTATCAAGAGTCACAATGAGCGTGTCACAGGGTCAGGACTGGAGAGCATGCACACCCTCACAGTCCCCGCATTATCAAGAGTCACAATGAGCGTGTCACAGGCACAGGACTGGAGAGCATGCACACCCTCACAGTCCCCGCATTATCAAGATTCACAATGAGCGTGTCACAGGGACAAGACTGGAGAGCATGCACACCCTCACAGTCCCCGCATTATCAAGAGTCACAATGAGCGTGCCACAGGCACAGGACTGGAGAGCATGCACACCCTCACAGTCCCCGCATTATCAAGAGTCACAATGAGCGTGCCACAGGCACAGGACTGGAGAGCATGCACACCCTCACAGTCCCCGCATTATCAAGATTCACAATGAGCGTGCCACAGGGACAAGACTGGAGAGCATGCACACCCTCACAGTCCCCGCATTATCAAGAGTCACAATGAGTGTGCCACAGGCACAGGACTGGAGAGCATGCACACCCTCACAGTCCCCGCATTATCAAGAGTCACAATGAGCGTGCCACAGGCACAGGACTGGAGAGCATGCACACCCTCACAGTCCCCGCATTATCAAGAGTCACAATGAGCGTGTCACAGGCACAGGACTGGAGAGCATGCACACCCTCACAGTCCCCACATTATCAAGAGTCACAATGAGCGTGCCACAGGCACAGGACTGGAGAGCATGCACACCCTCACAGTCCCCGCATTATCAAGAGTCACAATGAGTGTGCCACAGGCACAGGACTGGAGAGCACGCACACCCTCACAGTCCCCGCATTATCAAGAGTCACAATGAGCGTGCCACAGGGTCAGGACTGGAGAGCATGCACACCCTCACAGTCCCCGCATTATCAAGAGTCACAATGAGCGTGCCACAGGGTCAGGACTGGAGAGCACGCACACCCTCACAGTCCCCACATTATCAAGAGTCACAATGAGCGTGCCACAGGGTCAGGACTGGAGAGCATGCACACCCTCACAGTCCCCGCATTATCAAGATTCACAATGAGCGTGTCACAGGCACAGGACTGGAGAGCATGCACACCCTCACAGTCCCCGCATTATTAAGAGTCACAATGAGCGTGCCACAGGCACAGGACTGGAGAGCATGCACACCCTCACAGTCCCCACATTATGAAGAGTCACAATGAGCGTGCCACAGGCACAGGACTGGAGAGCATGCACACCCTCACTCAAGAGTCACAATGAGCGTGCCACAGGGACAAGACTGGAGAGCATGCACACCCTCACAGTCCCCGCATTATCAAGAGTCACAATGAGCGTGCCACAGGGACAAGACTGGAGAGCATGCACACCCTCACAGTCCCCACATTATCAAGAGTCACAATGAGCGTGCCACAGGCACAGGACTGGAGAGCATGCACACCCTCACTCAAGAGTCACAATGAGCGTGCCACAGGCACAGGACTGGAGAGCATGCACACCCTCACTCAAGAGTCACAATGAGCGTGCCACAGGGACAAGACTGGAGAGCATGCACACCCTCACAGTCCCCACATTATCAAGAGTCACAATAAGTGTGCCACAGGCACAGGACTGGAGAGCATGCACACCCTCACAGTCCCCGCATTATCAAGAGTCACAATAAGCGTGCCACAGGCACAGGACTGGAGAGCATGCACACCCTCACAGTCCCCGCATTATTAAGAGTCACAATAAGCGTGCCACAGGCACAGGACTGGAGAGCATGCACACCCTCACAGTCCCCGCATTATCAAGAGTCACAATAAGCGTGCCACAGGCACAGGACTGGAGAGCATGCACACCCTCACAGTCCCCGCATTATCAAGAGTCACAATAAGCGTGCCACAGGCACAGGACTGGAGAGCATGCACACCCTCACAGTCCCCGCATTATCAAGAGTCACAATAAGCGTGCCACAGGCACAGGACTGGAGAGCATGCACACCCTCACAGTCCCCGCATTATCAAGAGTCACAATGAGCGTGCCACAGGGTCAGGACTGGAGAGCATGCACACCCTCACTCAAGAGTCACAATGAGCGCGCCACAGGCACAGGACTGGAGAGCACGCACACCCTCACAGTCCCCACATTATCAAGAGTCACAATGAGCGTGTCACAGGGTCAGGACTGGAGAGCACGCACACCCTCACAGTCCCCACATTATCAAGAGTCACAATGAGCGTGCCACAGGCACAGGACTGGAGAGCACGCACACCCTCACAGTCCCCACATTATCAAGAGTTACAATGAGTGTGCCACAGGGACAGGACTGGAGAGCATGCACACCCTCACAGTCCCCGCATTATCAAGAGTCACAATGAGCGTGCCACAGGCACAGGACTGGAGAGCACGCACACCCTCACAGTCCCCACATTATCAAGAGTCACAATGAGCGTGCCACAGGCACAGGACTGGAGAGCATGCACACCCTCACAGTCCCCACATTATCAAGAGTCACAATGAGTGTGCCACAGGCACAGGACTGGAAAAACACTGCAGGCCTCTGTGTTTTCTCGTGGGCCATATATACGTTCGCACTAGTCCCATATATACGTTCGCACTAGTCCCATTACTATTCATATGTATTTTACTTCTAGTTAATTGTTAATTGTTGTCTTTCTACTTCCTGGCTACTCCAGCCCCCAAGTTCTATCTCCTTGTTTTATGTAACTTTGCTTCGGCTCTCTTGTTTGGTTTACTAGTTACTCCCCTAAGTTCCATGTAAACCGGCCTGATATGAATCCCTTCATGAAGACCGGTATAGAAATATGTTAAATAAATAAATAAATAAATAAATATACCGCGGGAGTCACAAAGCTGCAGTGTCCTTTACCGCAGCTTTGTCACTCTTGCGATATTTTTCTCTCAGGGAAAACATCATGGGCCCACAGTATTAAAAATATCGCAGCTGCAAATGCCCCCCAAGCAACATGCGATGGCTGCCGCGGGACTGTGGGGGCCACCATCGCTTAGAGGGGCTGACAACCTCGAGTAAGCACACCCTTCAAAGTAATAAATACTTTGGGGATTTCCCTCAGGAAATAATGCCATAACTTAGTGAATGACCCCCTAAGTGTGTACACGGGAGAAGGTAAAATGAAGCTTCACAAGGTGCGACAGCGGGTTCCGACCCCTGGCTTCCCTGCTTCTCAGCGCACTCCTCCTCCACTCGTGTGTGCTTCGAAGTTTAGGATAACTTACCTGCACATTTGCTGCTTAATCTAGAGGGGCTGTTAGAAACGATCCCCTTAAAATAAATGAGAAAAAAACAAAACTGACCTGCTGGCACCGAGCGCCCATCAAAAAAGGTGAGTGGTTTGTCTAGCAGTCGAGAAATTCCAGGGACCGGCGGGTACAGGCGGAGGCTCTCCTTAATGCACATGGTGGTGTAGGTCATCTTAGCAAGGTCGTCCCTGAAAGCAAGCAGTGCAAGTGAAACCCCTTAAGGAAGCAATAGCTGTTCCCCGGTCCATCAGAATCCCACAGCTTTCCACCATGGCCACGGTTTTTCCAAAGTCCATGATCGTGATGAAGGAAACTGCTCCCCGCCACTGACAGCCAGAACATGGGAGGAGTTTCCCCATCTCAAGATCAAAATTGGATGGCCTGTTCCCGGGTGGCCACTGAAACCGGCAGGGTTTAAGCAGGTCGGGCAGACGGCCGAGCGCGCTGTTTAACCCGCGGTTGCTATAAGGGGATAAACGTGCCCATAAACGTGCGTCCAACACGCGGCGAAACTAATAGCACTCATCACATGCAAATGCCATGTTGATGAGGCAATTAATTACCCCGATCTAAAAAAACAAAACAAAAAAAAAAAACATACACCCAACCCGCACATTTTTATGCTCGGAAATAAACGCCTGTCCAGAGCAGCCCAAAAGGTTGTACAGAAAAGCAGAAAATACTGTACATCCTCCGACTCAATATCGCGGCAATATTAAGTCGGAGGAACCAAAAAGTTTAAAATGTTTAAAAAAAGAAAGTGCCGCAGTCAGGTCAGGGAAACAGGAGCTCGAGTAACCAGCATCCGCTTTCCTAACCCGCTGACAGCCGACCTCTCCTGGGCGTCCGCTGCCAAGCAGGCGTTAGGGGTGCGCTATTGTCCCTAGCGCAACCCCTCATTTAGATATTGCACCGCGCACCCAGGACAGGGGCCTGGGCGCGCGTTAGGAAAGCAGGCGTCGAGCACCGAGCGCCCGTTTTCCGCACTCAGTTATTGCGCAGGCAGCTGAGCGGGGTTAGGAGAGCACGTGTGCATCTGAAACCAAAGGGATGTGCTCTGCTTCACTCCCCCCCCCCAATGTCAACACGCTTACTGGAATGCTTCTTTCTCCCGCAGCCAAAAGCGCCGACGTTGCAGAAGCCCATGTGTGCTTTTGGCTTGGTAAAAGAGGGCAATTTTCAGCTCTGTGGCTGCTTATTGCCTTCTGCACCTCTGTGAATCAGGAGAGGAAAGCTCCATGTGGGAGGGCTGGAAGAAGCAGTTTCTATCTCCCCCTGCAGCCTATTGGCTGGCTGTGGAATGTCTGACCAATGGGCTGCAGGGGGACCAGAGAGCAGATCAGTGTAGGACAGACAGGCTTCCTGTGGGGCAGTGGAGATGGGGAGGGCTGCTGACAGAGACTGGAAGAGAGAGAGCGAGGCAGAGGAGCTATGATGGGAGTGAGGGAAGGGCTGACAGAAGTGCTGGGAGATGGGGAGAGGGAGGAGAGGAACTGTGAGAGGAAGAAGGGGCGATAGTGGAGCTGTGGGTCAGGCTCAGGAGCAGACACAGGCTATGAAGGGGAGAGGAGCTGAGAGAGGGGACATCAGCTATAAGAGTGGGAAAGAAGCTGAGAGAGGGGACATGAGCTGTGACAAGAAGAGGAGCTGGAATGAGAGGTTAGATGAAGAGGGAGAGGTGGAGAGGACTGGGAAAGGAGCTGTGTGGGACAGAGAGGAGTGGGATTGATAGGGGAGGTAAACCAAGAGAAAGGTGAGAAGTGAGGGGAGCATGGTGGAGGGAAGAGGCGTGAAGGGGTGGGGAGAGGTAATGGAATTGTTGGGGGGGGGGGTGACACTAGGAGGAGGTGAGAGAAGATAATGAGCTGAGGAGAGACAGCTGACAGAAATTAGAGGCAGAGAGGAAACTAAGAGAAAGCCAAGAGCAAGCAGAGAGAGAGCATAAATTTAAGCTACAGACTCAGTATCTGTAAAACGAGCGTGCAGGCACCCATAGTCGCACGCGAGCACACATACAAAATTTAAAGTACAGACTCAGTATCTGTAAAACAAGCGTGCAGGCACCCATAGTCGCACGCGAGCACACAGACGAAATTTAAAGTACAGACTCAGTAACTGTAAAACGAGCGTGCAGGCACCCATAGTCGCACGCGAGCACACAGACGAAATTTAAAGTACAGACTCAGTATCTGTAAAACGAGCGTGCAGGCACCCATAGTCGCACGCGAGCACACATACGAAATTTAAAGTACAGACTCAGTATCTGTAAAACGAGCGTGCAGGCACCCATAGTCGCACGCGAGCACACATACGAAATTTAAAGTACAGACTCAGTAACTGTAAAACGAGCGTGCAGTCACCCATAGTCGCACGCGAGCACACATACGAAATTTAAAGTACAGACTCAGTAACAGTAAAACGAGCGTGCAGGCACCCATAGTCGCACGCGAGCACACAGACGAAATTTAAAGTACAGACTCAGTATCTGTAAAACGAGCGTGCAGGCACCCATAGTCGCACGCGAGCACACATACAAAATTTAAAGTACAGACTCAGTATCTGTAAAACGAGCGTGCAGGCACCCATAGTCGCACGCGAGCACACAGACGCTTGAATTTTAAATCGTCTGTGCAATTCTGCGCGTACTCTTTAAAACTCACCTAGGGCGGTGTATGCATGCGCCTAATTTTAAGCGATTACCTGAGGAAACGTACTTTGCGAATCTTCCTTAGGCATTTGTTGGCTTTAACACGCGCAGATAAGCAGACTTTAAATCGTGCTCGCATGGAGGACACTCCCAGTTTGGCCGCTTGGTCCACCAGTTTGTCCCTCTGGTTCTTCAGCCTGCACGCCCCCCAGTTTACCCAGACCCCTCACCCCGTCATTTTAGGCCTAAAAAGAGACGTCTGCAGTCTTACACCTCATCAAGAGCAGCAGTAAATAAGCGCGGTTAACAGCCCGACGCCCGCTGCGAACGTCGGATACGAAATCTGGCCCCGCCCCCGATACGTCCTAACTCCGCCCCTTTCTTCCGCTTGTTCGGTTGCTCGCGCTTAATTGGGCTATTTAAAAATACGAGTTGCTCGCACTCAGCCTAGATCAGGGGTGGGCAATTCCGGTCCTCGAGGGCTGCAAACCAGTCGGGTTTTCAGGATACCCCTAATGAATATGCATGAGAGAGACCTGCATACACACTTGTATGCAGGTCTCTCTCATGCATATTCATTAGGGGTATCCTGAAAACCCGACTGGTTTGCAGCCCTCGAGGACCGGACTTTCCCACCCCTGGCCTAGATACTCGCCCTTATGGGCCTTTTAACGCGAGCAACTCTTAAAATTCACCTAAAAGGTTGGAAAATTATTTTAAGTTTGGACAAGATTTCTGTGCTAGTGGGGATCAATCATGGATGGGGTGGCGGCAGGTGGTATCTGCCCTTTTTATCCAGCTCCGCAGTCACTGGGGCTGAATAAGGTAGTTTACTGTAAGGATGAGGAAGGGGAAGTTGGCAAGTAGCACATTTAAAACAAATCAAAGAAAATTCTTTTTCACTCAGCACGCAGTTAAGCTCTGGAATTCATTGCCAGAGGATGTGGTTACAACAGTTAGTGTAACTGGGTTTAAAAAAGGTTTCGATAAGTTTCTAAAGCATTAAGCCATAAACTGCTATGACAGTAATTAATAAGCTTGTGATTTATCTAATGTTTGTGTTCTTGCCAGGTACTTGTGACTTGGATTGGCCACTGTTGGACACAGGATGCTGGGCTTGATGGACCCTTGGTGTGACCCAGTATGGCATGTTCTTATTTTCTTATATTATTAAATGAAGCAGTGCCACTAGCATGCTGGTTCCCAAATCTGTCAACCCTATAGCCAGTTAGGGTTTCAGTCAGGGTTTTATATCCTCAACGAATGTGCAGGAGATAAAGCTACGTACATTGGAGAACCAGTTCTGGATCTCCTTAAACCCTGACTGGCTGTGCGGTCACCGGGACAGGTTTGGGAAGCTCTGGCCTAGGCACTCACCATTCCACCGTGTCGCGGTCTCCCAGAATCTCTCGGATTTCCTCCCTGCATTTTTCCTGGTGCTCCGGGTACATGGCCATGCAGTACAGGATCCAGGAGATGCCACTGGCGGTGGTGTCGTGACCCTCAAACATGAAGGTGTCCACCTCCGCGCGCAGGTCCGCGTCCGAGAGTCCTTCTCCGTTCTCATCCTGAGCGGGCAGGAAAACACCGTCACAACCATAGCGCTTATCGCACAGCAGCCGAAAACTGCATGATCGCTAATATTCACCGATAGCCGGCAAACATTATCATGCTATATACAGGGGCGGATTGACCTATCGAGGGATCGGGCATCCCCCAGTGGGCCGGTCGCTCTAGTCACGTGGTCTACCGTGTGCGGCTGTGAGAGCCGCGCTCGGCAGTCCACGTGGTATCTCCTGGGACAACCTGGGCAGCGAATCCCTGGGCCGGTTGTCATCGGGAATCCGCCCCTGGCTATATATGAAATTTCTCAGACTTCTCCTGTCACTCTGTCAGTCACACTTACTTATCTATCTCTCGTCATTTTAAACTTTCTAGTGGCACCTCTCTCCTCCATCTCACCTCACACTCTCCTAATAGTTATTTTACCCCAAAAATATAAACTAAAAAATTCACTTTCCCTGTACGTACCAGGATCAGTCCAGACACCTGGGTTGTGACTCCGCACCAGCAGATGGAGACAGAGCAAAACTCGTCGGGCACCCCTACATATAGAGCATCATGGGCTCTCCTGCAAGAAAAATGCACGCACACCTGCACATTCGTATCAGCTGGAGGCCTGACTGAACGCTCCTCCTCCATCCCCTTCCTGCTCCTCCTCTCTCAGTGCGCTCCGAAAGCTGCATGTTTGGCAGTGCTCCTCCCCACTACACAGGTACATAAGCTGCACAGCCACGAAGCCGCAATGAAGTGCCAGCACACACCCAGTCCTGCACTGCAGACACCAGAAGAGGCACAGAAGGTGCTGGGGAGAAGAGAGCGCTGGTGTTGGGCTGGAGAAAGGGAGGAGCGTGTGCTGGAGTCAGGCTGCAGAGGGAGGAGGTGCATAGAGCGTTGGGGTTGGGCTGTGGTCGGGCTTGGTGGGGGGGGGAGAGTACGGAGGATGCTCAGTCAGACTGGGGTTGGGGGTGGGGAGTGCTGAGGGCTGCCTTTTTTTTCCCCCATCATTTTTTCACCGGAATATTTCTCTAGGGTGGCCCCTGTCTTGATTTCCTTAGAATGTACGATTCTTTAAAATGAAGAATTTTCCGGTAACGGGAGGTTCAGGGGGTGCTGGGAGGGTGGGTACATATATATGGTGCTCCCACGAGGCACTGCGAGGAGTTGGTGAGAGCAGGTCCGGGAGGGGAACGCCCTAGTGTGGTGTCCAGTCTCATGATCCAGAGATGCACTGGGGAGAGAAAGCTCTCCCTCTGGCAAGGCCTCTTAGGCCACGGAGACCCCCATCACCCAGGGAAGTCTGCAGTCAGGAAGTGTTTGGGATAAAGGAAGAGAGATTTCCTTTTGTGTTTTTGCAGCCTAAAAAAGGAAGAGGTCCTAGTGGTAACCCTTAGAAAATTCTTCTATTGGGTGCCCGATGCTGCGTGGGGGACGACTGAGTCAGGAACCACTTCGAGATGTGTGAACCGTCCAAGAAGCTGTTTCTCCTGTTTTTGTACATTTGGGACAGCTTTGCTAATTTTTTTTCTCTGCTTTATCCGGACAGTGATTGCTCCAGCTTTAATTAAATTCTTTTTGTTTTGGAACACAGAATTGGTGGCACCGCCGGGTGAATCCTACTCTCCCAGAGTGCAATGAGTTGGCCAGGGCTCAGCAGCCTGAAAGGTGACAGCCGGTGAAGGGGAGGATCACAGTAGTTACCCACAAAGGTTATTCGGATCCTTACCCTGGCGTTCAGAAGGATATCCAGGAAATCCAGGTGTCTCTTTTGCTGGACCTTTTCAAGCTCTTTTGCATCTTTAAGAGACTCTTTCCGCTGCTGTATAACCTTCTCTGCGATAGGAAAAGGCAAAGTATTTGTTTAATTGTGACACATCAAACTCCCCGCAAATCAGGACACCCAGGGTTTAAATCCCACATCTCCTACCAACCGTGGGCAATTCATTCATCCCTGCTGCCACCTCTTCCTGTCCTGGTCCTTTTAGGAGAAGCTGCTCCCCTCTAACAAGCAGCAGCTGAGCCCCTGGGTCCTGGGGTACTCAGTAACAAAAAGCTAATAGTTCACTAAAGAGGGGACATGAGGGAACAAGAGGCACGAACGGTGCCTCCTCTGGCAACCAAAACATGGACACAAATATTATGGGAACAGGAACGCTGCCTCTCTACTTTTCCCAGGCTCTACGCAGAGCGGCCACAGACTTCTAACCCAGGAAAGCGTAATAAAATTGGAGCAGCATCGGACATGAGGTCCTTTAAGAGGGAAAATCCAACTCAAAACTCCACACCCTAAGATGGTGGCTCACCATCTGCTCCTCTCACACGAGGGAGCAAACCCCAAACCTCTGTTTCACTGCTCTCTTTGTACCTCCCAGGATTTCAGGTTCACTCCTTCTGGTAAGGAAACCTCACATGATTAGACGTTTTTAAGGTAATTAATCATCCAGGGGGATATTCAATGGTATATCATCTCCATCACAATCATAACTGGAATGTTGCAGTTGCCAAAATAAACGAGTTTAGTGAGGGAGAGGGTTCAAGAGAGTGTGGGACATCCTATAATGTCCCCCGCCCCATTGCGACCTCCCCGCCAACACACACACAACAAACACATCCCACTTACACAGTCCCCCTACGCACACACACCCTCCCCCACCACTGCCTGAGGAAGACTGGTAACTGCACCGCAAGATAGTGGACTACAGGCAAGATGGTTCAGAGCCGGCATAGAAAAGGCTGGTAAAACAGACAAATGCAGATTCTGCGGAACAGACCTGGAAACAGTAACACATCTCATCGCTGGATGTGATGTGCTGATGACAGAAGGCCTCTATACAGAGAGGCACAACAAGGTAGCACGGCACATTCATTAGAAGCTGTCAGGCAGATTAAAAAAAAACTGCGGGACAGCTGGCGCTCCAAGGCGAGTGCTCACTCTCCCGACGCACGCCCAGGCACCTCTCCTGGGCACACAATTCAGTATTTAAATTAGTGCCGGCGCTAATAAGGAGGTGCTAGGGACACTAGCGCATCCCTAGCGCCTCCTTATTAGCGGAAGCGGCGGCTGTCAGCGGGTCTGACAACCGACGCTTAATTTTACCGGCATCTGTTGTGGAACCCACTGACAGCCACGGGTTCGGAAAACAGACGCTGGCAAAATTGAGCGTCCGTCTTCCAACCCGCGGGCTGGCAGATTTTTTTTTTTTTTTTTTTTTTTTAAAGAAGTTTTGATTTTTTTAATTTTTGGGACCTCTGAATTAATATCGCTATGAGATTAAGTCGGAGGGTGTACAGAAAAGCACACCCTCTGACTTTTCTATACACTTTCCCTGTGTTGTTCATGATTAACGCCTGCTTTTGGGCAGGCGTTAATTTTTGAGAGTAAAATGTGCGGCTTGGCCACACATTTTACTTTCGGTATCCCGCGGGTATAACTAATAGGCTCATCAACAGGCATTTGCATGTGATGAGTTCTATTAGTTTTGGGGGAAGGGGGGGTTGGCCACGCGTTTTCCACGCGCTTACAGTATAAAGAGTAATAATAGGGCGTGGAAAACGCGCAGCCAAACGGGGGCTAAACGGTGTGCTCGGCTGCGCGCACTGTTCCGTATCGGCCTGCGTGTAAACATTATAACATCAATGTAGCAAATAAACATTGGGAGCACAACCCTAATAGTACAGAAGAGATCACTTGGGACATTCCTTTTCCCATCAGCAGGACCACTGATGTGCAAAAATCAGATATTGTGGTGAAGGAGAAGAACACAAGAACATCACTGCTAAACGAGATGTCCGTAGCCAGCAACAACTCTGTGGATCGTATGGAAAAAGCAAAGGTCCTTATGTACCAGAAGATGCAATCACAGACTAAGAAAAGTGGCAGAAAGATACTGAAACAGTCCTCAGTGGCCTGATTAAGAAGAATTTCCAAGCACACCTTGATATGGAGGCGGCAACTCGTTGGCACAGCGCATTAGCAGTAATTACGAGAGACTGAGATCACTCCTAACATACCCTGGCTAATGAATGAGTTTTATTCCTGTTATGATATGTGCAAATCCCATTTGGAGACACTAAAGAAGGTTCCTTAGTACCATTTTATTATTTCCCTTATTGCTATGGTTTGTTTAATAATTGTGCTATTCTGTGATGCATACAATAGTTTAATTTGAAGCACATTAAAAATAACAGACGTATGTTTTGTCTGATCACTCATGTTTCCTTAAAGTGCTACACATCTTACAAATTCTGCCAGGGGTATGCAAACTTATGAGCACAGCTGTATTTTGGCCCTGGCCTGACCCGTTTCTACAGGCACACATTTACTCACAGACCCTGATTTATGCGTGTATGGCGAGGTTTCTAAAACAGCTAATACTCGTGTATATGCTCTTTTACACGTGCGAGTCCTATTGTTTACATGCAAAGCTTTCAATTGTAAACATTAGCACAGAGTATCAGACCAAGGTTAGGATATTATGCCCAAAATGTAAACTTTTACACTACAAAAAAATCACTAGAAACAGCATATCTCATCTTTTTCAATGAATGGCGGGGCTTGTGTCATCTTGAGATCGAAATTTTGAGCAAACTGCCACCAGGAACTAAAACTGCAGAATTTCATGGCCACACAGCTAATGCAAGCTAAGAGGACCCTTTAGTTACCGGTAATGCTCATGCAGCCCACTGTATTAAGTTTTCAGTTCATTAGTGCCACTTGTGTGGTGGCTGCTCCGGGATACCTGTGTGCTGATGAGCTATGCTGCAGGCCTTCCGGAAGCGGAATCCGTGGGGGCTGAGGTAGTAAACGAGGTCATTGTGATAGGGGAAGCAGCGGAGTCGAAGGTTCGTCAGGTAGGAAAGCTCGTACACAGCTTGGATGTAGGAGTCGTCACTGGACAGCAGAAGGAACACGAAAGCTCTCATTAGGGTCAGGGCTCACACTAGCCTGGATTTTGATCTCAATTTTTGGGTTTATTTTATTTGATAAAACTGCCTTTCTTCTATTTAAGAACCAAAACGGTGTTCAATTAAAACAATTGTCTGTTTACATTTTTGAGACATAAAACAAAACTCTGAATTTTACGGCTAGGCCTAGTTCAAGCAGCTTTAACAACTGCAGGCCCCCATTTGAGGGGATGATTTTTAAAGAACCCATGTGTCCTGCAGGGGTTTCATTTTGAAAATCCATCTAGAAGGGGGACGGAAGGTCCAATGTACCTGCGGAAAGTAGGGATGTTCTTTCATTTAAAAAAAAGAAACCCAAACATTGACAAACACAGCCAGCTCCTCAGTCCCCCATGAAAAAACATACTGCTGCCCAAAAGCAAGCTTTCAGTTTAGCACTATCCCCCCTGGCAGGACTGCCCCATCCCAGGGCGATCTACAGACTGGGGTAAGAGCTGGCCTGGGAAAGGGGCCCAGGGGAATTGGGCAGGGCTGACATCAAGAATGGGTGGCAGGGGGAGAAGGGAGCTGGACCTGACAGATTTTCTTTTCATTTTGGTTTTTGTTTACTTTGTTTTGTTTTAAAGAAATAAAACAAAAACAAGGAAACAATGTTCATTGTACCCCCCTGTGCAAGGCTTTCAAAGTGTGCTGCATGCACCTTTCCTCCCTAACCAACAATCCGGCAAGGGCGCTTTTGCCTGTAGTGAAGGGTGGCAGTTCTCAGCAGGGCCTTTTCAGAAAATTACCCTCTCTTATCATCCAATGTAAGAAACCATGCTGGGCCTACTGTGGGGGGTTCCTTGTACTGTAGCATGGCTTTTTCAGCGCTAACCTTGCCCAGGTATGCAATAAGGCAGGGCTTCCCAAACCTGTCCTGGAAACCCCACAGCCAGTCAGGTTTCCGGGATATGAATATGCATGAATATTTGCATATGCTGAGCCTCCATGGTATGTAAATTTATCTCCTACATATTCACTGTGGATATCCAGGACAGGTTTGGGAAACCCTCAATAAGGGATTTAGTGCCATAATAAACCCACACTAAAAAAAACCTGAGGCAAGCTTAGTGCATCTAATGCACATTGCAGGGTAATAAGCCTTATTAGCTATTACCTCTGCAATACAGGGAGGCGCACTAGAGGGGAGGCTGACACGGGAAATGTAAAGCCTCCTACAGTAAAGAGAAGGGCACCAAACCCCACGTGGGCGAATCCTCTCCCCCCCCCCCCCAAGCATGTTAAATTGGGTCTGGTCGGTCAGTCCGTCTGGTCTGATCCAGTGGGCCCAACGAGCCCCCTCCCTCTTACCAAAAACAAACAAATTGGGAACTGAACTCCTTTCAACCAGAATCCCATGGAGCCTCCAAATCCCCTCCCCTCAGGGAAGCCCAGCCAGAGACCCTACCGGCGGGGATGCTCTCTCGACTGACAGCCGATTGGTCCCTCCACTGCCCCATGTCAGTGAAAAAGCACCAATCCCCTTTCAGAATTCTGGAAGGACCGCCTTCTAACACATCAGCTGTCAGTGAAAGAACCAGGCCCCTCTCAGAAGGCGGTCCTTTCAGAATTCTGAAAGGGGATTGGTGCTTTTTCATTGACATGTGACTGTAGAGGGACCAATCGGCTGTCAGCTGAGACAGCAGCCCTGCGGGAGGAGGTAGAGTCTTCTCCAGCTGGGGCTCCCGGGGTTTTAGAATGCTCGGGAGGGTAGGAGTTTAGCAACCGCCAGGTTAATTTGAAGGTGGGTGGGAGGGAGGACTTTCCTGACCTGCTGTGCTCTAGGAGGGAAAGAGGGCTCTCCTGGCCCGCTCAGTCATTCTTTTATTTTTTTTAATGCGAATTTAAGTTCTATGGGCATACAAATAGCCTCTGAATTTAAAAAAAAAAAAAAAGCACACCTTTTTTTTTTTCACTCAGAGGCTATTTGCATGCCATTAGTTTACTGCAGCCCTTTGGGACCCCATTTTTTTCCGCCAGTGCTAAACAAACTCACACTAAAATGCAACTCTACTTCTAGCACGGGTTTTATTACATCGGCCTCTAAGGCATCGGTGACCAGTAAATATATTTTGGGCTCTCATGAAGGTAGCGCACGCTGACCTGTTGTGCTGGCAGTTGCTGTTGCAGCTGAAGGCGCATTTCATGATGCTGTCCAGGGTCATCAGGCTGACGTGCTGGAACATTTCCACTGGATGGTCGTCCGAGATGAGCTTCTCCCACTTATCCTAAAGCAGAAAACAGAAGTAACTCCACAGCACGAGGGACACGGTGTATCAGACCCCATTCACTCGGAGGTCAATATTCAGCGCAGCCAGATTTACAGCCGTGGATCCCAGGGTGGTGAAATGGATTGAAATTTGGTTGCTTGACAGATGACAGCGAGCGGTGGCAAATGAAACCTAGGCCGAGGGCAGAAGTGGTAAGTGGACTGCCTCAAGGATTGGTTTGGGGCTGGTTCTATTCACAATCTTTGTAAATGACATAAGGGAAGGGTTAGAAAAAAAAAGTTTGCCTTATTGCAGCCATAACTAAGATCTGCAACATTTGAAGAAATACAGAGAATGAAAAGTGATCTAAGAAAGCAGGAGGAGTAGATGAAGGTTTGGCAGATGGAGTTCAGTGCCAAGAAGTACAGTCATGCATTTGGGGTACAGAAATCCAACAGAGCTTTATGTGATGGGGGGGGGGGGGTGGGCGAAAGACTGAAGTGCACAGAGCAGAAAGGAGACCTGGGGGTGACAGTGTCTGATGATGTGAAGGCAGCGAAGCAATGTGACAAGGTGGTAGCTAAGGCTAGAGGCATGCTGGGCTGTATACAGAGAGGGATACCAGCAGGATAAAGGAGGTGATAATGCAGGTCTTTGGTGAGGCCTCATCTGGAGTACAGTGGTCAGTTCTGGAGATGGTATCTCAGAAAGGACAGAGACAGGATGGAGGTGGTCCAGAGAAGGGAGACCAAAATGGTGTGGGGTCTGCACCGGAAGACTTTGAAATGAGACTGGAGGACCTAGATATGTACACCCTGGAGGAGAGGAGGTGCAAGGGAGATAGGATAGACTTTTAAATACCTGAAGGGTATTAATGGTGCACAAGAATCAAACCTTTTCCAATGGAAAGAAATTGGTAGAACTAGGGGACATAATATGAAGCTCCCAGGTCTCAGGACCAACATTAGAAATATTTTCTTCATGGATAGGGTGGTGAATGCATGGAATGCCCTCCCAAAAGAGATGGTGAAGACAAGAACGGTGATGGATATGGAAACATAGAAATGATGGCAGAAAAGGGCCAAATGGTCCATCCAGTCTGCCCAGCAAGCTTATGGTGCCGTGCTGTATAGGTCACCCCCATGCTTATCAGTTGCCCACACCATAAAAGTCAGGATCCTTGTTGGTTACTGTCGAGTCCAATTCCCTGTTACCTCTTGCCGTTGAAGCAGAGAGCAATGTTGGAGTTGCATCAAAGTATCAGGCTTATTAGTTAAGGGAAGTAACCGCCACACCAGCAAGTTACCCCCATACTTATTTGTTTTCCTAGGCCATAAAAGTCGGGACCCTCGGTCACTGTATAAATCCAATTCCCCCTTTCCCCCTGCCACTGAAGCAGAGAGCAATGATGGAGCTGCATCAACAGTATGAAGGCTTATTGGTTAAGGGCAGTAACCACCACACCAGCAAGTTACCCCCATGTGCTCTTTTCTTTATTCCCATCCTTCAGCCTTTAGGGATCCTCAGTGTTTATCCCGTGCCCCTTTGAATTCTTTCACCTTTTGTCTTCACCTCCTCCAGAAGGGCATTCCAGCATCCACCACCCTCTCCATGAAGAAATATTTCCTGACGTTGGTTCTGAGACGTCCCCCTGGAGTTTCATTTCATGACCCCTAGTTCTATTGATTTCTTTCCAATGGAAAAGGTTTGAAGTTTGTGCATCATTAACCTTTCAGGTATCTGAAGGTCTGTATCAAATCTCCCCTGCACCGCCTCTCTTCCCGGGTGTACATATTCAGATCCTTCAGCCTCTCCTCATAGGCCCCCCCATTTTGGTCACTCTTCTCTGGACCACCTCCATTCTGTCTTTGTCCCTTTCGAGATCCGGGCTCCAGAACTGAACACCGTACTCCAAGTGAAGCCTCACCAAGGACCCTTGTGCACATATATTGGAAAAGTGGCATAAGATAACATAAAAGGGCTTGAATTGGTACAAGTTTAAAACTTAGCAGCAGCAGTGCCACTCGTCAAGGCTTTATCACCTGCAAACAAAGAGGATCCCGAAATGAAGAAAAGGGGTAATCTGTGATACCTGGGGTAACCTGCAGGGAGCAGCAGACTTGCTGGGCAGACTGGATGGACTCTTTGTGTCGTTTGCCGATGACACTTCCTACGAGATCCTGTCACAGGGTGTTTGTATTGTTGGGTGTGTGAAGGATGACCCCATGTTTTTCACCCACTAAACCCAGCCTGTCAAATCGGTTCTGTTGAAGTTTTGTTACAGTAAAGACTTTTGCTGACACATCACTCTGAGGGTAGAGGCTGTTTTTGTGGGTTCACGTCGCTGCACCCTAACGGCCTAGCTTCTTCTGCTCAGCATCACCTGGTGCCCCCTTCACAGTGAGGATATGGGAGGGGGTTCACAAGTATTTCAGGAAGCCTCTTGGGATTTTATTTTTTTTCAAATTATACAAGTCCTTTTGTTAAAAAAAAAAAAGTAATTTGTCCTGATGTCCCACAGCTGGCAGAGAGGGCACTGATTTCAAATCATAGAAGCCTTGATGAGTGGCACTGCTGCTGATAAGTTTTAAACTTGTACCAGTTCAAGCCCTTTCATGTATCCTGTGCCACTTTTCCAATATATGTGCACAAATCCTTCCGTGTGATTAACAGCTGATCCTGAGGGCACTCGCAGCATGCTGAAGCTCATGTACTCAGAAAGACAGCAAGGACATTCCCAAGAAAACATAAAAAGAAAGCTTGCATTGGGTTTCAATTCAAAGCAAAAGTGGCATTTCTCAGATCAGACATGTAAGTTCCACACCTTTCACTTGATAAATTGCTGATTTCAGCACGTGGCACTTGTTTGTGTGTATATAGTTTAAATCTTATTTAAAAACAAATAATTATTTTTAATTTAAAACCTGACTTTTTTTGCAAGGTTGGAGGTGTGAAACGTTATGCAAATTTGCCACGAGACTGCTGCAGAATTTTGAAAAATCTGCCGCAGGAAAGCTGGGGGCTCGGCTGAAAGGGGCTGGACTCAAGAACACAATTCAGAAAACATTTTCACGGAAAGGTCGGTGGAAGCCAAAAAGGAGCAACAGAATCCGGGAATGCCTGGGGCAGGCACAGAAGATCCCCGGATGCAAGGATAGAGCTCAAGAAAGGGGCAGGCTGGTGGTCCTTCTCTGCCAGCATTCACTGGGTTTCCACAGAATACTTTAGACCGTAACAGACAAGAGCAAGCAGGAGGAAAAGGGAGCCCAGAATCAGGCAGGTCAATATTCGGAGTCAGCCAGCTGGCGATCCAGTTATCCCAGTACCCACCAGCATGACGTTGGTGGAGTCGGACATCAGCTTCACGTAAGGCTTCAGGATGTCGTAGTGAAAGCCCGGAGTCAGCAGCCTGCGGTGCTGGAACCACTTTTGCCCGGACAGGACCAGTAAGCCTTTCCCTGCGGGGACAGCAGTAACAACTGAGAGCCTTTTCCAGGACCGACGGTCGCTAAGTATAAAATTTCAATACACAAACATGCCCCTGGCCGCACCGCTGTATATGAGGAAGGATGAGAGGGCACATTTAAAATGTAATCACCTGCCCTTGGCATTTTTCCACGTTTACAGCAGGGTCGCTGCACAGTGCAATGCTACATCTCTGTTCCCAGAAGCTGGGCTGGCGGCGTCTGCCGTTCGATACCACATGGCGGCTGGCACTCCATCACGAGGTACCCAATTCATGGAAACAGTTAGGGGAGGCCCGTGCTCACAAACCAGAATCCACTGTGCAAAAAAATCACAACATGAGGGCGGCGATATTCAGCGAGGCGGTGAGTGGCAAACTGGCCCGAGGAAAGTTACAGGCATAACCTGACCCAGATATTCAGTGGGACTTAACGAGGCTCCCCCTGAATGCATCTGGATAATGTTATGTGCCCAGCTTTCTCCGGGTGAAGTTGGAACTGCTGTTTTCCAACCAGAGATCTGCACGTAACTTTATCCAGCCAGCACGCACCAGGAGAGGTCAAGCCTCCATCGACCCCCACTTTGTATGCACACAAAATGTATGCATTCAGCCAGAGGGGAGAGGGGGAATATTCACAACTCAGGTTGTGTGTGCTAGTGGTTACTTCAATTTCAGTTTATAATGAGATGTAAATTTAAAATCGTGGATCTCACATTTAAGGTCCTTCAAGGACAAGGCCCTTCTCATTTGCGGAATAAGGTTTCCTGGAAATGCTCACTGAGAATTAGACACTCTTCCCAGTGTGGTTCACAGCTAAAAGACTCCAAAACCAGACCTAGACAGAGCTTCCGAATTAAATTCTGGGAAAGCTAACCAGGCTTAAGGGGTTGGAGATGTCAGACTAAAATAAAATCTGACAGATGAGCATGGGGCTTCCGAATTAAATCTTGGAGCTGCCCTTTAGTTCTAAGGGGCTGGAGGTGGGGTATCTTCCATGGGTGCTATCAAAACTTTTTTTTTTATACTTAGCCGCTGGCCCAGGTGCTGAAGTTTTCCGCTCCACCGGGGGTGAGTGAACCGGGCTCCCCGGTGTCACCCCCGACACTGCTGCCAGGCACGGCCGGGTCCTCGACCCTCAGCAGCGGCCTCGACCAGGGGGGGCTGATCCCCTCAGGACCTACCTAACCCCCCTGGGAGGCACCTCCGACGGGAGCTTGTCTGTAAAAATTGTAAGTAAAATTTTTTTTTTTTTTTTTTTTTTTTAAAGGAATGCTACAAACTAACAAGGATTTTACCTTCCTTCTATTATTATTATTATTATTTTTTTTTTACTATCCCTGACTGACTAAAACCCCAGGGATCCCAGAGACTGTGGGTGGACCTGCCCCATCTGCTGGAGACAGAGTAAGACTGAGGGGCTGTGGGTGGCACCTTACTATATGTAGGGAGCCCGTCAAGTTTTGCTCTGTCTCCATCTGCTGGTGCGGAGTCACAACCCAGGTGTCTGGACTGATCCGGGTACGTACAGGGAAGTGGCAATATTGAGTCTTATCCAGCTACGTTAACCAGATAAGTTAGATGTGGCCCATAGCATATGCGGATATCTGGGTATATTCAGCGGCTGAATATCCTGCGTAAGTTACCCAGATAAGTCTTATCCGGCTGAGAAAGCTGGATAGCTTTAAATATTGGCCTCATACAGGACGACAAACCTCCATATTGCAATGTGCCAAACTTCTGGGGCTTCTAAATTCCTGTCCACGTTGCCTTAGTAGTTCCAAAAGCTTGCTTCTTAGAACAGAGGTTAGCTTTAGAAAGGTATCTTTTATACGCAAAGAAAAATAAATTATAGCTTGTGCTGAAAGTTATTATCCAATCAAACGCTTTCACGTATGTGAGTGTTGGAAATCCTGGCCTTCTTACCAGAGTGACTCATGAACGTTTGATTTAAAACTGCAGTGGGAAACACACAGTAATATGCAATGTTAATTTGCCTTGTCTTTGGAGTAGGAAGGGCGCCCTTAGGATGTGAGCAATAGGAAAACAAGTTTTCTGAGCTGCACTGTGTCAGGCTTCCATCCAGCTCTGTTGGAGATGCTGCCTTTGCCTTCCTAAATCATTATTCATCTTTCCTTACATTCAGCTGCCGTCGGTAGCCATGCCCGGTGGCTGTGTGGGAGTGCTACATGCTGACATCCGGAGGAACGGGGTTTGATTTTCGGGTCAGGTCTTCTGTTCACTGGGCCAGCCAGGGCTAGGGATGGTGTGGAAGAAGTGCTCACAAACCTTGGAGGGTCACGGTCATCACACAACGTGACACTGGAACTAGCGTGCACATGGATCAGGTTCTGGGGGGGACGCTGCAGTCTGTGGCCCCTGCCCTGGATTAGGTGGGCTAGTGAAAGGGATTATGAATGGAGGTAGCCCTGGCTGGTTGTGAATGAAAGCTCAGTACAGGCCGTCTCTGATCTGAAGCAGGAGCCTGTGTGCCAGGCAAGTCCCACCACAAGTATCCGGTCCGTATTCTCCTCTCCCCAGCCTTTTCAGAACAGGATGGCACAGTGAACTGGCTTTCCAAGGCAGCTAAACCCAGCCAGAAAGGCTTCTTGAGGATGGCAAGCCGCACACACCACTCTGGCTTCTATCCACAAGTGATATTTTTAAATACAGCCCCAATACTTCTCTGGGCAAGCTATTGCTGCATAGTGTTACTCCTCTCCATGCTTAGAAAACAGCGTAAAGATACCCCCACCTCTGATCTCTGGGACCAGTCCTTTCCCCCTCCGTCCAGCAAGAAAAGTCCCTGTCTGCTCCCCTCCCCCCTTCTGTAGCTCCTCTGCTCTATCACACCTGGGGCCAAAGGGGTTTGCCCTTCTGGCCCCAAACTCTACCCCAGGGACATAACATAAGAAATGCCATACTAGGTCAGACCAAGGGTCCATCAAGCCCAGCATCCTGCTTCCAACAGAGGCCAATCCAGGCCATAAGATCCTGGCAAGTACCCAAACATTAGATAAATCACAAGCTACTATTGCTTATTAATTACCGTAATAGCAGTTTATGGATTTTTCCTCTAGGAACTTATGCAAACCTTTTTTAAACCCAGTTACACTAACTGCTGTAACCACATCCTCTGGCAATGAATTCCAGAGCTTAACTATGCACCAAGTGAAAAAGAATTTTCTTCAAAAAAAGAGTAAAAAAGAATTTTCTTTGATTTGTTTTAAATGAGCTACTTGCTAACTTTTTACTCCAGCTGACGGGCTTCCCTGAGGCTCAGTTAGTGCAGCTTCAACTGCTTGGTTTGGGATTAACCTTTTGTTGCCTATACGCACCTCCAAAGCGGTGAACAGAAAGCCCGTCATGTGAGCCACAAAGACCTATGGAAAAATGTAAGAAGCCTGAAGATCCTGTTCCACCATGATCGTGCTCACCACTGGAAGTGAACTACCTCCAGGGAAGCAAGATAATCGGGAAAAATCCAATGATGTGGTCCCCGAGCTTCCCTGGCCACGCTGGACATGCTCTTGTGTACAGTAAAGTCTGCAGGTAAGCCTTCGGCGGACGCCCGAGGCAAACCTCAAGAAATTCTCTCTAAAAGGGGGAATGCAGCTGTGACCACACCAGCAAGCAGGACCCCCAGCCTCTATCACGGGAAAGTCTGACGCAGGAGGGCGCACACAGTCCGTTACAGATTAACACTGAACTGGCCTCTGGACTTTGTCCTTACGCATTCTTCTCCCCCCCCTGACCAGGCAGTTTATGCCGAACCTTCGGGAACCTCGAGGAGAGACAAGGGTACGTACCGATCCACGGCAGCAAGAAATGGTAGACCAAATTCGACTTGGGATCTGTAAAAGGTGATGAAAGAAACAGGGTTAGGTGGCGGAACTTCGCTTCAACAGAATTTACATTTTGGGGCACAGATTCAGTTTGCAAATTAGAGACTCGCTTTTATGGGATTTTGTTAGGAAAAAAAATAATAAACAAAGAACATGAAGAGTGGTAAAAGAGTGAAAAGTGACTGATGAAGTAAAAAGAACATTTTGTTTGACAATTTATATCCCATCGAGCAGGGCTGGTGGGGCATCTACCCAAGGGAGCGTCATCGGCAAGGCTGCTTTAACTTATGGGCATAAGCGCACAAGGCTGTGACCCGATGACCCTCTTAGCCAGTGCCCAAAATCTCAGGCAGCAGAGATCAGCCCTCTGCTTCCTACTCCAGCCCCTCCCCTCGCAGGCAGCGGGCAAGAAACTGGATGGGGGTGGATTTCAGCCTGGAGCAGAGGGAGCACAGTGCAAAGCAAAGAGGACCCTCCCTAATCCAATCCCCCGGCCCCCTCCTCCCATCTGCAGGGAACAGAAAGGGGGTGAGAGACTGGAGAGGAGAGCAGAACAAAGAAGATTTCAGTTCTTAATTGCATATTTCCAATTTCTGTATCTGGTGAGGGTCTGGCACTGTTCTCTATGTGTGACGGAGGCGAGGGATCCTGCTGGCCTGAGGATCCCTCTGTGCAGGGATCTGAGGTAGTCCCGCTTGTTCTGTTTTCCCGCTAGAAGGTGTATTGGTGTCTTAGGGTCAGGTAGAGTATTTGTATTTCTAATTTGTGACCCCTTATTCTGTATCTGGTGAGGGTCTGGCACTGTTCTCTGTGTGTGATGGAGGTGAGGGATTCTGCTGGCCTGAGGATCCCTCTGTGCAGGGATCTGAGGTAGTCCCGCTTGTTCTGTTTTCCCGCTAGAAGGTGTATTGGTGTCTTAGGGTCAGGTAGAGTATTTGTAGTGTTGCCTTTTCATGCAGGGCTGTTGGCTGGGAGTTAATGCCGTGTTGCTATGGCCAGTTGGCTGTGTAGGTTCTGAGTGACATAATGCAGGGTTTGTGTGTTACTTCACAAACCGCCTGGTAATGGATGGACTTTCTCTCACTGTAACTGAAGTCTCAACACAACTTGAATGTTTTTCTAATGGTGAGTAGTAAAGGGAAAATAATTCCAGTTCAGCCCAGCCAGCCATTTCAGAGATTACCTTCAACCAATGGAGTAGGAATATCTTATAATTGATAAATTTAGGTAAATGTTTGCAGTCTTATCTAAAAAAATCACAGAACACAAATTCATCAAGCACTATGACATGATTTCTGAAACAAAGTTTAATATTTAAAAGTATGATGTCCAGTCATGTGATTCTCCTGGGAATAGTTGGGACGTGGACAGAATGATAGCCGAGTTTAATTATAAAAACTGAAGGGGGGAGCCTGTGGGCCTGAAAATTAATTGAGGAGGGGCCTAGGGACGTGGACATCCCCCTCCCCCGCCACGCCTGTTTTCCAGATCCTGCAGGGAATCAGCTTGTGTGGGAGAAGGGAGGAGGCTGCCTCGTGGCCTGTGGATATGCGACGGCTCGCCATGATATTAAGTCGGAGGGTGCACAGAAAAGCAGTTTTTACTGCTTTTCTGTGCACTTTCCCGGTGCCCGGAGAAATTAACGCCCACCTTTGAGTAGGCGTTAATTTCTGAAAGCAAAATGTGCGGCTTGGCTGCACATTTTACTTTCTGTATCGTGCGGGCATAACTAATTTGCATGTTGAGGGCGCTATTAGGTTCGGCGGGTTGGGCGCGCATTTTTGGCCCCTTACTGAATAAGGGGTAAGGGAAAACGTGCGTCCAATAGCGGAGCGCACTGTACTGTATCGGCCCGTCAGTTAGCTGCATAATGCTAATATTCAGTGTTATCCAGCTAAATGACCTCATTGCAGTCCTAAACGTGGCCAGATAAAGTTATCCAGCTATATATGGTATATATGTGCTGCTGGATAGTCAGGACAGATGAATTTATCCAGCTAAATTACCTGGACGCCCCGAGGCTGAATACTGACCCTTTACTATCTGTGACTTAGATGTGCATATTTGGCTTTTTCAGAGTTAGGGTGGGAAGTATGGGGGTGGTCTACGCCTCCCCCCAGTCACCTTTCACCTTCTTGAAGTCAGCAATGCAAACTTGAACTGTGCGTTACAATCTTTTGGGATCTGATTAGTCCCTCTTGTCTACGATGGCACAAATGATGTCAGACGTGCTCCGCCTCAGCCAATCAAATCCCATTCCATATGAGAGAGCTTGTCGAGCAGGTTTTTGGGGTAAAACAGAAAGAAGCTTAAAGAATTTCAGAAACCATTGCCTGAACAGTGACCCTTTCAGTGCATAGGAAGTGAAAGCTGATCCCTGGCCAGTTCTACCCTTGAAAGCTGCACAGTACGCAAATAACACTTCTGATACGAAGGAAACCAGTGGCGTTGTATTAGTTTTAGAAACAGGCACGCTGCTTCTCTACCTGGCTAAGACAGGACATCTCATGATGTTTGTAAGCATCTTATAACAGCCAGTTAAATACTCTTCTAAGGAGCATTATCTATGGGGCTGATATTCAAAGGGATCTCGCTGCCTAACTGTGGGGCCAGGAGGTCCCGAAACTTTCCAAAAGTGAAAAAAAAAATAATTTGAAGTCGGCCCACGGCTGTCGGGTCGAAAACCGGACGCTCAATTTTGCTGGCTTTTGTGCAGTCACTTTATTAGGAAAACTGCTGCATACAGCTTTGAATATCTAAAACTCCGCTGCTAACATTATGCCTTTCCTGCCCTAACACCAGTCCTGGGAATACGTAGAGATTGGGCAATACCAAATGGTGTGCAACCCTCAGAAACGGGCACCTGCTATATGAGTGAGCATCGGCGCAGGCTGCCTCTTCACGGGTAAGTTTATCTGGACTAGGCCGAGGCGTTCCTGAGCTGTGTGAGTGAGCGTCAGCACAGGCTGCCTCTTCACGGGTAAGTTTATCTGGACTAGGCCGAGGCGTTCCTGAGCTGTGTGAGTGAGCGTCAGCACAGGCTGCCTCTTCACGGGTAAGTTTACCTGGACTAGGCTGAGGCGTTCCTGAGCTGTGTGAGTGAGCGTCAGCACAGGCTGCCTCTTCACGGGTAAGTTTATCTGGACTAGGCTGAGGCGTTCCTGAGCTGTGTGAGTGAGCATCGGCGCAGGCTGCCTCTTCACGGGTAAGTTTACCTGGACTAGGCCGAGGCGTTCCTGAGCTGTGTGAGTGAGCGTCAGCACAGGCTGCCTCTTCACGGGTAAGTTTATCTGGACTAGGCTGAGGCGTTCCTGAGCTGTGTGAGTGAGCATCGGCGCAGGCTGCCTCTTCACGGGTAAGTTTACCTGGACTAGGCCGAGGCGTTCCTGAGCTGTGTGAGTGAGCGTCAGCACAGGCTGCCTGTTCACGGGTAAGTTTATCTGGACTAGGCTGAGGCGTTCCTGAGCTGTGTGAGTGAGCATCGGCGCAGGCTGCCTCTTCACGGGTAAGTTTACCTGGACTAGGCTGAGGCGTTCCTGAGCTGTGTGAGTGAGCGTCAGCACAGGCTGCCTCTTCACGGGTAAGTTTACCTGGACTAGGCTGAGGCGTTCCTGAGCTGTGTGAGTGAGCGTCAGCACAGGCTGCCTCTTCACGGGTAAGTTTATCTGGACTAGGCCGAGGCGTTCCTGAGCTGTGTGAGTGAGCGTCAGCACAGGCTGCCTCTTCACGGGTAAGTTTACCTGGACTAGGCTGAGGCGTTCCTGAGCTGTGTGAGTGAGCGTCAGCACAGGCTGCCTCTTCACGGGTAAGTTTATCTGGACTAGGCTGAGGCGTTCCTGAGCTGTGTGAGTGAGCATCGGCGCAGGCTGCCTCTTCACGGGTAAGTTTATCTGGACTAGGCCAAGGCGTTCCTGAGCTGTGTGAGTGAGCGTCAGCACAGGCTGCCTCTTCACGGGTAAGTTTACCTGGACTAGGCCGAGGCGTTCCTGAGCTGTGTGAGTGAGCGTCAGTGCAGGCTGCCTCTTCACGGGTAAGTTTACCTGGACTGGGACGAGGCGTTCCTGAGCTGTGTGAGTGAGCGTCAGCACAGGCTGCCTCTTCACGGGTAAGTTTACCTGGACTAGGCCAAGGCGTTCCTGAGCTGTGTGAGTGAGCGTCAGCACAGGCTGCCTCTTCATGGGTAAGTTTACCTGGACTAGGCCGAGGCGTTCCTGAGCTGTGTGAGTGAGCGTCAGCACAGGCTGCCTCTTCACGGGTAAGTTTACCTGGACTAGGCCAAGGCGTTCCTGAGCTGTGTGAGTGAGCGTCAGCACAGGCTGCCTCTTCACGGGTAAGTTTACCTGGACTAGGCCGAGGCGTTCCTGAGCTGTGTGAGTGAGCGTCAGCACAGGCTGCCTCTTCACGGGTAAGTTTATCTGGACTAGGCCAAGGCGTTCCTGAGCTGTGGGAGTGAGCATCAGCACAGGCTGCCTCTTCACGGGTAAGTTTACCTGGACTAGGCCGAGGCGTTCCTGAGCTGTGTGAGTGAGCGTCAGCACAGGCTGCCTCTTCATGGGTAAGTTTACCTGGACTAGGCCGAGGCGTTCCTGAGCTGTGTGAGTGAGCGTCAGCACAGGCTGCCTCTTCACGGGTAAGTTTACCTGGACTAGGCCGAGGCGTTCCTGAGCTGTCTGAGTGAGCGTCAGCACAGGCTGCCTCTTCACGGGTAAGTTTACCTGGACTAGGCCAAGGCGTTCCTGAGCTGTGTGAGTGAGCGTCAGCACAGGCTGCCTCTTCACGGGTAAGTTTACCTGGACTAGGCCGAGGCGTTCCTGAGCTGTGTGAGTGAGCGTCAGCACAGGCTGCCTCTTCACGGGTAAGTTTATCTGGACTAGGCCAAGGCGTTCCTGAGCTGTGGGAGTGAGCATCAGCACAGGCTGCCTCTTCACGGGTAAGTTTACCTGGACTGGGACGAGGCGTTCCTGAGCTGTGTGAGTGAGCGTCAGTGCAGGCTGCCTCTTCACGGGTAAGTTTACCTGGACTAGGCCAAGGCGTTCCTGAGCTGTGTGAGTGAGCGTCAGCACAGGCTGCCTCTTCACGGGTAAGTTTACCTGGACTGGGACGAGGCGTTCCTGAGCTGTGTGAGTGAGCGTCAGCACAGGCTGCCTCTTCACAGGTAAGTTTACCTGGACTAGGCCGAGGCGTTCCTGAGCTGTGTGAGTGAGCGTCAGCACAGGCTGCCTCTTCACGGGTAAGTTTATCTGGACTAGGCCGAGGCGTTCCTGAGCTGTGTGAGTGAGCGTCAGCACAGGCTGCCTCTTCACGGGTAAGTTTATCTGGACTAGGCCGAGGCGTTCCTGAGCTGTGTGAGTGAGCGTCAGCACAGGCTGCCTCTTCATGGGTAAGTTTATCTGGACTAGGCCGAGGCGTTCCTGAGCTGTGTGAGTGAGCGTCAGCACAGGCTGCCTCTTCACGGGTAAGTTTACCTGGACTAGGCCGAGGCGTTCCTGAGCTGTGTGAGTGAGCGTCAGCACAGGCTGCCTCTTCTAGGGTAAGTTTACCTGGACTAGGCCAAGGCGTTCCTGAGCTGTGTGAGTGAGCGTCAGCACAGGCTGCCTCTTCACGGGTAAGTTTACCTGGACTAGGCCGAGGCGTTCCTGAGCTGTGTGAGTGAGCGTCAGCACAGGCTGCCTCTTCACGGGTAAGTTTACCTGGACTAGGCCGAGGCGTTCCTGAGCTGTGTGAGTGAGCGTCAGCACAGGCTGCCTCTTCACGGGTAAGTTTACCTGGACTAGGCCAAGGCGTTCCTGAGCTGTGTGAGTGAGCGTCAGCACAGGCTGCCTCTTCATGGGTAAGTTTACCTGGACTAGGCCAAGGCGTTCCTGAGCTGTGTGAGTGAGCGTCAGCACAGGCTGCCTCTTCATGGGTAAGTTTATCTGGACTGGGACGAGGCGTTCCTGAGCTGTGTGAGTGAGCGTCAGCACAGGCTGCCTCTTCACGGGTAAGTTTACCTGGACTAGGCCGAGGCGTTCCTGAGCTGTGGGAGTGAGCGTCAGCACAGGCTGCCTCTTCACGGGTAAGTTTACCTGGACTAGGCCGAGGCGTTCCTGAGCTGTGTGAGTGAGCGTCAGCACAGGCTGCCTCTTCACGGGTAAGTTTACCTGGACTAGGCCGAGGCGTTCCTGAGCTGTGTGAGTGAGCGTCAGTGCAGGCTGCCTCTTCACGGGTAAGTTTACCTGGACTAGGCCGAGGCGTTCCTGAGCTGTGTGAGTGAGCGTCAGTGCAGGCTGCCTCTTCACGGGTAAGTTTACCTGGACTAGGCCGAGGCGTTCCTGAGCTGTGTGAGTGAGCGTCAGCACAGGCTGCCTCTTCACGGGTAAGTTTATCTGGACTGGGACGAGGCGTTCCTGAGCTGTGTGAGTGAGCGTCAGTGCAGGCTGCCTCTTCATGGGTAAGTTTATCTGGACTGGGACGAGGCGTTCCTGAGCTGTGTGAGTGAGCGTCAGCACAGGCTGCCTCTTCACGGGTAAGTTTATCTAGACTGGGACGAGGCGTTCCTGAGCTGTGTCAGTGCGCGTCAGCACAGGCTGCCTCTTCACGGGTAAGTTTACCTGGACTAGGCCGAGGCGTTCCTGAGCTGTGTGAGTGAGCGTCAGCACAGGCTGCCTCTTCATGGGTAAGTTTATCTGGACTGGGACGAGGCGTTCCTGAGCTGTGTGAGTGAGCGTCAGTGCAGGCTGCCTCTTCACGGGTAAGTTTACCTGGACTAGGCCGAGGCGTTCCTGAGCTGTGTGAGTGAGCATCAGCACAGGCTGCCTCTTCATGGGTAAGTTTATCTGGACTAGGCCGAGGCGTTCCTGAGCTGTGTGAGTGAGCGTCAGCACAGGCTGCCTCTTCACGGGTAAGTTTACCTGGACTAGGCCGAGGCGTTCCTGAGCTGTGTGAGTGAGCGTCAGCACAGGCTGCCTCTTCATGGGTAAGTTTATCTGGACTGGGACGAGGCGTTCCTGAGCTGTGTGAGTGAGCGTCAGTGCAGGCTGCCTCTTCACGGGTAAGTTTACCTGGACTAGGCCGAGGCGTTCCTGAGCTGTGTGAGTGAGCGTCAGCACAGGCTGCCTCTTCATGGGTAAGTTTACCTGGACTAGGCCAAGGCGTTCCTGAGCTGTGTGAGTGAGCGTCAGCACAGGCTGCCTCTTCACGGGTAAGTTTATCTGGACTAGGCCGAGGCGTTCCTGAGCTGTGTGAGTGAGCGTCAGCACAGGCTGCCTCTTCATGGGTAAGTTTACCTGGACTAGGCCGAGGCGTTCCTGAGCTGTGTGAGTGAGCGTCAGCACAGGCTGCCTCTTCACGGGTAAGTTTATCTGGACTAGGCCAAGGCGTTCCTGAGCTGTGTGAGTGAGCGTCAGCACAGGCTGCCTCTTCATGGGTAAGTTTATCTGGACTAGGCCGAGGCGTTCCTGAGCTGTGTGAGTGAGCGTCAGCACAGGCTGCCTCTTCACGGGTAAGTTTACCTGGACTAGGCCAAGGCGTTCCTGAGCTGTGTGAGTGAGCGTCAGCACAGGCTGCCTCTTCACGGGTAGGTTTACCTGGACTAGGCCGAGGCGTTCCTGAGCTGTGTGAGTGAGCGTCAGTGCAGGCTGCCTCTTCACGGGTAAGTTTATCTGGACTAGGCCGAGGCGTTCCTGAGCTGTGTGAGTGAGCGTCAGCACAGGCTGCCTCTTCACGGGTAGGTTTACCTGGACTAGGCCGAGGCGTTCCTGAGCTGTGTGAGTGAGCGTCAGCACAGGCTGCCTCTTCACGGGTAAGTTTATCTGGACTAGGCCGAGGCGTTCCTGAGCTGTGTCAGTGAGCGTCAGCACAGGCTGCCTCTTCACGGGTAAGTTTATCTGGACTAGGCCGAGGCGTTCCTGAGCTGTGGGAGTGAGCGTCAGCACAGGCTGCCTCTTCACGGGTAAGTTTACCTGGACTAGGCCGAGGCGTTCCTGAGCTGTGTGAGTGAGCGTCAGCACAGGCTGCCTCTTCATGGGTAAGTTTACCTGGACTAGGCCGAGGCGTTCCTGAGCTGTGTGAGTGAGCGTCAGCACAGGCTGCCTCTTCATGGGTAAGTTTATCTGGACTGGGACGAGGCGTTCCTGAGCTGTGTGAGTGAGCGTCAGCACAGGCTGCCTCTTCATGGGTAAGTTTACCTGGACTAGGCCGAGGCGTTCCTGAGCTGTGTGAGTGAGCGTCAGCACAGGCTGCCTCTTCACGGGTAAGTTTACCTGGACTAGGCCGAGGCGTTCCTGAGCTGTGTGAGTGAGCGTCAGCACAGGCTGCCTCTTCATGGGTAAGTTTACCTGGACTAGGCCAAGGCGTTCCTGAGCTGTGTGAGTGAGCGTCAGCACAGGCTGCCTCTTCATGGGTAAGTTTATCTGGACTGGGACGAGGCGTTCCTGAGCTGTGTGAGTGAGCGTCAGTGCAGGCTGCCTCTTCACGGGTAAGTTTACCTGGACTAGGCCGAGGCGTTCCTGAGCTGTGTGAGTGAGCGTCAGCACAGGCTGCCTCTTCACGGGTAGGTTTACCTGGACTAGGCCAAGGCGTTCCTGAGCTGTGTGAGTGAGCGTCAGTGCAGGCTGCCTCTTCACGGGTAAGTTTATCTGGACTAGGCCGAGGCGTTCCTGAGCTGTGGGAGTGAGCGTCAGCACAGGCTGCCTCTTCACGGGTAAGTTTACCTGGACTAGGCCGAGGCGTTCCTGAGCTGTGTGAGTGAGCGTCAGCACAGGCTGCCTCTTCATGGGTAAGTTTACCTGGACTAGGCCGAGGCGTTCCTGAGCTGTGTGAGTGAGCGTCAGCACAGGCTGCCTCTTCATGGGTAAGTTTATCTGGACTGGGACGAGGCGTTCCTGAGCTGTGTGAGTGAGCGTCAGCACAGGCTGCCTCTTCATGGGTAAGTTTACCTGGACTAGGCCGAGGCGTTCCTGAGCTGTGTGAGTGAGCGTCAGCACAGGCTGCCTCTTCACGGGTAAGTTTACCTGGACTAGGCCGAGGCGTTCCTGAGCTGTGTGAGTGAGCGTCAGCACAGGCTGCCTCTTCATGGGTAAGTTTACCTGGACTAGGCCAAGGCGTTCCTGAGCTGTGTGAGTGAGCGTCAGCACAGGCTGCCTCTTCATGGGTAAGTTTACCTGGACTAGGCCGAGGCGTTCCTGAGCTGTGTGAGTGAGCGTCAGCACAGGCTGCCTCTTCATGGGTAAGTTTACCTGGACTAGGCCGAGGCGTTCCTGAGCTGTGTGAGTGAGCGTCAGCACAGGCTGCCTCTTCACGGGTAAGTTTACCTGGACTAGGCCGAGGCGTTCCTGAGCCGTGTCAGTGCGCGTCAGCACAGGCTGCCTCTTCATGGGTAAGTTTACCTGGACTAGGCCGAGGCGTTCCTGAGCTGTGTGAGTGAGCGTCAGCACAGGCTGCCTCTTCACGGGTAAGTTTATCTGGACTGGGACGAGGCGTTCCTGAGCTGTGTGAGTGAGCGTCAGCACAGGCTGCCTCTTCACGGGTAAGTTTACCTGGACTAGGCCGAGGCGTTCCTGAGCTGTGTGAGTGAGCGTCAGCACAGGCTGCCTCTTCACGGGTAAGTTTACCTGGACTAGGCCGAGGCGTTCCTGAGCTGTGTCAGTGAGCGTCAGCACAGGCTGCCTCTTCACGGGTAAGTTTACCTGGACTAGGCCGAGGCGTTCCTGAGCTGTGTCAGTGAGCGTCAGCACAGGCTGCCTCTTCATGGGTAAGTTTACCTGGACTAGGCCAAGGCGTTCCTGAGCTGTGTGAGTGAGCGTCAGCGCAGGCTGCCTCTTCATGGGTAAGTTTACCTGGACTAGGCCGAGGCGTTCCTGAGCTGTGTGAGTGAGCGTCAGCACAGGCTGCCTCTTCATGGGTAAGTTTACCTGGACTAGGCCGAGGCGTTCCTGAGCTGTGTGAGTGAGCGTCAGCACAGGCTGCCTCTTCATGGGTAAGTTTACCTGGACTAGGCCAAGGCGTTCCTGAGCTGTGTGAGTGAGCGTCAGCACAGGCTGCCTCTTCATGGGTAAGTTTACCTGGACTAGGCCGAGGCGTTCCTGAGCTGTGTGAGTGAGCGTCAGTGCAGGCTGCCTCTTCATGGGTAAGTTTACCTGGACTAGGCCGAGGCGTTCCTGAGCTGTGTGAGTGAGCGTCAGCACAGGCTGCCTCTTCACGGGTAAGTTTACCTGGACTAGGCCGAGGCGTTCCTGAGCTGTGTGAGTGAGCGTCAGCACAGGCTGCCTCTTCATGGGTAAGTTTACCTGGACTGGGACGAGGCGTTCCTGAGCTGTGGGAGTGAGCGTCAGCGCAGGCTGCCTCTTCATGGGTAAGTTTACCTGGACTAGGCCGAGGCGTTCCTGAGCTGTGGGAGTGAGCGTCAGCGCAGGCTGCCTCTTCATGGGTAAGTTTACCTGGACTAGGCCGAGGCGTTCCTGAGCTGTGTGAGTGAGCGTCAGCACAGGCTGCCTCTTCACGGGTAAGTTTACCTGGACTGGGACGAGGCGTTCCTGAGCTGTGTGAGTGAGCGTCAGCACAGGCTGCCTCTTCATGGGTAAGTTTACCTGGACTAGGCCGAGGCGTTCCTGAGCTGTGGGAGTGAGCGTCAGCACAGGCTGCCTCTTCACGGGTAAGTTTATCTGGACTAGGCCGAGGCGTTCCTGAGCTGTGTGAGTGAGCGTCAGCACAGGCTGCCTCTTCATGGGTAAGTTTACCTGGACTAGGCCGAGGCGTTCCTGAGCTGTGTGAGTGAGCGTCAGCACAGGCTGCCTCTTCATGGGTAAGTTTACCTGGACTAGGCCAAGGCGTTCCTGAGCTGTGTGAGTGAGCGTCAGCACAGGCTGCCTCTTCATGGGTAAGTTTACCTGGACTAGGCCAAGGCGTTCCTGAGCTGTGTGAGTGAGCGTCAGCGCAGGCTGCCTCTTCATGGGTAAGTTTACCTGGACTAGGCCGAGGCGTTCCTGAGCTGTGTGAGTGAGCGTCAGCACAGGCTGCCTCTTCACGGGTAAGTTTACCTGGACTAGGCCAAGGCGTTCCTGAGCTGTGTGAGTGAGCGTCAGCACAGGCTCCCTCTTCACGGGTAAGTTTACCTGGACTAGGCCGAGGCGTTCCTGAGCTGTGTGAGTGAGCGTCAGCACAGGCTCCCTCTTCACGGGTAAGTTTACCTGGACTAGGCCGAGGCGTTCCTGAGCTGTGTGAGTGAGCGTCAGCGCAGGCTGCCTCTTCACGGGTAAGTTTACCTGGACTAGGCCGAGGCGTTCCTGAGCTGTGTGAGTGAGCGTCAGCGCAGGCTGCCTCTTCACGGGTAAGTTTATCTGGACTAGGCCAAGGCGTTCCTGAGCTGTGTGAGTGAGCGTCAGCACAGGCTGCCTCTTCACGGGTAAGTTTATCTGGACTGGGACGAGGCGTTCCTGAGCTGTGTGAGTGAGCGTCAGCACAGGCTGCCTCTTCACGGGTAAGTTTATCTGGACTGGGACGAGGCGTTCCTGAGCTGTGTGAGTGAGCGTCAGCACAGGCTGCCTCTTCATGGGTAAGTTTACCTGGACTAGGCCGAGGCGTTCCTGAGCTGTGTGAGTGAGCGTCAGCACAGGCTGCCTCTTCACGGGTAAGTTTATCTGGACTAGGCCGAGGCGTTCCTGAGCTGTGTGAGTGAGCGTCAGCACAGGCTGCCTCTTCATGGGTAAGTTTACCTGGACTAGGCCAAGGCGTTCCTGAGCTGTGTGAGTGAGCGTCAGCACAGGCTCCCTCTTCACGGGTAAGTTTACCTGGACTAGGCCGAGGCGTTCCTGAGCTGTGTGAGTGAGCGTCAGCACAGGCTGCCTCTTCACGGGTAAGTTTATCTGGACTAGGCCGAGGCGTTCCTGAGCTGTGTGAGTGAGCGTCAGCACAGGCTGCCTCTTCACGGGTAAGTTTACCTGGACTAGGCCAAGGCGTTCCTGAGCTGTGTGAGTGAGCGTCAGCACAGGCTGCCTCTTCACGGGTAAGTTTACCTGGACTAGGCTGAGGCGTTCCTGAGCTGTGTGAGTGAGCGTCAGCACAGGCTGCCTCTTCACGGGTAAGTTTACCTGGACTAGGCTGAGGCGTTCCTGAGCTGTGTGAGTGAGCGTCAGCACAGGCTGCCTCTTCACAGGTAAGTTTATCTGGACTGGGACGAGGCGTTCCTGAGCTGTGTGAGTGAGCGTCAGCACAGGCTGCCTCTTCACGGGTAAGTTTACCTGGACTAGGCCGAGGCGTTCCTGAGCTGTGTGAGTGAGCGTCAGCACAGGCTGCCTCTTCATGGGTAAGTTTACCTGGACTAGGCCGAGGCGTTCCTAAGCTGTGTGAGTGAGCGTCAGCACAGGCTGCCTCTTCATGGGTAAGTTTATCTGGACTAGGCCGAGGCGTTCCTGAGCTGTGTGAGTGAGCGTCAGCACAGGCTGCCTCTTCATGGGTAAGTTTATCTGGACTAGGCCGAGGCGTTCCTGAGCTGTGTGAGTGAGCGTCAGCACAGGCTGCCTCTTCATGGGTAAGTTTACCTGGACTAGGCCGAGGCGTTCCTGAGCTGTGTGAGTGAGCGTCAGCACAGGCTGCCTCTTCACGGGTAAGTTTATCTGGACTGGGACGAGGCGTTCCTGAGCCGTGTCAGTGCGCGTCAGCACAGGCTGCCTCTTCACGGGTAAGTTTATCTGGACTGGGACGAGGCGTTCCTGAGCCGTGTCAGTGCGCGTCAGCACAGGCTGCCTCTTCACGGGTAAGTTTATCTGAACTAGGCCGAGGCGTTCCTGAGCTGTGTGAGTGAGCGTCAGCACAGGCTGCCTCTTCATGGGTAAGTTTATCTGGACTAGGCCGAGGCGTTCCTGAGCTGTGTGAGTGAGTGTCAGCACAGGCTGCCTCTTCACGGGTAAGTTTATCTGGACTAGGCCGAGGCGTTCCTGAGCTGTGTGAGTGAGCGTCAGCGCAGGCTGCCTCTTCATGGGTAAGTTTACCTGGACTAGGCCGAGGCGTTCCTGAGCTGTGTGAGTGAGCGTCAGCACAGGCTGCCTCTTCATGGGTAAGTTTACCTGGACTAGGCCGAGGCGTTCCTGAGCTGTGTGAGTGAGCGTCAGCACAGGCTGCCTCTTCACGGGTAAGTTTATCTGGATTGGGACGAGGCGTTCCTGAGCTGTGTGAGTGAGCGTCAGCACAGGCTGCCTCTTCACGGGTAAGTTTACCTGGACTAGGCCGAGGCGTTCCTGAGCTGTGTGAGTGAGCGTCAGCACAGGCTGCCTCTTCACGGGTAAGTTTATCTGGACTGGGCCGAGGCGTTCCTGAGCCGTGTCAGTGAGCGTCAGCACAGGCTGCCTCTTCACGGGTAAGTTTATCTGGACTGGGACGAGGCGTTCCTGAGCCGTGTCAGTGCGCGTCAGCACAGGCTGCCTCTTCATGGGTAAGTTTATCTGGACTGGGACGAGGCGTTCCTGAGCCGTGTCAGTGCGCGTCAGCACAGGCTGCCTCTTCACGGGTAAGTTCCCGAGGCGTTCCCAAGGGGTTTAACACTGATGGCCTTACTTTTTCATTTTCATAATCTGTGCGTGGAAATGTGCCTGAAACGTTTCTGCACCCTTGACAGCAGGTGTAATTATGTGCAGGTAATTCTGGAAGGTGCATTTTTGCCACCTAATTTAGTAAGCTGTTATAAAATTACTCCCAAAATAATTTGTACAGCAAATATTTTATATCTCGAAAAATCATTGATTCCAATAACGAAAGCTGAAAATAAAGGGAAAGAAATTGTTGGAGGAGGGAGACTGATTTATTTATTTATTTATTTTTTCTTGCCTTCTGGCTGCTTTCATCTTCTCTGTCTACTTCTCTTCTCTTCTCACTGCTTCTCTCCAGTTCTTTGCCTGATTTCGTCCCTCCCCTGTTTACCTATCCATCCCGCTTCCTTTCTCTGACATCTGTCTTCATTCTGCCTTTTCTTCTCCCTTCTCCAACAATCTCTTTCCCTTTATTTCCCACTTTTCACTTCCCTCTGTCCTCTTTCGCCCTTCGTTCTTCCCCTTGTTTCTCCTTTTCCAATTCCCATCTTCCACCTCCAAGTCTCACTCTCCTCCATCTCCCCACTGTTCCTTCCTTCCAGACCTCCAGTTCTCTCTCTGCTCTCCCCATTTCCCTTCCTTCACTCTCCATCTATTGCTAGCCCATCATCGTCCCTCTCCACCTCCCCACAGTTCCTTCCTTCCAGACCTCCAACTCTCTCTCTGCTCTCCCCCATTTCCCTTCCTTCACTCTCCATCTATTGTTAGCCCATCATCGTGCCTCTCCACCTCCCAGCAGTGCTGAGCTCTTTGCCTCAGTTACAGGCCAGGATGCAGCCCTGGAACCAGAAGAGCAGGAGGCGGGAGGACTGCCAGGCAGCCGGGAGACTTGGACTGCCTGCTGAGGAAGTTTGTGATTCCCTAGCCAGCCCGGCTGCTCCCAGATGTTCGGCGGAATTGCATAAGTAACATTATTTTATACGATGCTTACAAGGCTCGCTTTTGGAATGCATTTTACAGTAGGAAGAGGCTATAATGTGGGAGGACATTTTTAAAAGGGATTCTCCCCAGGTAACTCCTTATTCTAACTCCACCCCTGGGGTGGACACTGCAGCCCTCTGAGCATGGGATTTCACAACACGCAAACTTCGAGCCGGATTTTTTAAAATAAAAGAAAAGGTTCTCCTGTACCTCCAACTACCTGAATGTCATCCGCGTTGAGGTGCCCGAAAAAGCCGAAGATTCATTCAATAAAAACCGGATAAATCCCGGGGGGCAGTGTTTGGCTCGGTGGGGGCCAACAACGCATGCCCCAGGGCGGCGGTCCCACGTGCACGCATGGTTGGGCCCCCATCCCGCCGCTCCCGGAGGGGCAAGGCCCGCGGGCGCTCCCGCACGCCAGCCCCGAAGGAGGTTTTCACAGGAAAGCGCCCCCCACTCGTTTCCCCCTTGGGAGGTTCACTTAGAGAAGGTGGGCCGGGGACCCTCGCCCCCTCCCCCAAGCTTGGCCCCCTCCTTACCTCCTCTGGAAAGGACCGCCTTCACGTACTCGGGGTGGGTGACGAACAAGAAGGCCTGGAAGTTCCCGAACCAGACAGGGAAGACATCTTGGTATTCTGCCGCCCACCCTGCGACTTTATCCAAATCCTTCCCGTCTTGTTGAAACTGCAATTAGAATTGTGGTAAAAGTGGGGGGAAAATAAAATCGACCACTTTGGGATGGATTTATTAAAGCTTTCCTCCCGTATCAGGCGCAACAGGAAACAGTCAAATGCTTTACATTGTGCGGGTGACATTCAGTCACGGGCTGCACTGCTAACGTTGGAGGCGAGTTCAATAGTGCAGGAACGTAGCCGGCTAACCTTTGACAAGTTATCCACCTTACTCTGAATACTGGAGACAGGCAGATCGTTTACCCCGCTACCTGAACTCCTCCCTGCAACGCCCCTGCATTATCTGGCTAAATTATAGATGGATAATGAGCTGGCCATCTGTAATTTAGCTGGATAAGTGCCCAAAATATTCAAACGTTGGCATTTAGCTGGGTAATTTGTGAGCTATTCGGCTAAAGGCCTCTGACTGTTGACCTCACGGTGTTTACCTTAACCACTGTATGCAGAGCTGCCAGGTTACACAGTCCCAGGGAGGAGATTTTCAGTCAGTCCTGGGTTTCCGACAAACCCTACCCTGATGCATTGTGGGGGCCCCGCAGCACTGAATTCAATGCATGGAAGCCCTACCCTACCCTGATGCATTGTGGGGGCCCCGCAGCACTGAATTCAATGCATGGAAGCCCTACCCTACCCTGATGCATTGTGGGGGCCCCGCAGCACTGAATTCAGTGCATGGAAGCAGGGACTACAGATCCCAGAGTGCAGTGGGACCTAAGTTCTACATCAGGACTGGTCAAAAAGTGTCCCTCCCGGAACAGCAGCTCTGTGTGCGACGTGCTCCACAACTTTAGCAAAGCAGAGCCTCGGAGGAACCCGGGCTGCCAGCAGCTAGGACCCTTCCTTTGTGAGGTTTTCCAAGAGGATTCAGAGAGAAATGATACAAGGCACACAAACCTATAAACTCCTGGCTTTTACAGACTTGTAAACCCCAATGTGCTCATCAGTGAAAGGCGCATGTTTAACATTCTGCCTTCTGCCTCACTACAAAGCGGATTACGTTCAGGTCCTGTAGGTATTTCCCAGGTGCAGATGGAGAGATTCAGACAACACAGACTGGAAATAGAAGAAAAAAATTATGTTTACTCCTCTACCAGCACTGGCAGCAGAGCAGTTCAGGGCCTGCAGCACCGAAAAGGGGCCACTGACACAGGCGGGGAGGGGGGTCCTACTGAAGGGAAACGGCAGCAGGTGGCTCTCTGGGTGTTGCAGAGGGGTCAGATTTAGCTGGGCTCCTCTCCGGTGCAGATAAAAAGAGAACGTCCCGTTGGATAAGGGAAAAAGCCCCCTGCAGCAGAAAAGACATAGGAGTGATGAGCAGGCAGAGAAAACGGAGCAGAGGGGAGTGACTGGGTGGGGTGGGGAAATGCCGGAAATGTCTTTCGAGGGTGGCAAACCCCGATGCGGGAACTCTGCAGCAATGCAGACAAATATCAGTAAATACCGAGCTGGGGAAAAAAAGGCCTTGGTAAATTAGGACAGAGAAAGGTAGAGGCTGAATGGACTACAAGGAAGAAATGCGGACTTTACTCGCTTTAGAAACTTCTGTCAGTACTGTTTGCAACAAACCTTTTTTTTCTGGTTGGCAAACACAGCAAATGCACCCGAGGAGGAGCTCAATACGTTCCTGGCTTTCAATCTGCTGGAAGGAGGGGAAATGAGGAGACTGTGCAGAGTCATTGGGCAGCTCTCACTTATGTAACAGGGCGGGCATGGCAGGCCCCAGCGTCCTGGGATAACAACAGAACGCTGCCCTGATAATTAAAGCAGTAACGGGCGCCAGGGACCCATTACTGACATTGTGGCAAAGCAGAGAGAGGTCAGTTCGCCGGGCTTGACCTCCAGGCCCCTGGCCAGAAAAGAGATCCTGTGCCTCCCGGGGCAACCCAACTGAGGGAAGTGGAAGAGGACGGCGGGCAAAAGTGTAAAGGTGTTTAATTGTAAACTACAAACAGATGCTGCCATTCTTTCTGGTGCCAAAGAGAGATGGAGGGTGAGGAGCGCCAGTCTATAAACCCATCCAAATACTGCTTATGGCCAGCATTACAGTGGGCTCCTGTTATGCTCGGAGGGACTTCCTTTTTTTGTTTTTTGTTTTGATGAAACATCCAAGCTGGACTACCATAATGGCTTTTAAAAATAGGTACAAAGTCTTTCGTTCTTTCGGTTAAATGTAAATCCTAAGCTATTTCTTTCTGGATGGCTGACCCATTAACTTCTGCCGCATCTGCTCCAGCTGTTTCATTTGGCTTCTGTCATGGCGTGGGCCAGGGGTTCTCGGCCAGGCCTTCCATGTCTGAATACTAATCAGAGGGGTTTGCATGTATATATATATATATATATATATATATATATATATATATATATATATATGTAGGGTGTAAGAAAAAGATTACTTTGCACAGCTTGGTTACCCTGAAAACCAGACCTGCCCATGGCCTTCGGAGACCAGAGCAGAGTCCCACTTTGGGCTACTGACGACACCTGGCTGGTCAGCAGAGCCTTCCGGTACCGTAGCAGGATTTAGCAGCCTAAACCAAAGAATTTCTTGATCGTACTTCTTTCTCTCTGTATTTAGGTGTTCACAGGCTGAACCAGCTTGTCCCTGTTAGGTGGTACAGACTAGGAGAAGAGGATGGGGAATCTGCTTGGAAGCCCACAGGGAGGCGCGTGTGAAAAGGAAAAGCCAGACAGGGAGACGGAGCCTGTCCAGAAAGGCGGTAAAGGGAGGGAAGCGCCACTCACGACGGGACGAGAGGAATGGCCAGGCCCAGGGATATATCTCGACAAGCGAGCAGAAGAGAGCAGGTGGCCAGCGGAGAGCGCAACGTAGGCAGGCAGCCTGGGGAAAGCAGGGAGAAAAGGAAGGTGCATAACAGCTTTCTGTCTGATCAAGGGGGCAGGGAAGAGAGGGTGAATGAGGAAATGGGAGGTAAGGGCACGTTCGTCGGGATCAGAGGGACTGAGGAGGAGGAGGACCCTTCTGCAGCACTCGCAATCTTTATTCATTTCGTCACGACGCGTGCCCTCCGGTTCTCCTTCCCGTTCTGGCACGAGATTACATAAAAAGCGAGGAACGCAAGTATTCCCGGGCGCCTTATTATTTAGAACACAGGTCTTTAGTGATCCCGTAGGGTCTTGGGGTCTGGTTCAGCTGGATGGAGGACGGCAATCAAATCTGAGAACCGTACACCTTGTGGAGTTACCTCGTTTTTGTTACAGGTGACATTATTGTTTTTCTGCCTTTTTTTTTTTAATTGTACCCCACTTCCATGTACAGGCGATTAAAATTTTAACAAATAAGTAAAAACCACTGCAGCACACTTAAGGGACAGCTGTAAGAAGCGTGCAAAATATCTGCAACTAATTTGGTCATCAAATGAAGCTTAACCAAATGGTCATGGAGAACAAGCAACTTCAACGCTCCTGCAGGCACCGACTCCGAAAGTGGAGTCCGCAGGATCTGAATAATAAGCTCCCTGGGTCAGACGGTCTTAGCCGCAGCCCTCCGGGGCTGCAAACTGGCCCACACTGCATTCCTGTGGGCTAAGGGTTAACCTGAGGACACACCCAGCCAGTGGGGTTTTCAGGATACCCACCATGAATAGGCGTGAGAGATGGATCTGCACACAGTGCAGGCAGCGCACGCACCTCTCTCTCATGCGCGTCCACTGTGGATATCCTCGGGGCTGCAGCGTCCATTAGGCGAACTTAGGCGCTCGCCTACGGCGTCGACCCTTACGAGGACGCCGAAGAGCAGCAGGTGGTGCCGTGAGCAGAGCCGCCCGCGGCACAGAGGAGTTGAGATTTGTGGGGCCGCAAACAGCACTCGCTGCTCGTGGCCCTGAGAAGGCAACAGCGGGCAGGGAGAGCACGGCAGACGTTGGGCTGAGACCGGCGGGGATGGCACGGCGTGGAGCGGGCGGGGGGGGCGCAAGGCAGAAGTCACCTAGGAGGGCACCTCTTACCCTTGCACTGGCCCTGGAAATGTCCTGTAAACCTGTCCTGTTTGTGCCTCTCAAGGACGGGGGCCCACCACCCTACTCTAACAAAGTGTAAAACTGGACATCGCTCTCATGCATGGTCATTGCAGATATCCCATAATAACCTGACTGGCTGGGTGTGAGCGTCCCAAGGACTGGGTTGAGAAGCCTTGCTTTGGGGAGGGACAGACATGACTGAAGGATTATTGTGCGCATTGCTGCCTGCTGCTTCGGGATATTAAGCTGTGAAATACCTCCCGTGACACTGGCAGAGGTTTGAGGGTCATCCTAGGGTCTGACGTGGCTGCCTGCTCCTGGGAAATCTGGGGTTAGGACGTCACATCCCTCTTTAAATTGCGCATATTAGCGCAGGCTGAAGCCACGGCTGGATTCCCGGGATTTTCCCCACCCTGTCTACCGGTTTGGATTATTGTTACTCGAGAGCCTTGCGGATCGTTGAAAATATGCTCATTGCTTCGGGTCTTAGCGATCCCATTACTCCAGTACAACGGGGGAGTAAATGTGAGGTGGCGGCGCGCTCCTTCCCAAGTTATCAAGCAGTAACGCGCCACCCTGCATGCGGAGCGTTAGGATCCGCCGGCTCGGCCCAGCGCCGATTCGTTTTGTGCCGTCACTTGCAGGGCGAGTTTTAGGAGGCAGCTTAAAAGCCCTTTTATTTGAACGTGGTGGAGGATGAGCAGTGTCTTGGGTTTTACTATTCTCTGATGCGGATTTTTAGGGAACGGCATCTGACTGCGGTGGAAGGACGTGCGAGACTTGCTTTTCCTTTTTATTGTATCACGGTGGCTGCAGCGTTTAACGCTGAGCTTATGCACGGCTGTCGCTCAGTTAATCGTTTATTGCCCCACTGCTATCTCATGGATGTGAGTTTTACGACGCCGGTTTGTGTCCCGCTACATTTTTACAAGAAATACATCTTTTGGATTCTCTGAAAACCAGACCTGCTTGCGCGCGTTGAGGAGTGGATTTGAGACGCCTCCTCCAGGCAGGGCAGGTTTTGGGGGGAGGAAGTGGGGATGCAGCAGCGCCTGGCCCCCGTCCTTCCATTGGTTCTGCCCTGCCTCCTCCAGCAGGGGCCATCTCATCCTGCAGGGGGGGCTACAAGCACCGGGAAGAGGGAGCCCCCACTCCTCGCTTACCTCGTGCACGTTCCCGTACAGCCAGTGGCAGGGAGGCCCCGGGAAGCGCTGAAAGGCTTTGACTGTCTGCTTCCTTTTATAAATCAGCCCCACCACCTGCAGCAGGAGCAGCCCCAGGCTCACAATGACCAGGAGGTGAAGAATCCCATAGCCGTCCCACCCGGCCAGGGCGAGCGCGCTCTGCAGCACAGAGGCCATGTCCCTGCAGCTCGTGTGTCTGTCCTTCGCTCTGTCTGTCTGCCCTGACATGAAGCAACCCAGGAGCAGCCAATAGCCAAAGAGGGGGCCGGGACAACCCCCCCGGCGATCTCTGCCCTCCCTGCGCGATGGCACTCTACTGCCACCTAGTGGCAGGAACAGGCACCCAGGAAAATGCCTGCTGCACCGGTAGGAGGAGGAGGGGGGCTCCGTGCTGTACAACTCGGGTCAATTTGGCCGCGATCCAGGGCACACACACAAAAAAAAACCAACATACGTGACTGATTTTTTCACAAATCGCAGAGAAATCCCCTGCAGAATGAATAATCCTTGCCGATTTTGCTGCAACAGTGTCCAGTTAAAAGGAAAACCAACTTTGTGAATACATGTGGGGTCCACATTCAGCTGCTGTGCTAGTTAGCTGGTTATATCTAACTGTGGTATATACTCAGCGGTGCCCAGCTTCTAAAAGTTAGGTGATTATATATAACCGGCTAACTCCAGGACAGTCCTATGGCCCGGCCAGCGTTACTAGATGAGTTATTTAGCCAGCTAATTCCAAATTTCTAAAGTTAGCCGGTTAACTTATCCGGCTAACTCCGCTCCTCGGGGGAACGCCTCCCACCCGCCCCCAGAGTGCCCTAGACTTATCTGGCTAAATTCTGTAACATATTATCATGCTACAAAACTGTATCATATACATTCATCTTGCTACACAACTATATTATTTGATGCAATTGACCGCACTGTAAAGATCCTACTGTTCAGTTATTTTCCCCTTTCTAGATCCAAGTTAATTCTCCCTGTTTTATTGTAACTTTCTCACATCCATACTATTGTTTACGGTGTTTAAACTTTGAATAGTGTTTACTTTGTTACTCTCTGCCTTACCCACATTGTTAATTGTAAACCGGGTTGATGTGATTATTATCATGAAAGTCAGTATAACAAATTAATTAATTAATTAATTAATAATTAGTTCACTGGCTAGAATTTACTCAGATACGGGCTGAATATAACTGGGGAAGCCATTTAGAGGGATAACTATTACATTATCTGCCTAGATAGCATTTGAATATGGACCTCCTGAGGTTTGTGGATTTTATTGAAAAGCTGCAGATTTATCTGTGAACTTACTGTCCCAGGGTGTTCACATCCTTATAGTTCTGTATAGTAATTTAATAGCGGGAACTTAACCGTTCTTAAATTTTCTGCGACTACCAGTCCCTTGGGGCTGCAACCAGCTCTGAATTTCAGGCAGGGTCATCAGCTGGCTCCATTCTGCTGGTCAGATTCACCCAGCCCTGGTTTTATCGTCCACTACCTAACTGGACTTGTAGTTTTGATTTCCCTAAGAAGAGCAGGATTGCAAGTCAGTGCGTGCAGTGGACTATAAGCAGGGCTGGATCAGCCAGACCAGTGGGAGATAAAATCCACGGGCCAGTAAAGCCTCTTTTCAAAATATGCAAACTGGTCTGATCCTCAGGGCCAGCGTTTGCGCGCACCTTAGAAAAGCAGCTTGGCTTACCCATAAACAGGGTTCTACGTGGGTGGCAGCATCTGACCGCGGCATCATGGACCCAGCTCTCATAGCTCCATTAAAACTTTACTGAGGGAGGGGGATAGGATTCCTGCACTGCCTCCGAGCCCCTCGGTCTGTTCCCGACCTTAAGCTTTGGCGAGACAGACAAGTCTACAGGGAGAGGGGAGGGCATTACCTATGGCAAATGCATCCCGCTGTCTGTGGGGAACCCTGCTTGCAGGTAAGCAAACCTGCTTTCTCAGTCAGGAAGCAGACACGAGATAGCCATGACGCATGCTCTGTGCCAAGCTGGCTGAACAGCTGAAGAACTTACCTAAAGGCAACTCGGCCCCAGCACGTGCAGAGCTGATTCAGGGCTGAACAGGCTGTGCAGAACTGCTTGTCCAGAGTTACATTTACTGCAGGACACACCCAGACATGAAGGTGGGAACTGATGACTAAGGAGCAGCTTTGCAAACATCTTCAATAGAAGTGGGCCAAGATGAGCCACTGAAATTGCCGTACAATCCACTAGCCAATCCACTAGCCACACAATCCACTAGCCAACTGGACAGAGTTTGGTGACTGCCATTTTCCCAGCCTATTGGGACCAAAGGATAGGAATGGGCATTTGGGAAAAATAAAATACAAAATGAGACAAAATTTCCTATTTAGTTTCATTTCATTCTCACAGTAAAATGATCGAACAGCCAATGAAATTTCATTAGTTTTCACATTTTGTTTTGAAATCGAAAAAGTGATGCGTTAAGCCTGGACACAGGCGCAGAGCAGGGGCCTCATGCAGGAGTCACAGCCTAGGTCTGAGCGCAGTCCTGAGGTCTCGGCCAAGGCTCCATCAGGGATCCAGCGTCATGGCCCAGACCCAGGCCCGATGTAAGGGTCTGACCCACAGGCCAGGCCTCGGAGATCTTTCTTCTGTCTTTGCAGTTGCAATGACTCCGTCCGCTCGAAGGCAGCGGATTTAATTAACTCCCCAGGGGAGGGCGCCGTTTAGATGTGCAGCAGCCAAGTGAAGGGCCTGCAGAGCAGACGATGTCATTTTAGTGGCAAAGTCAGAAGACCTCGGAGGCCCAGCCACTGGGACTCAGCTTCTGGACCAGGCCTAGGCATCAGGTCCAGGCCTCCTACTGTAGGGACTGGCCCTCGATGCCAGATCCCCTTCGAACCAGGTAAATGGCTGGGGAGGATCCTGGTCACAGCATTTCTTTGGGGGGGGGGGGGGGCGCCTCGGCGGCCACGTTTCTTTTTTTCATGCTTTTGGAGGGAGGGTGATGTTTATTTTGGTTTTTATTTTTTAAACTAAAGAAACAAACATTAAACAAAATAAAATTCATGGAGGGACTCCCCCCCCCCCCTTCAAAAAAAAAAAACCCAAATTTTATTTTCTTCCCATCCCTCCCAAAGCACATGGTTGAGAAGCTTGACAGTGAGGCTGAGACCTCTTTAGGTAATTCACCAGGGCTCTCATAGTCCAAGGAGAGCAGGGTCTGATTTCCTTTGTGTGCATGAGGTCTTGCAAAGAATGCAGTTAGCAAAACAGCTTAATTAAGGTGAAATGCAGCGCCACTTTCAGAAGGAGCTTGGAATGAGTTAGGAGAATTACCCTATTGTGTAGGGGGAATATGAACCCACAGCCTGTTCGTTTACGCTTCGTGTCAGTTACAGCCGTGAGAAACACTTTCCCGGTGAGAAACGTCAAGTCCACTGACGCCCGAGGTTCACACTGGGCTTTCAGGAGTACCCGGAGGTCCCAAGGTACCCGCAGGTTTACTGACAGGAGACCTTGCGGGCATCTTGCTACCAGGGGGTGGAGAGAGATCCCAGCCTCTTCCACCTGCCCGGGATATGCTGAACTTTGACTGAGGATGAGAGGAAGACAAGATCCTGAAGCAACTCCCTCAGGCCACGAGAAAGGACGTGAGCCAGACAAACTGGGGGATTTTCATTTCCCCACCGCTCTGAACGGCTCCAATTTATCAGCTAACTTAGGCCTAGATTCATCAAAAAGCTATAAATATAGCAAAATAAGCGCTCACGATAAAAATGGTGTTAGGCTAATTTCCCTGCTCTCACACCAGCGCAGAGAGAGAGAGAGAGAGAGAGACTCTCTAGGGACCAATATGTAACTTTACTATTTATACCACTGTAAGAGGGGGCCCTTTGAACTCACGGTTGGGTCAACTTTGCTGTTTGTACCTCTGTGTATGTAAAACTGCTCCCCCCTCCAAACCTACCCCACCCCGAGTTAAAAGTGCCCCCTCTTACAGTGGTATAAATAGTAAAGATAGATATTGGTCTCTACAGAGGAGCTCATGGTTTGATTCGTCATTTCAGTTCATGATTTGGATTTGTTCATTTCATTCCATTCATTTCTCATTAAACAAATATAAGCAATGCATCCTAGTTTGGGGTTTTCTTTTCAAATTTGATTATACTTGCAGGTAGGCATCAACAGCAGAGGAACATCACCAAGAGTGCTAAAGGATGTAATAAAAGCTGTTAGTGTAACTGGGTTCAAAAAAAGGTTTGGACAAGCTCCTGGAAGAAAAGTCCATAAGCAGCATGGAATCTATGAGCCTTCTAGGGTCCTGCCAGATACTTCTGACCTGGATTGGCCACCACTGAACACAGGATACTGAGCTTGATGGACTTTTGGTCTGACCCAGTATGGCAAGTCTTGTGTTCTTATGGCTGGCCCTACACCAAGTCAAAAACCTCTTCCATTTGAAGCCATAGAATCTTTTGGTTGAAGGTTCCCTGGTGGAAACTAGAACATCCACCGACTATTTGGGAAGAACAAGGAAGAGACTACAGCGTGTTCAGCATCCATGCATGAGGGCCAGTGCAGCAAGGTTCGGATGGCAGAACCTGCTCATCTCCACCGGGTTGACAGTCCGAGACATTCCCAATGGAACTGGAAACTGAACTAACAGAAGGATGAAATATGGAGACATTTGCCATGGCCAGGCTGGTGCTACGAGGATTATCCTTGCCTTGTCTCGAAGGAGCTTTTTTGATGGTCCTAGTGATGAGAGAAGTCAGTGGGTACACAGAGTAGATTCATCATCACTAAGGGCAAGTTATAGAGCCATGGAGGAATTCTGTACCCTGGCAGCTGTGTATGCAAGCAGCAGCCGGCTCCAAGGCACTCAACGCCAGTTGCACCAACATTTCCATTTAAATGGCGCCCTGTCCATGAAGAGTGCCTGCTGCACCTCGCACCATGCCCTGGGTAAAATAAGTGACTCAGATAGGTTAACTCCCACCTCAGTATTGAGGAAAAATCTGTGGTGACAGCAATGACCTTTTCATCAGCTCCGAGGTGAATGGCCTCAGAGGGTCTCCTTGCTCTTTCTAGCACGTGAGAATCTGCCCCACGCTCAAACACTGACCTGAGGCAGATCCAGGCACTGGTGCTATGGAGGGGGGAAGCCTTCCCATGCACGTTGCATCGAGGTAGGGAAGGATTCCTGCTTTAACTCCCTGCATCAAGAGCAGGAGACGTAGAGCAGCCCCACACTGAGGCTCGGGACTCTTACCTGCTGGTGCCCTCCTTAGGGCCTTCGTTTTCCAGGCCTGGTGCTGCTGCGCCCCAGGGAAAATCAAACTACAATTGGAGCAGGCAGCCAGAGCGCGCATGCGTAAAGAGGGATGTGCGTTTATTGGAAAAGAAAGAGAAAATAGCAGCACCAATTCCTATTTTGTTTCCTTTTGTTTTCAAAATAAAATTTGATTGATTTTCCGTTTTGTTTTGACAAATTGACTCGCTGTTGCCAGGGTGGCCTGCCTGGGCCTCCCTAAAGCCTAACGAGGGCTCAGCTTGGAGCATTCCCCACCAAGGACAGGGATCTCCCCGGGCCTCTCCATCCCATCCAAAAACGGTTTCCAGGGTCTAGAGCACCCTGGGCTCCTCTGACCCCCCCCCCTCCTCTCCCCAAAATAAGTTGCTAGGGCCTGAGCTATGGCCCCCTCCCCTCCTGAAAGAGAGGTCAGGGGCCATCCCCTTCCGAGAGGTTCCTATTAGTGAAAGGGCAGTCACCCCCTACCCTTGGAACTAGCTGGCTCCGAAACCAGCACCAGAATGACCCCAGCCCCGGGGCTGGCCAGTGCCATTTTAAAGCAGTGTCCGAGGGGCAGGAGGAAGGTGGGCATCCCTCCTGCCTCTTTCATGACTAGGACCTCCATGGAAGGGGTACGTGGGGGCTGGGGTTGTTGAGAGGGTTTGAAAGGCCAGGGGATGAGCCTTTTTTTTTTGTTTTGGAGTTTTTCTTTAATATTTATTTCGGTTCAGCAAATGACCCAAACCAAAATAAACTTTAATGATCCGAGACTCAACCTCCCTCCCAAAACATGAAAAAAGATACCAAAATATTTGCGAGGCTGCAGATGCAGAGCTCTGAGGCCGCTGTGCATGGGCTTCTGGGCCCTGGACTTCCCCACTTACATCTTCACGTCTTTTAGAAGTGAAAAGCTCTGTCTGAGGGGCGGCCGAGGCAAGAAACGCAACGTGGCCCAAAGCCAAAAGGATCCATCCGTGCGGTAGCTTGGACGAAGACAGGCCACGGGGGTCACGAGGTGGCCCAATGATGTTCTAACTGAGAGCAGGGTCCTTGGCACCAAGGTCAGATGATGCCACCCAGGCTTAATGGCCATGTCCTGCCCGCTTGTTGACAAAGAGTAATCACTCTGAGAATGTGAGAAAACCTGTCCCGTCTGCAGCCTTTATTTATTAAAATTTGCATACCTGTCTTTCCCTTAGTCTTAGTCACAAAAAGCAGTGCTTTCCCATTTGAAAAACAAAATGTAATGTGCAAACGAAACACAAAAATATAGAAAACGCCTCTTTCTGTCTCTTGATCCAGATTCCTCCTCCGAGATGTGATGAGGGTTCCCTGTGAAGCTATTCAGGAATGCTTTAGCTTTCACTGGACCCATGCAGCTAAGAAGACTCTCTCGGACGCTGCACAACATGGAAGAAAATCTCAAAGCTTCACCAGCCATTCACAGGCCTTCTCAGCCTCCAGGCCAGCTCCTGGGCAAATGGCCCCCCCCTCTCTCCTTCCAGGCACCACCTCTCCTCCTCTATCCCCCTTTATCTTCCCCACCACAGGCAGTCTCCCCTCTTTCTCCTCCATAGAAACATGACAGCAGAAAACGACCTTGCGACCTATCTAGTCTGCCCATCCAGACAACTGCTCAGCTCTACAGTCCCTGCCATTCCCTTAGAGATCCTCTGTGCTTATCCGAAACTTTCCTGAATTCAGAAACTGTCTCCACCATCTTTACATATATCTGCTACTCTCTCTGTAAAGAAATATTTCCTCATATTGCTCCTGTCTACCCCTTTCACCTTCATCCCATGACCCCTCATTCCAAAGCCTCTTTCCCTTTGAAAGAGCCTCACCTCCTGAGCATGGAAACCTCAGTGGTATTTAAATGTCTCTATCATATATAATCTCCCCTATCTCACCTTTCCTTTAGGGTACACATGTTTAGATCTTTGTCTGGCCCCATATCATTTATGACAAAGAGCACTGACCATTTTAGTTGCCACCCTGTGGACCAGCTCTAAACCCATTTATATCCTTCTGAAGGTGGGGTCTTCAGAACTATGCGAGTATTCCAAGTGAGGTCTCACCAGGGACCTACACAGGGGCAATATCACCTCCCTTTTTCTGCTGACCATTCCTCTCCCCATGCACTCAAACATCTTTCTGGCTTTTGACGTCACCTTATCTACCTGTTTGGCCAGGAAAAATAGTGGAAACTATTCTCAAGATCAAATCGTAGAGCATATAGAAAGACATGGTTTAATGGGACACAGTCAACATGGCTTTACCCAAGGAAAGTCTTGCCTAACAAATCTGCTTCATTTTTTTGAAGGGGTTAATAAACATGTGATTAAAGGTGAACCGGTAGATGTAGTGTATTTGGATTTTCAGAAGGCATTTGACAAAGTCTCTCATGAGAGGCTTCTAAGAAAACTAAAAAGTCATGGGATAGGAGGCGATGTCCTTTCGTGGATTACAAACTGGCTAAAAGATAGGAAACAGAGAGTAGGATTAAATGGTCAATTTTCTCAGTGGAAAAGGGTAAACAGTGGAGTGCCTCAGGGATCTATACTTGGACCAGTGCTTTTCAATATCTATATAAATGATCTGGAAAGGAATACTATGAGTGAGGTAATTAAATTTGCGGATGATACAAAATTATTCAGAGTAGTTAAATCACAAGCAGATTGTGATACATTACAGGAGGATCTTGCGACTTAACATTGGGCATCCAAATGGCAGATGAAATTTAATGTGGGCAAGTGCAAGGTGTTGCATATAGGGAAAAATAACCCTTGCTGTAGTTACACGATGTTAGGTTCCATATTAGGAGCTACCACCCAGGAAAAAGATCTAGGCGTCATAGTGGATAACACATTGAAATCGTCAGCTCAGTGTGCTGCAGCAGTCAAAAAAGCAAACAGAATGTTAGGAATTATTAGGAAGGGAATGGTTAATAAAACGGAAAATGTCATAATGCCTCTATATCGCTCCATGGTGAGGCCGCACCTTGAATACTGTGTACAATTCTGATCGCCGCATCTCAAAAAAGATATAGTTGCGATGGAGAAGGTATAGAGAAGGGCAACCAAAATGATAAAGGGGATGGAACAGCTCCCCTATGAGGAAAGGCTGAAGAGGTTAGGGCTGTTCAGCTTGGAGAAGAGACTGCTGAGGGGGGATATGATAGAGATCTTTAAGATCATGAGAGATCTTGAATGAGTAGATGTGAATCGGTTATTTACACTTTCAAATAATAGAAGGACTAGGGGGCACTCCATGAAGTTAACAAGTAGCACATTTAAGACTAATCGGAGAAAACTCTTTTTCACTCAATGCACAATAAAGCTCTGTAATTTGTTGCCAGAGGATGTGGTTAATGCAGTTAGTGTAGCTGGGTTCAAAAAAGGTTTGGATAAGTTCTTGGAGGAGAAGTCCATTACCTGCTATTAAGTTCACTTAGAGAATAGCCACTGCCATTAGCAATGGTTACATGGAATAGACTTAGTTTTTGGGTACTTGCCAGGTTCTTATGGCCTGGATTGGCCACTGTTGGAAACAGGATGCTGGGCTTGATGGACCCTTGGTCTGACCCAGCATGGCAATGTCTTATATTCTTATCAGATACGATCACCCCCAGATCCCGCTCTTGATTTGTGCATAGAAGATTTTCACCTCCTATGATGTACAACTTTCTTGGGGTTCTGCAGCCCAAATGCATGACCCTCCTCAAAAAGCACAGGCATTTCTTATCCAAGCATGAAGGAAGTACAATGTGAAATGCCTGCCCTACTGTAGCTAGATTTGTTTTACACAGATTGAATTATGAATGCATATGAAAAGATATGGGACTGGACAGTAGCTAACAGCGAAGCCTTGACAATTAACGCTACTGCTTGCAAGTTTCAAACTTGTGATAATTCAAGCCCCACTTTGTGTTTGTTGGAATTTTAGGAAACACTGAAAAAACGGTGATGTTTGGCCAAAGGGGGCAGTTTTCCTATGACAGAGGAAGTGGTGGCAGACTGGGTCCTGATCTTACTTATGAAATGTTAATCGAATAGGAACATACGAGCCCTGATCAGTCAGGACCTCTTCTCCTGATGAGGGGCTGTGCCCCTATCCTCCTATCCACCATGTTGCCCAGTCCAGCAGATTTCCTTCAGATGCGCTGTGGGCCTCAGTGTCCTGGTGATTAGTATAATCAAGCAGGACTTGCTCTCTCTAAACATTTTATTTTTGCAAACAAGTCATGGGATGCAACAGTAACACGTTCTAGGTTATACTTCTCACATCACTGATCCTGGGAACAGTTAACCAGGGCTTCTGAAAGCAGCTGCAGCTACCAGAACCAGGAAGAATGTACAAAATGCATCCTTGGTCTAAGCATAATGAAATAAATGGTATGAGAGGTGAAGACCCAGCTCTGTTATTTAATGTTATATTGGGCTGATAAAGGCAACAGCGCCATAAATGGTAAACACTGCATTAGCATTGCAAAACACTGATAATAAATAATACATCTGAGCAATAGCAGTAGATGATCTCAGCAAAGCACGGGGCGTGAAACCTTCCCCAATACACACAGCAGTTAATTTCTTAACAGCTAATATCATGCACTCTCCCCCCTCACAGCTGGACTGATGTTACTGCAACAACCATCATTCTCCCTGGCTGAGTTTCGGTACCCACCTCATGAATGTGTCCATACAACCAGTGGCGGGGAGGGCCAGGGAAGTTCTCCAGGGCTCTGGTCAGCTCCTTCCATCTGTGGTAAAGCTGGAGCATTTTCAGCAGCACCAGGGCCAGGCAAAATACAGAAACCAAGTGCCACAGGCGGGAAATGTTCACAGACAGCAGGGAGTCAAGCAGAGATGCCATGGCTGGAGCCCGGTTTCCCTCGCTTCTCCTGCTACATTACAAAGGGCGCCGCTGTCTCACAGCAGCAGTGCTGCCTAGAGGTAATCAAACAATTGCATCCAGTGCAAAAATCAGAAATCTTCCCAGACTAATAATCCCCAAGCACAAAAAGCAATAAATCTCCATCTCTCTGTCGCAGCCTTTTGTCTGTGGTGAGGCACAGCACCACCTGCTGGATACATGTGGGGACTGCCAGCTATAGTTATCTGTGAATGGGTGAGCAAGCCTCAGGGATGCCCTGAGCTGATGGTGCCTTTCAGGGTGACTTCTCTCTCCATCATCCTCTCATTGTCTTCACATTAAATAAAAGGCAAATATGTAGCCTGAGAAGTCATGATCCAGGCCAGTGACTGTCTTCCCCATATTCCTTTTTTCTGCAGGTAAGGTTTATTTCATCATGATAATACGACCCCTGAGAATCAAAGAGAAAAATGGCAATTTCTTCAATAGGATCTCCAGAACCTTGATGGTAACATTCACACAATAGTCTCTAGAAGTAGTCCAGGTGTTGGAATGAGTTAGGCCCTCGAGGAGCGAGTACCTGGTTCCAGGGAAAGCTCTGAGAGAGAGAGAGAGAGTAACTCACTGGTGTAGTAGGCAGCGATGACTTCCAGGCAGAGTAAGTATTCAGCAACCAGTCCGGGAACATGGGCCCTCAAGGAGCGAGTACCAGTTCCTGACTGACCTGAAAAACAAACAGAGAGCAGGGCCCCCAAGGAGCGGGTACCCCTGATAAGTCCGAGGAGACAGAGTAGCTTGGAGAGAACCCTTGTACGTATCCAACTCCTATTCAACTCCTTGCTAACTCGATTAGTTAGCGATTTCTGAGACCTTATATATCTGGTACGGATGATGTCATCTCAGGGGGGACGCCCCTGAGGTTCGTGCCACTGCTGTTACATCAGTCGGGGCCGCGCCGCACACCTTGGCTCCTGTGAATCATGGCGGAATGCAGCATCGAGCCGCTCCAGGGACGCCGGAAGAAGACGGCCGAAGGACACCGCGGCAGCCAACCTTCCGTTAGAGCAAGAAGGAGTCGCCAAGAAGGTAAGGAGGGTGGAGTGGAGATGTTGAGCAGCGACGGTCACAACATGAAGTAGATACAGAACAACGCTTAGTACAAGAAAATATCTGATCCCATTCCTCAACAGTGAACGTCTGTCCCAACTCCTCCTCCCCCCATTTTGTAGTATAGGGAGGTTGACCCGTCAATGACCCTTGTAGTGCATTATACATTTTGGATAACCCACCCTTGATGTGATCAGCAAAAACATGCCACCATTCAAACTGAGATCTCACCTTCATCATGAGTTCATCTTGAATACGCTCTTGCCGCATAAAGTGACAAAGTTGCGTAAAGGAATACACAGCTGAGGTCGGGAGTTGATAGACCTCCTGTAGTTGGGCAAATGATAACTCGCCATCTTTACGCCAAAGCTGGCCCAAAGTGTGTAATCCTCCCTGGCGCCATGTAAGAAACAGAGAGGAGTCCCATCCCGAGGGGAATTTAGTATTGTAAAAGAGATGTGTGTTAAGGAAGTATTTTGTAGTCCCTATAAGTAGGTGTTTCCACTTTTCCCAATGAGAGAGTAACTGACCCCCCATTTTCAGCGTTGTCTTAGGTTGCCATATTAAGGCTTGTATAGGCATCTTGCCTGTTAGTGCTTGCTCAATATCGACCCATCGGGGTTTCTCGCCTTGACTATGCCAGGATAAGATAGTACTGAGCTGTGCTGCGGGGTGGTACCATTGGAGTTTGGGAATCCCCATCCCACCTCTCAATTTATGCCGAAATAGTACCGTTTGAGAAACTCGGGGGGCGGGCTTCCGCTTCCAAAGAAAAACCTGGCTTTTTAACTGTGCTTACACAACTTCTAGTTAGTGTTTCAGTTCTGCTATGTTTTAATTTAGCGCTCTATAATTTTTAAGATAACTGATTATGTCTTATTTTATTGTTCTTAGCTTAAATGAATGTATTTTATTGACATTAGCACTTAGTTTATATTGCTTTGATAATTTTAGTACCGTTTTAGAATTATGCATTGTTCTCTTAACTCTTTAATAATATTTATTGAGTGTCTTATATTCACTGTTTGATGTTTACTCACTGTAAACCGATGTGATGGATTTCTGATACGTCGGTATATAAAACGTAATAAACTATAAAAGAATGCAAATAATAAAATAGCAATAAGCAATGAGAATCAGCGCCTACTTCTGTCTCACAATAACTCATGTGGTAAACCACTGGAAGCAAAGCTCGCTTTCCTTACTGATGGACAGGCATCCAAATCTGCACGGCTCGTGTCTCTTCCAGGAGCTCAGGCTGAAAACACAAATCTCGCTTTCTCCTGACTCAGCACAAAGACCTAACAGCCCTGCGGATCCTGGAGCAAGCTGATCTCTCTGCGGGCTGAGATACCTTTTACTGCTGTCCCTTCTCCAGACCCAGTGAGAAAGAACAGCCAAATTCTAGGGAGGGGGGGGGGGGGGGATACAGGGATTTAAACAGCTGTTTAACCACATTTATTTATTTATTTATTTATGTAACATCTTTTCTATACCGACATTAAAATACACATCATATCGGTTTACATTGTAACAAAAGATTGAAATTACATAGAACAGGGGCAGGGAGAACAGGGAGAATATATAAGCAAGAGAGAAGGGACTCTTAGGAGCCTAAAAAGTCAAGCAAGGGGAGTGGGGAAAGAGAGATGAAGGTGAACATATTTACATATTTACATAATTACAAACGGAGGGGCGAGGGGTTGGGAAGAGGGAGCCAAGTTTTGAGCATCTTTCTGAATTTCAGGGGGCAGGGCTCCAGGCGGAGGCGTTCCATTGTGTTGGACCGGCAATGGATAGGGCACGTTCCCTGGTTGCTGAAAGGCGGGCCCTCTTGAGGGGTGGAACCTGAAGGGTGCATGCAAGGTTTGCTCTGGTGGGGCGGGCAGATTGGGAGAGTTGGAGGGGTTCGCTGAGCCATGAGGGATTGTTCTTGTAGATAGATTTGTGTATAATGGTGAGGGATCTGAAGAGGATGCGGAAGGAGATAGGTAGCCAATGCAGATCCTTAAGGACTGGGGTTATATGGTCTGTTTTACGTGTGTTGCTAAGGAAGTCCTATTGAAAATGTGACATCCCAGCCCATCAACAGCGGGTAAAAGTACCAGACAGAGGTCGAGGGAGGAGATATTCGCGCAGGGGGCTTTCACTGTTCAAAGCACACAGGTGCTCTGCGCACACGTCTGCAGCCGTCTGCATTTTCACAAGGGGAACCCTGCGTGGGGTTTCTCTTTTATAACAAGCTTGGGGTTTGTACCAGCAGGGCTGCAAGTACCGTAGCTATAATGAAAATGGCCCCAGATGTACATTTTTGGCTCGCTCCCCAGCATCCCCTCTCTGTGCCCTGTATGTGAGGGTAGTAAGAGAGGCAGGTCTAAGCCTGTAGAGCTTCCTCCTCCTCCTCTCTCGTGCTCAGGGACTCTCCACGGATGTTGGTGCTGTCACCAGGCCAGCCCTGGCATTTCCTCCTTTGGTGTTCTCTAGTGTGAGAGGGACGGTGGGAAAGGAGGAGGAGAAAGCCCCTCTGCTCTCTCTCTCTCCTCCATCTCCCCAGTACTAGAGTGGCATTGGGTCAGAGCTTATAATGTCACCTCCGCTCCCTCCGTGCAGCTGCTGCTCGTGGCTCTCTGGAGACATCAGAAATCTCTGGTGCCATCCAGAGCAAGGCTGCAGACAGCTGTAACTGTCCGCCTGCATGGGCCGCAGGAAGGCGGTGACTGTGCTCGGACCCTCCACTGCGAGCCAGGAGGAGGCGGCAGAGGCAGAATGGAGCTGCAGTCGTTGCAGTTTTGGAGTTGGGGGTCAGGTCTGGGGGAGAAAGGGGTACAGACAGAGTGATGGGATCAAGTCTGGGGGTAGGTAGAGTGAGAATGCTGTGGATTATTTTGGGGGGGGGGGAGGGGGCAGAGCAAAAGCAGATGTATATATATTATTATTCCATTTCTTCCCCCGCCCTCTGCTAATCAACAGCAATCTCAGGGTGGCTATAACTCAAAAGTTCCCAGCTATGAAAAGCTCCCAGTGCCTGGGCCAGCAAGGAGCAGCCTGCATGAGCTCTGACGCACAACCTCCTCCAGCACTAGAATACAGACTTACCTAGCCCTAGGATTACCAGCTTTCTGAACGAGAAAAACCTACCACCTGCCCCATCTCTTACCTTTCCCTTCAACAACTAATAACGGCTCCCCTCTCAAACTTGTGGTCCATGGCTCCCAGAGTCCCCCCCACACCGGTAGTAAAACAGTGCAACAAAGCAATGGCTAGAGCCACGAGATGCCGAAATACAAAGGGAGAGGCATAACCAGCAGAAATAAGGACGTGCGGGTCATTGGTGGGACCTCATCTAGAATACTGTGTCCAGCACATATCTAGTAAACCCGCACTAACTCCCTGGACTCGAACAGCAACAATCCCATCTATGAAAAGGCAGCACTAGGACCTAGAACACCAATACACCTCCTATGGGAAAACCACCACAAACTGTACTGTAACGCATCCTTGCACAGAAGTTACGCACTAGCAGAATCCCTCACCTCAGTCACACAAGCAGAGCACAGACACAGAGACACTTAAGAACATAAGAACATAAGAAAATGCCATACTGGGTCAGACCAAGGGTCCATCAAGCCCAGCATCCTGTTTCCAACAGTGGCCAATCCAGGCCATAAGAACCTGGCAAGTACCCAAAAACTAAGTCTATTCCATGTAACCATTGCTAATGGCAGTGGCTATTCTCTAAGTGAACTTAATAGCAGGTAATGGACTTCTCCTCCAAGAACTTATCCAATCCTTTTTTAAACACAGCTATACTTACTGCACGAACCACATTCTCTGGCAACAAATTCCAGAGTTTAATTGTGCGTTGAGTAAAAAAGAACTTTCTCCGATTAGTTTTAAATGTGCCACATGCTAACTTCATGGAGTGTCCCCTAGTCTTTTTACTATCCGAAAGAGTAAATAACCGATTCACATCTACCCGTTCTAGACCTCTCATGATTTTAAACACCTCTATCATATCCCCCCTCAGTCGTCTCTTCTCCAAGCTGAAAAGTCCTAACCTCTTTAGTCTTTCCTCATAGGGGAGTTGTTCCATTCCCCTTATCATTTTGGTAGCCCTTCTCTGTACCTTCTCCATCGCAATTATATCTTTTTTGAGATGCGGCGACCAGAATTGTACACAGTATTCAAGGTGCAGTCTCACCATGGAGCGATACAGAGGCATTATGACATTTTCCGTTTTATTCATCATTCCTTTTCTAATAATTCCCAACATTCTGTTTGCTTTTTTGACTGCCGCAGCACACTGAGCCGACGATTTCAATGTGTTATCCACTATGACACCTAGATCTCTTTCTTGGGTTGTAGCACCTAATATGGAACCCAACATCGTGTAATTATAGCATGGGTTATTTTTCCCTATATGCATCACATTGCACTTATCCACATTAAATTTCATCTGCCATTTGGATGCCCAATTTTCCAGTCTCACAAGGTCTTCCTGGAATTTATCACAATCTGCCTGTGATTTAACTACTCTGAACAATTTTGTGTCATCTGCAAATTTGATTATCTCACTCGTCGTATTTCTTTCCAGATCATTTATAAATATATTGAACAGTAAGGGTCCCAATACAGATCCCTGAGGCACTCCACTGTCCACTCCCTTCCACTGAGAAAATTGCCCATTTAATCCTACTCTCTGTTTCCTGTCTTTTAGCCAGTTTGCAATCCACGAAAGGACATCGCCACCTATCCCATGACTTTTTACTTTTCCTAGAAGCCTCTCATGAGGAACTTTGTCAAACGCCTTCTGAAAATCCAAGTATACTATATCTACCGGTTCACCTTTATCCACATGTTTATTAACTCCTTCAAAAAAGTGAAGCAGATTTGTGAGGCAAGACTTGCCCTGGGTAAAGCCATGCTGACTTTGTTCCATTAAACCATGTCTTTCTATATGTTCTGTGATTTTGATGTTTAGAACACTTTCCACTATTTTTCCTGGCACTGAAGTCAGGCTAACCGGTCTGTAGTTTCCCGGATCGCCCCTGGAGCCCTTTTTAAATATTGGGGTTACATTTGCTATCCTCCAGTCTTCAGGTACAATGGATGATTTTAATGATAAGTTACAAATTTTTACTAATAGGTCTGAAATTTCATTTTTTAGTTCCTTCAGAACTCTGGGGTGTATACCATCCGGTCCAGGTGATTTACTACTCTTCAGTTTGTCAATCAGGCCTACCACATCTTCTAGGTTCACCGTGATTTGATTCAGTCCATCTGAATCATTACCCATGAAAACCTTCTCCATTATGGGTACCTCCCCAACATCCTCTTCAGTAAACACCGAAGCAAAGAAATCATTTAATCTTTCCGCGATGGCCTTATCTTCTCTAAGTGCCCCTTTAACCCCTCGATCATCTAACGGTCCAACTGACACAGGCCGCTGCAACACCATGCACACAGGCTAGCGCACAGGTTAACCCTTGTGCAATAAGGGGATTAGCGCGTCCAAAATGCACGTGCAAACCAGCACGTAGCTAACAGCGCTCATCACGTGTAAATGCCATGGTGATGAGGCTATTTGCTAATACCCCCTATGTAAAAAATAAATGTGCGCCCAACGCGCACATTTTAACCCTCAAAAATCAACACCAGCCCTGGAGATGGCAGTAAGTCTTCAGGAGCCCCAAATGTTTAACAGAAAGGCAGAAATTACTGCTTTTCTGTGGTTCCTCCGACTTAATATCACGGCAATATTAAGTTGGAGGAACCACAGAAAGCAGCAAGGTGAAAAAATAAATTAAAAAAAAAATGTCTTGCCAGCAATCAGGTTAGGAAAATGAACACTCATTACGAGCCTCCAGCCACCTCTCCTGGGTACCTGATGCCGAGGAGGCACTAGGGACGCACAATTTCCCCTAGTTCCTCCTTTTTAATGCAGCGGCTCATTCGCTTACTGCACTGCGTGCCCGGGAGAGGTGGGTGGGCGCGCGTTAGGGAAGCAGGCACCCCATCAAGGAGCATCTGTTTTTCATGTGCGGATATTCCAATGGCCTGATAATAAGGGACCACAAATTAAAAATGTTCAGACAAAATACTGAAATGGGAACCCCAAGAAGCCAAACTCTGCAATGCTGGAGAAATATAAATAGAAATATGTTTTCTCCTGTACTGAGTCAAGTACAAAGAGTAAGCGATGCAGATCCCCAAAGCTGACTTATTCCAAACACCAAAGGGAAAATAAAATGCTTTTTTCTACCTTTGTTGTCTGGACATTGTATTTTTATAATCACATTGATCCAGGTCCCTTTTTTTTTTTCCCTCTTGTTGATCCTACTTAACTCCTTTTCCAGGTCTCCTGTCCATTTTCTATTTCTTCTCTCTCCCTGTCTTCTTCACTTTCTCATCTACATCTGTCTCTGACACCAATCTCTCTTCTCATTTTTCTCCATTTCTCTCTTCTCTGCCTATCTCTTCCTTTCTATCTTCTCATATATTTTACCCCTCTTCCTCCTCTTTCATGCTCCATTACTCCATCTTATCCCTCCATCTCTCCCTCATTGCGTTACTTCACCCACCAATCTCCCATCTCTTTCCTCCCACCACCAACTCCTGTCCAGCATCTCCCTTCTCTCACTCCCCCTTCCAACATCATTTCCCCCCCCCCCAGTATCTCCTCCCCTCTCTCAGCATCTCCCCAGCTTCCCTCCCCAACCTACCTCCCTTCATCATCTCCCCCTTCCCCACTGCATATTTCTTCTCTCTCCCCTTTCCCACCATCTCTCCTCTCTCTTTTCCCCACTTCCCAGCATCTCTCTCGTCTTCCTCCACCAACTCTCAGCATTACCCTCTACCCTACCCCCTTTCTCAGCATTTCCTCTCTTCACCCCTTAGAATTTCTCTTTTCATCCATCCTTTTCCCACTATTACCCTCCTTCTCTCTCCCTCTCCCTGGGTCCGCCTCTCTCATCTGGCTGATGCACAACTCCTCTGGGTGGGAGTGCCTGGTCCAAACTGGCCTTTGGGGCTCTGCAGTCCAGTGGCTCTAAGATACCCCAGTCCTCTCCCTTGCTTGGCAAAGCTTTACATTGTAACTATAAGCTGCTCCAAGTCTGATCACTGTGGGGGCTAGAACAGAATCAACTGGTAAAGGCATGCAAGGATGAGAGGTGCTCTCCTGCCAGGCCATCTGGTAACTCCACCCACTCTTGGAAGGAGGTGGGGCCTGGAAGGAGCATACTCTTGACTCTCTCCCATCCCTATGCACAGTCAGTTAAAAGTATGCCAGACAGAGGAGAAGGGAGCAGGGCATCCCAGCCAGTCTGGAAGCCCCTAGTCAACAGAAAAATAGAATTTACATTGGTTGGTTTTCTGGTCTGCTTGCTGCCAGCCTCCCTTTAAGAAAACCAGCCAGGGCAGGCAAATACTGGCCAGTTGGCAACTCAACTTTTCCCTGACCCTAGGCTGGCTATCTGCTGCTGGCATACTGTTACTTTCCACTACAGTGTTTGATTATTTAGAATTCCCCCATCACAACTCCCTGTCCGGGTCATCATGGATAGTGTAAGCCAGTCCTGCTTTTACCCAATTGCATGAATAGTAGTTTTCATTTCCCTAATACAAAAAGAGGTTGAATTAGCACAAGTCTGAAACCTGTGAATGCTTAGCAGAAAAAGGGAGAGGATGTTGTCCCTGTATATGTCCCTGGAGAAACGTCATTTGGAATACTGTGTACCATTATGGATACCGCACTTTCAAAAGGACATAAACCAGTTAGAGATGGACCAGAGAGTGACTACTAAAATGGTCCGTGGTCTTCATTCTAAAGCTTATGGGGACAAAGATCTAAAAATAAACACCCTGGAGGAAAGAGGAGATGGGCATTTAAATATCTCAAAGATTTCCATGGAGACAAGTCTTTCATCAAAAAGAAGGCTCTAGAACAAGGGATCATGGGATGAAGTTTGGGGTAGACTTGGGAATAATCTTAGGAAATATTTCTTTACAGAGAGGGTAGTGGATGCATGGTACAGCCTCTCAATGGAGTTGGAGATAAAAATGGGATCTGAATTCACGAAAGCATGGGATATGCACAGAGTATCTCTGAAGGACTGAGGGGAATTGTAATGCTAAATTAGTTGGATGGATGGGCAAACTGGCCAGGTCTCTTTCTGCCATCATGTTTCTATGTGAACAGAAGCGCCAATTGTCAAGGCTTCAACCCCTGGCTGTCCATTTGCACATCTTTCATACACATTTATAATTCAAAGATCTAAAGAATATAACAAAACCCTCACATTCAGTCATGCCTGTGTCATCTCCCTACGAAAAATAGGACTAGATCCCCATGCGTGCAATGCCTTCTCCTGTCCGGGCTGACCTGGAGCTATGTGATAATCCTACAGGAGCAACCCAATTATATGGCGGGGGAGATGCGATACATTTGATTTAAAGTAGCTAGAACTCTAGCTAGATTTCTTTAAAAACAATAATTAAAAGTTAGCTCCGTGGCATAACCACGCTGCTCAAAAAGTCACCAAACCTCAATACAAATGCCCTAAATTGGCAGCAGAGCTGCAAAGGCAGGGACTACAACTCTCACAATGAAGTGCGACATAAGCCCGCCCGCTGCAGGTGTAAACAAGAGGAGGCAGGGGGCGGGGCTGCGTCAGCGCCGATGCAGTCACTCGCAGCCAATGGGAAGGCGCCGTATTGGGGAGCGGGCTGCGGCTGGGGACAGAGTGAGGAAGTGCCACCCCGAGCGGCGGCCGGGAAGGACGGGAGGCCGCGGGTTTCCATGGAGACGGCGCGTTACCCGCCGCGGCAGGCCCCGGAAGTGCCGGGGCTGGGGTGACGTCGCCTTACATCCCGGACTGGGGCGGCAAGCGGCGGCGGCAGAGCTCCGGCTGGCTCCGGAGGAGGCGCGGGCGGAGCTGCGGCCCGTGCAGGGGTGCGGGGCATAGTTCCGAGAAGTCCCTGGCCGCCCGCAGGCTGGGGCGCAGAAGGAGAGGAAGAGCCTGCAGCTCGTCCCGTCCCGTATGAGAGGGACCTCGGCCCCTGCCCACCTTCTCTCGCCTCCGCCCCCTCCCCACCAAGGACCCCGCAGGCGGCCGCGGGCCGGGGCTCTGAGCCCAAGCTGGAGAGCTGTAAGGCGCTGGAGGTCGGGTACCAGCCACCGGCTGGCTCTGGCCCGCCGGCCCCTCTTACGCCGCACAAGAAGATGAAGAAGCGCAAAGAGCTGAACGCACTCATCGGCCTGGCCGGAGACGGCCGTAGAAAGAAGCCCAAGAAGGGCTCCGGACACCGGCTGCTGAGGACCGAGCCGCCGGCCTCCGATTCCGAGTCCAGCTCAGAGGAGGACGAGTTTAATCAGCTGGGAGGAGGCCGCGCCCGCTTCAGCAAGTAAGGGCAGCGCAGCCCTGTGCCCTGGTGGGCTCCAGCTGGGGCCGGATGGGCATTGATCCTTGATTGCTTAGAAACTTAAAGCCCTTCTCTTCAGCTGAGAGATTCTCCCTGTGCTCTGTCTCCACTTGTGTGGCCTGAATTAGATCCCCCTCATTTTTGCCTTTTTCTGGACCTGATACTCATCTTCCCCATGATGTTTGCATTTTACTCGTACCTGTCCAAATCCGCAAATGATAGTTAAAATTCGTTTAATCTTCTGAAGAAATCAAATTAAAGCCAGAAATAAAATTGTTTTCTTATAAAAACATGTACACTGCTAGATGACAACCTTCCTATCTGTAGATTCAATAATGCGAGGGCTTTTGCTATTTTTTTTAGGCAGCAAAATGAGATTCCATAGTTAAGGGGTAGGAAGTAGTTCCAGTTTATGATGCTAAACGATGGCTTGACTTGTGCCTCACAATTTAAATTTTTAATTGGGGTCTTTAAATATTGTAGCTTCAGAAAAGGCTTTCAAAACATTTAATGTATGGCTTCTCACCCAGCCTCCTCATTGTACTGATTCTTATTTGCAATACAACACTAATAGCTTTGAAATTGTTCAACTGAAGCATTTCCCTATTCTTGATTGCACTTTGCATTATCTGCTGAGTTGTTATCTTTCAGCACAGACAACTTGGCAAGGTCATATGCAGTAGCCTGGAGGTATACTGAAAACAGGCCTTTGGAAAGTCTTTCATTTTGTTTTGGACTCTGGTCCTATTAGAACTGTTTATAGAAATGGTTTACTTGCATGCTTTGGCAAGATTGATAATGGTTTATACATGGAGGCAAAGTCTGTTTTAGTTACTGATCAAATTCAAAATCCTGTATTTTTCGAGAAAAGAAGTGGGAGACTGTCTGAAGAACTGCTGTTTTAAGGAAAGCATCTCATGCAAGGACAAGGTTTTCAGTGATTGCTTTCTGATCACTTGAGTTTTATGAGCCTCTGATTTTGGATATATATTCATTCATGGATTTTAAACAGCTATATGCAGCTCACTACAGTCTAATTTGCTTGTTTTTGGATATCACTGTCCATATGCAGTTTACTTGCCTTGAAGTGCCTGCAGTTTAAAGCTTGTTGAGCAAAACTGTGGATAGCCATTCTTTGGGGGTACTGTTGGGACCTTCATTTTCAGTTTTATTTTATTTTTCTTGGGACTTTACCAGTATTCAGTATAATGAACCAAAACAGGAGAAAATCAGTGGAAAAAATGTTTTTGTTTGTTATAACAAACACTGATAAGGTACTTCATTTTCATTTTATTTTTCCAAGGAACTTATGTATTGTGTCATTGCTCTGCTTTGAGTCCACTCAGAGAGTGATAGAAATACACATCCTTGGAGCAGGCCACACTTCCAGCTAGGGGTTTCCAATTAATTGGCGGTTTCCTCAGAAAAAGGTTAGGGGACGAAAAAACCCCCACCCTTTTACACTGTTTGTTTTTCTGTACTTTTATAAATGCACAAAGGACCCTGGTATTTTTTAGGCTCCTGTCTGGATTGGATCATAAGGATTTTTATAAAGAAATTGTAGACTGCTTAGGGAGCAAAGCTATAGTGTTTACATTTTATTAGAACACTAATCTAGATCCAGGTAAATGTAATCCTGTAGAAATGCCCACATACAAAACTTTTTTTTCCTTTTGTTAGGGGAGACTATTTACGATGCTGCAAGATCTGCTATCCTCTGTGTGCCTTTGTGATCTTGGCTGCTTGTGTGGTTGCCTGTGTTGGGCTGGTATGGATGCAGGTAGCCCTTAAGGAGGATCTGGATACATTAAAAGAGAAACTTCGAACAAGTGAGTGGGTTTTTTATTTACATTTTTTTTGTACAGGAAATATTTTTCACATTAACCATTCAATAAAGGTTTCCCAATAATGGCTTTTGCTATGTGCTACTATCACAATTGCAGTTTAGTCTTGCAAAAAAAGTTGAGTAGGCATTTAAATCATTGGGTTTTCAAGAAGACTGTTTTTTTTCTACTAGGGGTTATATGCAAACAAATCCAGTAGAAAACTTTCATATGTGGGTTTCCCATTCACAACTTCACAAAAGATAACTGCTTTGCATGAATCTGCAACACAGCAGCTCATTTTGTATAAAATCTCGCAAGTGTACTTTGACTTGTTTGCTGTTGCATATAGTAAAGACCACATCTCCCGTAAAAAGGGAAACGCCAGAGTCTAAGCACAACTTTGGCATGCAAGCTGTCGTTTTTACGACTTTACAAAATTCAGCATGGTTTTTAACCTGAGGCTGATGTACTAAACTGCAGTAGCCATATAATCCAATGAAAAGGAGGAGAAGGTGAGGAGATTCATATCAACAGCAGCTATGGAGAATCCATCTGAAACGAGATTTTCATTCATAAACATGAGCAAACACTGCTGAGGCACAAAAAACTAGTTCTCAGGGCACGTATGCTACTGCCATTAAAAAAAAAAAAAAACAAAAACCAAAAACCTGAAAAGGTTTGCCTCTGTTGCTCATTTTGTAAACAGTGTCTGTATACCTATATTTTTCTGATCTTGCACTTGTACAGTATGGGATAGTCCCTATTGGCACACGTCTTGTAATTAATTGTTTGCACTCAAGGCTGGGATAGTAATCCTCCTCATGGTGTTTCCAGTATCAGCTTTTAATGCCAGAAACACCTTTGTGGTGCTTTACATGTATATCTCAAGTCAGAGATAGAGATCATATGTAGGGACCTTTTGTTTTCAGTTTTTATTTTATTTTTCCTAGGAATTTTTCTGTTTATTAAAAAAGCAAAATGAGAGAAATCAGTTGAAAAATGACGTCATTTTTCTAGATAAATATAATTTTCATTCTTGTTGCAATCAACACTGATAAATTCCTAGGAATAAAATAAAAACTGAAAACAAAGGTCCCTAATCATATTCTAAATGTAGGGGGGATTTGGTTGTGAGAGTTGGAGAGGTAGGTGGGTGGGTGGGGGAAGTATAAGAGATGATTAGTGCCACATGGGGTGAATGAGAGAGCAGATCCCTCGATCCTCCTCTTATGTCCTGGACCTCGTATTCCCCATCACCTCCATCCCACAACTTTTCCTTCTCCCTTCCCAAAACCCTTATCTCTTCCCCCCTCAACCCTGAGATCCAGGCCAGTTTGCCCTCCTCCCCCATCCCTGTTCCAATTACTAACACCTAAAGAAACATCAAAGAGCAAAATAAATTGTCCAGGCATACAAGAGATTGGAAAAGGACTTCATTTTTGTAAAGTGAAATGATTCATGTTTGATATGCAGCTATGCCACAATTTCAGAAATGCTCCAGAATCCACCCTGAGCTGCTGCAGCAACAGGGGTTGTAGTTAAAAGCTAAAAGTATCAGGATTTAAGCAAGCATGAGACAGACACAAAGGCTCGTAGGCACTAAGCATTTTTCCCCATAGATACAAAATGGGAGCAGACATTTAGTATGCAAGCTCCAAAGGAACCTTAGTGATGAAAGATGGGCAAACCTACAGCTGCAGTGGGAAGGATGGCAGTGGGTACTCTGGGAGCAGCACACGGCCCTGAACTACCAACATCTTCAGTGCTAGTTTAATCCGTGGCTGTGCTGTTCTGAACGCTGTGCTAAAATGATTGTCTGGAAACAGGCATTGGTGACATCATTCTTAGCAGCTTCCCCTTGCTAAATAATACTTTTGCCATAATTCAGTGTCTGCTGAAAAGTGATCCCTTTTGTTTAAAAGGAAGGGGATCAGCAAAGTTTGCACTTCCACCCCTCCAACCCCCAAAAAGCAATTTTATTAAAAGCCCCTACGTTTTATTTGTAAGGGACTATGGAGTCCCGTTCCCCCCCCCCCCCCCCCATCTTGTATTGGCAGTTGGAGCCATGCACAGTGAAAATGCCCCCAGAATGCCAAAGGGTGAGCTGAACCAAGCATCCTGGAGAGGTCTGTGGCTTTCATACAAAATGACATGACATTGATTTAAAAAAAAAAACCAAAACAAAACCTTTCAAACATTGTCAGCGTCTGGGGGCTTCCTTCCCTGACACATTTCAGGTGCAGAGGCCCAAAATGAATGAAGGGATAGCAGAGGGCCTGCTAGACCAGTGCACTAGCTCTCTGGATAAATGCAGGATAACGAAGTAATCCTGAGCTGCCAAGCGGTTTCAGGTGCATTGATTCACTATCTCGGCTGCAGTCTGACCTGAGGCGCTGTCGTGAATGATGGAGACCGTGCTGTAGTCATTTACCTGGGAACCAAAGCTGCAGCCAGCTAGTAAACTAAGCTGTTGGGAGTTTGTTGTCAGAGGACAGCAGGAAGGTGTCCCAGGAAAGTCTAAACTCCCTGGAGAAGTTTCTGGTGGTGTTATTTTATTTAACTTCTTGTAAGCGGCCCTTTTTTCTCTGTCCATCATTACATAGAGAATTGTCTTTTAAGAGAGAAAACTTTTGGCAACCAAATCTGAAATTATTGTGATAGGGTTTCTGGTTTAAAATATGTGTAATGCATTCTTATTTCATTGATTTAGGGTTACAGAGACTCTCTGAAATAAGATTACTGTAGAAAAAAGACCCATTAATGTGCTTGAATAGACCCCGTTTTTAAATGGTTTTAAATTGTTGCTCCTCTGTTAGGACCAGCAATTTATCTGTTATAAAGAGGTGCTTCACCCTAGGAAACTCCATCCGGTGGCAGGATGTGCAATGGGATAAAAGGAGAAAACGTTGTCTGTCTTCTGATGATTTACAGAACAAACTAGAGATGCCTTGGAGAGAGGACCTTTTCTCTGTGCCCTCTCCTGCCTGCAGCATACAGAGCTCCCCTCTCTCCTTGTAGAGCCCTTATCATTCCCTGAGAGAAACCTTACAGACCTCACCTGGCGACAGGAACTGTGCTATGGCAGGTGACCTGGTCCAGTTGTCCCTTATGCTTTTGAGATGAAAAATGAATTTTTGTTTGTTTTTTATTTTAGTGGAAGCTAATCAAAAAAGCTCATTTCAAGAGATCCCAAAACTTAATGAAGATCTGCTTAGTAAGCAGAAACATTTGGAAAATATTGAGAGCGGGGACATGGGGCTGAACAAAATCTGGGTGAACATCACCGAGATGAATAAACAGGTAAGGCGATGGTGGTGTCCGAGGCTCGGGCTGAATGCAGGGCTATTCTTACTGGGAATAGATTTCTTTTTCAATAAGGGGAATTGATAATGTTTAATGTACTACTTGCTCAGGCCAGGTGTTACCGCTGTTTAGCGCCAGTGCGGTTCAAATTTGCCAGGCTACTGCAAGGGCGGCATTTGATTTATCATTTGATTTTGCTGGGAAGATTAGCAGCTTTGGGGATCAGCGACATGGACCTTTCTTTGCAGCTGAGTGCAACAAATCCTGGGAAGGAAGTTGTTGCTCTGGGGGATGATCAGCCTACCATAGGGCCCCTTAGGGTTGGACCCATCTGATATTTTGTTTAATATCTCTTTGCAACCTTTAGGGGAATCGAAGTCCACTATCACTGCACTGCAGATGATGAGCGGCTTTAGCTCCCTGTGGGTAAAGACTGCAGAGCCCCAAGCACAACATTTAAGTTAATATCTTCTTGCAGTGGATGAATGGACAAAGGAAAACAGACTCTCTGATTAAGCGTCTCTTAACACCGAGGTTTTTAGCTGGAAGAGTTCAAAGCCTTTAGATCTTTATATATTCCCAGAGCTGAATGGTCAGATACTGAAAGATAAGGAGGAAGTGCATAATCTTGGGATTATGATAGATTCCCTCCTGAATATGGATCTACAAGTACAGCATGCGGTCAGTTTGGCATTTAGTAAATTAAGCAAGTCTTTTCCTTAGGGCAGTCCTATCTTAGGATTGTCATGCGAGGATTAGTAACATCACACTTAGACTATTGCAAGAAGGTATATTCTGGCTCCCCTGTTTGAATCCACAAGCTTCAGCTGGTAGCTAACACAACAGCCAGGGTGTCGGCTGGAGCAAAGTCTGAGAGAATCTCCACTGACTGCCTGGGAAATTGCAGGGCCAGGGTACTTAAGGAACTGGCTGTCCAGACCTCCTTTTAAACCTCCCTTCAGTTTGCGTTGCATGACTGGAAAGGAAAAGGAAGCTGCCTCTCTTCCCCCAGGAGATTTGCCTTGAGGACGATGATTTACATTTTCCGCATTGTGTTGGCTTTGTGGCTTGTTTGATGTAGGAGAAACCCTTTTCAATGGGTAGACTTCTTACCTCTGCTTTTGTGGTTCTTTCTGGGTCAGAACAACTTGGTGGTTTGCTGATGCAGATGTGATTTCCTGCCTTCCTTCTGAAGCCCTGGTTGGGTCGTTTTCTTCCTATGGAAGTTATTTCCTGGGGGATGGTGGGGATAGTTCATTAGGCTTCATTAAGGTGTAGTATTTTTAGTGGGAGTTTTAAGGTTGATGGCATTTTTATTTTTATACCATTGCTAGCATGTATTGCATTATGATTTCTTTCAATTTTACTGTCTTTCCCAGAGGCTTACGGCAGGTACATAAATAATAAACTTCCAGCATTATATCAGAATTACAAACCAAACAAATCATAACTTACAAATACCACATAACAGTAGCCAAAAAATTAGAAACTATGTATGGTAGTTGATTTTTCCTAAGAACATTTTGAGCAAAGAAAGAAAGACACTATTTCATTCAGATGGAAACAATTAGTAACTTCCTGATTATCGGACATGTTAAATCTATTAATAGTTGGTAGGTTTTGGATTTATACTGCAAGCAAGAAGGTAAGAGATTAAAGCACTGAAGATACTTAAAAAGCAACAATACTAGCTGACGTCTTCAAATCACCAGTTTGACTGTTTCTTGGCTCTGGTCTTTCTTCTTTTGTTTTATTCTAATAGCATATGAAAAGAAATACACAGTATATGTCCCAGCTGCCATATCTTCAACCACCATTCAAGCTTCCTTAAATCACGTCTTATTCTCTCTACTCCTTCCGTCATGTCGGCTCTGTTGCAGATCATAGTATCATCCGCAAATAGACAAACTTTTACCTTCTATTCCTTCCGCGATGTCGCTCATAAAGATATTGAACAGAACCGGTCCCATCACTTATCCTTATGGCACTCCGCCTGACACTGTTCTCTCTTCAGAGTAGGTTTCATTTACCATTTTCTTGGCACAGGTAACTTGCTTTTGTCTCACGGTTTGGCTCTTAGAACATAAGAAATTGCCATGCTGGGTCAGACCAAGGGTCCATCAAGCCCAGCATCCTGTTTCCAACAGAGGCCAAACCAGGCCACAAGAACCTGGCAATTAACCAAACACTAAGAAGATCCCATGCTACTGATGCAATTAATAGCAGTGGCTATTCCCTAAGTAAACTTGATTCCCTGTACGTACCTGGATCAGTCCAGACACCTAGTCCTTCTATTATTCGAAAGTGTAAATAACAGATTCACATCTACCCATTCTAGACCTCTCATCATTTTAAAGACCTATATCATATCCCCCCTCAGCCGTCTCTTCTCCAAGCTGAACAGCCCTAACCTCTTCAGCCTTTCCTCATAGGGGAGCTGTTCCATCCCCTTTATCATTTTGGTTGCCTTTCTCTGTACCTTCTCCATCGCAACTATATCTTTTTTTTGAGATGCGGCGACCAGAATTGTACACAGTATTCAAGGTGTGGTCACACCATGGAGCGATATAGAGGCATTATTACATTTTCCATTTTATTAACCATTCCTTTCCTAATAATTCCTAACATTCTGATTGCTTTTTTGACTGCTGCAGCACACTGAGCCGACAATTTTAAAGTAGTATCCACTATGATGCCTAGATCTTTTTCCTGGGTGGTAGCTCCTAATATGGAACCTAACATCGTGTAACTACAGCAAGGGTTATTTTTCTCTATATGCATCACCTTGCACTTGTCCACATTAAATTTCATCTGCCATTTGGATGCCCAATCTTCCAGTCTTGCAAGGTCCTCCTGTAATGTATCACAATCCGCTTGTGATTTAACTACTCTGAATAATTTTGTATCATCCCAAATTTGATAACCTCACTCGTCATATTCCTTTCCAGATCATTTATAAAGAAAAGCACCGGTCCAAGTACAGATCCCTGAGGCACTCCACTGTTTACCCTTTTCCACTCTTGAAAGGAAGAGATTGAGAGTTAAAGATTATTCTGAGGAGGTTGTTACAACCTTGTTGCAAGTTAGAAGGAACTCTGTCTTTTGGTGTATATGCGCATTTAGAATGTGTTTGAGTCTTGTCAAGAGTCAGGTTTCCTCCAGCTTCAGGCATCCATTTGGGTAATTCTCTCATTCTTGCAGAAGGTTGCAAAAAGGTTTGGCCTTAAACTCACTTAATATACAGTAGCTGCATTATCCTGTTACAAGGTAAAAGTATATGGATCAGGTATCACTTCGCATCTGGATGTGGTGTTTTCTGAAGTGCGTGAATCATTTGCGTGCACCTGTTTCTCATTCAATACTTCCGTGGAATCTCGGTGTTGTCTTAAGATCATTGTGCAGAACACCTTTTGAGCTGATTGGGAGGGCTTCTGTGAAGGGCCCTTATTCCGAAAGTGGTGTTTCTGGCAGCTGTTTGTTCAGCGACTTGCAAACTTTGTCATGTAGGGATCCTTTCCTTCATTTTCCAGAGGATAGGGTTTCCATTCATTCGGTGCCTTCATTTTTGTCTAAGGTGGTTTTGGCTTTTAATATGTCAATCCAATGAGATACCAGCTTTTAAGAAGTTGTAGTCCAGTTCTGTGGAACTGGGACAGGATCTTCATGTCCTGGATGTTCGTGGATTCTTCTAAGGTATTTGAAAGTCACAAATAGTTTTCAAAAATCAGATCACCTTTTTGTATTTAGCAGCCCTAACAAGGGGCAGAAAGCATTTAAGGGATTCTCTTGCTAGATGGATTAAGGAAGCAATTGCATTAGCATAAGTTAGCAATGGCCTGAAGGTGCCAGTCGGACTTTCTGCCCATTCTGCTGGGTGTCTTGAGCCGAGTGTAAGTTTGTCTCTCTTCAGGCGATCTGTAGGGTGTTCAGTTGGTCTTCATTGCACACTTTCTCCAAGCATTACCACATGGATGTTCGGGCATCAGACACGGAACTGGTGCAGCTCTGCTGCAAATGGATCTTGCAGGATCCCGCCCAGTTTAGAGAGGCTTCTGGACTGATCTGGGGGACGATAAGGACGGAAAAGTGGGTTCTTGTCTGCTAATTTTCTTTCCTTGAGTCCTGCAGACCAGTCCTGAGTCTTGCCCTTGGATTCTGCAGACCATTCTTCTGGTGTGTGGGTACTTCTATACGTGGGATTTGCAAGTTAAATTTCAGATTTTCACTGAATCCCCTGCTGGAGGAGGTTAAGGGGGTGTTTCTTTTAGCTTTGTTACAGATTTACTAAGAGACTGAAGGTAGCATAATAACTTAAATACCAAGAGTGCAGTGAAGCTTTTATTCTGTCTCCATCTGCTGGTAGGGGAGGAAAAACCCATACATCTGGAGTGGTCTGTGGGACTCAAGGAAAGAAAATTATCAGGTAAGAACCAATTTTTCCTTAGGGGACACAGCTAAAAGTGTGTGTATGTGGATTAAACATGAATACCTTGTCAGAATCCTCATGGCCTCTGAAAATCTGGTGTGGATAGGACACCAAATAGTGAAGTAGTTAGTTGGGGAAAGACTCTCACAGGCAGGATGATCACATAAGCTTCTCTCCCTTCAGTACGTAGGCTAAAAGTAATGGTGATGGGGCAAAAAGAGTTAAAAATTGAGTTGACATGGATTTAAATATCTTATTTATCTTTTAGATTGCTGTGTTGGCATCTGCTGTAAATCATCTCAAAGCCAACGTCAAGTCTGCCTCCGATCTGCTCACCCTTCCCAACACCGTAGAGGAGCTTCAGAAGGTAAAGAGTTAAGTGGTGTGATGTAAGCGAGCACAGGGAGAGTGAACACCTCCAAAGCCCCAGAAGCTGAACGTTAGACAAGCAGTTATAACTAATTCTTAACGAGCCTGGCCCTTTTCTGTAGCACTTCAGTTCATGAAACAGAGAGGCAGGTAGATGGTTGTGGACATAACTCAAGAAAAGTGAAGAACTGTGTGCAGAGTAAAAACGGAGAAGAGAGCGGTGCTCTCGTGACATGAGTGGGATGGGAGCCTTCTGAACCCTTTATGTCTCTTCAGTGTGCCCTGCTCCTCCTTGCTTCCCTGGGTACCTCTGTCCTGTAATGTTTCAGATTTTCATCCTTCTCTGTGCTTTGCAGCCAAGGTAAATGGATGGCCCACACTGTCATTGTACAGGGCTTTAGAGTAGAACAATTGCTAGTAAGTCTTAATGTTTTTTATGGATTTGTTTGGTAGCTAAAGAAATCTGGTATTGCATGTTTTGGATTTGTCTCAGTAGTAAAATTCTCAATCTGAAACTTATTTTTAATCTGCCCCAGGTAAACAGCAAGGCTGCTTGTAGAGGAAAGCAGCTAGATGTAACATCCCATAGATGCGGGTCTAGAAAAGTTGCTGTCTTTCTATAATGGCTCTCGCCCAGTGCGATTTGTGGCTTCCTGTGTGACACAAACCTGGGGGTTTCTTAGTATGAGTTAGAACTGGAGAAACTGAAGCCCAGGGTTACCTGTTGTTAGTTTTATGTTTTCATTCTTACAACCTCCAGGCTAAGCCTCCTTTCCCTGGATCACAGGAAGTCGGTGAGTGGAGCCTGATGTGCAAAGGATACTAGTGCAGCTTTTAAAAACCACGCGTGTATGTGTGTGTAAAACTCAACTTAATTTGAATATGGCCGTCCACTCCCCACCTCCCTCCTCCAGTGGAAATAACTGTTCCCATAAGAGGGGTAGGGAGAGGTCAGGGGACTGAACATACCTATGGAGATTTAATTTTCAGATCTCCATGTCTTCTTACCGTGGAGGTGCAAAGTGCACAGGGTACTTCTGTAGCCACGTTGTGCGCACGGAGGTCTTCTCCAAGGGGGGGATCTGGGCAGCCTGTGTGGCTGGAAAGCATTGGTCACTGGCAATTGTGAGCATTTAATTTTTCCACCATTTCAGCAGGAGGGGGCTGGTTGATCACCAAAAACTTTGAAAGGATTTCTCTTGCAGCCATCCTGTCCATCTTATAAAACAAGAGCAGATAATGCCCCGCCTTTAAAGCTCTTTCCTTAATATCTGACTTATGTTTCGATGTGTTAGCAGCTCCCAAACAGTTTCTTCCTGGTGCCTGGCAGAGAATGGCTGCTCAGTTCTGCCCCCAGTCAGTCGGCCTAAAACTCTAATGGATAGACTTATTTTATAGAGCTAGAGCTTGATGACATCGGCATGAGGACTGCTGCTGCCTGCCGTCTCTGACATCGACTTCTGTGGACTATCCGAGGGAGTGGCTCTGTTTGGAAAATATGTGGCTGCCACTGGCTCTGGGAGTGGAATTCTCGCAAACCTGCACGGTGAAGTGGGAGTGGATTAGCACAACTCTGCCTGTCATTGTCACAGAAGTTTACATGATCGACTGCTGTAAATACATCCAGACGCAGCCTTTGCCACTCCAGAATGAAGCACTACCTGCTCTGTCCTGTGCTTCCAGAGTTTTGGTGCATTTGTTAGACAGACATGTGAAGGATTTTGCATTTTGTTTGGATAATTGCCAGGGTCTTGTGGCCTGGTTTGGCCTCTGTTGGAAACAGGATGCTGGGCTTGATGGACCCTTGGTCTGACCCAGCATGGCAATTTCTTATGTTCTTAAGTAATTAAGTTGCCTTTTCACCAACTAACTGGGCTCTTAAAAAACACTTGTAAAATGTCTGTTGCATGTGTCTTGGTGATCTGTCACAGGAAAGCAACTTACTTTGGTTTGCTTCTAGCTCCTGAGCACAGTCTGAGCCTTGTGTAAAACCACTGAGCAGGAGGTGCTTAACTGATTTGAAATGGCCTGGAGAAAATGTTTTCATTTCTCATTTCTTCCCCCCCCCCCCCCCCCCCCCCCCTTTCCTCTCCTGCTGAAAAAAGAAATTGCTGCTGCAGCTTTTTAAATGCAGATTTCAAAAGCTTCTGAGATCTGGGAGATGTATCATCGATGTTTCCTAACCTTTGTTTTCAGAGCGTGGCTACCATTGGCAGCACCCTCACCAGCGTCCATCACGATGTGGAGACCCTGCAGACCGCCATTGATGAGCAGAAGCAAAAAATGGAGACGCTTCAGCATGACGTAGTATGTAAATCTTCCAGCTGCATGTGTGCTCAGTACAAGGTCCTTATTAGTACTTGGGGGTAAAGATGTTTCCTGTTTGTACCTTAGATTGGTCCAGACAAGTGGGTTTTGCATCCCTACCAGCAGTTGGAGGCAAAGAATAAAAACTTTTCAGGCACTGCTACATAACCGAGAGCCCCTGGTAGAGGTGCAAAACCTGCAGCCTGGAGTTAATGGGGAAGAAAGGAGATTACCAAGTAGGACGGCTCCCTGAGGTTCTGGTTCCTTTGTGGGGCCATCCCTCGAGTAGAGCGGGGGTTGGTGATCCCTGTGCTAGTTTTGGCCCTTGTCTTCAGTGGGGGGCGATAGCTGGTGGATCCGGTTTCCTCGTCCACTCTGGGTCCCTTTCACCTCCAGAGCACAGTATTCTTCACCAGAAGCAGAGAAGTTTTCATTTTATTTCCCTGTTTGCTATTTGGTGTGTTTGTCCCTTTAGTTAAAAAAAAAAAAGCGAGGAAAGGGAAGAAGCAGCAGGTGTGGCTCTTAGGCAGTGCTCAGGCGGCCAAGTGCGGATTTCTGCTGGGAGGCAGGTCCAAGTGAGTGGGAATGAATCACATTGTTTGTCGGGGCCGGGTGCTTGATAAGCACCGGATAGTGCTCACGTCAGGAGTTATTTTTAGGCCCGATTTTGGTGGCATGATGCCACCGGCGCGCTGCATGGAAAAGTTTGCCACAACTGTGAAGCCAAGCGGGTGTGCCTCAGCGCGACTGTGTTTTGCCCAGATTGCATCTCCAGGGGACTCCCCTGCCCCACTTTTTCTGGTGGATCAAGTCCCTGTAAGCGGCAGGGAGGGGGAGGGGAGCCCAGGTGGACGCTGATGAAGATCTGGGTTCCACTGATTCTGAGGAGTTCTCCATGGACTTTGTCCCGCTGCTCCATAGAGTCTATTTGGCCAGAAAGGAGGCAGGATCCAAGTGGCCACTTCTCAGGAAGGCTCATGGGGAGGAGAAGCAGACAGGATTTGAGGGATCCTACGACTACTGGGTTTCGGAAGTGCTGATGATGAGAAGGGGGACACGTCAGATGACAGGGACCCCCTAGATCAGCTGCAGGGAGGTCCAGTGGATCCCGGATAAGGACCCTGGGACCGCTTTAGGAGATCCAATGCAGGATTCGGACAACATCCCGATTGCCGAAGGGGATGATCCTTGGGTGGTCAGGCTGTTCCGTAAGGAGGAGCTGCGCCACAGCTTCCCCCCCCCCCCCCCCCCCCCCCCCCGGTCCTGGAAGAGTTGGGGGTGAAGGTTGCATAAGAGGACTCTGACATTGAGGGAGTGAACCCGGTCCGGAAGGGCTTCGGGTCCTCCTAAGGCTTTTCCTTTACCTAAGGAAGGTGAAGAAGTTGGTGTCTCCTGAAGCAGGCCTCAAAGTCGCCAGGGCAATGACAAAGTTATAACCCTGCAGATGGTTAAGAGGAGGGAGCAGATTCGGAGTCCAGTCTCCCTGACCATTGGTTTGAAGGCCCACAGGGCTCCCCCCCCCCCCGCCCCCGAATTTGTCCTGCTCATACACTAGGCTTTCCTGGCTAGGAAGCGCAGGCGAAAGGAGATCCAGAGAGAAATCCAGGGCCGTCCAAAAGACCTAGGCTGGCTTCAGTGGGCGGTTCTGGGTGCATGTGCAAGCCCCTGGGGTTGCGTGGCGCTGGTGCAGAGGGTGAACCCAGGGATCTGGATGACTTGGACGAGATGCAGGAGGATGTTGCATCTCCCCAGGGAGTGGACCTGGATATGAACCTGGATGGGGGTCAGACTCATGACCCAGATGTGAGCAAGGACGATCCGGACCTCGTTGAGGTGCCCAGCACCGAGGGAAATGACCCTCAGGTGGTCCACCTGTTTGAGGAGGAGCTTCGCCCACTCATCCTTGAGGTGTTGGAAGATTTGGGGAACAAGCTAACTCAGGAGGTGTTGGATAATGAGGGCGTCAGTCCGGTTCTGGATGGCCTGCAGGGTCCGCCTAGTGTCTTTCCCATACCTAAAAAGATTCAAAAGCTGATTAGCTGGGAGTGGGATTTCCTGGAAGCGGGCTTGGAAATTGGTAGAGCGATGGCGAAGCTTTATCCCTTACTGGAAGAGCATTTGAACCACCTCAAGACTCTTAAGGTGGATATAGCGGTCTCTGAAGGACCACAAATTGGAAATTCATTTGAAGTGCATGTTTGAAGTGTCCGCCTTAAGTCTGCGAGCCTCGGTGTGTGCTAACATGATACAGCGAGCTTGCTTGTGTTGGATTCAGAAGCCTCAGGATGGACCTCGACGGGCGTGCTCTTCCCCATCAGGCGGCTTCCCTGGAAGTAGGCTTATGTGGCAGATGCTTTGTATAATTTAGTGCGCACATCGGTCAAGAGCATGGTCTCGGTGGTGGCTGCATGCAGGCTTTTGTGGCTGCACAGTTGGTTGGCGGACATGTGGTCCTAGACTCAGTTATGCAGTCTTCCCTTTTAAGGGGAAGCTGCCTTTCAGGGAGGAGCTGGATCAGCTGATGAAGTCCCTGAGGGGAAACCTAGGGAAATAGACTGCCGGAGGATAAGAGAAGCAATAAGTTCTTTCTACCCTGATCCCATTTTCAGGAGTCTAGGAGGTTTCGATCCGGGAGAGGGTCTTCTTCCTCGGGTTCCAAGCAGTCGTCACATCATCAGCAGACATTTTGGGGTGCCAGCAGGTCCTCCAAAAGTGGGTCCAGTCAGGGGGCTGGAGGGAGTAAGCCCTCCCAATGAAGCCAGACATGCCCACTCCTCGCTGTTGTCCCGTTTTTAAGATGAGTAGGTCAAGATTACCTCGGACCGGTGGGTCCTGGAGGTTGTAAGAGATGTAAGAGAATGTTCACGTCCACTCAGGGAAGCCTTTCTGGAGTCCCACTGCTCTTCTCGAAGTAAACAGGGAGCGGTAGAGAGGACTCTGCAAAGGTTGATAAGATTGGAGGTCATAGTTACTGAGCCGCTGAGCGAGCAGGGGCGGGGTAGGTACTCCATCTATTTTGTGGTTCTAAAACAGGAGGGCACCTTCCGTCCCATCCTGGATTTGTAAAAGGTAAACATAAGGTTGCATGTGCTGCATTTCTGGATGGAGTTGCTGCGTATGGTGATTGCAGCAGTTCGCAAAGGAGAATTTCTGGCGTCTTTGGATCTTACCAAAACTTGTCTGCATATTCCCATTTGAAAGGACCAGCAAAAAGTTCTGCGGTTCAAGGTATTGGGTCAGCATTTCCAGTTTTTGGCCCTTCCCTTCAGGTTGGTCGCGGCTCCTCGAACCTTCACAAAGGTGGTGGTGGTGGTAGCGGCTGACTTGAGACAAGAAGGGATTCAGGCTCATCCATATCTGGACGATTGGCTTATCTGGTCAAAGATGGAAGAGGAGTGCGATCGCTTGGTGCAACGAGTGGTGAACACCCTCAGCTCTCTGGGTTGGGTGATCAGTGTGGCAGAGTCACCTGGTTCCATCTCAATTAGAGTCTTGAGGAGCCTGCTTCGATACCCAGAGGGACAGGGTGTATCTGTCAGCGGACAGATTGTCAAAGTTGCAGGCGCAGGTGACCCGGCTGCTACATCTCCCAGTGCCAAGGGTCTGGGATTACCTACAGGTGCTGGGCTCTATGGCCTCGACGTTGGATCTGGTTCCATGGGCCTTTGCTCACATGCATCTGTTGCAGAAGGCGCTGTTGTCTTGGTGGAATCCGATGTCAGAGCAGTATTATGTACCATTACCTCTTCTAAAGGAACCCAGGTCCAGTCTTTCATGGTGGCTGTCGAGGAGCAACCTGGAAGCTCCGGATTGGGTGGTGGTGACCAAGGATGCCAGCCGCAGAGGCTGGGGAGCAGTGTGCCTGGGTTGTTCGGCCCAGGGACTTTGGTCAGTGGCGGAGTCAGCCTGGTTCATCAGTCATCTGGAGAGAAGAGCGGTGCGCAGGACTCTCGAAGGATTTGTGCCTCTGGTTCAGGGTCGAATGGTACGAGTGTTTTTGAACAATGCGACAACAGTGGCGTACATCAGCCATCGAGGTACAAAGTCACACTGTGGCTTGGGAAGCACAGCTATTGTTGATCTGGGCGGAGCATCACCTCGAGAGAATTGCGGCCTCCTATGTAGCGGGAGTAGACAACGTGCAGGCAGATTTCCTAAGCTGACAGCAGTTGGATCCCGGGTAGTGGGAGCTGTCCCCAGAAGCCTGGAATCACATTTGTGCTAGATAGGGTTTTCCTCAGCTGGATATCATGGCAACACACAGGCCAGTGCAAAGATGGCAAGGTTCTTCAATCGCAGAAGGGAAGCCGGTTTGGTAGGACTAGATGCTCTAGTGTTCCCGTGGCCGACCGGGATTCTTCTGTATGTATTTCCTCCATGACCACTCATAGGTAGAGTGCTACAGCGCATAGAAGGGCATCCAGGAACTGTAGTACTGGTGATGCCAGAGTGGCCGCGTCATCCTTGGTTCGTGGACCTGGTGCATCTGGCGGTGGGCGAACCTCTTCGACTGGCTCATCTGCCGGGATTGCTGCGACAGGGACCCATATTTTTGGATCAAGAAGATCACTTTTGAGAGATGGCGCTTATGCATGAAGGGATATTCTGAGCCAGTAATGTCTACCCTTCTATTTCCATGGCATACTTCAGGGTTTGGAAGGTTTTTGAGACCTGATGTCTACATCAGCTGGATCCTCTGTTGGCGACAGTTCCACATATTTTGTCCTTTCTGCAGCAGGGCTTGTCCGAGGGTTTGACCTATAGTTCGCTCCATGTCCAGGTTTCTGCCTTGGGTTGTCTCAGGGGCAGGATGCAGGGCAAGTCTTTGGCCTCCCATCCTGATGATATCCAATTCCTGAAAGGGGTTAAGCATGTGAGACCTCCGGTTCAGAAGATGTGTCCAGATTGGAACTTCAACTTAGTCTTGTGGGTTCCCTTTGAGCCTTTGGGATGAGCTTCTTTGAAGGGCTTTACATTGAAAACAGATTTTTTTTGGTTGCGATTTGTTCAGCCAGGAGGATTTTGGAGCTTCAGGCTCCATCTTGTCAAGATCCTTTTTTGCGTATTACTAACGACAGAGTGCCTTGCGTATAGTGCCTTCCTTTTTGCCAAAATTGGTTTCTGTCTTCCATGTGAATCAGACAGTTGAATTACCGGGTTTCCCGGAGTGGCCTAGAGATTCTGCAGAAGGTAGAGATCTCCATCTTCTGGATGTGCATCATGTCCTGTTGCCTTATTTGAAGGTCACTAATTCCTTTCAGCGATCGGACCATCTCTTTGTGGTGTTTGGAGTGAAGAAAGGAGAGAGAGCTTCCAAAGTTACTTTGGCTCATTGGTTGAAAGAGGCTTTTTGTTCGGCCTATATTTGAAAGGTTCGCGCCATTCCAATGGGTCTTAAGGCACATTTGACTAGAGCACAAGCAGCCTCTTGGGCAGAGTATCATTTGGTGTCTCCTCAAGAGATATGTAGGGCCGTGGTGTGGTCCTCACATCATACTTTCACCAGGCATTACCGATTGGATGTTCGGGCGCAAAATGATACAACTTTCGGTGAAAGTGTGTTGAGAGCAGGTCTTTCAAGTTCCCATCTGGTGTAGGGTTGCTTTGGTACATCCCACTTGTCTGGGTATGTTCAGGAAAGGAAAACTGGTTCTTACCTGCTAATTTTTGTTCCTGGAATACCACAGATCAGTCCAGAGACCCCTGAATTTCCTGGTACTTATTTGCTGTATATCGAAGAGTTTTTCTTACCAGTTGGAACAGTTATGTTTGAGTTAAGCAGTTGACAGACCTTTTTGGTACTGGAGTTTTGTAAGTCTCCAGTGCAGGGGGATCCAACCCTGAGATTTCTGGTTCGCCCTGGTTCAGGGGAATGTTATCTAATCTTTGACTTGGGTACCGGTCAGTACTGAGGGACTGCAGGTGGCATTCTCATTTTGTAGCAGTGCCTCAAAGTTTTGTTCTCTGCCTCCATCTGCTGGTAGGGATGCAAAACCCATTTGTCTGGACTGATCTGTGGTATTACAGGAACGGAAATTAGTAGGTAAGAACCTACTTTCTTCTAATCCCGATATTGTTGCTTTGACAGGGTAGTAAAGTAATCATTTCATGATTTGGGCCAGGCTGAAGTCATGCAAAGTGTCTGCAAGGTTTACTTACACAGTCGGGGAAACTTACCAGAAAGGAAGACGTTCCACAGAGGATTGTGGAAGCAAAAGCTTGAACAGAGCTCTCTGTGGGACTTTTACCTGACCCTTAAGCTTTGTCTTTTGAAGCAAAAGTCTCGCAGTGCTTTTTGCACAAGTGTTATAATGGCACTTCCTTTCTTTTCTGTTTAATTCAGGAAATTAAATCCATGGGCCCAAGATGCACTGCTTCACCATCGTATACGTGAACAGGCTTCTGGGCTTTGTGCCTGATTACGTCTGGTCCTGCTGCTTACAAGCCTTTTCTGCCTCCCGCACCCTTTTTCTTCTGACACTGCAAGTGTTTCAGGAGATTCTGCTGCCCAGGGTAGCAATGGCCCAGATCCCTAGGAAATAGCAATTTTATTTATTTATTCATATTTATATACCGCTCTGTAGACAGTCACGGCGGTCACAATAAAATACGTCAATAAAACAATTACAGGAGCATTTTACAAAATCGTTATTGCTGGTAACTTTTTTTTTTTTTTTATGTTTATGTGTCAAAGGACACATAACATAAACATAAGTATACCCATTGTCATTTCAAATATGTCTACCAACCTCCCCCCTGCCCCCCACAGAGTAGAACAAGTGCAGCACTAATAAAAAAAGAAAACCTAAAAGTATCGCAGCGTATGGAAAGTAGCATGGCCTTAAGCGCTAGAGGTTAGAAAATGAATTAAATCACACTAGGAGTCCAAATGTGTAAAAGAACATAAAGAGGATGAATAAAGGGTTAACACCCACCTAAGGGGCATGAGCTGCCAAGTTATAAAAGAACCCCAAGTAGCCTCAAATGATGGCAGTTTATTGTATTTTAAGGCTGTGAGGAGAGCTAATCTGTGAATCACCACAGAGACTGATGGGACTTTCGCTTGTTTCCAAAAAGGAGCTGACTCGCAGCGGGCTGCTATGAGCACCTGTTGACAGCTTATTCAAAGTAGATATTGGGGATGTTTAGCAGGGCATGACAATTCGCGTTAGCCACTTGAAAATTTGCTCCCAAAAAGAAGGCTACCTTTTCACACTGCCACCAAACATGAAAAAAAGTGCCAATACCACACAGTTTCTCCAGCAAGTGTTTGATACATTGAGAAATATTTGGTGTTTGTTTATTTAAAAACTTTTCTATACAGTCATTCAGTAAGTTAACCATCACAACGGTTTACATAAAGGCACATATAGTAATAGAAATTAATTAGGATGGCTAAAACATTATTAATGTGCCAAAACTATGCGGTAACAGGATTCTTTCAATATAAAAATATAAACCTGTTTAAGTATTGATTTTGTTAGGTTGAAGTTACTATTGCACTGGCATCAATTGCCTTCTGTACAGTAACGTATAACAATTCTCCTGTAGTGTGGCAGGGAGAGAACACTTGCGAGCATACAAGAAAACCAGATCCTAGTCCTCGACACTCAAGGGATGCCCCAAATCTAAATCCCAATCTTGTAAATGTTTAGCAGGATCAGGTAGACACCCACTAACAAGATTATACACCTTAGAAATCTGAGCACATATATTATCTGCTTGTTGGCAATAGATTTCAAATAAAGATCTGGTCCGGCGTAGAATATCTGCTCCCATCAAAGAATCCATAAAATATTTGTTGTGCATAAGCCAAAACGTCCACCTTCCCCAAACCATATCGATCTCTTAAGGCATCAATAGGCAAAAGATTCCCCTGAGTAAATAAATGCGAGAGATACCCGAAGCCAGTCATTTATCAAAAACTGAAGAATGCAGGCCAGGTTGGAGGTAAAATTTAATTATACATAAAACAGTGCATTGGAGAATTTTATGCAAGATGTTCACCCTTTTTTGCCAGTTATGTGCCTCTGCCGTTCTTATGCAAGCATCATAGTCCAGCATGTTGACAGTAATATCCAAGGAGTGAAGCACTTCCTTCCGTGCTGCCAGGAAATGCTACCATAAGGGACATCATGTTAGGTATTAGCTGGCGTTAAGTTGTTTCTAATCTCGGAAAGCTTACGAATGTGAACTTTTCCCCTACCTTCAGGCTGAGCTGGCCACACAGGGAAGTAAGGATGTACAGGAGATGTCGCCACTTTCTACCATGGCACCTGCACTAAACAACCAAACGCAGAGAGAGACTTCCCGACAGGTACTTGTCATGCTGGCACCTTTTCCAGTTTTATTGGTTTGTGTTCATAATTTAATGCTATTTATTATACTGTGTTTCCAATGTTTGTTCATGAAAGAAGCAAGTAGGAAAGTTAAATAAAACGCCACCTTTTTATAGTCTGAATCTCTATAGACAGTTTGGTAGGTGAAACATTTTATGTACATGTCCAGCGGTCTTGGTAGGCATTCATATGCCTTTGAGAGCGACTGCGACTCGCAGCGGGCATCCCTGCCAGACAGCAGCTTTCAGAGGGCAGTCATGAAATTGCTGGGCAGTGAGTCTACACAAGTTTCAACGCCTTGGGCTCAGCAGGGCGGGGATACTTCAAGAACACGGCTAACTCTGTTTCACGCCCCCAACTTATGCAGCTAAATTCTGAATATAGCTGGGCAGCCTCAGTCATCCATGTAAATGATTTCTTGTTAAGAGCCATGCATTTGGTATTTGCTTAATTTATATTCTGCCTTGGATTCTGTACCTGAAGCCATCCTATTGGGGGTGGCAGGTAAGGTTCTAGATTGCTTTTTGTCTTTTCTCTTCCTGCGGAAACAGCAGGTTAGAGTCGGTGCTATAGGTTTGGAGTGGATTCACTAAGGAGCTGGGGCCCCGCAGACCTTGGTGCTATCCCCCACTCTAATTTGGACTTGAAACTGTTGTGTTTACTTTTAGAGTCCTTCAAAATTTACTTCAGAGTAAAAACTGCTGATCTTTATTTTGAAGTTGCTGCTGACCTTAGATTTGGTTATGTCCTGTATTACTACTGCAGGTACCTGTTTGGCTAATAATAATGCCCTGACTCTGAGTGAAGTTACTTTGTTTTCCAGACCTCGCCATTCTTCCTATCAGTAGAGTAAATGTGGGCTTTAGGGAGAAGGGTTGGTCCTAGTCTGGGGAGAGGTAGGGTCTGCAGGGGCCATTGTTTAGAAGTGCGCCCTGTAAGGGAGTGTTCGGCAGCATGAGACCATGAGGCATTCAATTTCGGCAAATGAACCTAAATTATGGAATGCTCTCACTGAGGATATCCGGACCCTCGATTTCAAAGTTTTCCCTAAAGCATTAAAAACTATTTTATTTAGGGAAGCATTTCAGCAGCTGCTGTGGAATGATTGTTTAGCAGCCAGCATGGCACTTTGGTGGCACATATGTTACATGAATTTATTTGTGTGTTTTGTGATTTGTTTTATTCTGGAATCCTCTTAGCAAGACAGTCATAGACGAATACAAATGTTTAAAATAAATATGATTTAGGGCCTGATTTACTAATGCCGCCTTCCCTTCTGTATCTGAGAGAGAAGGTTAGTAGATCCAGGCCTTCCAATTGAAAGAACTCTAGGAGTTCATCCAGTCCAGCCTCCTGTCCGCATGACAATCCAGGGGAAGGTGAAAACTCAGTGCAGCTGCTTCTGCAGAAGCCTTGTCTGACTCCATCTGCTGGACGGGGGACATAACCCACCGTCTGGACTGATCCTGGTACCTACAGGGAGCTCTTGATGAATATGAGAGAGGCACATTATGTTTGATGGCTCGCAGCACTGCCTTGCGAGCCACCACACTCCACTAACCGCCGATGCCAGAGGCCTCCTGTCAAGGCAGAATGCCACCATCCCCACGTGCTGCTGACTGCCAAGGACGCCGCCTTCTCTTAGGCACGCGTATGTGCGCATAATACAGGCCTTGTGGCAGGAAATGCTGAGTGGTGCCTCCCGATGACATCAGCCTGATCGGCTATGTAAACAATGGCCCTGCAGCATTCTATCTCCTCAGCTATGTAAACAATGGCCCTGCAGCATTCTATCTCCTCAGCTATGTAAACAATGGCCCTGCAGCATTCTATCTCCTCAGCTATGTAAACAATGGCCCTGCAGCATTCTATCTCCTCAGCTATGTAAACAATGGCCCTGCAGCATTCTATCTCCTCAGCTATGTAAACAATGGCCCTGCAGCATTCTATCTCCTCAGCTATGTAAACAATGGCCCTGCAGCATTCTATCTCCTCAGCTATGTAAACAATGGCCCTGCAGCATTCTATCTCCTCAGCTATGTAAACAATGGCCCTGCAGCATTCTATCTCCTCAGCTATGTAAACAATGGCCCTGCAGCATTCTATCTCCTCAGCTATGTAAACAATGGCCCTGCAGCATTCTATCTCCTCAGCTATGTAAACAATGGCCCTGCAGCATTCTATCTCCTCAGCAATGTAAACAATGGCCCTGCAGCATTCTATCTCCTCAGCAATGTAAACAATGGCCCTGCAGCATTCTATCTCCTCAGCTATGTAAACAATGGCCCTGCAGCATTCTATCTCCTCAGCAATGGGTCTCCTGCCTTGCAGTACGCATTGCTTGCATTTTACTGGTTCCTGTTCTCCAGCATTCCTGAAGCAGCCTTGTCCTCCAGCTCAGCCTTGTAGTCCAGCCCTGTCGATTATCTTCAGTAAGTCTCTATCCACCCTTGACCTCTTGCTTGGACCTGACCATGATGGCCTGCTGCTTGGACCCCTAGCCCTTGCCTGGACCTGACCACTCTTGCTAGCTGCCCGCCCCTCAGCTTGGCCTGTCGCTGACTAAGTTTGCCGCCTGCCCTGACCCCGGAGTGCCTTTGGACTCCAGTTATCTTCACCAACCCAGGGACCCACCTAAGTCTTGCCGGCCACCAGAATCCAAGGGCTGCATGAAGAATTTTATCTTATAGAGGTGTATCAGGCGTTATATAGTGCATTTAAAATTACAAAATAATTAAACACCTCCCTCTCCTTGTGCATTTTGCTTTTTTATCTTGTTTTTGGTTTGCTTTGGTTCTGTATTCCTCCTCATTTGCATCCAACAGGATGGACTTTCGAATACTGAAAGCTCCCCTGGCCTGTATCTTTCAGGGCTTCACCAGCCCAGACTCGGGTCTCCTTTCTGCATGCAGCCCAGACCGACCTGACATAACACTTCTTTCAGTCCCACAGACTGCACCTCTTCCAACCAAAGGCCTAGACGAGGGGATTTCATACTTTGGTGACTCTTCCACTGACATCCTCTGCTAGGTGTAAAACTGCGCTCTGACAGGAAGGGACTGTTGCATCGCTATTGTTACAATGCTAATTCAATATTTTATTGCAAAACCAAAATAGGCAGTACTGGGACAGTTGCTCCCCGCCCGTCATTTCTCCGTCTGGAATGGCTGCGTGGAGCTCCTGTGTATATACTCTGTGTATTGTGTGCTTTTTCTTGCAGGATATCCTGTCTCTTCACAACACAATAGATGAGGTGAACACCACCCTAGTGCTGTACCAGAAACAGAATGATCTGGTGGTTCAGAGTATGGATGCTGCCGTCGCCAGTGTAAGCCAGAGAGTGACCCTGCTGGAGAGCGAGCTGAGCATGAGTAAACTAGCACGGCGGGAGAACCTGTCTCTTAGCATGGTAAGTAACTGGGACTCCTCTTTCTTTCTCTGTTCCCAGCTGTGAATGTTGAACCTGGATCTGATTAAAGTTAGAAAAGTCATAGCTGGGAGCAATGTAAAAGGGCCTAACACATGTACACAGGATGAGCCTCCTTGTGCAATTTGCCTTTAATCTGTTCTGTTTATAAACCACCCCACTTGCAGAGATGGCAAATCAGGTTAGAAACAGGAAAATATTTTAAATGAGGAGAGAAATAGTCTCCACCTACAGGCAAAAACAGTCTCCTCTGCTTTGGTTTGATGTACCTGCTTTATTATTGCAGGTCAGAGGGTCTCTTTGGCATGTAAAAAGGAAGGCGAGGCACCCATTAGGGAAACGCCTGGAAAATGTCAGATCTTAAACATTGAGGTCAATACTGAGCAGGGTGGCGAGCAGCAAGATATCTGGAACAGCTGTTTCCCATTAAGTATACCTGGATAACTTTAGATCTGCTGGCCCCCACGACCAGACTTACCTGGCTCAACGTAGCCGAGGAGCACGGACATCGGCCCTACCCAGTTAAGATTACGCTGCACCCAGAAATGCCCTTTTTTTTTTTTTTTTTTTTATCTAGGTAAATTTTAGCTGAGTAATGATTTACTAGGCTAAAGCTTGCCCATTCAGCAGGGCAAGAAAATCAAAACTGGGGGTTTGTGTGGCCAGGTATGAATTTAGCTGGACCAAACCTCTTGGACTATGTTCTTACTATTGCATTAATGCATGCTCTCATGGCCAACAAACTCACATTCATATGTTTTGGTCGTTTGCTAGCACAAGTGCAGAACACAAGCTGAGCAACACTCACAGAGTTGGTACCATGGTGCTACCATGATTCCCCTCCCGCAGCTTCTGTCTTGGGCCCCCTGGTAGTCATTGAGAAAACACAGTGCAATGCTTTATCAGAATTGCAGAAAGTCTGGGATAAGCACAGAAGATCCCCAATTATCAACAGATGAAAGAGAAAGCTGGAGATCAGCTGGAGTCTGACATTATAACAAGTAAATTGGACAGACTGGGTAGATCTCACGGGCCTTATAAGCTGTTAAATACTGTTTCTATATTTTCATGTTCGGCTGTTGGAGAGGCTGAAGAGCAGAAAAACCCTAGGAAGCAGAGAGACGGCAGTTTGGTTCGTGTCAGATGCGTAACCTTGTGTGTGTGTGTGTGTGTGTATATTTAAATAGATACAGCATCAGCAGTAAGGTTGAATGTTGATCTGTTTCAAGTAAGTGGTGGAAATCTTGTTTGGCTAGAACAGCAGGTGAGTGGGACTGCTTTTAAAGCAAGCTCTGTAAATGGTCCGTCCCTTCTGTGGAACACATGGTCAGAGTTGGAGTGGTACTGTCAGAAAGTAGTCCATATGTTGGGGTATCATACTTACACACGCACCCTTGTGTATCAGAACATCAGCATAAGACTGGTCTATACTACCTCACTTACATGTTCACCGAAAGTAGGATAAAATTCAGACTCTTTGCTTTGTGTTTAAATGCACAAATAATCAGGCCCCTGATTATCTCTGCCAACTTCTGCTCTCCTATACTCCCACAGAGTTACTCTGATTCTCTTAAGTGACTCTCCTATCTTCTCTGACTTTGGCCAAATTAAATTTTATGAGACTTTGTGCATTCAGCTGCTACTCCCCTACACCTTGAGACTTCCTATCTTACCTTCCAAAAAAAACAACAAAGGCCGAGCCCTTCCCTTCGATCCCACAGCAGAGACTCTTCCTTCTACCTGAATGCCATAACTTCCTGATCATGAGCCCACAACATCATTCACCATTGGACTACTCCTACTTCACTTATTCTTACTACCTCTGTACCAGGTGCTTCCCTTATAATATATACATCTGTACTCTTGAACCAATTTTTATATTCTTGCTATCCAATTTATTACAGAAATAAAACATTGTAAAAGAAAATCCTAATTACATGTAAATCTATGAAGATATATGAGATAATAAATTATAATAAAAGAATTAAAAGAAATTATGAAACTAATCAGAAATAATAAAAGCATAATAATACAGTATCACTCAAAGTATTAGGAAATGAAAGAAATAAAATAAACACAATAAAAATCCTATGGATCTTTTCTTATCCATTATATATGTTCTATTACAACTTAGATGACTACCTTCTGTCTACCTTATTTTCACTGTCAGACAGGCTGGAATCAGGGAGCACCCTCACAGAAGCGATACAGGACTGCAAGGCAGGGCTAGAGCTGATCTTTTACCTATCCAACCCCCTCTCCTGCAGGTTAAGCCCTTGGGTTTTGGGAGCCAGTAGGACTTTTCTCCTGCTGAACATCATGGCTAGGCCCGGACTGGGAGCTGAGGTCAGGCACAGGCTGGGAGCTGGACAACAGCGCATGGTCCGGACTGGGAAGCCATTCAAGGGACTGATCTGGACAGAGCAGCACGGCAAGGACAGGACTTAGGACAGAAAACACAGACGGCCTAGAAGCCCTGGAGGCCACAAGGCTGGCCAGGTCAGAGAGCAGAGGAGTCTAAACGAAGAGGCCCTGAGTTACTGGGCAGTCTGGGTTAAATAGGGCTGAGGCATAGACATTGTGTAATCAGCGATGAGGTAACTGGCAAGACGGTGCTGAAGGCCCCTGGTGGCAGGAAGACTGTGCAACAGGCTGAACCTTGGCACGGGGAGACTGCCCAGCAGACAAAACCGTGACACAAGTTTAGTCATATCTGTATATAGGCTATAACTTTGTGTTTACAATCATTCAAATCAAAGACTTTGTATTGTAATCCAGCATGAGACTAAGGAAAAGGCAGAATATTGAGAGCCCAATACTGAAACACTACTTAACTGGATAAGTAGGATTTACCTTTCTAAATGCTGAATATCCGGCTATGTTCACCATTCACCACTTAGCCAAATAAGTCAGTATCCAGCTAAGTAGATAACCAGATAATTCATGGGCAGCTTGGGGCGGAGTTACTTATCCAGTTATCTTGACCGGATAGTGCCTAATTCAGCCTTATTAGCAGGTCTAACGTTATCCAGATAACTGGAGCTTAGCTGTTTATATTCAGCTGAAATCCCTTCTAACTTATCCGGATAAGTAATATCTTTGAATACTGGGCCCCAAATGTTTAGAAATGCATACATTTTCTTTCTAATTTAGATGGACAACGTGACTTCCCCGCAGAGAATGGATAATGGAGATCAAACTGGCAATGAAACAGAGACAGAAAGCATTAGTACCAAGGTAAAACAAAGCTTCGTTTCTCCTTTTAAATTCATCCTCGTTTTTAGTGCAGTTTCTCTAAATGAATTTTGTCTGCTGCCATGTGGTGGATGTTTTCTTAGGATTTCTAGTGCGGTTTCTCTAAATGAATTTTGTCTGCTGCCATGTGGTGCATGTTTTCTTAGGATGTTTGGGGCGGGAGACCCATGCACGCACTTTCAAAGCCCTTGAACACCCATTTTCCTGCCACTGCTTCTTTCACATTTGTGTGTGTGCAGCACCCTCTCTCCCAGAGGAGGGTTTTTTTTAGCACAGTAAAAACTAACAGCCAGCAGATTTAAAACAAATGCTAGAAAGTACTTTTTCACTCTGCGCACAATCAAGCTGTGGAATCTGTTGCCAGAGGACCGCACCTTGAATACTGTGTACAATTCTGGTCGCCGCATCTCAAAAAAGATATAATTGTGATGGAGAAGGTACAGAGAAAGGGCTACCAAAATGATAAGGGGAACGGAACAGCTCCCCTATGAGGAAAGGCTGAAGAGGTTAGGGCTGTTCAGCTTGGAGAAGAGACGGCTGAGGGGGATATGATAGAGGTGTTTAAAATCATGAGAGGTTTAGAACGGGTAGATGTGAATCGGTTATTTACTCTTTCGGATAATAGAAAGACTAGGGGGCACTCCATGAAGTTAGCATGTGGCACATTTAAAACTAATCGGAGAAAGTTCTTTTTTACTCAACGCACAATTAAACTCTGGAATTTGTTGCCAGAGGATGTGGTTAGTGCAGTTAGTATAGCTGTGTTTAAAAAAGGACTGGATAAGTTCTTGGAAGAGAAGTCCATTACCTGCTATTAATGAGGTTGACTTAGAAAATAGCCACTGTTATTAATTGCATCAGTAGCATGGGATCTTCTTAGTGTTTGGCTACTTGCCAGGTTCTTATGGCCTGGATTGGCCACTGTTGGAAACAGGATGCTGGGCTTGATGGACCCATGGTCTGACCCAGTATGGCATGTTCTTATGTTCTTAAGACGTGATCAAGGCAATAAACACAGCGGGATTTGAGATTTAGACAAGTTCCTGGAGGAAAGGTCCAAAGATATTCCTGGGAGGGGTTAGCAAGAAATGGATCTGCCTTTTGGCACTTGTGACCTAGACTGGCCACTGCGGAAATCTGACCCAGCAGGGCTTTTTTTGTGTTCTTGTTAAATCCCTGGCCCTTTTTTCTTGCTTCACACAGAAAATGCAGAATGTAGAGGCTCGGGTTTCTAAACTCAGAGAGAAGCTGCAGCTGATCAGCGCCCTCACAAGCAAACCTGAGAGTGATGAGCAAGCTGGTGACCCGGGGAAAGGTGAGATGGGACCGGAACCAATAAAGCCCAGTGCAGACTGTGCATTCAACCAGGTCATAAAGGAGAAGATTGCAGTCATTTTGATGCTCATCTAACTGTTCTCAGGCTGAGAGTCAGGGTGGGGAGGAGAAGTTGCAGTTAACATACTCTTCCCCCGCCCCCGGTCTTCCTTTGTGTGGAGTTTCTGCCGTTTCTCCCTAATTTATATAAAAGTGTGAACCAAGGAAGAGCTGTAAGCAGCTGTACGTTTTGGAGCGAAGGTTGCCAACCATTTTGGAGCTTGCTAATGATGGAGAACTTTTAGTCCGGCCCTAGTGCTAATCCAAAGACTTAGGCTGGATTTCTGGACTGTTGTCATCCTCTAATTTATGTGCTATAGCAATGTGTGTAGAAATATTGGTTTATAAATATATTGTAACATATTAGTGTTGGCTTCACAGCTTCTGAGTGATTCTATAAACCTATGAAAAGTCTCTCTGGATACACATATAAATAATTTGTATATGAAAAAGTCGATAATTGGTGTGTACATGAATGCACAGATCACAAGTTTACCACTACTGATGGAATCCTGTCTATGGACTCTTTGCTCAACAGAGGTAAATGTTCAGGCTCCTTCCCCTAAACCTACGCTGCCATCGAAATTTTCCACAAGTGGAGCGAGAGAAGGGCACAGCTAGCTCACCTTGCTTCACTGAGAATCGCCTCAGGAAAAGGTAAATGTGCATTCGCAGATGAAGAAACATGTAACCATGAGCATATGGGGAAATGTGGAGCAATGGCGCCGTGTGACGGCAGTGGTATGGTAACCCTGGGCTAAGAGCAAAATGAAAGAAAATGAGTGAATACTGGCACATGGAAGATAATAAGGGAAGGGCAACCAGGCCGAAGCAGATCGGAATCTCCTGCTGCCAGCTCAGCAAGAGAAGCTGTGGCACACCCTGCTCGGTCAAGACCGTACAAAGAGCACCTCCTTAGTGGAGAGAAAATGATTTCTGACAGGAGCTTGTATGTATTGTTACTATAGCTCCCCACTTAACGTATTGTTATCTCGAGGAAAGCCAGTTTGTCCCACTGCTATGCTCCTGTGTCTGCTGTGAGCATATAACACACAGTATGTACTTAAAGAATTCAAGGGCTTATGCATCATCCCCAAGGGGCTGAAGGAATAAGAACATAAGAAATTGCCATGCTGGGTCAGACCAAGGGTCAATCAAGCCCAGCATCCTGTTTCCAACAGAGGCCAAACCAGGCCACAAGAACCTGGCAATTACCCAAACACTAAGAAGATCCCATGCTACTGATGCAATTAATAGCAGTGGCTGTTCCCTAAGTCAACTTGATATGGTGAGACGTGGAGCCAGTAAAATATCAGTGGGCAAGGAAAGTTGGTGGACTTTTCTGTATGGGTAGGAGACTTGGCAAAACCCACCTAAAATACTTTATATTTTTCAGGTCTTCGTGGTTTGTTTGAAGAATCAGTCCAAGGCCTTGATGGAGAAACTTGCAGCAGGATCTTGTGAATCTGCGTGGTGCTGTGGTACCTGAAAGGGGGATGGGAGGTACTCCTTACCAGTACTGAAAGAAGTGGACCCATGATTGCTTTCAGAGCGGGGCAAGCAAAAGCAGCAACTGCGCGTTCCCCAGTCTGCTCCCTCCGTCTCTCTCCTGACGCACAGTACTGATTGCCATGTGTGTTCGCTCAATTTATCTCCTCCTCAAAGAGACTCAAGATGGTTTGAGCGATGTTTTATTTCTGCTGTGATGTTTGGCAGTTCTTAAAGGCTGAAATTGCACAAGGAGCTTAATCTGATCCCTAATCTTTCTCTTGGTGGTGCCTTGTAGGGAAGTATAGTGTCACATCTCTCTGCCATGGGACACAGCACTGCTCAGGAGCAAAGGGAGGGATCAGCACTGATCTCAGGAACGAGGGTAGAAATCTCTGTATTTTCTAGGGCAGGAGAGTGCCTCCCATCCATGTTGAGGGAAGACTAAAAGCTGGAGGGGGCAATATAAATGAATTCTCCCCGATGTGACGTTCATTCTCATTGCTTTTAGGGATATAGCCATTTATCCCCAGCTCTGGTATAAAAGTTGTATAGATATGTTTTATATAGATTTGCCTTAAACTGGAGAATTGCACTTTTATAGAAATCCTGAAATTGTTTCTCTTTGTAAGATACACCTTTGCTGCTTGTAAATAGTTAAATTAGCAGGAGAAATTATGCATATTGGAATGGAGTGAGTGGGTGAGTAAACATGCTTAGAATTAAGAGGGCTCATTGGCTCCTAGTGCTGTGCATGGGCATTGATATGCTAAGGGCTGAGCCGTGTACAGACATACAGCAGTTGGTGTGACCTTGGCGCCCCGTTCTATCCTGACCAGGGCCTTTGCCCACATACTAAAACCCAGTGAGGACTGGTAGCCTACAAATCCATGGTGCACTCTTACCACGTGCAGCCTGTGAGCTGGTCCTGGGAGGCACTTGGCATTTTTATTCCATGCTGTGGTGCTGAATAAGTTGACAGGCAATTGCAGAGTAGAGGAGGGTGGGAGAGCTGAATAATTTATAACGGGAATGCAAGATCCTCATCACTAGGGGACAGTCTTAAATCCAGTGATGGGTTCAGAAAAAAAAAAAATGAACTAGCATGCAAGCAATTAACTAGCGCAGAAGTAGGTTTCTTTTTTCATTCTTCCACAGTCCAGGTTATTGCTGGCCGCTTGCCCCCTAAATTCAGGACTAGCAGGTTCATGTCAGGTTGGATACTAGTAGTGAGGAAGAGGACTGTCTGAACAGCTTGAGAAGCTGAGGTCATTCTGGGCACTGTGTTTCCTGTGCAAAGAGGAAGCATAGCTGTATCTAACCAGGCACTGAGTTAGCAATGTCATGAAATCCTCTATGAAACTTAACATTTGTGCTCCCTCCCTTGCTGCTGTGCATTAGTGCTTCTAAACATTCTAATAATAGGAGTGCAAGGCCGCCTGATCGGTATTTATCATTATATGGATGATGCACATACAGTATGTATATAGAGATGCAATACATTTTTATTGTGAGATGCTGCTTTGAGCTTGTGGACGACAAAATTGACTATAGAAGAACTAAAAAATAGTCTCACTGCTAACGTTATGTAAATGATAACTTGCCCCATGTAATATGGTACTTGGCAGCAATTTTAGGGAACAGAGCTTTCAGCCCCAGCCCCGTAAAAGGAAGAGTTTGCTTGGAGCCTTCACTGGACAGAGTGCTCCGATGGAGATGTTCATGCCGCAGCAGCTGGGTTCATGGACGGGGGAAGCTTCTTTTCCACCAGAGCATTAGAAAGGGGGCTGATCATTAAGTTGGAGTTCAAACAGAAAGGGGCACTGTCTGCACTTCCAGCACCAGCTGTGCCATCCAAAGGAATCGGAGCCCCTCCAGAAACAGCAAATGGGGAGCCGAGTAAAAGGTAGAGCATGGTTTCATGTGCCCTGTCCTCCTCCGTGGCATTATTGAAATGCTTTCCTCGGAGGCCCGGGGGTGCTATGTACCTGTGACACTTTATATTCTGTGATTCATTTGGCTTGGCTTTTGGATTAAAACTCGGATCGTGAGTTTTGGCTCCTTGGGATGATGTGACTGGAGTGTGTGGTTATCCACTCGGATCGTGAGTTTTGGCGCCTTGGGATGATGTGACTGGAGTGTGTGGTTATCCCGTCAGTAGCTGATGTGCAAAGATTGCCCTCTTTGGGAAGCTTTGGAATTTGATTACACAATTTCTACAGGGTAGTTTCCTGGGTTACATTGAATGTACTCCTTGGGATTGCAGGGAACTCCTCTCAGGAGCAGGATAAAGGAACAAACCCAACTTTGGAAGCAACTTCCATGCCAATATTTCTTTTGACCAGTATTCCCATTCCTTAACTTATATAATTTGTTTATAAGTCTCCAGCCAAATAGAATTCTAGCAATAAGAGACTTTTCTGGCATTTTATTTGTACACATTGTAGCCAGTCTGCAGGATGTTTTTGGAAAATGAATGTGCTAAAACTGCGCTTTGTCAATCTGCATTAAACACACTTGGATAAAATTGGCTTATTGCAGAACACAATCCCTGTAAAAGAAACCATCAAAGAAAGGTGACCGGTTTGCTTGAGGGGAATGCTCGGAGTGGTACAATGCAGATATTATTCATAGTGCAGCAAATTTCTGCATGCATGAGTCCAACGGCCGCAGCATGAATTTTAATATCTATATTGTAGCGCTCCGAGCATTGACCCCAAGCAAACGCTTCACTGTTCCTCGGTAGGCCAATTTTTAAAAAGTCTGTTATTGCACTTAGTTGCAAGCTATGTCATGGCTCCTGGCTCAATAGACTGTAGCACCAAATCAGAGCTCTTACAAATTGTCACCAAGTTGAAGAGGAGAAGTTAAGAGCAGCAGATTTTCACATACATGGAAAGTGAGAAAATCCAAGCCATGTTTGCAGTGCTTTATAATGTTACTTTAGGACTTTATAACCTGTCACATGTGTCATGAAGAAAAGTTTTATCTGTAAAGCAGCGGTGCTGCCTCACCAGCACTACAGATGTTCTTATGTGATGGAAGAAGAGGAAAGCGATTATTGTAACTGAAAAAATAGGTTCTGCTTTGCAAACTCTACAGCTTTTAGCCTTTTCTGGTAAATTGTAGTGCTTGTGAGAAGCCACAGAGCATGCCAGGGCCGGTGGAAATTCATCTGCATCCCTCCTGCTGAGAAGGGAGCACTGCTAGGACTGAGAAGGTCACTTGAGCTCCGAACCTGTGCAGTCTTTGGCCCCTTTCCCGTGACTACCGACACTGGTAGAAATGGCACACCTTTTGCAAGGTGCCCGAAATTCTGTCTTACTTCTGGCAAATGCTGGTTATTTATCAGTAGAGGCCCTATCCCAAGTCATTTTGGTTCATTAAAACAAAAAAGTAAACCTACAGTTGCACAGCTGAGTTAATCCCGGTTGTCTCAGATGCTGTGCCCAGCCCATCGAAACATGACAGGGAATGGGCCTCTTCTGCTGTCACTCTTGTTTGACATGAACTCGTGGGAGGGTGCATGCTGGGTCGTATGTTCCATTTTTCCTCTGTGCTAGATTCTTCAGAAAAAGGACTTCATGACTGCTCAGGAGGGGGCTGTAACTCTTGCTTCTTCCGAACGATGACTTTTTGGCTATACACTGGGATACTCTTTACTGGGTGTTAAATTACTTCTGAATTGACCTTGATGAATAGACTGTGCTGAAACAGATGGCGGGGGCCAGTCTCCATCAGCCTTCTTCTCCGTGAGTGGTAGAAAGCATGGCTATGGCCAGAACCATCTTTATCTACTAGATTCCCTTTGAGATGTACAACCATAGTCCAGATGTTTAGTGGTCTGTGTTCTAAAGTGAATTAACACAGACAAATGCAAAAATTGTTCCCATTAGCTGCACAACATGTAAGTGCATATTAAGCAGCTCTTGAATAATTTTTACAGGTTAACACATTGTATTAACCTTCTAACACAGTCAACAAGGGGCAGGGGACATCGAGCCACTGAGGCCCTTTGGAAGCAGATTCAGGGGGAAGGGTCAGAGACCCCAGCAGTGCTGGCATTATCACTCACAGTAAAGTACACTGTTAATACTTGACACCTCTAGTATATATGGCATTGAACTAGGTACTAGCATCTGTGTTTTAATATCTCATTAATCAGATTTTTAACACTGCTTAGATCATAGACCCTTTAGTGTAGTTTTGCCTGTTCTGATTTTAAAATGACTGAGATTCCATATTTTATAAAGTGATTTACTCAGACAGGCAGAGCTGAATTTGAACACATGGGTGACATCATCCTCTCTCCTAGCTCTTAGAGCTTTTGCTGTACTGAGCATGTACAGGAGTTCCCATGCATGTCCTGCCTCATGAGCCCCTCAGTCTTTTTTTTTTGTCCGAGCTTCTGTATGAGCTTACTAAGTTGTTTGGTGCTTCATAGTTTCTTTTTGAATCTCAACTCGCTTTAAGTTGCCTCACTGCCTTGGCAGCCTCTCAACAGCACTTTTCAGATCTACTAAAAGAAAAAGGAACCTTCAGCTCCAAGAAGGGTCGCAACCAGCAGCTTCAGGGACTGCATGTATGGCTGGAAGATGTCTTATCGATGGCCACAATATTTACTATAAATATGCAGGGCCAGACCACCATGTAGCTAACTGCTATGACTGTAGCCAGCCATCACTGAAATACCAGAAGAATAAGGCCTGGAAGATGGAAGAATTTTGCAGGTTACAGAAAAGCAGAGCTAACTCAGGTTCCCTTCATACTGAGTTGAGCAGGAGTTCCTCTAGCAAGCTCCCCCTTCTGTGGCACCAGTTTCCAGGTCCTCCACTCCATTAGGGTTGAGCAAAGCGTGAAGTGCTCTGAAAAATGGTTTGTAAGCCCTTTGTAGGCCCTGCAGGGTTCATCAGCAGCCCCCGAGGGTTTTCATGAAATGCCTAATGGTAGCAGCCAGCATACCGTCATTGCCAGGGAATTTGTGTCTTTCCTTATCTGAACAACTGGTTAGTGATGGTGCCTTCCCAAGCAAGGGTGTTGGACTCTCTGCAAAAAACAATCCCACTCCTTCAGTTGCTGGGGCTCATTATCAACTTCTCCAAATCAAAACATATTCCTACTCAAAAAATCTAGTTTATTGGGGCATGGATAGACTCCCTGGAAGATAAAATGTTCCTCCCATCTAAATGAGCAATCTGCCTTCGAGCCTTGAATCAGAATCTACTGCAGTGGGCTCACGTCCCAGCCAAAGAAGTGTTGGACAATCTGGAACACATGGAGGCAGTGTGATTTTCATGACCTGCCTCAATATGCAGATTCTTCAGTGAGACCTCCATATTCAGGGGGATCAGGTGCTTCAGCCCATTTTCCCAGAGAGGCTCTCTACAGAAAGGGGTCTGTCCAGTGGTGGCAAGACACAAACTTTCTGGAGATGGGAGCTCCCCTTTTGGCTTCTACGTCATCAAGTAATGCTAGCAAGAGATGCATCCACCAAGGGATGGGGCACACAGTCTCTTTCTGAACCCAAAGAGACTGGTCGTTAACTCCAGTCTCCTGGAGCTACGAGCAATCATTCATTCATTGAAAGAGGATTTTGATCCAAACTGCCAACCAAGTTCTACATGAACAAGAAGGGAGCACGGAATCTTGGACCTCAGCCAGGATTCCCTAAGAATTTGGGAGTGGCCTTGCAGCCACAAAGCCTTTCGGCAAGCAACCTATCTTCATGGGGTCTCCAACGTGTTGGTGGATCGCCCCAGCACAGCATGTTGTCCCCACATATGGTCTCTAGGCCAAACAATGGTAGATGGGATTGCCCTTCGATCAATTTGTTTGCATCAGAGAGCAACAAGAAAATAGATTATACTCCATTCTTCAAAGCAAGTTCAGATCTGCTCTGGATGCTTACCTGCTCAATGGGATACAGATCTGCCATGCACTTCTCTACCACTTCTGTTGGTGGCGAAAATAGTGCAGAAAGCACTCAAGGACCTGGTGTGCCTGATCCTCAGTTCTTCAGCATGGTCCAGATAAGTGAGGTTCCCTTACCTCATCTAGTTGTCAGTCAGTCCTCTGACTCTTCTGGGATCCAGTCCAATTTTGCTAACTCAAGAGGAGGGTTGTCTGTCATCCAACTCTTCCGAATCTCAACTTAATGGCATGGATGCTGAACAGTCATTAATATCATCACTGTCATTATCCAAGGAAGCTGAGGATATTGTAATCTCCACCAGGAAGCTTTCAACCAGAAAAGCTTATGGTTTTAATTGGAAAAGATTTTAATCATGGTGTCAAGCAAGCTCCCTGGACCCGTTTGTGATCCAAAGGAGTTACTTCAGTACTAATTCTCCCTCAGATCTTAGTATATCATCGGTCAAAATGCATCTCAGTGCCATTGCAACTTACCAAGTTCAAGTGGATGGCAAACAGATATCCATACATCTTTTAGTGCTGAAGTTCATGAAAGTCTTATGGCATTCAAGACCAGTCCTTAAGCCACTGATGCCATGGATTCTCAGTGTTGTGGCACAACTCAAACTGCCTTATGAACTATTTCATTCCTTAAAGTTCTTCACCTAGAAAGTAGTGTTCCTAGTCTCAATTATGTCTGCTAGAAGACTAGGTGAGCTCTAGGCATTGGTCCATTACTCACTGTACATGCAATTTTTCCACAAAAGAATAGTGCTCTGCACTCACCCCAAGTTACTACCAAAATTAGTTCTGGCTTTTCCTTTAAATCAAGTAATTGTGTTGCCCATGTTCTTTCCAAGATCTTGTGCATACAAAGAGAAGGCGGCCCTCCATTCTTTGGACTGCAAAAGGGACTTGGCTTACTGTCTGTAGAAAACTCGACCACATCATCAAGCTTTCCAGCTTTTTGTCTCTTACGATTTGGGAATAGTGGTTGTCGAGCACATGTTGTCCAGCTTGTTAGCAGACTGTATCTTACACTGCTATACTCTAGCTGGCCTCCAGATCACAACTCTGTCAAGACTCATCAAATCTGAGCCATGGCTATCTCAGTAGTTCACCTAAGAGCTGGTCCATTGAAGACATCTTCAAAGCCGCAACTTGGTCATCATCTCACACCTTTAGGTCCTATTACTGATTGGACAATCTCTCAAGGAGTGACAGTAACTTTGGGCAAGCAGTTTTGTGCAGTCTGTTCACCTAGTAGTCCACTCTCCATTGGGGGAGTGGAGAAAAGTGGTCTGGGTTGCTTTTCAGTACGTGTCCCACTGCAGCCCCTCAGTTTGGGACTCCCCACGTGTCATGGCTAATTCAGCCCAGCCTGGAGAGTTGTCTCTATATCTAAAGCTAAGGTCTGCAATCAACTGAGGGGCTTAGGAGGCAACATGTGCATGGTAAGTCTCATGCATGCTCAAAAGCTATGTAAGCTAAAGGGTCCATTTGGCAGTGTCGGATGATGTCACCCATGTGTCATGGCTAATTCATCCTGCTGTCTATGGAGAGCCTCATTTACGGTAAGCCAACTTTGCTTATTTATATAAGATAACCTAAGGGCCCCTTTTCTTAAACATGTTCTCCATAGTTTATCCTATTCTTGTACATAAGATAATGTGATAACACCTCAGTTTGTTTATTTTGTTCACATAAAGCTGGTTTTAAAATGTGTAGAGGGTTTGGTTTTTTTTTGTTTGCTTTTGGGGATTGTTTTAGTTTGTACATAGCATGAATGCAAACAGATATTAATGTCTGGAATGAAGTTCTATGCACATTTCCTATCATGTAATGCCAAATATGCTTTAATTTATCTAGATTAAAAAAAACAAAAAAACAAAGTTTACTTTTTGTGTATTTATACCTGGGTAAAAGATGAAAGGGCTTATGTAGAAAGTCTTCCAGGGATATCCAAACTTTTCCTACTTTTACAAAGGACAAGAATCTTAGGAATAGGTTTCAGCTGTTAATCCTCCTGTACTGAATAACACAGCACAAACAGAGTGGGTATGGTACAATAATTTCCATCTCATTAGAAGAAATGTTTGTTATTCAAAAACTGTTGCCTGTAGTGGAGAGAGATATCGCAACCACACTAAAAGCGGATTACAATGAATCAGAATAGTTTAACAAGTCAGTATCAGAGCAAACGCTCAAACTTGACAGTACCAAAATTAATTTAATACAAAGTATAAGGTCAACATTGCCAGACAGTGCTAGAACTAGTTTAATTTAATGTATCATGCGACTCATAAACAATAGCTCTGTTGTCCTCCAAGATGAGTGCTTAGGGTGGCAGAAGGAGGAGAAGAAGGGAATAGCCACCGCTGTTACTGGCATCAGTAGAATGGGATCTACTTCGTGACTGGGTACTTGCCAGTTTCTTATGGCCTGGATTGGCCTCTGTTGGAAACAGGATGCTGGGCTTGATGGACCCTTGGTCTGACCCGGCATGTTCTTATTATAAGACATGCAAGATGACATGGACTTGGTCCAAAATATATCAATCCAGAATTCATCTCACTTCAGTAGGAGCCAAATAATAGATATGCAGAACATTTAAATAGCCAGAAGATGAGTAATCAAAGCCATTTAGAAAATGCTTCGGTGTGTGAATAATGTTGTGAATGTCAAATCTCAAACCCTGCATATATTATTCTATGGGCCATGGTGAAACTGGTTAAAAAATAAATAAAAGTTCTTTATCCACTTGGCTGCTTGGGATGCTGCATGAAGCAGTGTCGTTTCTATTGCAACTTTGATAACTTGCCCTTTTCCATACTTCTCAAGATGAGGTACAATAAAAAATTACACAGAAGATATAACTGATAATTTTGATCACAGACTAACAAACCTAACAATCATAATTACAAACCAAATGACAAAAAAATTCAAGTACCTGAGGTCCCTGCACTGATCAAAACTAATTCCCTGACTTACCAAATACCTACACCAATAACTGTGCCTTCGGCTTCTTCCAGAGCTATCCTGATTGCACAGGGCTGAGCAGTAAATTCAAGGGAATAGATCCAGTGCTATTGGCAGCAGGGGTGGGAAGATGCTTCTCATAGTGCACATACTGAGTTCGTATTTCATCAGAAGAGGATTAAAAAGAGTATGAGAAGAATGGAGAACGGGCACTAGGGATAACTGGAAGGTCTAGTGTTGGAGGGTACAAAGAGCACAACCCTAGGGGCTAGGAGTATGGGTGGAAAAGTGAAACTACATTTTACCTGATAACTTTCCTTTCCTTTAATCCAGTCGGACCAGGCTAGTAATGGGTTAGGAATGCCAACCAGCAGAAATCAACAGGTTTGCTGGTGTCATCCCTTATATATGTGTATTAAAAATGTTAATATTCCACCTATATCAACTAATGCATGCTATATACCTCTGTGCTGACACCATCCTGTCAGTATTCCTGTGATAAGCTCCTCACCACCAACTATCAACTATATTATCAATTCCCAAAGGGAGCCAGAAATAACTCACTTGCTGTAAAATACATTTATTTAATTTGGTCTTCAGCTTCCCTCTCCTGCCTGCATGTGAATTCTCCTGCAACATGCAGAGTGTCTAAACATACCAAAGACACTAGCAGTGTAAGGAGGGCCATGACCTGGTCTGTCTGGATTAAAGGAAAGGAAATTATCAGATAAGTAATTTCACCTTCCTCATCATCCAATCAGATCAAGTCAGACCAGTGAGATGTATCCAAGCTACTCCTAGCATCTTCCAACACCGCCAAGGTGAAGGAAGCCTGCTCATGGGCTCTGACATCCAGACAGCAATGCTTAGAAAAAGTTTGCAAAGACGTCCATGTTGTCACCTTACAAATCTCCAAAGGCGAGACCAGAAACAGCCAGCAGCCTTGTGGAATGAGGCTGTACCTGCTCTGACAAAGGTGTACCAAAATCCACATCAACTACTGTAATTACCTCCTTAATCCAGCACCCCAGCTGAGAGGCCACCTCACCTTTCCACATTCCACCATACAGGACAAATAGATGATTAGAACCCCTAAAAGCACCAGCCACCTCTCAACCAGAGGGGAAGGAATCTGCCTGCCTGCTAAATGAAGGTAAGGAAACGGATTCAAATGAAAATCCAAAATGACCTTTGGAATAAAGGAGGGTACAGTATGAATCTGGACTCTCCTTTGCAATCAATAAGAGAGGCTTCCTACAAGAGTGCTTGCAACTGAGATACTCTCTGACCTGAGCAAATAGTGACTAGGAAGACAGTCTTCAGAATGCTTTAAAGAAATAACCATAAGATGAGCAATCTGTGGTCCCACCAAGAATGCCAAAACTAAATTCAGATCCCAAAAAGGAACTGGAATCCGGAACAGAAGCCTAATAGGCTTAATGTTCTCAAAACCCGAAAGACATCCAGATGAGACTACAGTGATCTACCACACATACACCCTCTATAGTAAGAGCCTTCAAGGTGTTGAGGGTCAGTTCCTGCAAAACTTCCAAAATCAGCGGAACAGGTACTGCTCCAGTGCACCAAATATTTTCCAAACCCGCATATAAGTCAAGGAAGTGGAGAATTTCCTAGCCTTCAGTAACATAGCTACCACAGTCTGAGACTAACCCTTCTTCTCTAAACGTGCCCTCTCAAAGGCCACACTAAGACAAAAATCAATCTGGGTCCTGGTGAAACATCAGGCCCTGGCAAAGTAACTTCCTGTGAGAAAGAAGTCTTAGTGGGTTGTTGCATAGCAGGCGCTAGAGATCCACATACCATGACCAGAGGGCCCAATCTGGAGCAATCGGTAGTACCAACCCTGGATGCTCTGCAATCTTTTGTAGAAGTCTGCCTATCGTGGGCCACTTTTGAACTAACACATCGATCCTGGATGAATGAGTTTTTCTCTTCTGGCTGAAATATTTATACACCTTCACGTTCTCTGGCTGGTTACTATAAGATACCAGTCTAGTGGGCCCCACCTTTTGACAATCTGATCAAAGGCCCTTTGATAAAGAGAGAACATTTCCTTGGATCTATGACATTGCGACTGAGGTAGTCCACTTGGACATTGTCTACACCAGTTGTGTGCGACACTGACTAGCTCTGTAAATTCATTTCCACTCAAGGAAGAACATTCATCTCTAATCTCACTTGAGGACTCTTGGTTCCCCCTTGATTTATGTACACTGCCGCCGTGGCATTGTCAGACATCACTCTGACTGCCTGACCCTGTAATCGTGGCACAAATTTGAGGAGAGACAGCCAAATAGCCATGGTTTCTAAGCAATTGGACCAGCTCACTTCCCCAGGAGTCCATCAATCCTAAGCAAACAGCTCCTGACAATGTGCACCTGAAAGACTGGCATCTGTTATCACTATGAGCCAGGCTTGGGGTCCAGTCCAAATACTTGCCATTAAGCCCCAACTGCAAGCTCTGCTTTGTTGACTCCAGCAACCGCAATCTCCCAGAATAGTCCTGAGATTGGGGATTCCACCTGGAAAGCAAGGCCCTCTCAGAAGACGCATGTGCGTCCTTGCCCACAGGACTAGATTCAGGGCCGCTGCCTTGGTACAGAGAACCTGAAGGTAGGACCACACTGTCAGATTTCTGGCCATGACCTGGCTGCACAATGTCTGACTTCTTTGTTCCACCAGACACATTCCTTTATACTGAACCGGGCTCCCAGGAAATCCAGTGTCTGAGAGGACTGAAAATTTATTTTGGAAAAATTGACAATTTATCCCAAATCCTGTTACAACTTGACTCCGGACTGAGAAGCGGAAATGCTCTCCTGAAAAGACTTCACTCTTAGCCACTGTCCAGATAAGGATGTACCAAAATCCTTTCCTTGCGCCATTGAGCTGCCACCATAAGGGATAGGAGTATGGGAGAAGCTTGGAGCAGGTTCTTGACTGTCGCTAGCCTAAAGGGCAGAGCCTGAAAGTGAAAATGGTGACCAAGCACCACCAATCTGAAGAAACACTGGAGTTAGATTCAGATTCGAATGTGAAGATAAGCAGCTGTTAGATCGAAAGAGATGAGAAACTCTCCTTTTTGAACATCCATGATTATCGATCTTAAGGTTTCCATCCTGAAGTGGGCCACATTCAGGAAGTCGTTGACCCGCTTCAGGTCCAGGAAGGGACAAAATAACCCTTCCTTCTTTGGGACTACATAGAAAAGGGGGTAGCGTCCCAGCCCTTCCTGGTCTTATGGAATAGAAATTATGGTCTTCAAATCGAGGAATCTCTGTACAGTAGCTTTTACTGCCTCTCATAGGAGATACCATAAAAGTGTCTGAAATGGGATGGGCACATTCCAAGGTGTAATCATTTCTTATTATCTTCACCAATGATAGAACAGAGACAGACTGCCACTTATTTCTGAAGCCTGAGAGAAGGCCCCCAAGCACTCATTGTGCCTTTCCAGTGGAGCCCGAGTCTGAAGCTGCCGCTCCATCCTTACCTCCCTGAAATATGGTCTAGACTTCTGACCTGAAGAACTTCAGCCCTCCCTGAATCTCCTGGAATCCTGTTACCTGGAGTGAGAATCTGAGGTGGAACTTTAACTCTAACCTCTGGGAGTCTTGGAGCCTGAGTCACCCCATTCCTTTGTCATCTTCACAGCTGTTCTCCAAATAAATGCTGACCCTTATCTAAGCTGCCTTTTAAGTTAATCATGGAGAATGACCAGTTGTAGATACAAAGCAGCCATCAAGCTGCTATTTTGGATGCCACTTCTGTGGCCAAAGCATGCACCAAATCGTAGCTAGCATCCAACAAATGTGCCACCCCAGCTTTGGTGGTGAGACTCTTCTCCAAGCTCTTTCTGGGCATCCTGCACCAGATGGAGCCCAGATCTCACCACAATACAGCAACATGCCGATATCTGAAAGGCCATGCTCATGACTTCAAAAGTCTGCTTAAATACGGATTCAGTCTTTTGAGCTGGGGGTCCTTCTACTGGGATGGTGGCTCTTTTTGTAACTTCTCCATCTTGGGATCCAACATATATAACTGGGCCAGAGAGTTGTCCTCCTCTTAAAAATTAGCTGCCAGAGCCACCCATTCCAAATCAATCAGATCCTGCACCACCTGCTGCAGAGGGAAAACACACCAAGACTTTCTCAAGCTTGACCATAATCGGTTCTTCCTTGGGGACAGGAGTTTCTTCCTTTTTATCATCTGAAATCTGCAATGTGCTCAGACGCTAAGAAATCAGGGATGTCATCTCATTGCTATGAAAGAGATGCAACACCGAGGTTTGGTCCTCCCCTTCTGAAGGAACCTCACCTTCCTCCAAATGTACATTACTATCTCCCTGAAGAAATCTTTTAAACGCCTCAAGAGTCTTCTGAGGGAGACATCTTCAAATGGCACACTCCTTCCTCAGGCCGTGCCCTAGGTCTCTTACTCCAGGAACCTGGCTCAGAGAAAGCAGGTGAAGGGAGCACAAGAAGGGTAGATACAGCCCTTTGGACAATGCCTTGGCTCCTGCAAAAAGTTTGTAACCCCTTCAAAATTTCCTGAGAAATTATCGCCCAGGACAGAAAGATATATCCAGCAGAGGAGAAGCCAACCCCACTGTGCTAGCAGTGACAGTCACTCCTGGGCCCACTGGAAGCTCACTGCTCTGCTCAGGATTGAGAGGGGGGGGGGGGGGGCAAAGCTGACTTCCGTTTTGGTGCCTCATGGCTGTGAGTTGACTGCTGGGGCAGTTAGGGAAGAAGGCACTGCAAACTCAGTGACTGGTGTCTCAGCTACATCGGACCGCCCTCCACCCAAGCACCACAAGCTCCCTTGAGCCAAAGACCCATGCTCCCCAACTGGTGCCATCTTGGTGCTGCTGCTGCTACTCAGAAACATGGCCACGGTCCAGTTTTTTTTCAGAAACTCTTCTCATCACACTTAGTGATGAAAACTGTCCCCTGAAGCTAAAATACTGCTTGGCTAACTGCCATTGAGCAGCTCCTCCATGGTCTCAGTCATTTTTGTTTTTTTTTAATTATTTAAAACAGACAGCCAGAAAGCTTAAAGCAACAGTTCCCCTTATTAGAAAGAAGGGTCCATGCGAAGGAGGAGGTGGGAGAAGAGGGATAAACAAGATCAAAAACCCCTGGCCCTCACCAGCCCAGCAGAGGGAGTAAGTAAAAGCTCCAGTTACCTTTTTTTTTTTTCTTTTCTGGAACTAGGGCCTCTAGCCCAGCTGCGGGAGAGAGAAGCTGCTTTTTCAGCTCAGGAGCTCTGATCAGTGGTCAAATTTCCTTTACAACTATATTCTTCTTCCCGCCCGTTGAGAGCTGCCCAAAAAGGCTCTCTAAAAACGCCTCCAATTAAATCATTTTCAAATAAGAGTCTTCTCTAAAGTCAGCCCGAATCATTGGAACTCTCTCCCTTCAGAACTTAGACTTGAACAATGTCCAATTACTTTCAAAAAAAGACTCAAGACTTGGATCTTCTCCCTAGCCTACGCCTAATTCGATCTTAATCCTTTCCTACCCACTGGATGCAAATTATCATGTTTTTCACTGCCAAACAACCACAGATATTATGTCATATTCCTCTATTCTCATATAATCGCCTGTTACATGTTTGACTACCAACCTTTACTGTTTCTGTTATTTAAAGGTTCTATGTCATTATGAGTTTAAATGTATAATATCCAAGTTCTGTATTTCCTGTTCTCTGTAAGACTCAAGTCAGTCATTTCAATAGTTGTATGTAAACCGAAGTGCCTAGTGATTTTGTCTCTAGAACCTCGGTATATAAAAAATGTTAAATAAATAAATAAAGACCATATACACTTTGCAATGTGAGCGAGCGTCTTGATATGCGACGTTCACTTGATGTCTTCCAGTTTACTTTGGAGGTGAATTATTGTATTTTGGTTTATGTGATTTCACCTTATGGGTTCTTCTACTATAGTATTGAAGACAAAGTACTGGTAGGCTGGTGTCAGCACAGAAGTATATACGGAATGACTGTGGTGATCTGTCTCCATCTGCTGGTCAGTATGTGTAACCCGCTGGTCTGACCGGTTGAAGAGGATATACAGTTGATTTTTTCAGCTGGCAACCTGAACAAAGGAAAATCAGTACAACTGATTGGCCTGGTTGGAGGGTGATGGTGCCTCTGTTGGATAAGAGACCTGGTGAGGGGCTAGGAGCATAAAGGGGATAATAAGTGTGTTGTGCAAGGCAGGGGCAGACAAAAGAGGCAAGGAGAATTAACCTGAAGGTAGGTGGGAGAACACATTTGTGTGATGGCAGCCTGGCCGTAGAAGAAAATAGACAACTGTGGCTTATAGCAGTGAAAGACCTAAAGGGAAATTGAAAGGAATGAGGTAGAGAAACAAAGGGGCTATATTAGGAGAAGCACATCTGGAAGGGGGAAATGATATAGGAAAAGGGGTGAAAGATAATTAGGATTCTGGGTTAGGTACTCCCATCATTAGAAAAGTGAAAGTAGCACTGAAGGCTCTTGCACACCGTGGGTGGGGGAAGCTCCCAAGCTGTAGGGTTTAACTGCGGTCAGGCCGGCAGATGGGGAACAAATCCATGTCCACTGGAGCTAACTGCAGAAAAATAAATCAAGCTTAAAATATTACAACTCGCATCTTTGCCATTCAGCACCTTCAGAGTTTTGTTAGTGTGTTTGTAGGCTTTAGCTTTGATTTTTTGCAGTGTGGGTGGAACCTGATTTTTGCTGCTGTGACAGAAGTAAAAATACTCCCCTGCCTGCATCGCCCTGAAAATATTTCCTTTATTTATAATTCCACCTTTCGTGATTGATCAGGCACTTCAAAGCAGATTATATTCAGGTATCGGAGGAATTTCCCTGGCCCCTGGAGGCCTTACAAGCTAGGGGGTCGATACGAAAAGGTGAGCGTTGAAACTGTGCTGAAATTCAACCAATCATTTCCTAACACTTGAGCTAATATTTTTTTTTTTAACTTCCAATAAAATAAACTAATGGTACGCTAATGCAGCAAGAGTTACAAGATGCACACAAGCCAGAAAATGTGCATGCAGAGAACATGGTTTATGTGTACAAAGCAAGCTTTCCACACCCACAATCAGATTGATGCCCACAAATAATGCTTTCTGCATGGAAAACGTGGTTTTTGTGCGCAAAACACGTTTTCTATGCATAAAATCCCAACTGGAAGTCCTGGCTCGGGAACCCCAGCTTCTGCCTAACACCAGCCCTGAAAACTTGACTACACCTGGGACTAGGAGTTAAGTTTTCCAGCGCTCGGAAAACAAGAGGCTAAGCCAGCGCACTGCTCTGTACCGGGGCGTAATGCCCAGGGCCAGCATTAGCATGAGAGCGGGCAAACTTAAATACGCAGTGCAGTGGGCACACAACTCCTGGCTGCGGCAGCAGTAGAATTTGGCGCACAGCCGAGGTTCAAACTGTTGTGCAGATATTTTTGCAATAGTCCCAACGTTTTCATTCTCCCTTGCCCTGGGTGCAATGACTTGGCAAGGTCAAGGAGAGGCAGTGGGATTTGAACTCGGACTTCCCTATGCCTTGGCTCACTGTTCTAACCATTAGGCTACTTGCTCCACTCTTCTTGACCCCCCTGGACAAAGTATGCCTGTATCTCTTCTGTTTGCAGCCTATTTGCTGATCCATAATCGTAAATCTCAGTGAGATTCCTTAAAGTAGCACAGAAACGATACTTTGATTTCATTCTGTCGGTAAGGCCATGGTCCATTCTGCTAAAAGATTCTGTGCGATAAGAACCGAGATGCTCGGCTTCGCTTTGCCTGTACGTCTTTCCGTACATGAGTCGAGGTGGTTTTTCATAGCTGCCTTCATTATTTTCTGGGCTGTTTCAAAGTGGCATGGACTTTACCCTCAGCCAGCGGGAATGTTTGCTCCTACCTTTTCATTATGCATTGCTGCATTAAAATCTTAGGGGGGTGATAAGCTGCCTGCCCTGGTGCAAACTATGCAGGCATTTTCTATTTGTGGGATTGGCACCAATAATGGAAGCAAAGTTATGGGGGTAGTTTTGCTTTGATTATTGCCTCCGGAAAATGACGCACCAAGGGCCGAGCCTGGTTTTCCTGGAGTTGCTGCCTCCTCTGATCTAATCCCATCAATGAGAACTCCCAGCAGGGTGCAGGGGAACGGTGAAGGCGCAGGGCTTTCAGAAAGCCCATTGCTGTAAGAAATAGCTTGGATAATTGCTCTCTTAATAACTTTTTTTTTTTTTTGCATAAAAAGCACATCATAGGATTTTTTTTTTTTAACCAGGTTTATTTAAATTCAGCAAACAGATTCCAGCTGGTTTGCCAATGTTTGCTTTACAAGAGAAGTTGCTGGAGGTATCTGATGGCTTGCACTTCCAAACTGTAACAGGTTTGGTGCCGAAAAGCGACGGAAGGTCCCAGGAGGGTGGGTGGGAGCCGGGCAGGAGACAGCGCGATCGGTGATGTCGGGCAAGTCGGTGGCGGGAGCTGCGTGAGGAATTTCCTGGAAGACTATTTCATGCAACCCAACATGGGAGGGTGGCAGAGGAGCAGGGGCCTCCTGCCCTGCACATCTTGCATCTTCTTTTTGCATTCTCTTGGGATATCGATAAACCCGGGCTGATATCGTACAATAGCTGCTATTCTTTAGCCAGTGCACAGAAGGGTGATAGAGAAATTGTTCTATTTGTGTAAGTTGCATCCATTTCAGCTTATATTTGGCCCTTTGCTGCACTGTCCTCCAGTACAGAAAAAATACATACCAGAAAAACAAGCTGAGGTAAAGCGTTAATGTCAAAAAGTAGAAAGGTAGCCAACCTGCAAAAGAGAACAAACAAACTTCTAAGTGGCCTTGGACAGATGCCTGATTGACTGTTGGGTTGGGTCCCCATACTATAGCCTGGGGCCAGAGATGGCCCTTGGCTGAATTTCACGTGGCCCCTGGCAGCAGCAAAAGAAGCTTGATTGGGTCCACAGCGGTGGCAGCACCAGGTGGGCATTCAGCCACAACTGCCAGCGCCGATACTGGAAGTTAGAAGTGCTTATAGCAGCACATCTGTGTGGCATGAGTGAAGCCTGCTGGTGGAAGGCCAACCGTGATTGGCTCTGTTATGCATTGCTGCAGAGGGCAGACCATGGATTGGAAGGCACGGGCACTACCAAGCTGTGGGTCCTGCAGGGCGGCCATGGAAAGCTAGGTAAAGACTGTGGTTCCTGGAGCTCCCAACCATGCTGCCATGGGAGGATGGGGACATGGACATTGCCCCCTAGGGCTGCAGATGCTAGAAATCCTCATCTTATAATCCAGATGCAAAGGCTGAGTGTCTTCCTGGATTAGGGTCACCAGAGGGAGGTATTTGCTCATACAACAAATCTGGCACCTTGCAAAAGCAGAGTGAAAGAAGTAGGGGGGAAGGAAGTGGTGAGGGAGAGGGAGCAAGAGAGACTGCACCACCCAAACACATCGTCCTGCCATCCATGCTTCCTCTTGCCCCCTAGGTGGACAATTTATTGAGGAAATGAGAGGCAGGGGGCAAGGTTGCTGGGAGTATGGCAGGACTGGCAAACTTGCAGAAATCTAGAAATATTATTACTGACATTGTATGTGCCACAGCCCTGGGAGCCCTGCCCGCTGCTTCCACCTTCCCCCCATCATTTTAAATCGCTGAAAGGGCCAGATAAAAGCTCCCCACCCCCAAACCCTTCTCAGCAAACAATTCCAGAGAGAAGGGGTCTCTTCCTCACTCCCCAACACCCCAGCCTTCTCAGTAATTTGAAATGTCCTATACAGCCCTTCTCTTGAAAAAATGTGGGGACCCCATGGTTACAGTATGTTTGGTTAAGAAAGTGAGTAATGCATGTTAACTTTAGATGCAATATTTCTGCATGGGGTAACTTGCATGGAGCGGCAGTTACTACCCTTAACAGAAAGCTTTGGGGTAACCTGCCCGGCATGGCACTTACTACCCTTACAGAAGGCATGGGGGTAACCTGGTTGGAGTGGCAGTTACTACCCTTAACAGAATGGGTGGAGGTAACCTGCACGGAGTGGAATTTACTACCCTTAACCAAAGGCATTACACCTGCATGGAACAACGGTTACTACCCTTAACAGAAGGCATGGGGGTAACCTGCACGGAGCAGAGGAAAACTGGTTCTTACCTGCTAATTTTCCTTCCTGTAGTACCACAGATCAGTCCAGACTCCTGGGTTTTGCCTCCCCACATCTTAAAATCGGTGTGCCACCTGCATCTCCTCAGTATTAATCAGTATCCAAGCATAAAAACCTTTAACAAAACGTTCAACCAATTTACTCAACTCTATCCCCAGGAGGAGGAGAGGACAAGGAAAATCGCTAGTAAATTTATAACACTCCGTAAAAGGGCTAATGGGAAACCTGCGCCATTCTTCAGGATTAATCAGAATTATTACAGTAGACAGATCGAGCGGATTCTCCGAATCTCCTCTCCCCCACCAGGTGGGACTCTGGACTGATCTGTGGTACTACAGGAACTAAAATTAGCAGGTAAGAACCAATTTTCCTTTCCCTGTACGAACCCGGATCAGTCCAAACTCCTGGGATGGACCTAAGCCCATTAATCTGGGTGGGATCTAGAGAGTCCCACTCGAAGTTCACTTGCACCAAAATTGTCGACGTCCAGGCCTGGCATCAGTAGTGTCTGGCAAAGGTATGGAAAGATTTCCAAGTATCTGCCCTGCAAATCTCTTGCAGTGAAACTAGTTGGCACTCTGCCCAGGAGACTGCTTGCGAATAGATAGAATGAGCCCTTAATGCCTCCAGGATGGGTCGACCACAACATATATATGCGGAACCAATAGCCTCCTTCAACCAACGCTGTTATCGTGGACTTTGAAGCCTTTTGACCCTTTTTTGCACCACTCTAAAGCACAAAAAGGTGATCCGACAATCTGAAACTGTTAGTGACCTCCAGATAACCAAACAAGGCCTTCGGACATCCAAGTGTCTTAATTCCTTTGCAAGAGGCGACCAAACTCTAGATTTGTAAAGGCTGGAAGTTCCACCGGCTGACTTAGGTGGAACGCTGAAACTACCTTTGGCAGAAAAGATGGGACCGTCCTCAAAGAGACTCCGGAATACAAAATCCGCAAAAGGGGTTCCCTATATGAAAAGGCTTGAAGTTCAGACACTCTTCTGGCTGAACAAATTGCCACCAAGAAAACAACTTTCAGTCAGATCTTTAATGGTGGCTCTCTTAAGAGGCTCAAATGGAGGTTCGCACAAGCCCTCGAGGACCACATTAAGACTCCAAGAAGAACACACTTTATGAACGGGGGGAGGGGGGGGCACAAATGCTTCGCTCTGCGGAGGAAACGCACCACATCTGGATGTGCAGTCAGAGTTGTTCCCTGAACCTTACCCTGCAAGCAGCCCAAGGCCGACACCTGTACTCGCAGGGAACTAAAAGACAAACCTTTCTTTAGGCCTCTTTTAAAAAGGCCAGAATCTTCGCCACAATCTTCGTCCACTGCTCGGTCGTCGAGAATCAACCCCCCTGGTCTATACATCAGGACTCGAAGACCCTCCAAACCCGGACATACGCCAAGAAAGTCGATGACTTATGAGCTCGCAGCAGAGTAAAAATAACATTCTCAGATTATCCCTTTTTTCTTAATTGCCTCCTTTCAAAAGCCAAACCGCTAGACAAAAGCAATCCGCTTGATCTGAAAATATAGGGCCCAGCCGCAGGGATCGTCCACTGCTAGATTGACCAGATTCGCAAATAAAGGCCATTGTGGCCACTCCGGAGCCACAAGAATCACCTTTCCTGGATGGACCTCTATCCTCCTTAGAACCTTGCCCACCAGAGGCCATGGAGGAAACACGTACATCAGAACGTTGTGTGGCCAAGGAAACACCAGGACATTTGACCCTCTTCCGCTCCATGCTCTCTTCTGTGACTGAACACAGTGCCTTGGCATTCCTTTGGGTCACCATTAGATCCACATGAGGCATGCCCCACCTGCAAGAAATGAGGGTTATTGCCTCCTCAGATAGCTCCCATTCTCTTGGATCCAATTGTTGTCGGCAGAGAAAATCCACCTGCACATCGTCGGACCCCACTATGTGCAATACCGCTATCAAGGCCAAATGTTGCTCCACCCAGGACATTAGCATCTCCGCTTCCAAAGCAACTGCTTGACTCTTGGTACCTCCCTAGCGTTTGAGGTAGGCTACCGTCGTCGCATTGTCTGACAGAACTCTGACTGCACAGCTCTGCAGCAGGGGAAGAAACTCCTCCAGAGCCAGACACACTGCCCTTCTCTCCAGGTGAATGATGGAATAAGTTGCTTCCTCCGTCAATCATTGGCCCTGTACCAACTGGGACTGACACACAGCCCCCAACCAGTGAGACTGGCATCAGTAGTCACTACCATTCATTGAGGCACCTTGAGGTCCATCCTGTAGCACAAATTGTCCTGGCCAAGCCATCACGAAAGACTGGAGCTGGATGCTCTGTAAGCGATAGTGGGAGGTGAAATTGCTCAGAAATCGGATCCCACCAGAATAACAAAGCTTTCTTTAGTTGTCTCATATGAGCAAATGCTCATGGGACCAGCTCCAAAGTCGAGGCCATGGAACCGAGGACCTACAAGTAATACCAGACCCTGGGCACCGGGGTCGCCAACAGATTCAGAATTTGCATTTGTAGCTTGAAAGTCTTTTCCTCCGTGAGGAAGACCTTCCCCACACGGGTATGGAAACGAGCGCCCAAGAACTCCAGAACCTGTGAAGGCGAAAGGTGGCTCTTGGCCAGGTTCACAATCCAAACCAAAGACCTCAAGCAGTGCAAGACCACTTCCACCACCTGTCTTCAAAGGTCCCCCGACTTTACTTGAATGAGCGAATCGTCCAAATATGGATGAACCAGCACCCCTTCCTTTTTGAGGGCTGCCACTACCACCACCACCACACCATTACTTTGGTGAAAATCCTCGGCGCAGTGGCTAGGCTGAAGGGGTAGCACAAAACTGAAAATGCTTCCCGGGGATCATGAAGCTGAGGTATCGCTGTTGATCCTGGAGAATCTCGATGTGCAAATATGCCTCTGTTAGATCCAGGGAAGCCAAAAACTCCCCACTTCCCACCGCCGCTATGACAGAGTCTCCATCCTGAAATGGGGAACTTTGAGGGCCACCTTCACCTTCTTCAGGTCCAGGATCACATGAAATGTCCCTTCCTTCTTCAGCACCACAAAATAAATGGAATACCTTCTCATCTCCCTCTCCTCACGGGGGACGGGAACGATGGCCCGTTGTCTGATAAGTTTCTTTGCTGGCAAAGCATAGAGAGATACCATGTACAGGTTTCTTAGCGGCCGAGCAAATTCTAAAGCGTAGCCTTGTTCTATCACACTTAGAACCCACTGATCCAACGTGATCTTGACCCACTCCTTGTAAAAAAAAAAAAATAAAATAAAAATAAAAATCAACTAACCCCCGATGGCTGGGATTGAGGAGTAGGTCGGCCTCACTTCATTGTGCGGATTTGGCTCCGCTAGGCCCTTGCCTGGAGCTATCTTGGTTGCTCAGCATCCACGAAAGGACTGGGACCAGGACTGAACCCTCCCCAAGTTCTGCCTCTGGCCTACACCTGAAACCCTGCTCTGTTGGAAACATCTTTGGCCTCAAAAGTGACAACAAACTGGCAGAAAACATTTTGGCCCTTTAGGTTTGTCTACCAGTAGCTTGTGCACCTTATCTCTGAGCTGCTTTATCAGCTGCATCAAGTCCTCTCCAAAAAGGAGCTTGCCCTTTAAAGGGAATGCCCCAAGCTGTGCCTTTGACAAAATGTCCACCAACCGGTTCCACAACCACAAGAGTTTCCTAGCTGATACTGCAGAGACCATTGTCCTAGAAGAGGTGCGAATGAGATCATTTAAAGTATCAGCCCCATAAGCCACAGCTGCTTCTAAGCGCTCCGCCTGCTCGGATTCCTGGGGTGAGAGATCTCTGGCACTCTGTAACTGCTGCACCCATCTCAGGATTGCCCGAAACATAAAACTGCTGCACGCCGCAGCACAGATGCCCAGAGCAGAGGCTTCAAAAATCTTTTTTGAGGTGCACCTTGAGCTTCCTATCCTGCAGATCTTGCAGAGCTTCTGCACCAGCTACTGGAATGGTGGTTCACTTAGTAACCGCCGACACGGAAGCATCCATCTTCAGCACCCTCAAGTGCTCCAGGGTCTCCTCAGGCAAAGAATAAAGCTTATCCATAGCCCTACTAACCTTAAGACCAGTTGCTGGAGTTTCCCACTCCCTGATCATCAATTGCTTGACCATATTATGGAAAGGAAAGGTTGTGGCTGGGCCCCTCAAACCAGCCATGACTGGATCCAGGGTCCTGGTCCAGCTCCTCCTCCAACTCCGTCAGGACATGCGGAATCACAGGACCCAGCTCTTCCCTCTGAAATAGGCGAATGACCTTAGGATTGTCCCCTTCCATGGCCGGAATCTTTCCAGGCTCTCATCTCCCGAGGACAACCCCTGGTCGGATTCCTCCGAGGAAAATTAATCTGCAGTTCCCTGCATCGCCAGACCTCTAACCCTTACGGATCTTTGTGGCCCCCGGTGTCTCCAACAACCTGGGCACCTGTATGGGCAGACCCTCCGGGGCCCTGTGTCTGGAGGAGCAACTTGGTTTGGCCTGACTGGCCAGATATGCTTTGTGCAATAAAAGAATAAATTCCAGAGAAAATTGTGGACCACACAAATCCCCCTCCAGGGACTCGGGATCCCCTCCTGACTGTCCCCCTAGGGCTCCCCAGGGCTAGAATTGGCCAGTGGCAGCGCTGGCAGGAGATCCTCTCCCCCTGCTGCTCTCTCCTCCGCAGCCGATAAAGTTTTCAAGATGGCTGCCATTCCCACGCTTGTCGGGAACAGGTTGGCCACTTCCTCCACAGCAGCCAGTGACCTGCCAGGACCGCGCTGCTTAGATGATGCCACTACAGATCCCCACGAAGAGCCCTCCCCACCGGAGAGGCAACGGGAGCATTGGCCGCCCGTGGAGAGCCGCAAGCAGGGCTCCCCACACATGGAGCAGTGGCTCGCAATCGGCATGGCCCAGCGCAGCAGACACCGGAGACAGTGAATGGGATTGGGAGCCACGGGACAGACTCAGTCTGAGTGCCCTGCCTTCGCCTGCTCCCATCAATGGGGCAAATACAATTTTTTTTTTTTTTTGTAGAAACTTTATTAACAAGAGAAAGAAGAAAGTTTACTTCCCTGAAGACGGGTGGCAGAGGCTTCTCACGATCCTCGCTGAGGGGGGAGGGAGCCGGACCACCGACTGTCACTCCTGGCGTATCCGAAAGAGTAAAGTTGGGGTCCCCACCCCTTAATCTGCTACCAGGAGGGTTGGTCCCAACAGGATCTGCCAACCTCCTGGGAGAAAAGTCTGAACAAAGTCCAAGAAGAATACCTAAGTCCCTAGTACTTTACTTTTTTTTTTTTTTAAACTCTGGTACAGAACCGCAGGTTTTGCACCTCCCTCATCTGCTGGAGACAGAGAAATACTGAGGAGATGCAGGTGGCGCACCGGGTTAAGAGGCGGTGCCTGTGAAACTTTCTCTGTCTCCGTCTGCTGGAAGGGAGGCAAAAGCCAGGAGTCTGGACTGATCTGGGGACGTACAGGGCACCAACCTGCTGGGCAGACTGGATGGACCATTTGGTCTTTATCTGCCGCCATTACTGCGTTAATAGAGCCGTAAAGATTTTCAGTTACGACGTGGTCCTTAAACTGTTTCCAGTGCCCTTTTCACTGGTTCCCAACTCGTTCTAAAGCACTACAGCAAATAAATGAGACGGCAGTAGTTGGAGAATCTTATAGCCATCGTTTTGACTTACAGTGGGCAGGGATGACAATTTCAGCAGCTGCTGTGGTCCCTCAGTTTCTGGCCAGATCCCAGAGGGTTAAAATATACTGTAATATATCTATTTTCTCTGTGGCACCAGTTTTTGTTCCATTGTCTGGAAATCTTCCTCGTCTGAGCTGGGATCTGCACAGCCTGGCAGAAGGAGCAAGTCGTAGGTCATGATGACACAATGACTTGCTTTTATGTCACAATCCCTGTTCTGTGACTCCCTTAGATGACCACTGGGTCCCATACTCTCTCTCTTTGAGGTCCCTAAATGTCACTTTTCCTTCTAAAGAAAGATTGAACCCTGGCAATAACAAATGAGGTGGATTCTTATAGCCTTACTTCTCTCTGCCGATCGCTCGTGGCGAGGGATAGGGTCTGACAGAATAGTGGACTCGTAAACACTTCCCCTTCCATAATGAATAGGAAGCTAGCACCATGACAAGAAGTGTGCCCCAGAACGAGAGAGACTAACTTACCTTCTGGAAACAAAATCATGCTCCTTTCAGTGCCCAGGAACCGCCTTCCATTTCTCAGTCGAGAAAACGGAAACCGGGCAGGGCTCAGCGTGGGATCTGATTTGATTTTTGGGTAAATGGAATGAGAGGAACTTGCAGGGGTTGGGGTCTTGTCAGCGAATGCTGAGCACGGACTTGCCGCTGCTGGAGCACTCTAAGATCCCTAGTAAAAGGTTCTCGAGCTGGGCTGGTGATGTCACAGAGCTGATTGTAAGGCGCCAAACGTCAGTAGCAGCACAGACGGTGGTTCTGGTTTTCACCGGCTGCTCTATAGCAAGGCACAAGGTGGCAGGCGCCTTCGGGCTAGCAGCAGCCAGTGAGCACAGGGGCCAAAAGAGACTGAGGAAAAGTCACTCTCAAAAAGAATACGATTTTAAGGAATAAAGCAGCTTCATGAAAAGTATCTCAAAAATGGTTTTCAGCTGCCCCTAATGTGCAAAGAAGGTACTGTAAAATATATCATCAGATTACAGAAGAAAAATAGCTTTGAATGAAATAACCAAAAGTGGCATACAATTTAAATGTTCCTTTTGGCTCACAGGGCCCAGGTCTCACTAATGACTTGTACAGAAGTATTATCGCCGCCTCCTTTCTACTTAATTTGCTGACTAGGAAACCAGCTTAAGATGACGGCCTTGTTTCCAGGAGGGTCTCGGAGGCAAAGAGAGACTTGTCTAAGATCATCCACAGATCCGATGAGGAGGGGCATCTGGAACTCCTTTGCTGAATTAGGCTCCATTACTCTCACGACCCCATCACCTGCTCCCAGCCATTTCATGCTAGATGGGAAACCCTGACAAACTATGTTTCAGAAGAAGGAAAAGTCAAGGCTGCAGTGCTGAGGGGGCAGCAGGGGGCAATTTTACAAATGTGGGAGTGGGAGAAAAGAAGACCATATCGGTGTACAGGCTTGGGTAACAAAGGGGTCAAAGGCCAGATTATTCAAGGTCGAGGACGACGTGGACACAGCCTCTCCTAGGCCCCACTGCAAAATGTATAACTGGACCCAGAAAGTCTCCAGTCCCACATTCCTCTGGTGTCCTACTCCAATCCCGTGCTGAACTGTGGCAAGAGCCTTACTGAACTCCAAGTACACTACGTCTAGTGCTCTCCCCGATCCAACTCTCTGCTCACCCTGGCAAAGAAATTATTCACATTTGTCTGACCAGACTTACCTCTGGTAAAACCAAGCTGCCTCGACCTTGGTTCCAGAAACTGCAGCATCCTCCTTTTTAACAGTGATTCCATTCATTTTCTCACTACAGAGGTCAGAGAAACCGGCCTGAAGTTCCCAGCCTCCCCCTCACTTCCCCTCCTTACTTTTGTGAATAGGAACCACCTCTGCCTGTCTCCAGTCTCTAGAACTATTCCCAACTCTAAAGAAGCATCGAGAAGGTCACCAGCAGAGCTGCCAGGACTTTTCAAAGTTCATTTAATGCCCTCCGATGTATCTCATCCAGAGGGCAGAGAAGGGTTTGTAGTGCAAGAATTGTGTAAAAGAACTATTGTTCGTCCCCTATTAGAATCCAGGGACTCAGAACGTAAATGCTATCCATGGAGAAACTGAGGGGGTTAAGAGTTGTGTGCATAAAAGGTCCATTCTCTTTTCTTCTATGTGCCTCTAGGTGTCAACTAAAGGATCCGTCCTGCTCAGGGGTTACAACGGCAACTGTTATAATGCACTTGTATTGCTCCATGGTGAGGCCACACTTAAGAGTACTGTCTGCAGGTCTGGTTGCGGCATCCCAAAAAAGATATAGTTGCATTGGGAAAGGTACGGAGAAGGACAACCAAAATGATACAGGAGATGGAACAGCTCCCCTATGAGGAAAAGCTAAAGAGGTTGGGTCTGTTTAGTTTGAAGAAGAGACATCTGAGGGGCGGATATGAGAGAGGTTTATAAAATCAGGTGTGGAATAGTCCACGTAAATGTAAATCAGATTTTTACTCTTTCAAAAAAATGCAAAGACTAGGGGGCATGCCATGAAGTTAGTAAGTAACACATTCAAAACAAAATTCTTTTTCATTCAATGCCCAATTAAGTTCTGCAATTCATTACCAAAGGATGTGGTTAAGGGTTTGGAAAATTCCTGGATGGGAAGTCAATAAACTGTTATAAACCAAGGAGACTTAAGAAACAGCCTCTACTTATCAGTGTGCAATAGCAGCATAGGATCTATTTACTGTTTGGTAACTTGGATTGGCCACTGTTGGAAACAGGATGCTGGGCTTGATGGACCCTTGGTCTGACCCAGTATGGCAAGTTCTTATGTCACAGTCAACATTCAGCAGACTGAAATTATATAACAATAGTACCTTCTTTTTTAAAGCAATTTTCTGAATATCTTCTATTAAATCTCTTATCTATCTCTTTTGCTTGAAATGGAGATCTGTATAGTTCACCAATGCAAATAGATGTTGAATTCCCTCTTTCCAGATTAACTCACAGTGCCTTCTTTTTACTTTATAAGTCCTGCTGATCTGTTGCTTTCATATTTTTTTTTTTTTTATAGATAGTGCCGCCACTCCTGCCTTTCTTCCTATCCTGTCCTTCCTGCATGGTTTTCTGTGTTCCAGGTCTCCATGAGAGCCACTCCATCCAAGTCAGCTTTCCAACAATGGCCAATCCAAGTCACAAGTACCCAAAACATTAAATAACTCCCAAGCTACTAATGCTTGTAATAAGCAGTGGCTATTCCCTAAGTCAACTTGATTAATAGCAGTTTATGAACTTCTTCTCCAAGAACTTGTCCAAACCTTTTTTAAATCCAGTTTAGCTAATTGCCTTAACCACATCCTCTGGCAATGAATTCCAGAGCCTAATTGTGTAGTGAGTAAAAAGGAACTTCAGGGTGTGCCCCCTAGCCTTGTATTGTCTGAAAGAATAATTAACCGATTCACATTTACCCGTCAGCATGGATTTACCCAAGGGAAGTCTTGCCTTACAAATCTGCTTCATTTTTTTGAAAGGGTTAATAAACATGTGGATAAAGGTGAACTGGTAGATGTAGTGTATTTGGATTTTCAGAATGCATTTGACAAAATCCCTCATGAGAGGCTTCTAAGAAAACTAAAAAGTCATGGGATAGGAGGTGATGTCCTTTCGTGGATTACAAACTGGTTAAAAGACAGGAAACAGAGAATAGGATTAAATGGTCAATTTTCTCAGTGGAAAAGGGTAAACAGTGGAGTGCCTCAGGGATCTGTTCTTGATGGACCAGTGCTTTTCAATATATATATATATATATATATATATATATATATATATATATATATATAAATGATCTGGAAAGGAATACGACGAGTGAGGTTATCAAATTTGCGGATGATACAAAATTATTCAGAGTAGTAAAATCACAAGCGGATTGTGATACATTACAGGAAGACCTTGCAAGACTGGAACTTTGGACATCCAAATGGCAGATGAAATTTAATGTGGATAAGTGCAAGGTGTTGCATATAGGGAAAAATAACGCTTGCTGTAGTTACACGATGTTAGGTTCCATATTAGGAGTTACCACCCAGGAAAAAGATCTAGGCATCATAGTGGATAATACTTTAAAATCATCAGCTCAGTGTGCTGCAGCAGTCAAAAATGCAAACAGTATGTTAGGAATTATTAGGAAGGGAATGGTTAATAAAACAGAAAATATCATAATGCCTCTGTATCGCTCCATGGTGAGACCGCACCTATAATACTGTGTACAATTCTGATCACCGCATCTCAAAAAAGATATAGTTGCGATGGAGAAGATACAGAGAAGGGCAACCAAAATGATAAAGGGGATGGATCAGCTCCCCTATGAGGAAAGGCTGAAGAGGTTAGGGCTGTTTAGCTTGGAGAAGAGACGGCTGAGCGGAGATATGATAGAGGTCTTTAAGATCATGAGAGGTCTTGAACGAGTAGATGTGACTCGGTTATTTACACTTTCGAATAATAGAAGGACTAGGGGGCATTCCATGAAGTTAGCAAGAAGCACATTTAAGACTAATCGGAGAAAATTCTTTTTCACTCAACGCACAATAAAGCTCTGGAATTTGTTGCCAGAGGATGTGGTTAGTGCAGTTGGTGTAGCTGGGTTGAAAAAAGGTTTGGATAAGTTCTTGAAGGAGAAGTCCATTAATGGCTATTAATCAAGCTGACTTAGGGAATAGCCACTGCTATTAATTGCATCAGTAGCATGGGATCTTCTTAGTGTTTGGTTAATTGCCAGGTTCTTGTGGCCTGGTTTGGCCTCTGTTTGAAACAGGATGCTAGGCTTGATGGACCCTTGGTCTGACCCAGCATGGCAATTTCTTATGCCCTCCTCTCCCTCTGAGACCCCCAGGATCTGGACATTACAGTGGCGGGATCTATATTCTAAGTCCTACCACTTTACACTTTAAATCAGCCATTTGTTTGCGGAGCGTGACAAAATGTGGTAGCCGCTCCCGACTTTCAATCCTCACGGGCCGAGACCCTCTTCAAGCCTAGGGAAGAGCTGGTCAAGCTTATTGCTTACCTCTGCAATGGAGGTCTTAAGGATTTGTAATCTTTCAATAAAACACATCTCAGTTCACAGATCTCTTTTTAAACCTGGAAGTTACCAGTTAGAGAGTCTTTCAACTGCAGTGTTTTCCTTTCTGCCATGTGCTTATCACACACAGTTCTGATCGCCAGCACTCTTGACTCCTTGTAATATCTGTGATTTGCCCAGATTTCTCACCCATGGTTCTAGTTGTTTGAGCAGCCATGGTCCACTCACAATTCTTACATCCACTGTATTGAAGACAAGGGGGCAGGATGGAATAGAATTCAGAAGGCTCAAGCTGGATTACCCCCAGAGCTCTAGCAAAGATCATCAGCACCCCTCTGTTAGCTATAAACCAAACATTGTGTAACTACACCATGGATTATTTTTCCTTATAAGCAAATCGGAAGCCGGTCCAAGATTGCTGTGTAGCAATAAAGAAAAGGTGGAGATCGGTGTATATAAAAGAGATCTTTATTGAAACTTGGGCAAATTTCAATAAAGATCTCTTTTATATACACGGATCTCCACCTTTTCTTTATTTTTCCCTATAACCATCAGCTTGCACTGTCCACATTAAATTTCATCTGTCATGTGGATGCGCAATCTTCCACGGTCCTCCTGCAATTTATCATAATCCACATGTGGGTTAACTACTCTGAATAATTTTGTGCAATCTGAAAATCTGATTACCTTACTGGTGTTCCTCTTTCCAGATCATTTATAAATACAATAAAAAGCACAGGACCAATAACATATCCATGAGGCACTCCACTGTTCACTGCTCTCCACCACAAAAACTCTCTATTTCCTATATTTTAACCAGTTTGAAATCCATGAAAGGATATCGCCTCCTATCCCATGACTTTTTACTTTTCTTAGAAACCTCGCATGAGTGACTATGGTAAATGCCTTCTGAAAATCCAAATATACCACATCTACTGCTTCACCTTTGTCCACGTTGATTAACCCCTTCAAAAAAATGTAGCACATTTGTTGAGGCAAGACTTGCCTTGGGTAAATCCATGTCTCTCTATATGCTCTGTGATTTTGATCTTTACAATAGTTTCCACAATTTTTCCTAGCACTGAAGTCAGACTTTCCGGTCTCCAGTTTCTCGGGTCATCCCTATAGTCCTTTCTAAATATTGGGGTTACATTGGCCACCCTCCAGTCTTCAGGTACAATGGACGATTTTAAGGATAGGTTACAAATTACTTACAAGTAAGAGATCTGAACTTTCATTTTTGGGTTCTTTCAGAATTAGGACCTTCATGGACCCTCACTAAATTTATTGCAGGCTACCGTGCAGCCGGAAATAGTTTCTCACCCGGAAGAATTTGCCAGTGACTCTTGGCTGTTATTTGTTCCTGCCCCCGAACGATCTCTCATTGACTTGCGGGTGGTGTTCCTAGCCGGAAGGCTTTTACCAGTGACTCTCGGGAGAGTATTATTCTATCCCGGAAGGATTTCCTGGTGACTTCCGGATGTGCGAGGCCGGGCCAGGAATGATGGCGGCGGCCGTGCTGCAGATGCGCGCCGGGTACCGGGGGCTCTTGGCCGTGCGGAGCCGCCTCTGGTCGCCGATCGGTCTCGGTGTCGTTTCCCCGCACCTGCTGCGGGAATTCAGTGCGCACAAGGAGCCGACACTGGAGGAAAACCCGTATTACGCGAAATATCGCGAGAAGATCGTGCAGCTGCGCAGGTCATTGTCACACGAAGCGCGCGCGTGCATCACGGGAAGTACCCGAGGATTCTGGAGCTGCACATTGTGACGTTGTTGATGCTAAAAGCCAGGGTTGGTCAGGCCTCCAGAAAAATGGTCTGACGTCAGAAAATGCGTGCGGCTCAAAGTAATAACCCACACTAGTAGGCGCACGCAGGGCGGGGGGAGATTGAGGAGGCAGTGAGAGGATTGCATTGAGCAGACTCTCACGAGCACACTGAAGAACGCCTTTGCAAATCTTGCACCCTTCCGCTTCTGAGAGAGAATGATTACCTCACTGAGATTTTGGAGCTCTCATTTACGCTGGGCGTTCTTACAGTAGTGTGCATAAAACCTCAGGGCCAGATTTTAAAACTTATGCGCGGGTGTAGATTTGTGTGCGCAACCGGGCGCGCACAAATCTATGCCCGATTTTATAACATTATAAAATTCGGGGTCGGCGCGCACAAGGGGAGCCCCAATGGCTTTCCCCGTTCCCTCCAAGGCGCTCCGATTTCGGAGAGGCCTTGGAGGGAACTTTTTTTTTGCTCCCCCCCCAGCCCAACCTAAACCCCCCCCCCCCCCAACCATATCCCTCTGCTGTGCTGGAGGATTTGGCCCTGCCCCTGGACCACCCCCAAACCGCCGCCATGCCCCCGGACTGCCCATTTTTGAAAGCCCCGGGACATACATGCGTCCTGGGGCTTGCGCGTGCCACAGAGCCTATGCAAAATAGGCTCGGCATGCTCAGGGGTAGATTTTCGGGGGTTACGCGCGTAACCCTTTGAAAATATACCCCTCAGTGTTTATATGTGTATAACGCTACGAAAAGTGTTGTGGGAAATTCCAGGAGCTTCATATGTTATTATATAGAACATATAATGAGGTCCATATTCAGACACAAGCCAGATAAAGTTAGCTGGATAAATGTATCCGATAACCTTGAAAGTATATTCAGTAGTGCAGCTGAATATTGGCGTTACCAGACTAACAAAGCCAACTAACTCAACTCCTCTCAGTTATGCCCCCAGAATGCCAGATAAGTGTTCAAATATTCGTTTAGCTGGCTAAATGCTTTTGAATACCAATCTCAACATTTCTATCTATGTGCATATAAATAAATTGTTATTCTGTGTAAATATGTGCATTTTTTATAACACTACTGGAGATATTACAGGGAGATCATTATTATATATATTATTTATAACATCTGTAGATATGTATGGAAATAGGGGGAAGTCTGGAAGACAATGCAGAGAATGCCTTTGTTCTTGCTCCTGAAGGTATTACATCAGATCAGCTTTGATGTTTTGAAAGCAAGTGTCGGGGTTCCCTTTGTTCTAATTAATAGAACTCTTTGTGCTGTTTCTTTATGTGATGGAGACTTTTGTCTCTCTTCAGATCCAACCCAGCTGTTTTTGATGCTCGCGTGGAGAAACAAAGTGAAGTGAAAAGACAGCCTGTGGGGCACTCAAAGCAAGCAGACTTTGTCAGGTTCATGGAACAGAAGGCAAGCTTGCTTTATTGCTTCGTCCATACTGTATTGGGTTAATTTCTCATTTTACACAGAAAAAAAAACCTGACAGCAGATAAAGAGTGCAGGACTCATCTAAGTCTTTCCATTTTCGCTTCTACAGATTCTGCTGATCTCTGGCCATGTCCTCAGTTCTCCCAGTGCTTGTCCTATGCTTTCTTGAAATAAAACTTTGTTCATATGCCTTTTCCAAAGTAGTAAGTAAAATAAAACTCTGCTTCTGGCCCAGGATATTTCTTTATCACTGTTCGTCTTGTGCTCTAATCACAAGACATTTTTACTTTACGTTGCAGGTTCCTGGCATCTCAGTATTTGTGTGTAGAAAAATATTTAAAACATTCAGGCACCAGTCAAAATGAAGAGCCAAGAAAAAGGAGTTGAGTAGTATTTTTGCTGCACTAGACTACCACAGCTAGCCCTCTGAAGATTTTAAGAGCCAGGAAGAATTTTTTTATATGGCTGTTTTGTTCTTTATTTATCTGTCTGTTTTTTTTTAATTGTTCTTTTTTTTTTTGCTGCGTCTCCTTCATTTTTACTTTTTGTTTTTCCTTACTCTCCCTTTCCTTCTCCTTTTCTCCTTAACCCCTGCTTCCAAGCATTCTTACCATTCCTTCTGGCATTCTATCTCCCGCTCTCCCATAAAAATTTTGGAAGAAATGGGCCTAAATAAATCCCCAGTGTTTTTGAAAAACATTTCCCACCTCTGACTTCATTTTCTGAGATTAGTGGCCAAGGAAATTGGGGAAGAGACATGTTCCCTGTACATACCCAGATCAGTCCAGACTCCTGGGTTTTGCCTCCCTTCCAGCAGAGAAAGTTTCACAGGCACCGGCACATAACCTGGTGTAGCACCTGCAGTCCTTCAGTATTTCTCTGTCTCCAGCAGATGGAGGAGGTGCAAAATCTGCAGTTCTGAATCTCAAAAAAAACCCGGAGAACTTTATTTTCTGAGAAGATTTCCTTCCTAGGAGGTTGGCAGGTCCTGGTGGGGCAGATGAGCGGGGCTCGAAAACCCTAAATTGCTCTTGATACCACACCTGAGGGGAAAGCTGGTGGTCTAGTTCCCTCACCTCTTGGAGTTTGAGAAGAGGCCTTTGCCAAGCTTCAGGTAAGATTGTTCTTATTTCTCTTGTCTGTGTCTTGCTGTTTTGTTTATTGTAAAGTTTAAAAAAAAAGAGGGGGCAAGGATCATGTTGCCTTATTTCTGTTTTTCCCCGGCGCTGGTGGTGCAGGGCGGCAGCTCGGGGGATCGTTATACTTTCTTTCGGCTTCCGGTGATATTTTTATTTTTCCCCGTTCGGATGTCTGCCGTTGGTCGGCGCGGCGCCCAGACATGCTGAAAGAGGTCCGTTGCTCCGTTTGTGGCTGCGCCTCCACAGGCCTGTCGACGTTCCCGGTGCCTCTCAGCAGGGGAGGGCACGTCGGGAAGGACTGTGGCGGCGTCCCCTGTGGAGTCGGGTACGCCTCATGCCACAGAGTTAAGGCGTTTGGATGTCTGGTATGCTTTGTTGTGGATTCTGGAGGTGAGCAACGGTTTTAGAGTGTAGGATCACCTTTTTCTGCTGTGGAGTGGTGCAAAGAAGGGTCCAAAGGCTTCAAAGGCTACGATTGCCCATCGAGTGAAAGAGGCCATTGGTTCTGTTTACATTTGTTGCAGACGACCTGTCCCAAAGGACTTAAAGGTTCATTCAACTCGGTCCCAGGCGGTTTCCTGGGCAGAGTGTCAACTAGTGTCCCCACAGGACATTCGTCGAGCGGCAACTTGGAAGTCTTTACATACCTTTGGCAGGTACTGTAGATTGGACATCCAGGCTCTGGAAGTTACTGGTTTCAGAGGCGGCGTCCTTCGAGCAGGACTCTCACAGTCCCTCCCAGGTTAGGGAAGCTTTGGTGAATCCCAGGAGTCTGGACTGATCTGGGTACGTACAGGGAAAGGAAAGTTGGTTCTTACCTGCTAATTTTCATTCCTGCAGTACCACAGATCAGTTTAGAGTCCCATCCAGGGGTCTGCATGTGTTTGGAGAGTCCGCTCGATCGGTTGTCTGAAGAATGGCACAGGTTTTTTTCTCTTGTCTTAAAGTTTGAAATATAGTTTATAGTTGTAAGTTGAGTTTTTCTTTCCTCTGCTCGTTCAGGGGATTGGGTTTTCATAATTTGGTCGGAGGTGTTGCTGTATCAGCTTGGGTACATAATAATTCTGAAGGACTGCAGGTGCTACACCAGGTTGTGTGCCGGTGGCTGTGAAAATTTCTCTGTCTCCAACTGCTGGAATGGAGGCAAAATCCAGGAGTCTGGGCTGATCCGTGGTACTTCAGGAATGAAGATTAGCAGGTAAGAACCAATTTTCCTGTTTGAACAGTTCCACACTTTCAAAAGCCATTTCGATGGGTAACGTAATAGTTATCCGTCTAAATGGCTTACCCTTATCCGGCTGAATATAAGAAGCGGGTGTTTTCCATGGGCGAGCAGGATGCGTCCAGGGAAGAGCGGAGTTAGCCGATATTCGGAGTTAGCTGGTTGGTTTCTGCGGCTAACTTTGGGCCATAGGGCTGTTCTGAAGTTAGCCGGGTCTGTTCAGCAGTGCGATCGCGCCACTGAATATAATTTGCTAGTTAATCTGGCTAACAGTGGCTGAAAGTGGGATCCCTTTTGTCTTTAAAAATATCCTTTTGTTTCCAGGCAGAAAAGTTGGAGGCAGAGGGATCCGGAGGAAGAGCAGGATTTACGAAAGATAAAGTAAGTTGTAGTGATGGCACATGTCTGATCATTGCACAAGTGAGGTGGCAGCTCTGGGGGGTACCTTGTGACAGTATTTATAGCAGGTTAGTGTTTAGGGCTTGGTTTTTGGGCTGGGGAGAGACCCTGCACACTCCAGCTCTGAACTCTTAGCCGTTACGCTGCACTGGGGATGTGGGCTGGAGGTCTGCCAGCATTGTGCGGACTCGCAGCCTTACTGATTGACAGAGACGCTTGAAGTTGAAATGGTTTGTCCAAGGTCTCCTGCAGTCGGCAGCTGAACTGGGATGAGTCTCGGTCTTGCTGTGACTGTATTTCAAAACTTCCGTGCTCTAGCAATTTGAGCCATTCTCCTCTTCATGTTGACTGGCTGTCCCCGAGGGCCTTTCTTCTTCTTTCTTTTGTTTTAGTCCTGCGCAGGAGGGTCAATGGTGGAGGTTTTGCAGGCCTGAGCGCAAGCTGCCCTAATAGCAGTACAGAGTTCCGCTTCCCGTGGAGAGAGTGATAGAAATATTGGGATTTCTGTCTGCCTTTGCTTAAGTGCAGAAAGGCAGAACCTTCCGTAGACGAGGAAGCTGAAGGACAGCGGCCATGATGGGCGGACTCGGAGGAGATCCAGCTTTAGTGAGAGAAGCCTGGACTTCCCACCAGCAGAGGGCCATGATAACCAAAATTGTGACAGAATTGAGGTATTCTTGGAAGGGATTAGGACCTCAGGTTAAGCAGTATGTGTAGGGTCTGAGATAAACCAGATATCAGAGGCACCTAGGCAGCCTGGTTGGGCTAAGAGGTCCTCCCTGTCTGTGAGCAGTTGCTGTATTTTTCACAGCGTTCTATTAGTTTATCTTTTATGACAGTATAAGTGACTATTGACTTGAAATAAATGTTTCAGCTTAGCCAGCATATAAAAGTCAGCTAGGTTGAAATGCTACTTGTTGGTGTGGAACGCCAAACGGATCCTACAAGGGCCCAGAGGGCAGCTGGATGTGCAGAGCCCACTATGAATCTGAAATTCAGCTGAAAATGACTTTTCACTTTGCCGTTTTTACGCATTTATGGTAACAAAAATGTATCACTCTGCATCTGTGGTTATCCTTCTTATTTCCCACTATTAATTTATGCATCAATGTTTTTAATGGTTTATTATCTGTTTGATTTTTGTAAACCGTTATGATGGCTGCACCAAATGACAGTATATAAAACTGAACAAATAAATAAATAAATCCTTCGAGCTGGGTGGCAGTGGCTTCTGGCAATGAATAGAAGGATAACCCAGGCATCATCTCATGTAGCGGGTTCTGGACTCTTGAATACTTTGTTATCACCTTCTAGAGAGATTTGGGGTGCGCTACAATACAGCAAAGGGGAGACTTGCCTTTGTTAGTGCAGGTTAGTAAATATATTGCAGGGTTCTAGTAGCCACCCTGTTCTTGAAAAATGGAGCACCTTGCAAGTTTTATTGGACCAAAATAAGAACTGAACCATGTAGTAACACAGTCTGTGCATTATGTGCTGTCCTTGACCTGACCATGAACCCTGCCTCTTCTGTTGCAGACTCTCAGCTCGGTTCTGAATATTGAGATGGTAAAACACAAAACAACAGAAGAAATTAAAGAGGTGAGCTAATTAATCCAGATTTGACTCGCTGGCAGTGTGGGGCATTCAGCCTCGTAGGAGCCCAAGTCTGTTTCCTGAGCCCGGCTTCTGTTCCTTGGAGGAGGGGGAACCTCAGCAGTGACCCTCGGCGGCCACACTGTGACGGGGTTACGGAGTGGGCCGAAGACTGTCACTGCGATGGCTGGACTGGATGGGGAGCGAGGAGAGGGCGGAAAAACGGGGATCAGGGTGGGAAATGTTCCAGCAGTTGAAAAGGAAGGCTCCGCGGTGCTGTGGTCCCAGTACAGGCCGGAGGCTCCAACAAGCAGGAAGAAACCGCAGGGCCCTCTAAAAGTGGAATCCGCGTGTTTGCATTTTAGAAATCCGCTGCTTGGAAGTGCGCCTGCAGAAATATGTTTTGAAGAAACGTTTGCAAGCTATGATGGTGATTGCTCATGAAAGCACGATTGAGGAAAGCGTTTCCCTGTACATCTGTTCATAGCTCTGGGTGTAGATATTTGGAGCTGCCTGACGGTGACCCCTCCTCCCTGCTCTTCCTGCAGATCTGGAAGCAGTATTTCTCCCGGAGAGACACAGTCTGCGCGGTCATCCCTGTAAGTAAGCCGTTCCCTGTCCGTGTGTCCGATCTTCTCCTCTCTGCACTGTGCCAAAGAAGAGGAGCCTGGGCATTTAGGCTGCTGCCTTTTTCTTTCAGGGCGAGGCTTTTGATCTGATGTGGGACAGGGCCAAGGTTTCTCCATCGGTAAGTCCTGGCCTCCGTACTCTTGGGGAGGAGGTGGTGTGATCTGTCGCAGGTACACGTGTTACGCCATGGTGCTTTGTAGCACAGTGGGAGGAAGAAACAGGTTTTCATATGCTTCTTGTTTAACTTGGGGCATGCGTCCATGATGTGTGCACGTCCCGGCTGCCCTCATACCCCCCTCCCTCTGAGCCCGTGGGAGCACATGGACCCCCAGTTACCTCAGAAGGGCCAGAGGTGCTGTCGGAGAAGAAATGGAGAGCCTTGGCACGCTTCAAAACAGAGAGGGCCGCAGATACTGCGGGCGCACCAGCAAAACAGATTCTAGAGAGGGAAGCCCGGCAGCTCCAGATCTTAGCAGAATTGACAAGGAACATAAAATTATTTAACAACATCAGAGCAAAGAAATGAGCGTCTCTCTGGAAGCTGAGGGAAGACACATTTTTTTTGGCTCTGTAAGAAGTGCCACGTGCTCTGCTCTGGGTAGTACAAATAAATAATTGGCCTGTATGTTCAGGGAGCTCTTGAATTGTAATCTTGTTCTCCATCCTACTTTGCAGTTCTTGTATGCAGTACCGAGACGAGAAGGCTATGAGTTTTTTGTGGGCCAGTGGTGCGGCCTAGAGCTTCACTTCACCGCAGTCATAAACATTCAGGTAGTGCGGTTCTGATTTGCATGATCTGTGGATACAGCCATCCATGTTTGTAGCAAGCAGGCGTGTAATTCTGTGCGAGTCTCTTTGGGGCTCCTTGGCTCAGACATACTGAAGCCATCTAGGAGCTTGTTTGGATGGGATGGATTTAAAATAGAACTGCATCGATCCTTAGTAGATGTAGGCGCTCAAGCACGTTAGGGCAAAAGAGCGAGCAGAGCTGGCCCAGAAGTGTGACCTTAGCACAATGTCTTTGACTAATACTCTTGGATGTAAAACTGTTCCTGGTGTTTATTCACAGGGGAAATTGTTAGCAGGGCCTCTGAACGGGCGGAGTTGTGTAACTTTCTGCTAGCTGGGTCCGTGCACAAACTTGATCTCTCTGTACCCACATGCATCAGTGACACAGGCACAGTGTCTGCAAGGAGAGGCTCAGAATAAATAAATACAAATGGGTGCCATCATCAAACCTGAATCTCCTGCAGGGCAGCCTCCTGGCTTGCCTCACACATGGACTTTGAGGGAACAGTGTTGTGTTATATCAAGCAGCCTGATGCAGATCTCTATGATTGCAGTTTCAGTGGGGCATGGTAAGAGTGGAGGGGTGGGTCACAGTTTGTTAGGTTTATAGAAGCATTTATGATTTTGGGTAATTGTTTTATTTTCTTATTATGTGTGATTTTTTTTTACCTGTGTTGTTTGATTGCTTATTTATTATGCTATTATTTTAAATTGCTTTGAATGCTGAACAGATTAAGGCTCTTTAGTTCGGAGAAGAGCCAAGCGAGAGGGGATATGACTGAGATTTATAAAATCATGAGTGGAGTGGCACGGTTATGTATCCTTTCAGATAGCACTAGGACTATGGACACTCCATGAAACTAGAAACCGACAGGTTAAAAACAACTCGTAGGAAGTATTTTTGCACTCAGCTCATGCTCAGGCTATGGAATGTGTTGCCAGAGGACGTGGTCAAGGCAAGTAACATAGCGGGGGTTCAAAAGAGGATTGGACAAGTTCCTGAAGGGAAAGGCCCATAGACAGTTATTATTAGCCAGGTAGCCTTAGGAAAGTCAGCGCTCACCCCTGGGAGTGAGATACAAGGAATAGAGCAACTATTGGGGATGTGCCAGGTACCCGTGACCCGGCCCGGCCACTGTCAGAGACAGGATGCTGGGCTCCGTGGACCTTGGTCTGACTTGGCTCTTTCCTATGTTCTTAAGCGTCACAGAAGTGATAAATAAGTTTTAAATAAATATTACACGTAAGGCCAGAATTATCCTCCAGTGCCCAGCAATGGTCCTGGTGGACTTTTGTAGCACTGCTTTAAGGATTCCCTGCACTGTCTCTTGCAGACTGCTCATGATGCTGCTCCCAGCCAGTTAATACTGTACCACTACCGTGAGCTGCAGGAGGAGAAGGGCATCGTATTGATGACAGCAGAAATGGACTCCAGCTTTCTGGTAAAGCCTACAGGTTTTGTACTGCTGCCTTGCAGCCTTGCCTCCCAGTTACTGTTGCTTGGCAGCTGCCGTCACTTCTCAGTGCCGGGATTAGAACTGAGGCATAGGAAGAGGAGAATTTAAAACTCATGTGCTGGGCTGTCTCCTGAATTAACATCCAGTGCTCGTCCCTCTAAACCAGGTCTCGCTGAACTAATTTTTAAATGAAATGTTTAATTTTGAAAATGCAGAGATGCAGGCTTAGCCTGCCGGCTCCAGTATCCACAGAATTTTCTTTTAGGATGCGCACTGAGTATTGTATGTCAGAGGTTTTGCTTAGCACCTGCTGCTACAAAAGAAGAATTTTAGGTAGTAGTGAGTCAAAGTGGTGTAGCAGTTTTAAGATAAGAGAATTAATAAGCATCGTTGTTAAGATTTTCTGTCCATCTCAGCTCGCTCTCCTTTGTGGTGTTGAGTATAGGAAGGGAAGCTCAGTGTTACATCATGGTGGGTGCAGGAAGGGTGTAGTGCAGTGTAGTCTCGTGTTGTGTCATGCACACAAAGGGAGGAGGTGTCACATCGTGGTGGGTGTAGGCAGGAGGGGCACTGAGCTACATCAGGGTGGGTGCAGGAAGGGGAGATGCAGTGTTTGCACTGGTGTGAAGCTGTGATTGCTTCTCTAACTTCAGCCTCACCTCTGCATGTCTGTTTGTTTATTTCTAACCTGTAGTGGCAAAAGAGGTCTCATTTTTCTAGTCTGGTTTTACTCTCGCAGAATGTTCTGGAAGCACAGTGTTTAGCCAATCAGGTGCAGCTCTTCTATGCCACTCGCCGACCAGAGACCTACAAACTGGTAGAGACGTTTAACCACAGCCCTAACGAATTTAAGTACATGACGGTGATCTCGGAGCTGGAGCAGAGCGGTCTTGGGAAGGAGCTGAGATTCAGACATAGCACTGCCGATGACCAGCAGCAGCCCTGAGGTTCAGGTGGCTGAAACAGAGAGTGGAAACAGCCCCCTCCTTTGTCATGGGTGAGAACTTACTGGCCTATTGCTCCGGTGGTGCAGGCTGACCCTGACTGTGGTTCCTGATGTATTTATTATTGATCAAGCAGTCTGCGCATTTCAAAACCACCAGCCCAGAGTTGCTGTGTACAGGCCTGTTGTGCTTTGACGGTGCTGGGCCCATGATCCCCCATGACCCACTGTTACTGTAGTCATGGTTGAAGCTGTGCTGAGACTGGGGGTCTTGTATGCATTTGCATTTTTAAATCCCCTTGTAACAAACGCACGGGGAGATCAGTGTGTGCCATCTCATGAATTGTGATGTTGAAATTCTGAACAGTGTCGGCTCGTCAGAGACGCATGAAACGTGCATTTCACAATACTTGTACCGGTGTTTACGGTCACGGGTGTAGTTGCCCCTACCATTCTGGTACTGTTCCTCAGAACTGAAACAGCAGGAGCTGCAGGTTTTGCTGTCCTTCCTTTCACGGGAGAGATTATCTATCCAGCCAGGCACCGCAGAGCAGGGGAGCACTTCAGCACAGCGGCTGCCTACTTAACAGCCCTGCACTTGGGCGTCAGCTGTTCCCCAACTGGATTCTTTAGCCAGACACCTGTGGAATGCAGCACGTTTGCCTTGCAGCAGATTAAAATGACTTCAGGCAAAGGATGAGGTCATCAGTGGGGGACAATGTGGTGGATTTTTAAGGGAGCCAGAGTTTGGGGATGCAGACATATATTCTTTTCAGAATTGAAGCCGTATAACCTGGAGGAGCAGTCGCCCTCCTTTCTTGACTGTGTTCTGACTTTTTCGGTCTTGTTCCTACATTGCCGTACCTTGTTCATGTAATTTAGCAGTTCTGAGAATAAAAGATGTGCACTTTTATTACCTCATTCCCTCATTTATTTTTGAAGCTCCTGTCTCGGGTGTTCTCTCTCCCTCTTATCTGCTTTTGTAGTCTCGGTGCAGCCAGAGGGCATTAGGGCAGTTTTTTTTCTTTTTTTTAAGCAACATCAATATTGGCCCAGCTCCCCCTGCACAAAACTGTCAGAGCTTTGCAACAGTTTCATGGCTGTTGACCTTGACTTTGCTTGGAAGCTTGATGCGGCCGTACTGCTGCTCTGTGCGTGTTGGGTTTTGCCTTCTCCGTGTGAGAACATAGGTCGGCTGCGGCCAGCGCTGGGCTAATGTTTAGGAGATGCACAATGAATATGCATGAGATAGGTTTGCATACAACGGAGTCAGTGCATGCAAACCTATCTCATGCATGTTCGTTATTGATATCCTGAAAGCCAGGCCTATTTGTGGCTCTCAAGTGCTGGGAGTGAATATCGCTGCTCTACCTAGTGCAACCCCCAGATTCCCTCCCCCACTTCCCTTTGCCTCGGTGCTAGGGTCCTCTCACTGCTTTGGTTGCCGGCAGACGTCCACCACCCTCTCAGTATAGAAGGATCTTCTCAGAGCAGCACAGTCGCATCCCCACTCTTCCTGCATCCAGAGCAGCTAAGTAGGAAGAACAGGAAACACCCATTTTGCTCCAGAAAAAAATTTTTTTGCTTAAAGCGCGTATTTATTTATTTTGATGTTTTACCTGTCCTACCAAAAATTGCCCAGAATGGGATACAGTCTAACACTTACAATAGAATACATTTACTTAAATAAGGATGTTTAAAGTACTGACTGAATTATTTTAAAGGCTTTGTTTTTCCAACCATCGTGGCGCTGTGGATGGAGGGCAGTGCATAAAGTGGAGCCATTCTGTACAGAGAGAAGGGCAGCGTCTTCTGTCAGGACCCCGGCCGGCTGTCACAGATTTCCCACTGCAGTGAATGGAAGGCGGCGCATGGCGGGAGGATCAGACCCCATGGCCGCTGTCAGTCTTTGGATTACCTGCAGTCCTTACCCTTCGTGTCCCAAGGCTGGGTCGCTGCTCAGCTTTATAAAAGCCTCCCCGGAGGGGGGGCCATGGCCGTGGCAGTCACAACATAGCAGGGGGACTTGGCAGCAAGGAGGGGTCCCTTCCTCTGCACTCAGGCAGGCCAATCCACAGCGGTGGCGTTACACACTCCTACCAGCAGATGGAGACAGAGTACAGCTTACTGACGTCACTGACCTATAGAGCTGCCTCAACATCAGCCCGCTGGTACTCTCCGTCTCCAGCAGGTGGCGGACGTGCATCTCCCTTGTGGGGATTGCTTGCAGTAAAAATAAATAAATAGAAGATTAGAAGAGGATTCAGACGCACCACTTGAGCTCCTGAGGTGACACCCGTTTGGTTCCCTCCCTCAGTTGAGCACTTTAAGGGGCCGATGCAATATCATGAGCGGAAAACAAACGTGCGACCAACTATGATGCGCGCTTTTTGAATGCGCACACATCCCCTCTCGGCACGCGATCTAATATTCTAATGAGCTGGTGCGCTAAAAGGGATGCGCAATAAATAATTTGCACGTCCATGCCGTAAGAGTGTCCAGGAGAAGTGGCTGTGTGCTGGTTAGGGAAACGGACGCTCAATTTTCTGAGCACAGCCCCGGGTTAGGAAAATGGACACTCGTAAATTGAGCCTACCTTTTCCTAACCTGAATCCTGTCAAGCTTTTTTTTCTTGTTGCAACTTTTGGTGGATCTTCCTGCGTAGTATTGCAACAATATTAAGTACGAGGAACCACAAAAACATTTTTTATTTTTTTTGCTTTTCTGAGCAGGGCTTGGGGTGCCAGAAAACCCAAACTCTGGACTGGCATTAATTTCTGAGCATTAAAATATGCGCGTCGGCAGCACATTTTTATTTAATTCGGGGTACTAGCTAATAGCCTCGTCAACGTGGCATTTGTGCCGGTATGGATACACGTTTTGGACGCGCTAATCCTGAGATTGCAGTGGGAGTATGTCTAGCGCATCCAACCACTCGTGTAGCAGCGCGCAGAGCTCAGCGCCCGATATTGCATCGGCCCTTAAGTCTGGAAGCCTGACCAGGCATACATTTAAAAAAAAAAAAAAAAAACAACAAAGCTGAAAAGTGGATGAGGGAATGCTTGATGATGAAAACTTGTGCTCTCTCCCCTGTAGCCGGTGAGCTAATCGTGCTGTCAGCCAGAGAGGGCTGAGCTTCATATTTATTTATTATAGATAATCCAGTCAGGGTAGCATTGCCACTCCCGTTAAGCAAAGTCCCCACTGTTCCCTGCCTCCGTTTTAAGTGCTGTAAGTAGAGCTGAGCTTTCAGCTTTCTTTTGTTCCCCCTCCACCCAACGCGTTTTACTAAATGTTTTCCATTGTCTCCTGCCACCTCCCTGCAGGGAGGCAGTGATGCTTCATAGGAATGGTTCCTCTGCATTCTCAGCAGAGTTTAACAGACAGCACCAAGGCAAGCTTTGAAAGGCTACTTTAGGGATTTACCAAATTTGGATTTGCTTTTTGGGGGAGGGAGATTTAAAGGTTTTGGAGCCGACTGTATTAAACCAGTGCATCTGTCAGACCCACTTGAACAAAACTAAGGCAGATTCTGAAATGATCCGTGATTTCATGAAGGAATAGGATGAAAAGCCTCACAAGCTGCAGTGATTTGGGGTAAGTAGCTTCTCAGCCTTTTTGGCTAAGATCCTAGCACAGGGTCTGAGCTATGAGCCGAGGCTGAGATTGCGATCCTGTTGAACATTGTGGCGGTTTGACCTGCCACCCAGCTGTAGGGACAGGACAGTGCTAACGACTGCTGTCAAACCCTGATCAAAGCTGCTCCTGCAAAATATAAATTAAGCTTCCTGCTTTGGTTTCCTTTTCTGAGAGAGAAAGATGTCTGAAGGACAAAAGTGGAATACCTGCCAATGACGGAGATTGCTGGAGCTTAGCTGTTCCCAAGTAGGAAAGACATGATATTAATTATCACTGAGGCATGCAAAGGAAATGTGGCGAGAGCAGGGCTTCCCAAACCTATTCTAGTGACCCTACAGGCAGTTGTGTTTTCTGGATATCCCCAATGAATATACATGAGAGATTTTTGCATTTACTGGGCATCTCTATTCACTGTAAATATCCTGAAAATCTGACTGGTTGTGGAGTCATTTGGTGTGGGTTTGATCATCCCTGATGATAGCATCAGGGTGCCAGGCCGCTGTTTGGAAAAACACCGAGGCAGGAGTAGGCTGGATCCCCAGGTACCTGGCCAGGAATCAAGATCTGCCTGATCAGCCATTTCCCTTTCAAGTTGAGGTTTTCGGTTTTGGTGGCTGGCAGGATTCAGCCTGTGATGAACAAAGGCAGGAAGACTGCAGGGAACAGAAAAGTGCCCACGACAAAACACGGAAAGACAGATGGGACTGCAGCAACGGGCCAACGGCAAACACACAGACAAAGTAGGGAGCCCAGGTACAAAATCAGATAGGAACAAGAGCAAAGATAGGCGACCCCAGCTAATTCCCAAGGTGAAGCGGGGAAGTAACACTGCTCCCCCTAAGCCATGAGCATAAGAACATGCCATACTGGGTCAGACCAAGGGTCCATGAAGCCCAGCATCCTGTTTCCAGCAGTGGCCAATCCAGGCCATAAGAACCTGGCAAGTACCCAAAAACTAAGTCTATTCCATGTAACCATTGCTAATGGCAGTGGCTATTCTCTAAGTGAACTTAATGGCAGGTAATGGACTTCTCCTCCAAGAACTTATCCAATCCTTTTTTAAACACAGCTATACTAACTGCACTAACCACATCCTCTGGCAACAAATTCCAGAGTTTAATTGTGCGTTGGGTAAAAAAGAACTTTCTCCGATTAGTTTTAAATGTGCCCCATGCTAACTTCATGGAGTGCCCCCTAGTCTTTCACTATCCAAAAGAGTAAATAACCGATTCACATCTACCCGTTCTAGACCTCTCATGATTTTAAACACCTCTATCATATCCCCCCTCAGTCGTCTCTTCTCCAAGCTGAAAAGTCCTAACCTCTTTAGTCTTTCCTCATAGGGGAGTTGTTCCATTCCCCTTATCATTTTGGTAGCCCTTCTCTGTACCTTCTCCATCGCAATTATATCTTTTTTGAGATGCGGCGACCAGAATTGTACACAGTATTCAAGGTGTGGTCTCACCATGGAGCGATACAGAGGCATTATGACATTTTCTGTTTTATTCACCATTCCCTCTCTAATACTTCCCAGCATTCTGTTTGCTTTTTTGACTGCTGCAACCCTGAACAGCTTTTCCCTCCAAGCACAAGAAAGTTAGCAGGCCGTGGTGGAGCTCATCCCACCATGGCCCAAACTGAAAGGAGAGAAATGCTGTGGGCTGCCACCACACCCTGGGCTAGCGGAGCCCAAGTGAGTAAATGCAGTTGCAGCTTTGGGCCGCTGCCTGAGCTCAGGATGATGGCGCTAAAGTTAAATAAAAGGAGATCCAGCGGGGCCTAAGTGAAAAAAATAGAGATGTGCCTGCGGGCCATTGCCAGAGCAAAACAATAGATGGTTTCAGCTGCTGCCACCACCAAAGCCCAGCCTGGTGGGGCCCAAGTGAAAAAAGGAATGGCGGTGGGCTGTTACCGGAGCCCAAGCCAGTGGGATGAAGAATGAGCAGGGGCACAATTGCATGAGAGAGAGATTGGGAGTCTGCTTGAGTATGAGAGAGAGATTGGGAGTCTGCTTGTGTATGAGAGAGAGATTGGGAGTCTGTGTATGAGAGAGAGATTGGGAGTCTGCTTGAGTATGAGAGAGAGATTGGGAGTCTGCTTGTGTATGAGAGAGAGATTGGGAGTCTGTGTATGAGAGAGAGATTGGGAGTCTGCTTGTGCGTGTGCTTATGAGAAAGAGATTGGGAGCCTGCTTGTGCGTGTGCCTGTGAGGGAGAGATCGGGAGCCTGCTTGTGCGTGTGTCTGTGAGGGAGAGATCGGGAGCCTGCTTGTGCGCGTGCCTGTGAGGGAGAGATCGGGAGTCTGCTTGTGCGCGTGCCTGTGAGGGAGAGATCGGGAGTCTGCTTGTGCGCGTGCCTGTGAGAGAGAGATCGGGAGTCTGCTTGTGCGCGTGCCTGTGAGAGAGAGATCGGGAGTATGCTTGTGCGCGTGCCTGTGAGAGAGAGATCGGGAGTCTGCTTGTGCGCGTGCCTGTGAGAGAGAGATCGGGAGTCTGCTTGTGCGCGTGCCTGTGAGAGGGAGATCGGGAGCCTGCTTGTGCGCGTGCCTGTGAGAGAGAGATCGGGAGCCTGCTTGTGCGTGTGCCTGTGAGAGAGAGATCGGGAGTCTGCTTGTGCGCGTGCCTGTGAGAGAGAGATCGGGAGTCTGCTTGTGCGCGTGCCTGTGAGAGAGAGATCGGGAGTCTGCTTGTGCGCGTGCCTGTGAGAGAGAGATCAGGAGTCTGCTTGTGCGTGTGCCTGTCTGAGAGAGATTGAGAGCCTGCTGGTAATTGTCGAAACAGACTTCCAGCTTTAAAGAGAATACTGCTTCAAATTCTAGCTGATTTGTGGCCTACTGTGGTCCTGTTTTACCCAGCAAGACAGCCTGATTCAGACCCTAAGCGATGAGGAGGGCTCGTGTATGTCAGTTGTTAGCAGATTTATTTATTTATTTAGAACTTTTCTATACCGACTTTCCAATAACAGAATTACTGATCAATTCGGTTTACATTCTGAACCATAGCAGTGACAAGTAAATGTCTTACAAAGAACAGGTAGAAGTAACTTGGAAATAAATATATGGGGTTATTAACATAAAAGTACAATATATGGGGTTAATAACAATAAATCTGTTATTAACCCCAATATATGGGGTTAATAACAGATCCCTCATGCCCCGCAGTGGGACAGGACCTGTTCCCGTTACTGACTTCTCTGCATCCTCTGCGGCAGTGGGAAGTGTTCTGCAGGAGAAGATACAAAGCCAAGGGGGTTCTCCAGCTGTGAGTCATTCAGAAAACTGATGACTGAACTCCATGACGTTTCTAACAGCCATAATAGATCCATCTGCCTGATTTCCTCATCTAATAAGCATCAGAATTTTACAGTGCAGTTCTTTGGAAGAATTTACTCTTATTCCTGTGCAATTAATTCTTATTTGTGAAGTAGTGCTACCTCCTCTAGCAGCAGGGTAGGTCACCTTCACTCCCAGACGCAAAGATTTGGCCGATCCTCATCTGGATCTGAAAGAGGGTCAGCAGAGAGGTATCAAGCACTCCAAAGTCAGGGCTTTGTCCCTGGTTACTAACCACCTATCATAGTAACACAGTAATGATGGCAGAAAAGGACCAAATGGTCAATCCAGTCTGTCCAGCAGGCTTCCCATAGTAATATCTGCAGCACCATGCAGGTTATCCCCAAGCCTTATGATGAGGGTACTGATATTTACAATAAAAAACAAGCAGCTGTCGAACCCATAAAAAATTACTGCTAGCAACATTTTTACTGGGTGAGGAAGTTCTTGATAATTCAGGCAGTGCTGCTTGACTTGCTTTGCATTTGGACTTGGCTGTAGAAGCCGTCCTGTGCTTTTTCCCTTATGTCTGTGTATCAGTGCCCCAGATCATAGAAGTCGGGACCCAGATTGATTGTTGTCTGAATCCAGTTCCCCCTTCCCCATCCCACCCTTGCCATCAAAATGGAAAGTGATATTGCAATTGCGTCAAAAGTATCAAGGCTTATTGGTTAAGGGTGGTATCCCCATGCCTTTTGTTAAGGGTGGTAACTGCTGCTCCGTGCAGGTTACCCCCATGTTTATCAGTAACTCAGACTGTAAAAGTCAGGACCTGCATTGGTTGTCATCTGAATCCAATACCCCTCCACCCCGGCCGTCAAAGCAGAGAGCGATGTTGCAGTTGCTTCAAAAGTATCAAGGCTTACTGGTTGAGGGTAGTAATCCCCTCACCGTGCAGGTTACCCTCATGCACTCCTAAGCCTTTAGGAATCCACAATGTTTATCCCATGCCCCTTTGAATTCTTTTACTGTTTTTGTCTTCACCACCCTCTCCGGAAGAGCATTCCAGGCCTCCATCACCCTCTCTGTGAAGAAATATTTCCTGACGTTGGTTCTGAGTCGTCCTCACTGGAGTTTTATTTTGTGACCCCTAGTTCTACTGTTTCCTTTCCAACTAAAATGTTCAAAGTTTGTGCATCATTAAAACCTTTCAGGTATCTGAAGGTCTGTATCCTATCTCCCCTGCACCTCCTCTCCTCCAGGGTGTACATATTCAGATCCTTCAACCTCTCCTCATTAGACTTCCAATGCTGATCCCTCACCATTTTGGTCGCCCTTCTCTGGACCGCCTCTATCTTGTCTTTATCCTTTTTGAGATACGGGCACCAGTACTGAACACTGTACTCCAGGTGAGGCCTCACCAAGGACCTGTACAAGGGCAGGGCACTATAACCTCCTTTTTTTCTCACTGGTTATTCCTCTCTCTATGTAGCCCAGCCTCCTTATGTCTTTAGCTATTGCTTTGTCACACTGCCACCTTCAGGTCCCTCTCTTGGTCCATGCAGATCAGTCTTTCACCCCTCATCACATGCAGCTCTTTTGGATTACCGCATCCCAGATGCAGGACTCTGCACTTCTTGGCATTGAATCCCAGCTGCCAAATCTTCAACCACACCTTGAGCTTTCTTAGGACACTTCTCATTCTCTCTACTCCTTCAGGCGTGTTCACTCTGTTGCAGATCCTAGGATCATCCACAGATTTCAACTCACCTTAGTCGGTTTCTCCCTCTCAAAGGCTTCCATGTTAAATAAGTGTAGTGTTAAGAGTTGGACAATTCAGAAAACTAATCAGGTGACAGTAGAAAAGATTTTATAGACTATTCATCCTTTCGAGGAAGAAGAATGTAGTTTCGGGTGGTATCCTTGATTAAAAATGGCACAGGGAAGCTAATAGCACAGCTGACTCTTTGGCATTATTAAAGTGTGTACCTGTTATGCAACGTAAAAGATTCCCCTGGTCCACAGATAATGTTTTGAACCTGAAAGGTCAGACAAGGTGCCTGGCGTGCTCTTGGTTTAACCTTACAGGAGACGCCATTACCTGGCTTCGGATTGGCTGCAGTTTGCAGTCCTTTCTCACATCAGTGTTAGAGGCACTGCACGTTGCCAGCTGGATTATCCAGCATCCATCGCTTGGGCCTCTTTGTAGCTTTCCCTTTGCTCTTCTTGGCTCTTTCCTGGAAACTCCTTCCCTCATCCACGGGAGCAGCCAGCAGGGCAAGGATAATTATGGGAGTGGGAGCTGCGCTGTACATTCGGGTTGCAGGTCCCAGAAATAACTTTGCCATGAAACAGCTCAAGCCCGGAAGCTCAGGGTTCACTGCTCCACGTGCTAGAAAAAAGATTCTTTTCCTTAATTTCCTTTCTATTCCATGTATTTGTGTTGTTTTCTGAAATGTATCTTGTTTTTAATGCTTTTTTTTTTTAGTGCACATAAAATGACAGAAACAAAAATAATGAAATTTCATTTGACATTTCTTACGTCGTTTGAAATGAGTGCACGTTTCAGCTGGTGGTGGGTCCAACGCTCCGGCAGCGCTATTCCTGTCCCACGGCTCTGATGGCGTCGACAGAAAGCATTTGGTCCAAGCTAGGGTGTAACGAGTGACTTGCAGGAAGGAGCTGGAGGCCCCAGAACAACAAGACCCTAACCAAGGCCATGTTAGAAAGCGCATTTGGGTTTCATACGCGCTATCACCCCGGTTCTGTCTCTCATTTGTAGCAGGGTAGATGGAAGCAGATAAAGATCATTTGATCCATTCTTTCTGCCCAGATCTTTTCTACCACTCTGGGTCGAGGAGCACTGAGTTTCCCCGGTCGTTACAGTGACAGGCGTGGGTCAGGGACCACAGAGAGGGGCTCCCTTCAGAATGCGCTCTATGGCACCCCACCCTGATCCTGGCCACTAGGGATCGCTGTTGTTAGATGGCAGTCTCTGCACTGTTAATGAATTTTAGCAAATATTAATAAAGGCAGGGTACTGCCAAAATGAATGTAAAGAAGGACTACATTCTAATATTTTTTCTTTTTTTGGTCTGGCAGTATTTCTCCTGCTCCTTTTAATGCTTCCATCTTCATCAGAACCGACCTCTGTGGTACCAAGGGTCTTCTTTCACAACTTCTATACTCTCCCACCTCGCTCTGTTCACTGCTCTGATGGAGCCTGGCACATGTGCACCCTGACTCTGGCCACTAGGTGTTGCCCTTGTTTAAGGGCCGAGGCTCCCTGCCAGCATTCTGAGTCCTGGGCTCCCACACAGCCGCGTAGCCACTGGGCCATTGCTGGCGTGCATGTGTGATTGTTTGTTTTCCAGACTTTTGGTAGAAAGTGAGGGGGTTCCCTGTAGCTGCAGTCTGTTTATGTCTCAGCTTCCCCAGGCAGCAGTGTAACGCTGTGCTTTCATTACACTGGCACATCTGCTTTATTAGCTCGTTACAATTTTTTCCACAGATGAGGATTTCAGTTCAAATGTGAAAACAGTGAGAACTTGTTTTTTTTTTAAGCAAGCTTATATCAGTTCAACTTAATAATATCAGATGCCACATTTTTACCCAGTATGAAAAGTCTGTTTCTGTAGTATTTTTTATTGATTATTTTATTTGTTATTTTTAGTTTTGTGGTTTTTGTCTTTATTTGTATTTTATGGTTATTTGGTTACTGCATGTGTGCTTTATTGTCTAACTGCCTGGATAACACATTTTACAGGCAGGATATAAAGTTTAAGTAATTAAATTCTCTCCTCCTGAATTGGGATTAATTGTCTGCTGTAACCTTTGTTATTTATTTAGAAACTTTAGAAACTTTATTTAGAAACTTTTATATACCGGTATTTGTGGGGACATCATACCGGTTCACATAGTAACTGAAAGATTGGAAAATACATTGCAACAGGGGAATGTAACTGGGCGGGGGTAGAACAGAAAGGCAGTAGGAAGGATAGGAGAACAAGAAGGTAATAACCAAAACAATTTACAATGAAAGTCTCCTTAATATAAGGAGAGGGTGGTCACCTGAAAAGGGGACTACAGGGGGGGAGTGGAAGGCGTTATTCTGAGTAGGCATGGTTGAACAGAAGGGTTTTTAGTTTCTTTTTGAATTTAAATGCACAGGGTTCAAGTCGCATGTGGACAGGTAGTGTATTCCAGAGGGCGGGACCGGCAATAGAGATGGCACGGTCGCGGGTAGAGGAGAGATGCGCCAGTTTCAAGGATTGAACATGTAGGGTGCCTTTGTTGGTCGATCTGGTGGCTCGGGTGGACTGGGGGGCAGTGAAAGGGAGGTCGAGCCAGTTGGAGTTGTGGGTGTAAATGGACTTGTGGATTATGGTCAAGGTTTTGTAGTGTATACGGGACATTATGGGGAGCCAATGTAGATCTTTGAGGATAGGGGTAATATGGTCATGTTTGCTTGTGTTTGTAATGAGTCTTTCAGTAGCATTTTGCAGAAGTTGGAGGGGTTTTATAGAGGATATTGGGAGCCCTAAGAGGAGGGCATTACAGTAATCTAGTTTAGAGGTGAGGGTGGCTTGGATCACTGTGCGGAGGTCATGGGCGTAGAGCAGGGGTCTGAGTTTCTTTAGTACATTAAGCTTGAAGAAGCCAGTTTTGAGGATGGAATTGATGTGAGGTTTCATACTTAGATTGGGATCAAGAAGGACTCCAAGATCTCTAACGGATGGTTGAGCTGTGAGGAGGTTAAGTTTAGGGTCGTTAGGCAGTAGGTCAGGGGGGTGCGAGGAGATGTGGAGGAGTTCCGTTTTGTTGGTGTTGAGAGCAAGCTGGAGGTTGGTGAGGAGGGCGTTGATGGCTGCGAGGCACTTTTCCCAGTGCTCCAGGATATCAGATATGGAGTTGTGAATGGGAATGATGATCTGTACATAATCAGCATAAAGGTAGAATTTGAGTTTAAGGTCAGAGAGGAGGTGGCAGAGAGGAGTGAGGTAAATATTGAATAGGGTAGATGAGAGTGATGAGCCTTGCGGGACTCCTTGTTGTAGGGGATATGAGGCAGATAGGTTGTTTCCAATTTTCACAGAGAACTTTCTGTTAGAGAGATAGGATTTGAACCAAGTTAGAGCTATTCCTGAGATGCCGATGCTTTCTAGCCGTGTCAGGAGGTGGTGGTGGCTGATAGTGTCAAAGGCCGCTGAGATGTCAAGGAGGGCGAGGAGGTAGCTGTGGCCTTGTCCAAGACCTCTGAGAAGATAGTCAGTAAGGGAGAGCAGTAAGGATTCGGTGTTAAAGTGCTTCCTGAATCCAAATTGGGAGACATGGAGAATATCATGGTTTTCTAGGTAGTCCATGAGTTGTGAATTTACCACCTTTTCCATAAGTTTGGAGATAAAAGGGAGGTTGGAAATGGGGCAGAAGTTGGAAGGGTCTTTCGGGTCTAGGGAGGGTTTCTTGAGGAGGGGTAATTTATTGAACTTTATATACCGCCTGTACAGAGTTATCCAAGCCATGGTAAAAAAAAACAAAAAACAAACAAACCTATATGAAATAGTTCCATAATCTAGAAAGCTGACAATAAAACAGAATAACTTAACAATATTTCAAGGTCACAACACACCAAGCAAAGCCACGACTAGCTGGGGCTGGCCAATGGTAGGATGCAAGCATGGGATGGCAAACCAACTTCGGTCAAAAGCCTGACAAAAAAAAAAAGAGGCATGTTTTTATTGCCTTCCGAAATCTCAAAAAATCTTTCTCAAATCCAGTGTCCAAGGGGAGGGAATTCCAGAGGGCAGGAGCTTGGCAGCTAAATGGAGATTCACAAGTCATCTGCAGCCTAATAGCAGAAGGAAGTGGAAGATATACAAGGCTTTTTTGTGAACGGGTTGGAGAGGAAGGAATTAGTAATTTGGAGAGAGACAAAGCTGCTCCAAAGTGAAGTGCATGTAACATTAGGCTCAATGTTTTGAACTTAATCCAACATAAATCAGGCAGCCAATGTAACCCTTTCAAAATAGGGCTCACATGATCGTATTTCTTTAAACCAAAAATCATCCTTGCAGCCGTAATTTGTACCAATTGTAATTTCTTTCCTTGAGAAGAGGGTAAACGAAGTAACAGAGAATTTCAGTAGTTGATCCTCGAGATGACAAAAGCATGGACCAGCAGTTTCAAATCAGAGGGATCTAAGAATGATCATAGCTGACAGACATATCTGGGAAAGAAAAACTATTTTTGGACTGTGATGGAAATGTTATGTGACCACAGATAAATAAGAGTCCAATTATGCTCCTAAAGCAGTTACAACATTCTTGAGTGGAATCTGATTTTTCTGGATTGACTTTGTCTATGTTTGAAAAGCCACCGAGCTACTTGATTTAGACCGTTATTTAGGTCAAAAAGTGAAGACCGTTCTAGAACTTAAGAAGGCTGTGATCTGTGTGTCGTCAGCGTAGACCAGACTGAGGACAAGTTGAGGACACTGCAGTCAGAGAGCATCTGTAATACATTCCTCTATAATCCTGGGCATACTCTTACATTACCCATCTTCTGCCTTTCAAACCTCAGGGGTAGTTCAGGGAAGAGATGCGCTGAAGCATCCATCCTTCTGTCACATGGGCACCCCATGATCAGAGACGTGCAGTTCTGCCTCATTCTGTGCCATGGTGTCAGTACCTGTTCCCTGGAACATGCATTCAGTTAGATTCTTGGTTACATGAATTCTGGAGGAAGGGGTCACTGCATTTTACACTCCAGACTCTGTCCTCCATATCACTGGACTTGCTTGATGCTGTTGGCTGGTGTGATGAGATTTTCACTCCATCCTGGTTTACTAATTCTCATCGTTCTTGGAATCGGAGATGGGAATCCAGTAGGATTCATAAGCGATGACTGGAAACGCCCAACTACTAACATTTAATGGGACAAAACGTATGGGTGTGCATGTACCAGTCATTCAAATCCCGCTGCAGTGCAGTTTGAAAACATGAGCAGTGCAGGAGGGATAATTGCGATGCTAACCTGGTGTAAAGGCAGTGCTTCTAAAACCAGTGTCCTCAGGGACGCCCTCAACAAGTCAGGTTTTCAGGATATTAGCAAGGAATATGCATACATTGGAGTCACAGTATTTGCTAATTTATCTCTTGCATCTTCTTTGTGAATATCCTGAAAACCCAAGTGGCTGTGAAATGCCTTGCTCTGGGCACTTTCACAGTGGAAGTGTAAGATCCCTTGGTGTAAGGCATCACTGCCAAAGGAAGTTCATATATCTGAACGGCTTCGCAGCGGAGATCCTCCTCCAGGTGCAATTCAGGCATTAGCATAACCTCAGCCGGCACAGTCTCAGCAGAGACTTATCTGAAGTGAGCAGGTCCCTGAGCAAAGCCTGAGCTCCTGGTTCATGCTCCAGGCTGTAGGGTAGATTTGGTGCAGGCGAGCGTGTGACTTACCTCTTACAAGTTTTTGCTCTTTTTTTCTCTCTAATTTGGGGAGAAGGGGGAGGTGCATGTTGGTGGATTATGTGTGGCATCAGAATGGAAGTGATCCAGAGAAAGGGAACCAAAATGGTATCGGATCTGAACCAGAAGACTTGTGAGAAGAGACCGGAGGACCTTAATATGTATACTCTGGAGGAGAGTGATAAAATACAGACTTTTAAATACCTGAAATGTATTAATGATGCACAAAAATCTCTGCCTGGCAGGGCCTATTAAATATGTGGGGGTTTTACCCATTGGATGCCGGGGCTTGAGGTTCTGATGTCTTTGAGAAGAGCAGGGTAAATCAGGAGTGGATCAGCCTGTTGGGCCTGGGGGAATGGAGCCAGTTGACATCCATATCTGCATCCAGTTGCATGCCAGCTGTTGTGTTCACCTCTGGAATAACGATCACCACAGAGCAGATAAAAGTGAGAGTATAACTGAGTTCTACATAGGAATAATTACTCCCCAAGCTTCAGTCACTTCTGCTATTGTTTGCTGCCCTTTTCTTCTTCTTTCTGTGGCCTTCCTCGGTAGTTACTTCTTTCTTCTCTGCATGGTCCTCGGGTTACCGGAGCTGGCTGACTCCAGGTTATCCAGTTGTGGTTTTGCACGGTTGTATTTTCATTTTATATTGATTCCTATTTGATTACCCACCTTTTACTGTTTGCATCAGGGTGGCTTGCAATAAATTAGCATCATAATTACAAAAACCAATGCAAAGCAATAATATCAAAAAGGAAAACAGCTTCCAATAAACAGACCCTGGACTGATGAATTCCCAGGGTAGATGCGCACTGCTGTTTGTGTTCACCCTCGAAGCAGATCAGAGAATCTGGGAATAACTTGTTCCCCTGGATCAGTTATCTCCGGATCTGCTAACGTTCAATTTAATATGGGCGGTTGGAATTGTGGCGTCAACTCCTGGATTCAGTTCAGATATAACAACTGATCCACACTGAATCCTGGCATAGCTCCCCCGTGTAAACAGAAAGGAGAGTGAAACTCGATTAACCATCCAAAACTAAACACTGGAGTAGGACTTCCCAGGGGTGGTGACTCTATAGCCAGTCAGGTATTCAGGAGATAAATGTGCAGACACCTGGAGACCTGCATAGATATCCTGAAAACCCGAATGGCACAATCCAGGATTAGAAGGGTCAGCCTGCCTCGGAAAGCTGGAATCACCGAACACACCTTGTCCCCAATCCTGCCTGGGAGGTTCACCAGACTGATCGCAGTGTGCCCAGGTTGTGTTTGCATACACTGCGTCTCCAAAGTGTGTATTCATCCTAGGTCCCCTGAGGACCAGGCTGGCTAGGACCGGGATGGAAGCAGGAACCCTCTGTTTCTTTAGTTAGACTTAGCTCAGGCCCTTTCATCGCTGGCTCAAGGTGAGTTACTTTCAGGTACATTACCTGCCGCCCCGCTCCCCCAGAGGACTCACAATTTAAGTTTGTACCTGAGGCACGGAAGGGCGAAGTGACTTGCCCTAGGTCACAAGGCGCAACCGTGGGATTTGAACCCTGGTTCTTATCCCACTGCTCCCCCACACCTGCAGTTCCTGCATTTTCTGTCTCTTCTAAGCATCCCTGAGCAGGAAGCAGAAACGCACCAAGCGACCATGCAAACGTAACCCAAGTCACATCCGACAGGTCTCTAAGGAAACCCAAATGCCTTATTCCTTATTTTATGAAATTCCCAGGAACGTCAGAGGCTGACTGGCTTTCTGCAGCAAGTGAAAGGACGTGGTGAGTCAGGACGGGGCTGTAGTGTTCGAGGGACAAGATTGCTTGAGTGTTTCACAGTGGCCAGCAGTAGGTGGTGCCAGAAGCCAGAAAACCTTTCCCTGCAAGCTGTGCAGGTTGTCGGCAGGAGGGGTGTGAATTCTTTATATAACATTGAAGGTGCACACAGCACCTGGTTGCAGCCTCATTTCCTCCCAGGGTTTCCGGATTACGTTAGGGCACAGGCAGGTGGATGTGACTTGTTCGAGGCGAGACGGTGGGTGGTAAAAAGGGGTCTCCATGCAGCCACAGCCCCACTGGTTGGCAAGTCCATGCCCCTTCCCTGACTTCTCATGTAGGGGACAGGGACATTCAGGGTCGTCATGCCTGTTTGGTTTGACTCCCAGGCCAGTGACATTGTAATCTGGCCGTTCTTAGGGAAATCATGACTCTGAATCACAAAACGTACCAGGCTGGATGCTGGCACCAGGACTGGCTCAGCCTGTTGGCCTTGGAGCCTCCTGATAGCCCTGCATGATGGTGTCCCTCCTACACCCTGTCTCTGGTTAAAAGGTTTGACCGAGCCAGTGGTTTTCTGCTGCCCTGTACTGAGATGCTGCTTCAGCAGAGCCCTGAATAAGAGTAGTGTGAGCAGGTCTGACCATCACTGTGAAAGCAGCAGGCTCACTCTGCCTGCCCTCAGAGCCGGTTCAAGCATTTTTGGTTCCCTAGACAAACCTGTGGTCATTCACTCCTCCCCCCAGCTTCACTACTGGCAGCAGTGGGTCCAGTACCGCGCAACATATCCTACGCAGGCAACATATCAAAGTGAGCCTGGAAGGCCCTTTTAATCAGGCTGGTGGCTTCCCATTTCTGTCTCTGATTTGCAGCTTTTGGTACTTAAGGATCTTCTCGTTCACTGTACATTATACAGAGTAACTGCTGGCGCCTACCCAGTGCTTCACCAGTAGGGCCGGAGACTTGGATTTGATCCCTGAGCTTGGCTCTTGCAGGTTCACAGCCCCTGAGAGGAAGGAGTCCCTCTACTATTTATTTAAAAATAAATTATAGCCTGAATTATACAATAAAGTTTGCTCTAAGTGGATAACTGAGCTGAGTGTAAACAGTAGTGAAGCATAAGAACAATTTCAGACTTATCAAATAAAAAAAACCTGTAAAACACAGGCTACTGGCTGGCTGGAGAAATTCAGGTCGAAGCATAGATAAGAGTTGTGATAACAAATTAACTGCTTGCACAGAGTAGGAAGCTTTGACTTGCTTTCTGAAACCCTTAGAGTTCAAAATTCCCCGCACATTCCCTGGAAGGGAAAGCCATAAGATTGGACCCACGACGAAGCTGCTTCATAGTCAGAACAACTAATTAATGTTTCTCCTGTGAGCGCAGCGGACCCAGAAGAACATATTTAGATAAGTAACTAGGACCTTCTTCATTTACAGCTCTGAGCATCAGAGAAATCAGTTTAAAATGAGTCCTGAAAGTTATTGGTCATCAGTGAAGCTCTAGTAATTCATGGCCTCTTAATGGGTGCCCTGTTATTAGAGGAGCCGCCCTAGCAGGCCCATACAGTAACGCGCCCTCGGCTGAGCGCAGGTGGACGCGCGTCCACTACCCCTTATACAGCAAAAGAGTTTAGCGCGTCCAACCCCCCCGCCCCGAACCTAATAGCGCTCATCACATGAAACGCACATTAATGAGGCTTTTAGCTATTCACCTGCGATACAGAAAAAAAAAATGTGCACCACACTCAGAATTTAATGCCTGCCCGAGAGCAGGTGCTAATTTCTGAGCAGCCCAAAAGAGTGTACAGAAAAGCAGGAAATACTGCTTTTCTGTACATCCTCCAACTTAATATCATGGCGATATTAAGTCAGAGGACCCAAAAGGTTAAAAAAACAAAACAAATGATAAAGGGGATGGAACAGCTCCCCTATGAGGAAAGGCTGAAGAGGTTAGGGCTGTTCAGCTTGGAGAAGAGACAGCTGAGGGGGGATATGATAGAGGTCTTTAAGATCATGAGAGATCTTGAACGAGTAGATGTGACTCAGTTATTTACACTTTCGAATAATAGAAGGACTAGGGGGCATTCCATGAAGTTAGCAAGTAGCACATTTAAGACTAATCAGAGAAAATTCTTTTTCACTCAACACACAATAAAGCTCTGTAATTTGTTGCCAGAGGATGTGGTTAATGCAGTTAGTGTAGCTGGGTTCAAAAAAGGTTTGGATAAGTTCTTGGAGGAGAAGTCCATTAATGGCTATTAATCAAGTTTACTTAGGGAATAGCCACTGCTATTAATTGCATCAGTAGCATGGGATCTACTTAGTGTTTGGGTAATTGCCAGGTTCTTGTGGCCTGGTTTGGCCTCTGTTGGAAACAGGATGCTGGGCTTGATGGACCCTTGGTCTGACCCAGCCTGGCAATTTCTTATGTTCTTAAAAACAAAACAAAGTGTGTCAGCGGTCAGGTTAGGAAAATGGACGCTAGTAAAATTGAGCGTTTGTTTTCCAAACCCGCTGACAGCCACCTCTCCTGGGCTTCCGCTGCTATGGAGGCACTAGGGGCGCGCTATTGTCCCTAGTGCCTCCTTTTTAGCTCGACCCCTCATTTAAATACAGGATCACCCGCCCAGGAGAAGTGGCTGGGCATGCGATAGGAAAACAGGCGCTCAACACTGAGCAACCATTTTCCAGGCAACCTTACTGTATCAGCCTCTATCTGTAGTGTATTCAAAACATTTTTCAAGAGGCCTCACAATAATCTAGGGATGTTAACAGGAGAGATGGAATGTTAGTTCTAAAATCATCTTTTCTGACCAAGTACCTTATGTGGTGGATCAATCTCAGTTTATAAAATGTGGTTTTCAGGAGCGATTAAATCTGTGGATGCATAGACGATCTGGAATTTACACTTCACCCCGGATTGTGAAACCGAAGGGAGAATGAGATCCCAGCTCCCTCCAACTTTGACAGACTGGAGATAGAGGTCTTTAGAGTGGAGCAAAGCCAGCACATTTCGGTCTTTTGCAGGTTTGCATCCAGGAATGCATGGCATTGAGATAGAGTGCTAGGTAAATCAGCGCGACTAAGGTGTGCATTTTATATCTTACGTCATTGGTGCCAAAGCTGAGCCTGCTGGTACTCCACAATTTAAAGGCTTCTAGGTGGAAACATTTAGATTAGTCCTATCATTAAGAAGAGATCTGGACCTCCTAGTGCAAGAGATTTCAGACTCTGAATAAGGACTAAGTGCTGCCGCTACATCTAGCAGGAATACTATCGCTGACTTCACCACAGGGTCGCATCCTGGACAGACACTAGCAACGTCCCCACCAGCTGAGAGCTGGAGGCAGGGTGGGACATTCCTTTAGTGCGATCGATCCTGCCTGAGTTCTTGGGGTTTCTCTGCTGATGGATTCTATGTAATTGGATATCTTGAAAATCGGTGCGATACCTACCATGAAAATAAAGAGATTTAAAAAGGAAAGAAAAAAGGAGAGATTTAACTGCTGAACAGATCTGGAAAGCCCTGAAAACGTGGGTTTCATCAAATCTAGGTATATGCTTTTTCCATTGGTCTAATGAACGATATCTCAACCTCCAAAGTATTATATATTTCCTGGGACCAACATGTCAACAGCCATTTTCAGCCATGTCAAGAAGTTATACAAATGCACTAGCTCCTGACTCCTGAGGGCCCGGCGGTGATAAACCCTTCCCAATTACTGTCTGCCAAATGCAGAGCACATTTCACTGACTGAGACGTGGATTTATCACTTGCGAGGGCACATCCATAACCAATTAATGGATGTGCTGTTTTAATTACTTTCGGGGGCATCACTTTCCCTCCATTAACAGGAGCCAATTAGCAGCAGGCGTCTCTGTCTGTGGCTCTGCAGCGCGCTGGCCACAGTGGTGGCACTGGGATCTGCTGAAGCTGGAAGAGTTTACTGGAAGCGAACAGCTGCAATATGTAAAGACCAACACTGCGGCAGGGAATTCCTCGGGCTGCACGCCCTGCTTTTAAGGCATCAGTAGCAGGGCTTGGAATAGGTGCTGGTAGTACCCAGTGCCGGATTTAAGATAGCACAACTCCCATAGTCAGAGGACCGGGGGTAGAGGGTATCCCCTCTGGAAGACAGAAGTCCTAGTCTAAGCCTTGGTTTGAGGTCCCTAATGCAGGGGTCACACAGTCCCAGGGCCAAGCTCACTGTCCAGACCTCTCATTGTTTCACCATTTACTCTGCAGTAGTCACCCCCCCTGGGGAGCTGGGGTCCAAACGGTGGGGAGAAGGAGAAGCCTCCAGGGGAGCGGGTACCTTGCACAATCTCTTTGTCCACTCAGCCACTCCCTTCACAGTACTCGCACCTGTAGATCCGAGCAGGCTGGTTCTCGGGTCGGAAGAAGAAAGCAATGACTTGCAGTGATGTTCAAACAAATAAATATTTTACTGCAACTTAAGAAATAGAATTCAGGCAAGAATGGCAACACCACCATCAGTAAAAGAAGAACGGTAAGTCCAAGTGCTACAGTCTCTCCATCCATGTTCAGCCTCTGAATCAAGAGTTTAACACCCAAACCCTTTCCCAGCGCTAGCAAAACAAAATTATTATTATTATTATTATTTATTTCTTTTATATACCGACATTCAATCGAGATATCACATCGGTTTCCAGATAACCAAGGGAATAGGGCGTAGTCCGCCCTATTTTACAAAAAACAATTATAACATATTATAACAGTGGTACATGGAACAAAAGGTTATAGGATATAACAAAAGGTTATAGAAAATAACATATGTACATGAATGTGTTGTTGATAAAATAAAATTGGGATAAGGGACTTCAAAAAAAGGCTGGGAAGGTGACCCCAGGTGTACAGGGATATTCCCAATTATTTTCCTGCATGCCAAGTGTGGTTAATTTTCGGCCCTTCTTTGGAGAGTTATTGTGCTCCTGGACGGACGGACAGATCCCTTTTATATATTTTACATCCTCATATATATATTTTACATCCTTTTATATATTTTACATCCTCAGGATTTCCGGACTGTGTTACAAGCCACAATTCTACCAAGGATTGACTATTGTAACGCACTCCTACTGGGTCTCCCTAAAAGCACAATTCAACCCCTTCAAATGTTGCAGAATGCCGCTGCTCGGTTAATTACTAATACTAGACGGCATGAACATATTACTCCAGCACTCATGTTCCTACATTGGCTACCCGTATCATCTAGAATTACTTTTAAAGTTCTCTCACTCATCCACAAATCAATTCACAACCAAGAAATGCAATGGTTCTCTGATCAGTTCATTGTTCACACCTCCAACAGACCAATTAGAAACATTCACCAAGCGAAATTAACTGTCCATCCACTAAAACACATCAAACATGTGTCCACCAGAGACCGATCATTCTCCATAGCTGGAATAAAAATCTGGAATAACATGCCGTTGGACCTGCGGCTTGAATCCTGTCACAAAACTTTCAAACAAAACCTTAAAACTTGGTTGTTTGAACAAGCTTTCACACTATGAGTCTCGTCTAACCTTCAGCAATACCATATGATTCCTTACCTTCTCCAAGATCTTATACTCGACAATAATATTTACTATCTGCAACTCCACACCCCCACATGGTTTATCAATTCAGGCTATTATATATAATGAAACGTTGGTTTGCCTCAGATAGATTATTTGCTCCTGCAAATACATGGTTATTAATATTCTATTGTTCGATATTTATGCATATTATTTGAAACCCATGTTTTTCTGTAAAGCCTGTTGCTATTAATTGTTTTACTGTTTATTTTATACTGTTACATGTAAAGCCTGTTGCTAAATTAATGTTTCACTGTAAACCGAGGTGATGTATTGCTATACGTACCGCGGTATAGAAGAACCTATAAATAAAAATAAATAAAATATAATTGTTTCCAACATTCCATTTATTGAACAAGAGAGGTAGAGAAAACATTGTATTTTTTTTTTTCAGGAAGGAAAAGAAGGCTTGTGAGATTTGCCGTGACTGCGTGTGTGCAATCCACACTAAATTTTCAGGAGATGTCAGGCGGGCTGCTAAGCTCGTGACAGGAGCGGTCTCGAGGATCCACATATTACACCAGTTCACAGGCATAGTTAAGCCTCCTCATAACCTGATTGTTTTTCATCCAATCCACAGCAAAGTTTCAGGAAGTCAGGGGGGGGTCTATGCAGAATATGACAGGGGCATTTGTTTTCAGTCGCACGTGTGTGAGTCTGCGTCTCCCATTCCCTGAATAACTTTTATGTTTGGTGTCCTATGGACACCAGCAGGCCGATGCAATATGACCGCGTAAAAGACCGGGTGCACATCTTTTGAACTCGCACATATCTATCCACCTCTCCTGGGCGCTCGATGCGTAGAGGGTAATTTGCACATCTCTAGTGCTCTGCAGCGGGAGCTCAGGAGAGTGGCTGTGCGTCCCCAAAAGCCTTGCCAGAGCTCTCTCCCCCCACTCCACCCCCAGGCAGGGCTGTTTCCGCTTGGTCCTTTTCACTGGTCAATTGGGCCAGAACTTGGGGCTGCTGCTTTCTGTGGTACCTCTTACTGTATTGTGACGATACTAATAAGAGGAATTGCAGAAAGCAGGATTTTTGTTTTTTTTTATGAGCCCTTGAGCGCGGCTCTTTAATTCCTGGGAGTCCCAGGCAGGCACTAAATTTGCCGCGTTAAAATGTGCACCTTGGCTGCGTGGCAGTTTTTTGGCATTGCAGGGTAATGACCTCATCTAATTTGCATGGGGTGAGCGCTATTAGCTATGCGCTCGATTGGATGTGTGTTTTGGACGCACAAATCCTCATATTGCCTCGGGCGTAAGTCTAGCGCGCCCTAAACACGCATCCAACCGCATGTTAAAACGGCGTGCTGACCTGAGCACCCAGTATTGCATCGCCCTGCAGATTTTTAGGATATGTCAGGGGGGACTGGAGGATTCTAAGAGCTGCTTTTTTGCCCCCCAGATCCAGGCATACTTGTGGACCATGGATGTGTGCATGCCCTTGACCCAGAAAGTAGGCTGCATGTGTTCTGGCTGCAGTTTCTCGTTGCATCAGTGGCTGCAGTATGTAAGGCAGTGCTGTAGTGCTCCCGCAGTAAACTGGAATCTCTGCAAGCTGGAAGAGATTTCATTGGATCAATGTAGGAATTATCTAAACCATTTGAGAGCACAGAGGACTCTTCTTCAGCTGTTTCATTGCTGAAGAAAGCACCTGTGTGAGGTCTTGAAAGCTGATGCACAAAATGTTTGGATAATTCCTCTGGATCAGAAGCAGCCCAGACTCCCATGATGGGGAGGTGACTTTAAGTATTACATGATTGCATGTTCTTTGTACAATGTGTCATTCATTATTCCATGCAGAGCTGTGGCCGAAGGTTGCATAACTGTAGGTACACAGAGGATCTCAGCCAGTGCTGCACATCATGGAGTGCAAGTTCAAACGTGGTCCTGCTCATCTGAAGCTATAGGGAAGCCCTTTGAACGTAGGGACTCGTTCAAGGGAGGGGGCTGTGGGGTTTGGGTTGGGGGTTCCAGGTGTTATATGAATGTATCTTTCATTTTCTTTCCATTTGGGAATAAGACAATGATATTATTAATAAAAAAAAGTATTTAAACCCCCCCCCCCCCCAAAACTAGCACTGCTCTATTCCCAGGAACTCACTTCTGTATTTGGTATTTATTTATTTAAGATTTTTCTATACCGATATTCATAGATACATATCACATCGGTTTACATGGAACTAGGATAGCAAACAATTAACATCGAATAACATGGGGAAAAGAAAAGAAAGAGAAGAAATAGTTACATTGAACAGGGAGAAAAGAACTTGGATGTGGGAGGAAACGGATATAAATGGATATTTACAATTGAAATGCTATATTTGTACTTGTTGGGGGGGGCGGGGGGGGGGGGGGGGGGGGAGGGAAGAGTCTGCTTACTGATTCCAATTCCTCATCCCAGAGACTCCCAGAAGACTCTTTTATAAACTAGGGCTACCCACTATAGGCAAGAGGGCAGGATGTGAGTGCTGTATGTGTGTGTGCATGAGTGTGAGAGAGGGGAGGGCAGGATGTAAGTGTGTGTGTGCATGAGTGTGAGAGAGGGGAGGGCAGGATGTAAGTGTGTGTGTGCATGAGTGTGAGAGAGAGGGGAGGGCAGGATGTGAGTGCTGTGTGTGCATGAGTGTGAGAGAGAGGGGAGGGCAGGATGTGAGTGCTGTGTGTGTGTGTGCATGAGTGTGAGAGAGAGGGGAGGGCATGTTTGTGTGCCTATATAAGAGTCAGAGAGGGCAGGGTGGGGGCTGTGTAAGAGAGAGAAGGATGGTGTGTGTGAAAGAGGACAGGAGATAGTGTATGTGACTGTGAGAGAGAGGGCAGGATGGGGGTGTTTGTGAAGAGGACAGAAGGTCAGGTTGCGTGTGTGTGTGTGAGAGAGAGAGAGAGAGCTGGAGGCACAGTGGGGGTTGGGAGCTCTGCAGTAAGTTATCACAGGGACAGCTGTAAGAGAGTTTAGACAAAATCAGGATGTGACATCACGGCGAGGAGAAAAGGAAAAGCTCCGACACAGGCAGTGGCTTCATCAGCCCTCGAGCTCGCAGCGGATTCCCAGTGCAGGCTGAAGCTGGCAACCGAAGCTGAGAGAAAGAGACAGCCACCCAGAGGCAGAAGAACAGCAGAGAGTGCTACACCAGGTAGAGAGACAGCAGAGTGTGGTACAGGAGGCAGAAAACCAGCAGAGCGTGTGATACACCAGGCAGAGAGCAGAGTATGTAATACCCAAGGTAGAGAGACAGCAGAGTGTGTTACAGGAGGCAGAGGCAGCAGAGTGTGTAATACAGGAGGCAGAGAGACAGCAGAGTGTGTACTACAGGAGGGGGAGAGACAGCAGAGTATGTAATACACCAGGCAGAGAGATAGCAGAGTGTGTTACAGGAGGCAGAGGCAGCAGAGTGTATAATACACGAGGCAGAGAGACAGCAGAGTGTGTAATAACCAGGCAGAGAGACAACAGAGTGTACTACAGGAAGCAGAGACAGCAGAGGGTGTCACATTCAGCAGCACCCTGAATTGCAGCCTGGACTGAGACTGTAAGTGTATATTTACATTCTTAATTTTCTGTCTGGTGTGAGTTCTCGCTCTTAAATTCAGGAAACTATCAGCCTGACAAAGTGTTGCCCAAACTGCTTAAAATGAAAGGGAGAAAAAGCTTAACTGCAGTTCAAATAAGAATAAGATAAATGTGCGGCAAGAAGACGGAGAGGTGACGTCCCTGGTTCTGGTGGTGGTCCCTAGCCTCTCTCTCTCTCTCTTAGACCCTAATGTACACAGTACTAATATTATCTTTCTTTTCAACAAATTGATAATTGCGATTTAATTTTTTCCAAGTTTAAAAACAAAACAAAGCAGACTTTAAAAGTTACAGTAGGGACTAAGGTAATAAGAGCAGCTTTGGGACGTCAGACGCTCCCTGCCTGGTGTTTTCACACGTTTTACGCAGTTTAAATGCTGACCTTGAGCTTGGGTTACGATGCACAAGGGTTAGTGGCTGAGAAGGTGGATTATGATTATTATTATGACTTCCCTTGGTTGCCATCTTGTTGAGTTGCCTGAGCCCGCCTGGATAGTGGGGAGTATCCCGGCCCATGGCCAGTCACAGTGGCATCCCTCTGCCCTGAGAGCATAAGGTGTCATCCCAGAGGCTGCTCCCTCTCCGACCCTTCCCCTCCACACCCCCTGCCAGTTTCAGGGCCGGAGACTCTTTGCAATTTTGTCTCGTAACTTTGCTGGGGCGGAATTTTGAATCACCCGCGTTGTTTGAAAATGTGAGTGGGCACTGATTTTTTTTTTTTTTTTAATATTCTGTTTTTTTGGCACTTCAGAGAGGATTGCATTCTGGTACTGTAGGAATAATCTAAGTATGTACCCGAGGCGATGGAGGGTGAAGTTTTCCAAGGGAAAGCAGAGGTGTTTGGTTTTTTTTCCCTACCTCACAGCCCGTGTGGTAAAAGTGGCAGATTGCTTCCTCGGCACCCGCCTTTTACTGAGGAACTGGGAGGGAGGAGCGGTAAATGCCAAGTCTGCGCGTTGTTCCGGGCAGAAACGCCTGAACGTGCGCGACTGGGCTGAACGTGTGCGCGCACTCTGTGGGAAGCGGATTGGAGACTTGTTCTCTGGGACCACCAGGAACTCCAGCGCAATGAGCAGCTGAGAGGAGGCAGGATAAGGGCCCAGCTCGTAACTCGCACCCTGCTCCTAGTGTCACCTCGAAGCCAGCTCTTTATAAAATCATGAGTGGGGGTGAAACGGGTAAATAGGACCAGGACTAGGGGACATGCCGTGGAATTAGCAGGTAGCGCATTTAACACAGATCGTAGAAAGTACTTTTCCCACTCAGTGCACAGTTAAGCTGCGGAACCCGTTGCCAGAGGATGTGGTGAAAGTAACCAGAAGCAGCTGCGTTTATAATGGGTTGGAGTAAGATCCTGAAGGAAAAGTCCATTTTTAGACGGGTGGATTCAGTGCCCCGTGGAAGGGTCTGCAGCCGCCCTAGCCAGTGATGACGACACCACATCACCTGAGATCTCTCTCGCTCTCTCTCTCCTCTCCGAATCTCACCAAACCGCCATACCTCCACCTCCCCGCCGTCGCCAGCCTCTTTCTCTGTTCAACAGTGGCGCCCTCGCGTCTGACGCCGCCGCCTCGCCCACTCCCAGCGCCCTAGGCGGCCGCCTAGCCCTGAATGGACAAGGAGAAAACCCACCACGTATCTCTGGAAGTGAGCAGCAAGCAAGCAATACGGATCTGCCAGGTTCTTGGGACATGGATTGGCTCCTGTCGGAGACCGGATGCTGGTCTGGTCCATATTGGAAGAGTTTAGGCTTTGCAGAATCTGAGACTCAGCTTGGGATTCTGGGACGGTCCTGGCACAGCCGAGACAATGCACATTGGATCCACCCATACAGAAGGAAAGAAAAGGTCAGATCTGCAGGATAAAAGGGAAGAACCAGTGATTTTGACTTCTTGAGAATTCTAATTTTTAGCCGTAGTGGCTCGCTGAGGAACTAGAGCTAAGAGCCACCATGAGCTTTTTTTTTTTTTTTTCTTCGCGTTTAGAGGGCTCCTTCTACCCTTCAACCCTGACCTGAGGCCGGAGCTTTCTCCTCTCTGGCAGCCCAAAAACCGCTGGCGGAGCAATACTTTGATAATGCATTTGGGAATATGGCTTTTTTTTGGAGGAGGCAGGGCTGCTGCTAATAATAAACAAATTATGGGAAATAATCCAAAGCCTGTGTCATTTTGTTCTTTTTTAATCCTTCAATTTGTTTCTCAGAGGGTTGTGTTTGGATAAGAGAAAGTCATCAGTCAGTCAGATGTAGCATACAAGGACCGTTTGGTTCCATTACTCCTGCCAGCAGTGCTCTAGCGAAGGATATCTTTCAGCTCTCAGGCTGCCTTCACTGTTCTTGCTGTGGCCATCACAGCGTGTAGATAGCTGGTGGCCATGAGGATCGCTTGGTAACTTGCCTGCCTGGTGCAAAGGTAGCAGGCCTCGTGCATCACTGGGATAGGATTTTGGAGAATGCCGGGGGGGGGGGGGGGGGGGAGCTGGCTGTCATGGTACATGTGGATATCAATGACGTAAGGAGGCGCAGGAGAGAGGTTCTGGGAAGTACATTTAGGCTTCTAGTTAGGAAACGTAAGGCCGAAACTTCTTGGAAATGCTTCCAGTTCCTCCCACAGGACCCCAGAGGCAGGCTGAGCTCCAGATTAACAATGTGTGGATAGATGATGGTGCAGGGAGGAGGACTTTACATTCATCATGACCTGAGGAGCTTTGGGGGGAAGGGAAGCTCCACCTTACTGAAATGGGAACCTAGCTGCTGGCTTTAAATTAAACCATGGGAGAAAGCCAGCAATCACTCAGGAGCAAATGGTTCAGAAAAAGGTATTTTGAAACGATGATATTAAAACGTAAAGAACAGAGAATATGAATGATTTCCAATTACCCGAATTAACGTCTAGTAACATACATGTGAACAGCAATAACATACATGTAGGTGTCGCAAGGCATGCTCGGGAGGTTACATTTCTAGATGCCATAAATGGTTGCTTCATGGAGCAGCTGGTTCTGGAACCAACCAGAAGGGGAATCTAATTTACCTTTAGTTCTCAGTGGAACACAAGGGGTAAAGATGGAGGAGCTGCTTGGCAGTAGTGATCACAATATAATCAAATTTGATATAATTCCTGGAGGGAAAATAAGAAAGCATTTAACTTTAAGAAGGGAGACTGTGATAAAAGGAAACTAGTTAGAACAGAAGTAGGCAACTCCAGTCCTGGAGTGCCACAAACAGGTCTGGTTTTCAAGATATCCATAATGAATATGTTTGAGGTATATTTGCACATTCTACCACCACTGTATGTAAATATATCTCATATTAATTGTTGATAGTCTGTAAACCAGACCTGTTTGTGAAACTCCAGGACTGGCGGTGCCTCCCCTGAGTTAGAAGGTCACTAAAAGGCACAGTTATAAGGGTTAAAAGTCTGCATGAGGCATGGAGATTGTTTAAAAATACCATTTTGGAAGCCCAGATAAAATGTATTCCAGAAATGAAAAAAATGTTAAAAGAAAACCAAATATTTGCTAAACGATGCTTTGATAGAGGCTATTGAAGTCAAAAAAGGCTTCCTTTAAAAAATGGAAAACAGGATCTAATGAAGAAAATAGGAAAGAGCATAAGCACTGGAAATTTAGATGTAAGAGATTAATAAGGCAGCTGAAGAGAGAATATGAGGAGAAACTTGCCACAGAGACTTGCTTTCATCAAAAACAAGAAGATTGCAATAAGAGTCAGTGGGACAATTAGATGATCAGAGAGTAAAAGGTCTTGCAGGAAGCGTAAGGCCACAGCAGAAAACTGAATTAATGTTTTGCTTTGGTCATCACTGGGGAGATACCTATACCAAAACCACATTTTTCTGTAGGTGATTGAATCAGAAGAGCTAAGACAAATCACTAAAATCTGAACGCGTTGATAAACTGCAGTGTAGCTAATCTTTAGGCCTTGATGGTATTCACTCTAACGAAGCTGCTGATAATCTGTAACCTATCATTCAGATCTGTCCCTGTACCCGAGCACTGGAGGGTAGCCAGCGTAACACCGGCTTTTAACAGAGCTGAAATGATACAGGAAACGGCAGCGACATTTCCTCTTTTTCTTTTTGTTTCATGTTCAAAGGGGAATGAAAGAAAAACAAGTGAAATTGTGTTGTTATTTCGCTTTGAAGTCATCTTAAAAAAAATAAATAAATTCCCCAGGGCGGGTCCTTCCTCCTGCCCACCAACCCTGTAAGAATAAAAGGCCCCATCCAGCTCCCCAGGTCCCGCTGACCTCATCCCCCGATCTTTCGTGAGCAGGAGCTGTCCCCAGTCACTGCAGCCCTGCCACGGGAGGCTGGCGCCGTTCTGTTACACGTGAAAGACCAGCGGAGGGGGTAAGAAGGGACCGGGGGGACAGGAGGGGGCCTTTCATTGTTGTTCTGTATAAATCTGTGCGGTGTGATTGTACCTTGAGTCCCCCCAACTCATAAAGGACAAGTCAGAAAGTGCATGTTCAAAGCACGACACAAACGCGTCTCTCGATGTACAATTCAAATCCACATTTTGGGAGTGGATGTGGCTAGGAAGAAAGTGGGAGCTATGGGAGGAGAGGTGGGGGTGGAGGGCTGACTACAAGGGGGTAGTTGTGTACCTGAAAGGTGCATGTCGGAGTGAATGAGTGGACTGATGAGTGAGTGTGTGTGAGTGTATGGAGTGTGTGTGAGTGAGTGTGTGTGTCTGTGTGTGTGTGGAGTGTGAGTGAGTGTGTGGAGTGTGTGTGAGTGAGTGTGTGTGTCTGTGAGTGTGTGTGTGTGAGTGAGTGAGTGTGTGTGTGAGTAAGTGTGTGACTGCTCAGGTAGAAAATGATGGGGTGCCATGTGTCTGAGTGAGTGAGGCATGTGAGTCACCCCCTTCCCTACTCTCTCTTCCTCTCTCTTTCCCCTCTTCTCCTCCCCTTGTGAGGACTGAGAACCCCTCAGGCACTCCCCCTTCAGAAGAGTGTAGTTTCAGACGTGCATGCATGGACGGGCAAACAGACAGACAGACAGACCCTCAATAATAGGCGCTATTGGGAAAGAGAAGGGCAAGAAAAAATGCTAAAGGGGAGGAAAGGCTGAAGAGGTTAGGGCTTTTCAGCCTGGAGATGATATGAGAGAGGGCAATAAAATCGTGGGTGGGCTGGGCCCATTGGGGGGGGGGGGGATAGTTATTTACCTTTTCAAGTCACACTAGGGCTAGGGGTCGCGCCATGATAATAACCGGTTGCAGAGTGAGAAAGTAATTTCTCGCTCAACGCCCGATCCAGCCGTGGAATTTGCTGCCGGAGGATGGTGCAAGGCTGGTAGCATGGACAGGTTTCAGCAGGTTTCCGGAGAACAGGAACGCCAGCAGTTATCAGCCGTAGAGATAGGGGAGCTCCCACCTCTTCTGGATCTCCTCCGTAGCTTCCAAGCGACCTGCGTTGGCCACTGTCAGAGGCAGGGTGCTGGGCTTGCTAGACCATTGGTCTGACCCAGCCTGGCGCTTCTTGTGTTATTATCACCCTTCCTCCTCATCCCCGCTCCCCTAAGGACATGTCTGAGCTGTCAGCTGTAAAGGTTTGATCATCTGCTGGAGGTCATGCCTTCTCAGCTGGGCAGTGGGGCCAAGTCAGCCTATAGTCCAGTTTAGGAACGGAGCCACCTCCCCTAGCTTATATTTCAGAGTAGATCAAAGCTTTCTTCACTGAAATACTTAGAAGGTGTGAGAGTTTACCTCCAGAGAGCTGAGAGCCAGCAGTGGTTCCCGTTGATTGAGCCTTGCAGCTAAGCTCTTCCATTAGGGCCTGATTTTCAAAAGCATTTACAGGCATAAAACTGGGTTTCACACTTATAAATGCACTGTACCTGTGTAAGTGGGTTTCACACTTATAAATGCACTGTACCTGTGTAAGTGGGCTTTTAAGAATTGCTATAGAAAGTGCCATTTAATTGTCCATGGGATATTCACCTGTAAGGGCAGTGAGCTTTTGAAAATTGCTAGGGTGGGATCTTACATTTATGTGCGGAACTCCTTTGAAAATTCACCTGCTTGGTTGTTCCTTCCCGGCGGAATTTGGTTCTTGCCTTTTTTAGGCATTACAAGATGAGTGCAGTATGAACATCTTAGTTTCACTTCCGCTTTGAAATTAAGTTTGTATTTGTAATGAAAAATACCAAAAAATGACATCGCTTTTCTTATGTGGTAAAGGATTACCCATTTGTGTTTTGGTGAAATCAGAGCTGCTACAAATTGCCTCTGGTGCAGAGTTTATGATTCCACTTTTGGCAGGGATCGGAGACCTGCATGTGTAAGTGTCCTCGTGTCCTTTCTGTGACCACAGTCTCTCTGTGCGTGGGGCTTTTGAAACATCAGGATATGAGTCACTGCAGTGAATCATGCTTCATTAGTCTTTCGGATTCATCCTTTGCTGAATGCACCACTGGGAGTACTGGGGTTTGGTTTTGTTTCTGTGCTTATTGCACTGTAGGAGAAGGCAGTGCTTTCCGGATGGGCAGCACTGAAGCCTTAGGGCTGCCTGGCCACGTGGATAATGAGGAATAGAGCGCAATAACGAAAGGAACTGCCTGGTGTTTTAACAATCTGCTTTTTTTGAGTTTCGCCCGCCTGCTGTGTCTCTGGGGCCGAGAAGGGAGATCACATTCTGGGCTTTTCTGTACAGTTTGCCCGCAGGGTGCTGACTTGTGCAAGTTGGTCTTTAGTGACCTGCCCTCTGTCTAAAGTTAGCAAACTCTGAAAGCCACAGCAGTGAGATTTAGGGGAGAAATGGACACCTCTTAGTTATATACTAGGGCCGTGGGAGCTCTGGAAGGCACAGATGGGCTGCGTTTTGTATCCAGGCAGGAAGGAAGCGGCCTGCACAACGACGCCGCTAGCCTGAGCTCGTCCACTCGTTTGGCACTGGTTTAGTTGGCGGTGATTTCATTCTGCTCCAGGGCTGGCTCTGGCACGGGGTAACCCACAGAGCGGGAGTTTATCTGAGGCCTTCTCCCTACACAAATGTCCTGGGGTTTCCCTAGGGTTTCCCCAAAAGGCGTTGCCAGTGAGAGAGTGCAGTGATGACAGAAGACCGATGGTTGCCACACTACATGACCGCGACTTGGGGGTCAGCCTGGTGACTCGGTGGCCGAGTGGGGGTCTTCAGGTGAGCCAAGACGAGGGGCCCTATAGGGGCCGGCATGATGACTGCCCAGAGAGGACATTTTGAAAGGCCGTTCGCATGGGTAAATGGTTTTTGGCTGCTGCTGCACGACCCACAATCCTTTCAGCCGCATTTAGAGGAGATGCCCCCTGAGGCCAGTTTTGTGCGGGATCGGAAAATCATGCACGCTTCTTCCTGTGAAAAACGGACCCCACAGAAAGCAAGAGCAAAGGTCCCAGAGTGCTTTGTACCTGCAGTAAGTTGCAGACTTTTTTTTAAATCTTTTTTTTTTTGAAACTTGGTGTGAAATCCCCAGGTGCAAAGCAGCCACCGCTTGTGTCCGGATGCTTTGAAACTCGCCCCCTCCGTGGTGGGGGTGGAAGACTCCCGGTTCGGGTTCCAGTTGAGATGGAGGGAACTGCCCTCCCTCCCTCCACCCTACCCCACTGCAAGCTCCGCCCTGCAGAAGCCGTAGGCCCCGCCAGCCTGTGAGGTGACTGCACAGATTGGGGGGGGGAGGGAGGGTGCTGGGCTCCCCCCTCCCCCCCCAGAGTTGGCAGCACTAGACTGGACCACAGTAGGGTAAGAAATGTGCAAAAATCCTTTGAGCTTCTCCGCACAGTTTAGCCTAAGGAGTTGACGTCCCGCGACTTCTGGAAGAGAAGAAAAATCCCACAGACAAAACCAGTTCAGGCAAAACACGAGGAAATGCCCCGGGGGCTTTGGGGAATTTAAGAATCAAGGTTTTTCCTTTCCATAAGTTGCAGAAAGTGAACTCCGTGTGCGTTTCTCTCTCTCCCACCCCCAGCTTTAAATCTGGGCTTTAGGTAGGGGGGACCCTCTGCTGAAACACCCGGCCAGCCCCAGGGGACTGTCCCTTCTGTGCCCTGCTCATACCAGCCCTGGAAACGTCACTCCACCTGGGACTAGGAGTTACGTTTCCGGCGCACTGCTCTGACCCGGTGCGTAATGCCCAGGGCCAGCATTAGCATGAGAGGGGCAAACTTAAATACGCAGTGTAGTGTGCACACAACTCCTGGCTGCGTTGGCAGTAGAGTTTGCTCTGCATACAGTCAGGCCCATGCGGTAATCTGGGCACTATAAAACGTGCACTGGTTGTGGGTGCACGTCCTTAATGTCCAGATTATTATTTTTTTTTTAACTCCCAATGCAGTAAGCTAATGCTATGCTAATGCATTGGGATTTTAAAAAATGGGCATAACCTTTAAAATGTGCGTTGGCGCAGGCCAAACGCACATTCTAACTCCGGAAGGAAGGAGGCATCCGTGACAGGCTACCCCCAGCACACTTAGCCAGGCAGATTGTGATTTATCCATCTGGCATTAGATAACTGCATTAGTCAGTACTCATACAGCTATTTGCTGCGAGTTGCTGCTACTTAGCCGGATATGTACGGACTTATGCAGCTATCTGGCAGCTGCTTCCCGGTGCCAGAGAGACAGAAAATCAGAATTTATCTGGTTAAGTGGCAGTGGCTGCCACCACTTACCTGAATACGTCAGTAATTATCCCGTTTAATGGTGGCAGCCGCTGGCACTTACCTGGAGAGTTTCTCATTTGTTTTTAAACTTTTTTTTTTTGTACTTTACAACAATTTTTTTTTTGCAGTGCTTAACTCAGACCTGAAGTTAAGTTTCCAGCGCTAAGAAAGGTGCGCTGGCCAGATGCATCGAGAGCACTGCTTGATGTCCTCGTTTGCATGGGATTTCCATGCGAGGGTGCTTAGCAGTGCTCCTGTTTGGAAACTTGCAGGGGCGGTTCTATCAGGAGGCAGGGTGAGGCAGCGGCCTCAGGTGGCAGAATTTTGGACCGGCAAAAAGTGCCCCTCCAAAACACCTCTACCACAGCCGCCACCTCACCCTGCCTCCAGGGTCAAACATCGGATCGGGCAGGGATAAACCAAACCCTTGCCCAATCCGCTCAGTGGCAACCCCGAGAAGCAGGAGTCATGTTTTTCCTCGCGGCGGCAGGAGATGATGTCAGGAGAAACGCGACTCGTTATCTACTGCTGCCGCGAGACTGGCCCGATGGCAGCAGGTGACATCAGGAAAAAGGCGAATCCTGCGCCCGGGGTTGCCACTGAGGGGATCGGGCCTGTGTGTGTCGTTGGGTGGGGGAAGGGGGTGAGAGCCTGTGTGTGGGTGTGTAGGTGTAACTGCTTGGGTGTGGGTGGGTGAATGAATTGGTGCCTGCCTGGGTGTGTGTGTGTGTGAGAGAGAATGAATTGGTGCTTGCCTGGGGTCTGTGAGTGTGTGTGTATGTGGGTAGGAATAAATGTGTGCATGCCTGGGGGGTGGGGAGGGAGTGGTGTGAGAATGAATGGGAGCCTGTCTGGGGGTGTGTGTGTGTGTGTGAGCCTGCCTGGGGAGTGTGTATGTATGTGAGTATGGCTGGGAGCTTGCCTGGGTGTGTGTGAGTGTGTGTGTGTGCGTGTGTGTGTATGAGAGAATCTGGGAGAATAAGAGCTTGTGTGTGGTGGGTGAGGGGAGAGAGAGGGTTTCAGAGCCTGTGTGAGAGAGGTTGTGGGTGTGTATAAGAGTATGTATGTGTGAGTGTATGTGTGAGAGGGGGGCATCATCTCAGGCAGCAGATTGCCTTGAGTCGCCCCTGGAAACTTGCATTTTCTGTGCATAGAATCCCTGCCTTGTGCGCACGGCTGAGGGTTACAGAAAGTGCGCTGTACTCCGCACGCCTCCTTGTTCGGGCTGACCTGCCTGCCGTGGGTGTGCAGCACCGTCCAGCAGGGTCCTTGGGCTCCGCTTCCTTCATGCTTCGGCGAGTCCTCCTTCAGCCGGCTGGGGCTGCCGTGCCCCCTGCTGCCGGGTGCAGGAAGGATGCGCTCACACTGAGGCCCCGCCGCCGCGGTTCCGCTCGGCGTTATCGCTTTCAGCAGCTGCCTCTGCTAGCACTGATTCCAGGCTTTGCACGCCCAGCTGGGGAGGATCTTTCATGCAGGATTTTTTTTTGGTAGCGTTCTCTGCATTATTATTGTGCCCTTCACGGAGGCTGCACATACTTTACCTCTTCACCCTTGGCTTGCTGTAACTTGCCTTTCTTCATCTGACTCCCTCCCCCTTTCCTGGCTTTCGCTGAATGCATTTTAATTATAAATGAAAAGGTTACACGTTCCATATGGCAGGGGCTGACAGGCCGTGCTCGCCCCTTTCTAGTAGGGGCTGGAAAACCAGCCACAGTGTTCACAGAAGCAGAGCTTCAGCTGGAGCTTCACCTGGAGGGGGACCGTATTCTCCCCGGTCTCTCCCATACCATGGTACCAGTCCTTATTATCCACTTATGGACCCTGAGCTGAAGCAAAGCAGCTTAAGCAATGTGTGCTGGGCCACTGATATACCGTGGCATCTGTAAAAATATGCATCTCCCCGGCCCAAATCTGCAGGTTTCAGGACGCAGCCCATCACGCAAATAGTGCCGTGTCTCCCCCCAACGATGTCATCTTCCAGTAGACGCCCTGCCGAGGGTCTTTCAGAGCTGCAGATTGCCTTGAGTCGCCCCCCTGTGGTCCAAACACCTCGATAGAAAGGAAGGAATCAAACAAAATCAGAATGAGCGAGGGGGCAGGCACAGGATGTGACGTCTGTGGCGGTCGGAAACACCCCCTCTCCTGGAGGAGAAAGCTGCCTCTCTTACAGGGACGCGAGTGGCAGTGGAAGGGGCGTTTGCCAGTGACAGAGGCCGCTTCCTTTGTACGAATGACTTCTGCTATCGGTTCCTGCCACCAGAAAATGAAAGAAGAAGCCACTCCCTGCCCTTCCAAGTTACATCTAATAAGCATCCGCAGTTATTTTGTGTTTGCCTGGGAAAGATTTGAGAATGACAGAGATTATCTCAAACTGCAATGTATCTGAGTCGCAAGATTTAAAATAGAGAGGGGTGGCAGGCATTAGAAAACCTGACAGAGGGTTGGTTTTTTTTTTTAGGCCTCGTGTATGGAAGAGAAGGAAGTAGTGGCTGGGCCTGGCTTTTCATTTTGCAGGCATTCTTAATGAATGACCATGACCCACCTCTAACCAGACCCTTCCCTGGACTTCAGCCCAGGAAGACTAGCGTTATGCATGCATAGAGGGACTGTACCCCCTTCCACGCACACACCTACGTGTGTTAGCTTCTCATTTTAAGGGGGCAGGAGGGCGGGGTCCTGCAGAAAACCGTATCCGGTCCAGTGCATTTCAGCGGCACTCACTGCGTGTTCCCCATTCACATCTTCCAGAGTGGCCCTCAGCATAGCAACGTGGTCAAGGTGCAACCGCGCCTTGAGTATTGTGACAGGTTCTGGTCACTTCAGATGGTATGGTCTGATATAACAGCCAGGATGGCGAGAAGTCACACAAAGATCAAAGCCTTGGATTTCAAACATACGGACTTTGGCAAAATGAGAACGTGGCTGAAAGAGGAACTAGAAAACTGGGAGAAGATGGGTGAAGTGGAACAACAGTCGGCCATATTAAAAGGAAATATAATGCAGGCTACAAATCTTTCTATAAGAAAAATAAATACAAGTAGGAGGAAAAGGAAACCAATATTGTCCTCCAAAGAGGTGGTCAAAATAATCAGGGCAAAAAGATCAAAAACTCCAAAAGAAGAATATTGGGTGAAGCTGAAATCAGGAAAGCAAAAGGTCTAGTGGAAGATCACCAAAGAGGATAAGTGATCTGAAAAAACATTTTTCAGATATATCAAGGAAAGAAGGAAGGCCAGAGATGGTATGTTGTATAATTGAAAGAAAACAAGGAACAATTTGTGAAGAAACAGAATATATTTTAAGCAAATACTTCAGTTGAGTGTTCTCTAAAGGTTTTGCAGGTGGACGTTGCTGGTTAGTAAGAGCATGGATGGGACTGGGGTAGATACAACCCCATTTACAAAAGAGAGTACCTGAGCGGAATAAGCAAGATTGAAAGTAGACAAGGCCATGGGACCAGATGAGATGCACCCCAGGTGGGTCTGCTGAAGGATTTGTTGACTAGATCCTTGGAGATGGATGTGGTCCCGCTTCACAAAGGTGGTAGCAGAGAGGAGGCTGGAAACTAGGCTGGTTAGCCTTACCTCAGTGATAGGACAAGTAATGGAGACTGCTGCACGGTGTGGCAGATACTGTCATAAGAAGCCTGCTGGGCAGACTGGATGGACCCTTTGGTCCTTTTCTGCTATCACTACTAGGGATGTGCAATCATCCTGGTTCGGGGAAAACCAAAAACCGAACCAAATTTTCCCGAAATTTCGAGAAAATTCGTTTTTCAGGTTAGTGCGCACCAACGGGAGTTAGTGCACGCTAATGTTAAAATGTTAGCGCACACTAACTCCCATTAGTGCGCACTAACCCGAAATTCGGGTCCCCTGAATTTCAAAGGCCCGAACTGCGAGAAATACGAAATTTCCTGTGGCGGGCTGAAAACGAAGCCCGAACCTTTTGGTTCGGGCTTTGCACATCTCTAATCACTACTATGTTACTGTGAAAGGATAGTGAATTATCTACAGTCCAGTGGACCCCAGGCAACATGTTTTCACCAGAGGAAGGTTGTGTCAAACAAATCTGATTGGTTTATTTGATTGGAGAGAATTGGATCAAAGAAGATCACTTGTTGTGGTTTACTTGGATTTCAGCAAAGCCTTTGATTCGGTCCTGCAAAGAAGGCTCGTGAATAAAATAAGAAGCCTGTAAGGAGGTACCAAGGTGGTAAAATGGATTACAAGCTGGCTGACTTACAGGAGACAGCGTGTAATGGTAAATGGAACCTGCTCTGAAGATAGAACAGTGATAAGTGGAGTGCCTCAGGAATCAGTTCTGGGATGCGGCCTGTTCAATATCTTTGTGACTGATATTGAGAAGGGCTTAGAAGGAAAAGCTTGTCTTTTTGCAGATGACACTAAGATCTGCAACAGAGTGGATGCACCTTGGGAGTGAGGGCCAAGGTGGTGGATTGGATTACAAATAGGTTGACTGATAGGAAACAGCGTGTAATGGTAAATGGAACCTACTCTGAAGATAGAACGGTGTTAAGTGGAGTGCCACAGAGATCGGTGCTGGGACCGGTTCTGTTCAATATCTTTTTGAGTGACATTGCAGAAGGGATAGAAGGTAAGGTTTGTTATTTGCAGATGATACTAAGATCTGCAATAGAATGAGCATGCCTGAAGGAGTAGAGAGAATGGAAAGTGATTTAAGGAAGCCTGAAGAGTGAATGATGATTTGACAGCTGGGATTTAATGCCAAGAAGTGCAGAGTCCTGCATCTGGTGTGTGGTAATCCAAACAGCTGTATATAATGAGGAGTGAAACACTGATGTGCACAGACCAAGAGAGAAACCTTGGGGTGACAGTGTCTGGAGATCTGAAGACAGCAAAGCAATGTGACAAGGCGATAGCTAAAGCCAGAAGAATGCTGGGCTGCATTGAGAGAGGAATAACCAGTAAAATAAAGGAGATGCTAATGCCCTTGTACAGGTCCTTGGTGAGGCCTCACCTGGAGTACTGTGTTTAGTTCTGGAGACCTCATCTCAAAAAGGATAGAGACAGGATGGAGGTGGTCCAGAGAAAGATTACTAAACTGGTGTGGGGTCTGCATGAGAAGTCCTATGAGGAGAGGCTGAAGGATCTGAATATGTACAGCCTTGGAAGAGAGGAGGTGCAGGGGAGATAGGATACAGACCTTCACATACCTGAAAGGTTTTAATGATGCACAAATTTCAAGCCTTTTCTTTCAGAAATGAAACAGTAGAATTAGGGGTCACTAAATGAAACTCCAGGGCGGACGACTCAGAACCAATGTCAGGAAACAATTTCTTTATGGAGAGGGTGGATGCCTGGAATACCCTTCCGGAGGAGGTGGTGAAGACAAAAGCAGTGAAAGAATTCAAAGGGGCATGGGATAAACACTGTGGATCCCTAAAGGCATGAGGACGGAAATGAAGAAGAGGAGCAGGAGGGTAACCTGCACGGAGCGGCAGTTACTGTCCTTAACAGAAACATGGGGGTAACCTGCACGGAGTGGCAGTTACTGCCCTTAACAGAAACATGGGGGTAACCTGCATGGAGCGGCAGTTACTGCCCTTAACAGAAACGTGGGGGTAACCTGCACGGAGCGGCAGTTACTGCCCTTAACAGAAGGCATGGGGGTAACATGCACGGAGCGGCAGTTACTCCCCTTAACAGAAGGCACGGGGATTACTACCCTCATTCAATAGCCTTCATGCTTTTGATGCAATGCAACATTGTTCCCCACTTTGACAGCAGTGTTGGGGGGGAAAAAAAGGGGGAACTGGATACAGACAGCAACCAGCATGGGCCCTGACGTTTATGGTCTGGGGTACTGACGTGCAGACAGAAGGGAAACAGCACGAGATGGCTTCTACCCGAAGTCCCAAAGCAAATAACGTCAATCAGCACTGTCTGAATTATCGAGAGGCTCCTCGCCCATAAAAATGTTGCTAGCAGTAGTTCATGGGTTTGGCAGTGGCTTTGCTTTTATTGATTATAAATATTACTCCTCTTATCACAAGTCATCATTGGGGGTAACTGCACGGAGCGGCAGTTACTACCCTTGAGAGAACCATGGGGGTATCCTGCACGGGGCGGCAGATGCTGGCCCTTGAGGGACTCTGTGACATGCCATGCGCCTCTCGTGATGCTATGACGCATGCACCTAGGATTCCGGAACCCTCCCCCTCCCCCCGCCCCTGCTTGGACCTCATTGGCCAAACGTTTGCCGGCTCCTGGGTTAGGTGGAGCGTCAGCATTGCTCGTGAGCCTGCAGTCGGAAGCGGGAGGGGGATTGCTGGCTCAGAGCTAGGGTCCCTCAAGCCCGGCGTCCTGACTCCAGCTGGTGGTGGTGGTGGTAGTGGGGGAAGAGGGATTTCATGGCCGGGCAGATGACGGGTGCAGGAAAATAATCTCATCGACTCAGGAAGACTCGAGAAACTTCCCTCCCTCCCTCCCTGGAAAAAGGAAATCTCCCACTGACTGAAAGGGGTGGAGGGAAACAAGAATGAAAACAAAGGCCTTTCCCACCTCTTTTTCAGCGTCTCTAGCGTTGTGCGATAATTAGAGCCCTGCGGACTGCACATCTACTCAGACTGGGGCTGGCTTCGTTTTCCTAAACAGGTCGATCCAGTCCTGGTTTTACCCCATTGCATGCAGGGACATGTAGTCCTGCCTCATTAGCAACTCTCTGTGTCCCTGAGTGCAGGGAGATAAAACCAGGACTAACTCTGGAAAAACAATGGAAGTGGCAAGGCTAAGCCTTGCAGATGCTAAAGAGGCCCCGTTCTGTAAGGGAGGGAGGCCGTGCATGTGAATAGGATTAGGCAGGATTACTGTGAGGGCTTGAGAGGAAGGTACCACGGAGGCGTCTGTTCCGGGTCACAGATGCACAGATTTTCCTTTGGAGAAAATTGCATCGTCCCTGTTCATTGCATTATTTTCCATTAATGATATTTGCCCTCCGTAAGGCGTTATCTGGACTTGTAATGATGGTTACCATACACTGTAGGACTGAAAACCGTTATGGAATAACAGTTGTAGCACTGGTTTCTGTAACATCGTCAGTTCAAGGCTTATCCATTTAACAAGTGAGCTTTGAGCAGGATCGTATTTATGTCCCGAGGAGAAGACAAATATCTTTATTGGTATGGAATCCCCTACGGATAGAAAAATAATTGCATAAGCTAAGCTGAATATTTTGTAATACCCATAATGCCTATGGCTCCAAAAGTTCTCACCATGTTTAATTCTGGCAGCATAAATAGTGATTAAGATACTTTTTACACAAGTTGTATAGGGAATGTTTTTTATTTGTCCAAAATTAATTGTATGCCTGGCAGGTCTCTTCAGTCTCCTCTTCTGACACAGTTTTTTTTTAATTACTCTTCCGTTCTGTCTGTTTATCTCTTAGAAATTATTTACTTGCCTTCTGTAAGCAATCTTCTTGGCTCAAGGCCGGATTTCCTCCCCAGCGGACGAGTTACCAGCGCAGACAGTGGTCCGCTTTCATCCTGGCTTTCCTAGCCCAGGATGGCTCTGTGCCTGAAGCAAGTTTTCAACAAGGATAAGACATTTCGCCCTCGAAAGAAATTTGAGCCAGGAACTCAGCGCTTCGAGCTGTACAAAAAGGCCCAGGCGTCCCTGAAATCAGGCCTGGACCTGAAGACGGTGGTCCAGCTGCCCCCCGGGGAGAACATCAACGACTGGATTGCCGTGCATGTGGTCGACTTCTTCAACAGGATCAACCTCATTTACGGGACCATGTCGGAGTTTTGCACGGAGAGGAGCTGCCCGGTCATGTCGGGGGGCTTGAAATACGAGTATCGCTGGCAGGATGACCAGAAATACAAGAGGCCCACCAAGTTATCTGCTCCCCAGTACATGAACATGCTGATGGACTGGATTGAAACCCTCATTAACAACGAGGGCATCTTCCCTACCACAACAGGTTAGTGCAGAGCGGAGTGGGGGGGGGGCTTGGAAAGTAGCGTCCGGTCTCTGGCAGACACCCAATCACCTGTTTCACTCGCCAGCCTCTGCTTTTATGTGCGGTGGGGCAGCACTGGGACTCTTCCACAGCGGGGGGGGGGGGGGGGGGGGGGCCTTGCAGGAAGTTTGCCCCAGAGCAAACCCTATTAAAACACATTGATGAGCTGGAGATTAGGTTTTCATTAAAAAGCATGCACCCCCCCAACCCTGGTTCATCCCAGGCATCTAATCGCAAACACTGAATGTCCACGTTCCAAAAAGGTGTTCGTGTGAGGTGTATAAATCTTATTGATATACAATATGGCCTTTTACTCAAACTTCTAACCTAGAAACTTTATAGAGCAGGAATGCAGATCATTTTATAGGCGAATTATTAGGAAGGGAATGGTGAATAACACGGAAAATGTCATAATGCCTCTGTTTCGCTCCATGGTGAGACCGCACCTTGAATATTGTGTACAATTCTGGTCGCCGCATCTCAAAAAAGATATAATTGCGATGGAGAAGGTAAAGAGAAGGGCGACCAAAATGATAAGGGGAATGGAACAGCTCCCCTATGAGGAAAGACTAAAGAGGTTAGGACTTTTCAGCTTGGAGAAGAGATGACTGAGGGGGGATATGATAGAGGTGTTTAAAATCATGAGAGGTCTAGAACGGGTAGATGTGAATCGGTTATTTACTCTTTCGGATAGTAGAAAGACTAGGGGCACTCCATGAAGTTAGCATGGGGCACATTTAAAACTAATCAGAGAAAGTTTTCCTTCACTCAACGCACAATTAAACTCTGGAATTTGTTGCCAGAGGATGTGGTTAGTGCAGTTAGTGTAGCTGGGTTTAAAAAAGAATTGGATAAGTTCTTGGAGGAGAAGTCCATTACCTGCTATTGATTACGTTGACTTAGAAAATAGCCACTGCCATTAGCAATGGTTACATGGAATAGACTTAGTTTTTGGGTACTTGCCAGGTTCTTGTAGCCTGGTTTGGCCACTGTTGGAAACAGGATGCTGGGCTTGTTGGACCCTTGGTCTGACCCGTTATGCCATGTTCTTATGACCTCTAGGAAAGCGCTGCATGAGAGATTTAATGCACCAAGTCACTGACTTCTGCTTCTTGTCTGCACATTGGCTAGGCATTTCCTAAAGCAAGATCTCTGCAGATGGCAGAATGTCTCTGCTATGTCTACAGAATATTATTTTGTGAGAAACAGAGCATATGGTGACAGATAAGGACCACTGGGCCTCTCGTTCATCTCTGACGTTCCCCTCGTTTCTTTGCAACTGGGGATCCTCTGTGCTTATCCCGGGCTTTCTGCATTCCCATCATCGTTTCTGCCTCTCCAAACCCTTCCCCTCGGAGGCTGTGCCATGTGTCTACCACCAGTTCCATGATGATCTGTTTTCTGGAGATTCATGCTATGACTCCTTGTTCTCTAGATCCTGCTTTCCTCTGAAGGAGCTGCTTTTCCTGTGCCTGATTTATTCCTTCAGGGTAATTGAATGCTTTTATCATATATTCACCGTCTTTCTTTTCCTCTAGTCTAGTGTATACATATTTTGGTTTCAATCTCATCTCATATGGCTTTTGGTACCGACCTTGCACGATTACAGCAGCCTTTCTCTGGACTGTCTCCAGCCTGCATACATCATTTTGGAGGCATGGCCTCTAGAATTGAACATAATATTCTAGGTCAGACCTCATTATCACCTCCTTTTTATCTGCTGGTTATATCTCTCCCTGTGTCTGGCCACCACTTTATCACACTGTTTCGGTCCCTTGAGATCATCCAACGTGATCACCCCAAGGTCTCTGTCGTAACTAGTGTACATCGGTATCTCACCCTGCATTTTGTACTGCTTCTGTGGATTTCTACATCCCCAAAATGCAGAATGTGTCTGGAGCAGAGGAGGAACCTGGAGGTTAGAGTGGTAGGCTGAGACCAGGGTTCAAATCCTGCCTCTTCCACTTGCAAGTCACATCACTCTCTGGTGAAAACTTGCAGTGTAAGCCTCTGGGGACAGAGAAACACTATACCTGCAATGTAATTTGCCTTGAGCGACCACTGAAAAGGTCTGAGCTAAAAATACTAAATAAATGATGCAGTTTTGTATTGAATCTTAACTGCCAAGCACTAGGCCATTCCTTGATCTTTCTTAGATCACTTTGCATTTTGTCTACTCCCTCAGGAGTGTCCTCCCATCCACAAAAAGGCAAACATTTCCTTCTGACCCCTCTTCACTGTTGCGCTGGAGGTGGACCCTTGGCCTGGTGCAGGATTGGTACGGCCCTCTGGTCGGACCCAGAGAGCGGCTGCCACCAGGAGGCGGAGCACACAAGGAGACAGAGGCTGGCTGGAGCTCCACCAATAACAGTCCGGGGTTTCCGCAGGTTGAGCCCTTGGGTACTCGGACCGCTTGGACTTAGGTGGGCCTCAGGTGGTCTCCCGGAGAGGTATTGGAGAGGTGTGCCCACCACAAGCAAGGGTGAGCGGCCTGATGCAGAGTGGATGAGCTGGACCTGAACCGGAAGCTCCGGAGACCTCGGATAGGCAACAGTTCAGGGAGGTCCTCCGGATGAGACAGGCAGCGCCTGCAGGTCCAGCCACGTGGAAGCCACAGTTGTTATCCAAGTACGTTGGCCCAGTGGTCACCGGGGGCCAGAAGAGAGTGTCAGAGTGAAGCGCAAGGATCAGAGCCAGAGTAACAGTCCAAGAGAGTTCAGCCAAAGCAGAGGTCATTACCAGAATCAGTCCGTGCGTAGTTGAGGCAAGTGAGAGTCGATTCCAGGCGGCAGACAGTAGAGTGGTCAGGCAGGCAGTGGTCAGTTCCAGGTGGCAGGCAAGAGAATGGTCAGGCAGGCAGAGGTCAGTACCAAGAAGTCAGTCCGGATAGGTACTACCTGGGAAGGACACAGGAACAAGGAGACGCTGGAACAGGAGACACTTGGAACAGAGGCAAACTATCACACCAACGGTGTCGACCTGATTGCCAAGGCGAAGAGCAGTAGTCTGAGCCCTGCTTATATACAGGGCTCAGGTGACGTCATCGGGGTGCGCCGTGGATGAGTTTCCCGCCCTTGGCCCTGTTAAACGTCCGGGAGTTCCGCTTGCACACGCTAGGGGGCGGGGCCGACGCCGTGGAGGACGCCGAGCCCCGATGCAAGGAGCGCTGTGAGGAAGAAGGCCCCGATGGGCCTGGAGACTCCCGGGTGTGCCGTGGACGAGCAGCGCTGGCGGAGTCTGTGAGTGAGGAGCTGGTAGACGGGCGCACCAGGTGAGCAGGCCCGGTCGCGGCACCAACGCGGCCAGGAAGCGCAACGTCCACTATCACCCATAAAGATATTGAACGGAGCTGGTCCCAGGGCTGATCCCTGGGGCGCTGGATAAAACACCTTCCTTTCCTCAGAGAAATTCCATTTACCATTACCCTCTGGCATCCATCACTCAGCAAGTTTCTATCTTCAAACTTTTTATTGAAATAAAATCTAACAAATACCCTGCGCGTGATTGTTACTTATGCACCCCAGGAAACATCGAGCATACAGTCCATACGTTTTCAATTTTCTCCCCACTCAGTAAAGATTGTAACATCAAGGATATTAATGCATCCTCTTCCTCCGGGTCCATCCCATATCCAGCCTCACCTCATCCCCCTCCCAGTACCTTCCCCGAATTGACCCAAAGTTTCCAAACAGATGGGTGACACATTCCTACTCCACCAGTTTCTAATCCGGTCCACCAGCTCTGGACCCTCCCGTAGGCGGCTGTGAGTTTATCAGCTTTCTATGCAGGACGGATCAAAAGCTTTGCTGAAATCCAGACACAAGTCCTTCGTCGCCCAGACACAGAAACTGGTCGGATTTGCTTGGCACGATCTTCCTCTGCTAAAACCATGCCGCCTCAGCTCCCGCTGAATTCTACGCACTTTTCTACCTTTTCACCTGAAAGAGCCTGAGTTGATTTTCCCACCACTGAGCTTAGACTGGTTGGTCTGCAATCTCCCCCTCTGTTACCACTTTTATCCACCCTTCCCAAGAAGCTTTGTCATCAAATGTGCTTAAGGAAGACAATATGACAACATATAACGACGCACACACAAAAAAAAAAGGGTCTGCCTTGTTTAGTTGCTTTATCTTTTTAATCTTTAATTTAACCACATGCTATTGTGACGCGGTTGTAAAGACATCAGGTGGAAGCAGAGCTCGTAGTGACTGAAAGGTTAATGCCAGATTCCTCTGGATAAGGAAGCGTTGGATGAACGCCAAGATCAACAGCCTCATCTTCTTCGGTAGGCCTGGTCCCGGTGTCGATAGATGTTCTCAGTTAGCCGGTGCTTTGTCAGCAGGAACAGTGTAACATTCAGGCTAATTGCCATCCTGCTCTGATCTTTTAGAGCAGTGACTTGTGGTGTGGAAAGCATCACCATGGTTGGCTGGGCAGCAATGTATTGCCTGGTGCATTGTGCTTTAGGGAGAGTTAGTTGGGCTCCTTCGAATTGTTAAAACTAGAGAAAATGGACTTTATCACCACAGTTGGGGGGGGCCTGATCATTTTTTATTTAATTTCATATTTTTAGCAACAGAGGTTGGGCACCTGTCAGTCTGAAAGGGGAGGAAGGGGGAAAAGTAACACAGTAGCTGTCAGCAAATTAGATCTCCTTCAGGGCTTCCTACAGCCGTCCTGGGGATGTCACAGCCAGCAGGTGTTCAGGATATCCACAAAGAGTATGCCTGACAGAAACTTGCTTAGATATGCAACTTTATCTCATGTATATTTACGTGGAAATCCTGAATCCCTAACTGTGAGGTCCCCGGTATCCGTTTGAGAAGCCCTGATCTGCCTGGTTCATCCATTCTGCCCTGTTGAGATACCGCAGATCCCATCTCCAGGTGTGATTGTGTGTACAGTGCTCCTGCCTCCAGCTCTTGAAGAACAAACGAGTCAGGATCGGTTTTTTCAGTCGCCATTTTCAGGAACCTCTGGAATGCTTGCAAAACAAAAGCTGCCCACACGACCTGGCTCCTGGAGAGGAGACCTTAGCCCAGTGAGACTCTCTAACACAGAAGAACAAGTTACCATACTGGGTCAGACCAAGGGTCCATCAAGCCCAGCATCCTGTTTCCAACAGAGGCCAATCCAGGCCATAAGAACCTGGCAAGTACCCAAAAACTAAGTCTATTCCATGCTACCGTTGCTAGTAATAGCAGTGGCTATTCTCTAAGTCAACTTAATTAATAGCAGGTAATCGACTTCTCCTCCAAGAACTTATCCAAACCTTTTTTGAACCCAGCTACACTAACTGCACTAACCACATCCTCTGGCAACAAATTCCAGAGCTTTATTGTGCGTTGAGTGAAAAAGAATTTTCTCCGATTAGTCTTAAATGTGCCACACGCTAACTTCATGGAGTGCCCCCTAATCCTTCTGTTATCCAAAAGTGTAAATAACCGAGGCTGAAAGGGGGTAGATTCAGGAGTAACACAAGGAATTATTTGTTCACTGAGAGAGTGGTGTATGCATGGAAGGACTTCTGAGGTAAGGGGCTCGATCCCTGGCAGTAGGGAAGGGAAGGGAAGGGGAAGGATCTATGGATCCAGCTTGAGGGGCCGCAACAGAGGAGGAGAGCGAAGCTGTGCAAACCACTTTCTCTGGGGCAACAGAACCCAATATTCTACCAGCTGCTTCCAACAGCTGAGGAAAATATGCAGCAAGCTGAATGTCCAGATATCCAACTATTTACATAAAACCAAGAATTCCAAAAAGCAGAAACCTCTGCACATAACAAACAACTTTCTGCTCTGCTGAAAGCTGAATCAGCTGACACACAGCTGGAATTTACCCTGAATTTTCTCCTTACAATAGCTGCCTACTGGTACTCCCCTGACAAGGACTAGAAGCACGTAGAGGAAAGAGGAAACCAGTGCTGCTAAAACACATCCCCCAGATTCTGAGCCATCTCCCTCACCCCCTCCATCCACATGTTATGCAGCTGTGTCCACTTCAGGATCTCTGCCCTTAAGGCCTCAGATATGCATGGTAGAGATTGCTGTACACTTCCATCCAAATTCATGCAATACATCAAACCAACTGCATCTTCCAGAATTCGCCACCATATGATCTAGCTAATGTCATTCCAGGTCGATTCATTTTTAGAAACAAAAATGTTTGTTTTATGTCTTTATTTGATAGTGTAACTAGTCAGATTACAGCTTTCATGCAGACAGGATTTCACTAGGGTATTCAATCACAACAGCTCATCAATACACATTCAGCCAGCTCTGGGGAGAAGTATCTGACAGCACATTCCAATGCTCAGATCATAACTACCAAATTACAGCAGAGTAAACTGATAGTGATCTGTCCTGGATCACTCGGAGAGCCAGTGACCAAGGAACAGGGAGACGGTGACCCATCCAAGGTCACACCGAGTCAGTGATCGAGGTGCAGGGAGACAGTGACCTCTCCAAGGTCGCATAGAAAGAGCAGAAAGCTGGGATTAGAACTGAAGCCCAAGGAGGCAGAATGATATGCCCAGCTTCACCAGAGAGTCGGTGGCAGAGCTGGGATTAGAACTGAAGCCCAAGGAGGCGGAATGACATGCCCAGCTTCACCAGAGAGTCAGTGGCAGAGCTGGGATTAGAAATGAAGCCCAAAGAAGCAGAATGACATGCCCAGCTTCACCAGAGAGTCAGTGCAGAGCTGGGATTAGAGCTGAAGCCCAAGGAAGCAGAATGACATGCCCAGCTTCACCAGAGAGTCTGTGGCAGAGCTGGGATTAGAACTGAAGCCCAAGGAAGCAGAATGATATACCCAGCTTCACCAGAGAGTCTGTGGCAGAGCTGGGATTGGAACTGAAGCCCAAGGAGACGGAATGACATGCCCAGCTTCACCAGAGGGTCAGTGGCAGAGCTGGGATTAGAACTGAAGCCCAAGGAAGCAGAATGACATGCCCAGCATCACCAGAGGGTCAGTGGCAGAGCTGGGATTAGAAAGGCAACACAGAGGGCGTGTGTGTGTGTATGTGTGTGTGTGCAGGTGTACGTGTGTGTGTATGTGTGCGTGTGTGCACGTGTATATACAGATACGTGTCTCCGGCAGTTTTGCTGTTCGATTCTAGGTGGGGCCGGGGGAAGTATTATACAAATAAAAACTAAAGGAATCATCTGAAACAGCCATAAGGATGCAAAGAATTCAGCCACGCCAGCCCTGCTCTCTCGCCGGCTTGGTGCCCGCTGAGCACTTCATCATTTGCACTCCCGATCTCCACGGCTAGAAAGCAATCTTAGCTTTCCACTCATTGACATTAGAGAGTGGCCTTGCATCAGTGTCACGCTTCGCCGCTCCACCCCGGCTCGTAGCTTCCACTCATCTGATCAACATCTTGGAGAAATCCCATCTCTTTGTGCAGCAGGGCTGAGCATCGTCTGTCAGTACACAGCGTACGGCAGCAAGAGGTCAAGGAGACCTTACAACCTTCCTGGTCAAAGACGACTTTACAGCAACCCACCTAGTGTCCTCCTTCGGGCCATTTCAAGGCCGTGCGTACAAACCTCTGCAATTTAATGTTATTGCTGATATCAATGCTGAGCTATTACTGACCCCGTGCTCTGCGGTTTGCAAGTCCTTCTGTGCAGATCTGATGTGTTGTTGTTTTTACGTCTCTCTCACCTTTGATTTTCTCTATCTTAATATGTTCCCTGCCCAGCGCACTGGAGAGGGAAGGAAATAAGCATTTGTAAGAAATGAAATGAAATAAACAGTGGGGTTTATCTGAGAAAAGGGCGCCTGCCTCTGCCTGCCGCTGGCCACGATGCTGCTTTCCTGTGCCTTCGTAAGGATGCAGCGCAGTCAGCGAGCTGCTCACCTGGCATTACAGGGCTCGTAGGCAACCACGAGGCTCGTAACGTTTCACAGCATTGCATGGCGTAGAGAGGGCACTGATCCTCCCGCTCCAAAAGAGCCAGCACTGAGGTCCCAGGACCTTGCTCACCCCTCCTACTGTTGACCGGGACCGGACCGAAGGGGGAGAACTGTTTGCTTTATTTTATTTTTTTTTTACAGTTTTGGGAGATAACTTTTTCAGAAGGTGATGATGCACTGAACATAGCACCTGGGGCTGGCCCGATGGCCCAGTGGTGCTGCCACATGATCCAGCACGCCTGGAAAGGGGGGAGGGAAGGTCATTTAACTCATCAATGACACCACCAGCAGACTTTATGAACCCATGAAGAGACCACAAAAACTGCCAACTGGACCCATTTTCCCATTAAAACGGACCAACCCCCTTCCGAGATTTCTCTGACTGAACTTGGAAAATGCCCTCTTTTTTTTTACCCAGCAGTTCCCTCCTCCTGTTTTGGGCTTCCTGCTCCATCACAACCAGCCTCCTATGGGCAGTGGTGCCCTGAGCCTTCATTCCCAGCTCCCCAGGGATTTCCCGCAGACCTCGGGCTGGCTCTGGCCTCTAACTGTCCCCATTGCACAAGGACTGAGCTTGCCTTCCTCCAGGGGCCGGTGAACGCTGGGGCTGCGGCATCCTCAGCCCTGGACAGCCTCGGGAGTCCAACCCACTGCCACAAATATCCTCGAACACGTGCACCCAGCAGCACCTTCGCTTCCTTCCAGCTTCTAAAAGGCGTTGAAGGAGGAGCGCGAGCTGGAAATATTGCAAGCAGGAGGAGCAAGCGTCCAAGGCTGCTGGCGAGTTTCTAACCTGCGCTGTGTGCCTGGGACTGTAAGGTCCAATACCTGTGACTTCTTGTTCTAAAATGTATTAAGGCCTGGTGCGACTGGCTGTGCATATTGTGGATTTGCGTGGGGCGGCACACCTGAGGAGGGGGAAGGCTGTGGCGCTATTGGCAGAACCCAACTCACTGGCAGCCAAAACTGAGGAAGCCTGCCTATGTGCTTGAGTATATGTACAAAAGAGGAAGCCTGCCTGTGTGTGTGTTTGTGTGAGAGAGGGAGCCTCCTGTGTGTGTATGTATGTGAAATAGAGGAAGCCTGCCTGTGTGTGTGTTTGTGTGAGAGAGGGAGCTTGCCTGTATGTGTATATATGTGAAATAGAGGAAGCCTGCCTATGTGGGTGTGTGTGCGAGAGAGGAAGCCTGCCTCCATGTGCATGTGTGTGTGAATGAGAGCCTGCAAAGGATGTGTGTGTGTGTGTGTGTGTGTGTGTGTGAATGGGAGCCTGCAAAGGATGTGTGTGTGTGTGTGTATGAATGGGAGCCTGATAGAGTTGTGTGTGTGTGTGTGTGAATGGGAGCCTGCTTGGGTTGTGTATGTGTGTGTGTGAGTCTTCCCCTCCTCTCCCTCATTAAGCCACGATAATGTCAGGGCATTTGGAAATTAAAGTTCCCAGGTATGGAAAGAGTGGTTTTATTTATCCTTATTTGTTTTAATTATTGCTTAGTGTTTGATGTGTCTGCTGTTTTGAAATATTTTATTGGTGTTTGAGAATGTTTGGCTATTCTATTCATTAACTGGTTTGAAATATTCTTTTTATGAATATGATTTTACTGTTATGATTGCTGTTTTATATTTATTTATTTTATTATTTAATGTTTTATGAAGAATGGTAATGTCTCTGTTTTTCCATGGTTGCTCTGCATGTAGAGGCTGACTTGTTGTGGGTTCCAGTTCAGTTCTTCTCAGCACGTTTCTGTTTATACTGTCTGGTCTCTTCTGTATTTAGACAGGGTTTGTCTGTGTTCTGCATGTGTGACCAAGGTGAGCTATTTTGCTGGCGTGTAGTTTCTGTGTAAGGATCTATAGCAGTCTGATTTGTTCTGTTTTCCTAATAGGAGGTGTATTGGTGTTCTAGGGCCTGGTGTAAAATGTGCAGTGTTACCTTTTCATAGATAAGGTTATTACTGTTTGAGTGCTGGCAGTTAGGATTGTTTTGGTATGGGAAGTTTACTATATTGTAATGGTAATTCCGTTTATTTGTGGCTTTCTGAGGGCCAAGCCCACACCCAACACACATTACAAAAGGTCTAATTCCATATGAGTTCCAAGTATCTTTTGTGCTGTTATCAGCAGTGCATGTAAATATAATGTGCAGGTTGTAAGTGATATTTTGCCTCAGTACTTTTGAATGTTCTTTTTCATGTAAAATCTGTTATAAATGCATAGTTGAATTATGTGTGTCTGTAATGGCTATTAATCAATTTTACTTAGGGAATAGCCACTGCTATTAATTGCATCAGTAGCATGGGTTCTTCTTAGTGTTTGGGTAATTGCCAGGTTCTTGTGGCCTGGTTTGGCCTCTGTTGGAAACAGGATGCTGGGCTTGATGGACCCTTGGTCTGACCCAGCATGGCAATTTCTTATGTTCTTATGTTCTTAGAGGGTGTGGGAGTGGAGGAATGTGTGTGTGTGTGTGTGTAAGGCTGTAAGGTTTGCTTAGGTTACCTCATACTCTTCTCTTGACCATGGGTTCCCCGGGGCGGGTGTCAGTTTTTAAAAATTGAGATTGCTGGAGGGAATTGAGCTTTTTGTTCGGACAAGCCCAGGACAGAGCCTGAATAAATCGAGGGGCAGCACAGTGATTGTTTATACAGGGCAGCAAAAAAAGCCAGCAGCAGCCCTGCATGCATTCTTTCTGCCTTTTGGATATTGGATCATCCGTGTCCTATCCCCTCAAGCCCCGCTCCACATTGTACCAAGGTCTCATAATGGAAGCGGCAGTGCAGAGTTCACCGTTTACAGAGCAGCTTAGTTCACTGGCTGTACCAGGAAGCTGACGCGCAACGTTTGAATACGGCACGGACAGCTGAAGTGTGAGTCTTCATCAGAGCCCCCATGCAGGGGTCTCCCCGATGCGTACAAATCATAAATCCAGCACAGACCTCCCATGCGTAGAGGGGGGAGTTTAAAACAGGAGACAGGGCAGTATAGGATGCATAGCTTTTATTTTAAACATCTTTCCAAATAAAACAGCACAAGAAAGAAAGGAAATACGGGAGCCTTGGAAGGAAGGAGCGAGCCAGCTGAGCTCCTGAAGAGTGTGGCTGGAGTTGCTGGTACAGTAGAAGAGGGAACCTGGAGGAGCTTCAGGCAGAAGCGGGCGCTGGAGGAGTTTTGCAGCTCCTTGGGGTTAAGGCGGGCATTGAGCTCTGCCAGCAGCTTTGTGTCTCTTACTGCTGTGTTCCTGCAGCCCAAAGGGGATGCACAGCCTTGGATGGCGTCTCTAAATTATTTATCTTCCACGTTGCTAGGCTACTCGGGCCTTTCATGTCCTTTACATGGAGGGTTCATTGTGACGGGGAAGCAGGGCCGCAGTTTGCTTAGCAACAAGAGCGAGAGGTGGGGAGTGGGTGAGAAAATAAGAGCGGGCGACACCTGGAAACTGGAAATTGGTTGGCGCCCGTCATGCTCCAGTCTAAGAACCCACCTGTGGGAGGCTGCTTTTAAATCTTAACCCCTCACTCTCCCACTCAGAGCCTCATTGGTTTTAGCCATTTCCTTACAAATAAAAGCCCCAGCGTCTCTTTGGCCCTGTATTTCTGTCTTGATTAGATTGTCAGCTCTATGGAGCAGGAACCGTCTCTGCGGTGTCTCTGTGTAGGGCTGCCTATGTGGATTAGAGCCAGAGGCTGAAATGCAAGGAAGCCTGGCTTCAAATCCTGCTGCTGCTCCCTGCGACCCCGGGCAATCGATTACCTCTGCTGCAAACTTGGATTATAATGCCTCTGGGGTCGGGAGGTACCTGAATGCAATTAATTACATCTGACAGTGTTCCTATACAGACGGGATCTGATTTAGGAGAGGATGTTCCTGCTCATCTTTTTTTTTTTTTAAATCAGGCCCAGCAGAAACTCATAACTCAGACCTCCAGGCCCATCTGGTCTGGTGATTTTCTGCGTTCAGTAGCAGAAGCTCCATGGCATTTGATCCCTCCGTTCCCAGGCGCTCTTGAATTCTGTTACTGCTTTTGTCTCGCCACCCTTCTTCCATTACTCCCGCGTCTCCCCCCTTAAGCCTCTTATCATGACCTCTTGTTCTCCAGTGTCTTTCCCTTCTCATGCACTATTTATACATTAGAGTTATTTTTGGGTTCCCCAGGGAGGAAAGTCATCTCGGTCCTTCTAGGTTTCCGGGATAATTCACACATTTGCGCATCTTGCTACCGAACCAGCCCCCAACATGCTCCTTTCTAATTCCACTCACATTGTTTCTTTACACATATTTTGCTTTCTTTTTTGTAAGCATAGATATTTTTTAACCTTTTTTTTTTTGTTACCATTTTACTTTTGGCACTGCAGTTTCCTCCTCCTTCATTCTGGGCCTCCGGCCAAAATCAGAACCGGTTTCCTTTGGGCTGTGGAGCCATGAGCGATCAAGTTTTCATGACCAGTTTACATCCCCTGCCATCTGCCTTAGCCCAGTCCTCGGCTAGGGGCCACATGCAGGGGCTCTCTCAGTGGGCCCTAAATCCAACCACCAGGTGTCACCTCTAAGTGATGGCTGGGACTCCCTTCGGCCCGCGCTCCCTCAGTTATTAGTGCCAAAAGCAGTGGAGAATGATATGAAGAAGGGATTTTGCCTCTGTACACAAATTCTGCTCCCTGTAGAACAGAGGCAGAACCTGGGCCTTGCTCGTATGTGCTGGGAACATCACAGTTGCAAGAAGCTTGTTTCTTGCCTTTGTCTTAGCTTAAAGAACAGGAAAAGATAAACTCTCAAGTGCAGAGCACCCTGCAAACAGTTCCTGGAAATCAAACGGCGTGCTGTTATCTCCAGGGTCTCTCGCCAGCCTTCAGAAAGCGTTTCCTGGTGGCTCAATATTAACAGCCAGTCTCACTGGTGTACTCGCTTTAATGAAGAGCTGGCTTTCTGGCTGCCATTTGAGGGCCTCTCCCCAAATGCTTCCTCCTCCTCCTCCTCTGTGCCACCTCACTTTTTTCCTCTATTCTGTTACCTACCTACCCTTTGGGGATTAGTTATTGTCAGTGGATAAAGAGACTGCCCCCTGGGGTTGACCTCTTCTCAGAAGGCAAGGAACGGCAGTGTCCCTCCCATGTGGGAGGCCCGGGTACAATTATTTCATCCAGCTACTGCCCCTCAAGTGCCAGGAGCTGTGGTCCATGCCTCCCAGAAGTCTGTTGCTGCAATGGCTGGACTAGAAGGGAAGGGCTCTGTCTCCCTCCCCCCCCCCTCAAGTAGTCACCAATGAAGTCACTGGACACCTCAGTCTTAGAAGGTGGTGCCACCTGCCGCAGTAAAAGGCTCTGATGGCCATTAGGGAGTGACACAGGCCACTTTGGCGCTGATACGGAAACGGAGCAGCGAGGAGCGAGCTGTGAGCTGTGAAAGGTGTGCAGAAAGCGACGCTTCTGCCTCAGAGCTCCGTCGCGCTGGTCCTCAAAGCCGAATCCTCCTTGTGCGTTCCCTGGTGAATGTCCAGCCCCCTGGGGCTTAGCGTTGGTCGCCATGTGTGTGCGGGGCAGGGCCAGCTGGAACCGCCGTGCCATGCGCGCACCGTGCGAGAGCGGCAGGACAGAGGGAAGACGTTTCGCCTGCCTCGTAAATCACAGGAAAATGAATCTTGCCAGTTATCCGGCGTCGCCCCAGTTGATTCTTCGTGTTTGCAGTTTTATGTGCGCGCGACGGAGCTCAGAAGCAGAGCAGGCCCAGAATGCAGCCCTGTAATTAACGAGCAATACATCTGATTATCAAACTCAGTAGATATTTAATGAATCTTTAATGATCCGAGGCATCGAGTGCTACCACATCCTAGATCTCAGAAGGCTGTGTTCATGTCACAACTCTGCAGCGCTCATTATTTTTTTTAAATATTCATGGCCGTGGGTCAGCTGCTGCCAGATTTTCTTTTTTTAAGCACAGAGAAATCATTTGCAAGCTCCGTTATCTAATCAAGAAGTTGGTAATTGTGTTCTGCCTCCAGGTGGATTGGTACATCCTGCCTATGAGGGAGCGTCTCTAGTGGATTTGTCTCCTTTGTCGGGCATTCAAAGTGCTCTTTGGGAAATTGCTTCTGAGATGTGGGGCCATCTGATCCTGCAACATGACCTGAGGATAATTTTGAAAGGGTTCATTTCTGTTTATTTATTTGGATTCAGCTCAAGGTGGGTTACATTCAGGTACAATAGGTCTTTCCTGGTCCTCCCTGCAGAGGATCTACAATCTCAGGGCCCCGTATATTAGGCATTTTCCCCATAGACGCAGAAATCGGAGAAACGCGTTAGTGAATCTGGCCCTGAGTTTGCACTGGAGGCTATGGGCTCCTATCTTCTGTCGTTAGGCTCCTAAATTGGCCCTTTTGAAACTTTACTAGGCCTGAGGTCCTAAATTTAGGATCATACTTTCATTAAATTTAGGACCCTAAAAAGTGGGAGGCTACAGGGGCAGGGAAACAAAGTTAGGAGCTTAGCACTGATTTTCAGAAGTAGGGAATAATTTAGGAGCCGAAATGAAGAGGACCTAAGTTTAAGGATCCTAAAATTAGGTGAATTTTCACCTGAAAATGTAGGGCCCTAATCCCTCAGCTTCTTCTGAATATCGGCCTCATTGGGGATCTTTCTGAACCCTCCTTGGGGACCCTGTCTCAGGGATGCTTCCTGTGTACGAACGTTCAAGTCCATGGGTACCAACCTTGCACCTGATTTTCAAAGACAAACTACGCAGATTCTTTCCCTTTCAGCGCTGCCCACGGGTTTGGTCCGTGCGTGGGAGCACGGGGCCGAATTTTCCCTTTGAGGAATGAGTTGTAGGCCTGCAGCCCCTCTGCGAGCTCTCCTGGGGTTTCTTTATTGCCCTCTCCATCATTCACAGCGATCCATCCTTAATACTTAATTGAAAAAGATGTACAGATGTGTACCAGTTTTATATCAACACCATCTACAAATGTGACTGGATGGCCAAATTCACAACCTCGAGCTCGTTGGCTTCAACAACTCCTGCTTCCTTGCAGCTTGATTTATTTGGCTAAGTAAATAAATAAATGCTTTATGTGTTGGGAAAGACAGATTGCCCTGTCTGAAAATGACCCTACTCAGCCTGGCTTCCACGGCATGAGGACTTGTAGCTGAACTGTGAGGAGGTGTTCCCGGGGGGATCAAACTAATGCACGGACGTGACATCACCAAGAGCGCATGCGCTGATTTATGCCCCTCAGCCGCTCGGCAGGTGCAAAGCCTGTGGTACCCAGGTCTGCACAGGAAAAGCCTCCATAGCTTGGGACCCATTGCACTGATTTGTAGCCTTCAAATCCTTCCAGGTTTCCAGGAGAAGCTTCCAGTGTTCAGCTGTTGCTCCTGAACTGGACTAGAACATCCCCGTTTTATCCTGTTTCCCAATTTAACTGCTTCCTTTTACACATTTTATTGTTTTAAGGGTAGATTTTTAGCATTTTTTAAACCTTTTTTTTTTTGCTGTTTCAGTTTCCTCCGGCTTCTTTTGGGCTTTCAGCTTAACCAGAACTGCTCCTCATTGGGTTTTCCCACTTTAACCTTCACCCCCTGCTGCCTCTAGAACAGTCTCCATGATTTTTCCTGGCACTGAAGTCAGGCTCACCCGTCTGTAGTTTCCCGATCATCTCTGGAGCCCTTTTTAATGATCGGGATCACATTGGCCACCCTCCAGTCTTCGGGTAGATGATTTTAATGAGAGCTTACAAATTACTTGTGTAACCCCTGGGTGGGAGGGATCCTTGAGCTGGCCCCCAGGGGCCCACAGAAAAGAGAGACGGACCCGCTCTGCGCACGACTCCTCTGAAAGCTCTCTCTCCACGGACGGCGTGAATTATCTGTTCCGAGGCTCCACTGGGGGGATGAACAATAGTTCTTATACCCGGCTCTTTTTTAGCAATACTCTCCTTTCCGGCCCTTGTGCACTGCACCGATAATCGTCACTGTCTCTGCATCCAATAAGCACACTGAGAGGCAAAGAGGTTCCCAGCTTCAGATGACTGGATAATATTTACAGCTTAAATCCGGATTGCAATTAAAGTCAATAAATAGTGAGGCAGCAGAAAGATTAATAAACGCGTAGCTCCACTTCTGAAAGCACTTTTATGTACACTTGGATTCCTTCTCTTCCCAGTTACTCAATTTTAGCTCAAATCTCCTTTAATCTTCCCAATGTATATTCCCAGCTCTTCCCACTGTAGGTGGTTAGAATAAAGTCCCAATATGTTATCAACACTTAGTCCCAGTATTAGTCCTTTCTTTAAATCTTTTGATTCCTTAGGCTGCGCCTGATGGGCTCTTAACTCTTCCTTAAATTTTACCTGCCTTAGCAGCAGCGAAGTTCTCGTTACCTGTTGCGATCAGCGGTTTGTGGGCTGCCCTCCTCCCCTGCCGAGCCGCCCCCACTGGCTGCCAGCCCTCCTCGCAGCGGGGCCACCATGTTCTGGCATAGCGAGGCAGCACCAGAGCATCACAAGGCAGGACGCACCCGACATCACGATATTTAAAGGGCCTGCGGCAGGAAAAGCCTCACAGCGCCTCCTGATGACCTCACACGATAAGCCTTATAAAGGGCTCTCTCTCTCTCCTTCCCTCACTGCCTCAACAACAGGTCCAGCTTCTGTTTAATAGTGTGTGTGGCACCCCAGCATTCCTGTCTTCCTCTTAGGCCTGTCCCAGTCTTTTGTCTCTGCCTGCCCCAGTCCTCGCCTGCTCCACCTGCTCTTGCCTTGCCTGTCTGCCTCAGCCCTGCATGTTCCTCTTCTTCTCCCTCAGATGGATACCTGGTTTTGACCTCTGCTTGAACTCTAGATACACCTGACCACTGCCTGCCCTTGAACACTACCTGAACTCTGGATACGCCTGACCAGTTCCTGCCCTTGACCACTGCCTGAACTCTGGATACACCTAACTGCTGCCTGCCTCTGACCCTTGCCCAGACTTCGACAAGTCTATTGGCCACCCACCTATGACCTTTGCCTGGCCTCGGACCATGTCTTCAGTCAGCAGCAGAGACCCTCACCTGACGTTCCTGGCACACAAAGGCTTGACCTGAGGGGAACGTGGGCTTGTATAGGGGAAGATCCTGATGGGTCTCTGCTTCGCCTGGGTCCGCCTGCTGTCGGTGAGAATCTGCAGGGCTCCTCCCTGCAGGTAGAGCCAATCTCGCCTCAGCCCGATGGTCCACAGACCCAACATTACCTTTACTTTCAATCCTCCCGTTTCCTTCCCTCTTGTGCCAGTGGCAGGGATCCTCTCCCCACACATCCAGCTTCTTTCAGGGTGAAAGATGCCTACTCTTCCTAAGGTTTGGTTACTGAGTCACAGATACCAAGGGCCATCAGCTCCCAGTACAACAAAATAGTCTTTCAACCCAAAAAGGGGGAAAAAAAAATCAAGCAGGAGACAGAAAGGGCGGAATAAAACCGAGGAGAGAGTGCACAACCAGTTAATTCAAACTCCTCTGCATTAGATCAGTATCAGGCCTCTCCTCTGAAGGAGAGATATCACACTGCTTGTCTTCCTTACTCCAAATCCAGCCTTCAATACAGGATAAGTGGCATTTTAAGACTTATCTGGATAAATAGCAGCTTTGCCACTACTTAACTGGATAAGTCTGAAAAGCGCTACTTGTCCACTTAGGTAGTGTTTTTCAGACTTATCCGGCTGAGTAGTAGCAAAGCTGCTACTTGGATAAATCAGAACTGGTATACGCCACTATTTTTCATATGCGCACCCAAGTTTAATTACATATTTATGTGTATTTTACAACCTGCACGAATCATAATTTCACAGTATGAAAATGACACTTCAAGCTCCTTCCAGGCAGCCCAAGGAAGCAATCGCAATTATAGAGGTGTGACGCTGTAGGGCGGCTGAATGTCATCTTCCTAAATAGGAGCAGTAGCTTTTATTCTCTAGTGGCAAACAGGATTTCATCAACCAAGAACATTCACACGGATTGCGAGAATCTGGTGCTTGTGAGAGGTTTGGGAGTGAAAGGGACCTCCATTTATCCATCAAGCAGTACAGCTGCCCCATCAGAACAGACTTCCTCTAGGCCTAGGGATTCAATCTGAGAACAGGGCCAACTGGGGGTGCTCGAATCTGAACTGAGACTGCCAGCTTGTTTCAGCTGCCACCAAATAGTTCTCAAATAGTCAAAATATTTGGTCATAAGCTGCTGAATGGCTCTGCATCTGTGTGACCCTTCCCTGAGCAATTTAGTCTTAGCAGTGCGTTCCAGCCCCCGAGGCAGAGGATGTCTAAAACGTGCCGGTTATGATTGGACATTTCCAACGCTCATCTAAGCCAGTTTCTTGAGATAAGACTTGCCGTACCTTTATTGGGGAACTGGATGTTTATTTGTTTTATGAATTTTTATTTTTATGAGATCGATGCTATACAGGTGCTTCATTGTCCTGCATCGTGTTTCTATACGATGGCCGATTACTTTATATCTATAAAGTGTACCTTATGTTGAATGTGATATAGTGGGTAGATTTTTCATATTGATCTATCTGCATGGTTTTACCAGCCTATTAAACTCTTCAGACCTGAAGGTGGAAGGCTCTTTTACCCTGATTTATTTAAAATCCATTCCATCTCTACATTCCCAAAATGTTGTTATGTTGAAATGCTTAGGGGTGAGTATATCAGAGTGTTACATAACCAAAGAAGTTGATGGAGAGCAGATAAGTCCCAAAAAAAGGCTGTAGAACCATGCAGAGAACCAGGAAAATGAGGCTCCTAGTTTATGCCACACAAAATATCTCTAATAGAATAACTTTTATTTTGAAACAGATTTTGACCATTGAAGTACATATTAAGGTGCTAAACACTTGTAGCTGTGAAATTCACTATTTTTATTATTATATTTACATTTATTACATGCCTAACTCAAAAGACTGTAGGTGGCATCCAATCATAATTAAAATATAGCACAAAATAGCACAAAAACACATGAAAGCCAAAGAAACACAAACAAAAACAATAGCCCACAGGCTGATTTGCTACCCAGCAGATCCCAAGATCTAAAGAAACCTGCCTTTCCTACAACATTCAAGCCACAAATAAACCTTCTCAGAAACCTGATGAGAAAGTTTAAATTAAATAACCAAGTTTTAGCAACATTTCTAAATGCCAGATAATCTCCGCCCAACCTTACATCAGATGATGCGGTTCCAGAGTGTGGGTCTAGAACAAGAGAGAGCCCATTTGTACGTTTTCTCATAATGGATAGTTGAAAGCGACCGAACACACAAGAGAGCCTCTTGCGAAGAACGTAAAGCTCTTGATGGCTGATGCCAACTGATGTGTATAAATATAATAACCACCCGTAAGAGTGCACAAATATACGTCGTAGAGAGCTCACCAGAAACACCTATTCACTGCGGCTATTTTATGTCATTGCAGCGTTTAAAGGCTCTTTAATTTAATCATAGATCTACCCTGGTATTTTTTATACAATATTTTTTAAGTTGCATTATACAATCCATGAAAGGTTGACACACATACGGCCCAACTGAGCCTATTCTTAAGATATGCAAAAAAAGCTTTATAAATCAAAGAAAGAAGCTTACACTCGATTTCTGGACTCATTGGAAGCCAATGCAGTTTATGCAAGGAAAGGTGTAATATGGTCAGGCAGTCTTAAAGCTCAACAGAACATGAGCAGCTGTGTTTTGAACACACTTCAGTTTATATAGTTGTAATTCTGTGTAAACTGACGCTCATAAAAACACATCGATCCAGGCACCCAGTGATCAGCACACGAATAACAGTAGCAAGATGCTCCCAGGATAGATAGGGACAGTGTGCAACTGTAAACCAAAAAAACCAAAACCAGTTTCTACCCACCTTCTTAATATGCAACAGTGAACTCAACTCAGAGTCAAAAAATGAGAATGATTTTCATCTCAGGAACAGCAATTTTCAAACAGGCGCATGGGTGCACATACACGCATGTGCACGGGTGCATAGCCAGGTACGTAGCAATTTTATATCCTGCGTGCATGTACGCGCTCACGTTAGACAATAGCCCTAATTTTATATTACGTCCGGCGGCTCACGGGAAGTCCCGCGGTGAGCACACAGCCCCCTGCCCTGCATGCCATCCAGCTGGGCACGAGACACCACTTCTGCCACCTTCCCTTAGGTGCACGAGCACGCACATGTGCGCATTATATAGGCCCCGCAGCGGGAAACGCTGAGCAGCCAAGCGTCCTGTTAAGCAAGGGCCATGTTGAGCCAGAGCAATGCTCCATCAAGCCCAGCATCCCGCCTCCGACAGTGGTCAGAGTGGGCCATTAGGAAGCGCCCAGCAGACCCCAGAGAGCAGATCCGGTTCCTTGTTGCTGACTTCCAGGTATCAGCAGTGGGGCAGATTTAAAACAAATCACAGGAAGGACTTCTTCACTCAGCACACAGTCAAGCGGTGGAATCTGTTGCCAGAAAACGTGGCTTGGATACGTTCTTGGAGAAAAAGGCCCTAAAAAGTTATTCGCCAGGCAGACTAGGGAACGCCATTGCTTTTCCTGGCAGTAGTAAGAAACTGGTCTGCTTTTTGGGACCCAGACTGGCTGCTGATGGACTCCGTGTAACACGTCTTATGCTCTTAGTTGTTTATGGACTTTTCAAACCGGCTTTGCTCGTCACAGGACCTCAAAGCACTTTTCTGCTTGCAGTGAGAGGGAAGGAGCTGGGGTTTCACAGGTGGATTTATTGTCAGGAGGAAGGGAATTTTTTTTTGGGGGGGGGGAATGCCTGAAGACATAATCTCGCCCCGTGTTAAAATGTTTAACACCATCCGCCATATTTACCAGGACCCAGCAAGCTTGGTAAATTTAGCGCCTGTTAGGTAACTGGCTGATAGTAACTAATAAACTCGTCTCTCTGTTTGAATATTTTGCATGAAATTGCAAGCCCAGTGTTATGCAAAATTTGTACTTGTGCTAAATCGATAGCAAATGAGCTGAATTTAGGGTGCAAGATAAGAAGCTTTAGCGTGTACATCAACTGTCAGTAAAGCAAGAGTCAGAGGGTCTTAACCTAACAGAATCATAATCATGCACTAGACAGAGGGCTGTGTTCCCTAGATTGGCTGATTTATTTTTTTTAATTTAAAAATATTTCTTAACGGCCTTCCCTGCCTCAAAGCGATGTACAATCATAAACAGAAACATGAAACCTAGCTGGTTTTCGAGTGACATCTTTAGGATTCCTCCCAAAAGTGTGTGCTCAGGACATTCCTGGGATAGCATTTTGCAAAAGTCAGCAGCCAGTACCAAATAATGACTCCTCGAAACAAAAGCACACTTTCTTTTAGATAAAACTGTCAAAATCTCTTTTTATATACGATTACTGCTACCTTTTATTGAAATTAAAATTCTCCTTCTGCTGCTAGCATCCACACTCTCACAAAAATCTGATCTCACTCAATGTTTCCCGACCCTTCCTCCTGTGATGTTGCTGGGTGTGCGAGACCAGGGCTGTGAGATTTGTGATGAATGAAAGCAGTGAGTTTATGGAGCACTGGATGCTTTAGATTTCAGGCTTGCAAGCCGTCCCTCTGTATTTATAGTTGTATAGTCTGCTTCTGGGGAGCATGCAGCACTTGGCAGGGGTGGTCAAGGCATCAGGTTACTCCCAGTCATTAACATTCCTGAGGGCCTTGTGAGAAAACCTGAGAATGCAGGGCTCTTAAGTCAGGGTAAACAGGACTCAGCCCTCGGCTGGGCTGCCTGGGCTGACCTCACTTATCTTTATCCTGAAGAGCAGGCCCACTTGGAACCGAGGTAGAGAAAATCAACCCAGCCCCTGGTGTTTCCTCTTGCATTGAGGCAGCATCTCAGCCCTCCTGACTAGGAGTTTATCAGCTTCTTGGCTTCTGTTCTGCAGGGGTCCCGTTTCCCAAGAACTTCCAACAGGTGTGCACGAAGATTCTCACCAGGCTCTTCCGCGTCTTCGTCCACGTGTACATTCACCACTTTGATGGCATCATCAACGTGGGGGCCGAAGCCCATGTGAACACCTGCTACAAACACTTCTACTATTTCATCACCCAGTTCAGCCTCATCAGCCACCGAGAGCTGGAGCCTTTGGTAAGTAGGCACGTGCTTTTGTTTTTCTTTCCTTTCGTTTCTAAACTGAAATGTAATAAAATTCATGAAATTTTGCATTTTTTAAAAAATGTATTGTTTAGGGCGCCCTGTTTCGAATTAGTGTGCACTGTTTGAGTTAGTGTGCACTATTACAGCTCAAATAGGGGTAGATTTCAAAGGGTTACACGCGTAACCCTTTAAAAACCCTCCTGCGCGCACAAGCCCCGGGACGCGCGGATGTCCCGGGGCTTTGAAAAAGGGGTGGGGCCGGGGGCGGGGCAGTGGTCCGGGGGCGGTCCTGAGTCCGGCAGCTGGCCGGCACACGCAAGTTACGCCTGCCTTGGGCAGGCGTAACTTAGAGAACAAAGGTAAGGGGGGGATTTAGGTAGGGCTGGGGGTGGGTTAGATAGGGGAAGGGAGGGGAAGGTGGGGGGGGAGAAAGGAAAGTTCCCTCCGAGGCCACTCCGATTTCAAGGCGGCCTCGGAGGGAATGGGGAAAGCCATCAGGCCTCCCCTAGGGCTTGGTGCACGCCCTTGCATGCGCCGACCCTGGATTTTATAACATGGCGCGGCAGCGCGCGCCATGTTATAAAATCGGGTGTACATTTGTGCGCGCCGGGTAGCGCGCACAAATGTGCCTTATGTGGTGTGATGCTTTGATACAAACCAAGGCTTTAGCCACCGTGTTTTGCATGCATTGTAGCCATTTCAAGGAAGTACAATTCAGTAGGGAGTAGCAATAATTGAATCGACTGTTGGTTAGAGCATGAATAACAGAAGCCAGGTTATGCTGTCCCAGGTAGCCGAGTGGTTGCTAAATCTGGTGGAGGTGCATAAAGGAGGCTCTCATTACCTTAGCGATATGGTAATCCATCTTGAGGTTTGGGTTGAGTTGAACCCCTAGGCTTTGAACAGATTATTTTGGGCTAAAGCGGGGTTCCTGATAGGGTCATTAGAGATCATTGAGGGTGACCACAACAGCTAAGCCTGAAGAGTTCCAATTTGGAGCGGGTCAAGTTTGAGTTTATGCTTACTGAGCCATTGGGCTACTGCAGTCAGACAGTTGTTAAGGTTGGCGATGGGAGAAGCTAGGTCAGCTCCTATATTAGCGCAAAGTTGGATGTCATCTGCAAAAGAGTCCAAATGAAGAGTTAGTGTGAGGAAGAGTAAACACTGTCCATTGAAATATATTCATTTATTTCTCCAGTGATAGTGGTGCAAGCACATTTGAAATTTTCTCTCTGAGCGGCTTCTTCAAGAGGGATGTAGCTGTGGACAGCACTCAGAAAGCAATACATTTGGGTTAATCGCTGTTTCCCTGTACGTACCCGGTTCAGTCCAGGACAGCTGGGTTTTGCCTCCCCACCAGCAAAATCTGGAAATATTTTAAGATTTGAGAGAAATTTTCAAATGTGCTTGCACCACTATCATTGGAGAAATAAATTGATGCATTTCAGTGGACGGTGTTTACTCTTGCTTTGGATTTATCTCCCAGTATGAGGTTTTGTTTTCATCCACCTCCTCTTTTGGCTCTTCTACAAACAAGTGACATTTGATGTTGAAGGATTAAATAAGGTCACTGATTGGACGAACATAGATATTGAAGAGAAGTGGGGAGAGCACAGAGTCCTAAGGCACTACACAAGTGGGGTTTTCTGGGGTGGATGATTTGTTGGCCCATATGACAGACTGAGTTCTGTTGGAGAGAAAAAAATTGAATCACTTACGTGCAGTATCTTCAATGCCAATGTTTCCTAGGCGCTGAATCAGAAGATTGTGGTCGAACATGTCAAAGGCTGAGGAGAAATCTAGTAAGAATGGGATGGAGTTACCCTTTGGTCTGCACTTAGCTGAATCTCATTTATGATGGCCAAGAGGATGGATTCAGTTCCAGAGTTGGTCACCCCTATCCTATTGCATTAGAATTGTCTTTGGCGTATGTAGACCCTTCTTCCTTCAGTAATACAGTAACAGTAGATAATGTGGAGGATGCTGAACTTCTCTAGAAAGGCTTTGGCATTAACCATCACTCATATGATGGGTCGGAAAGATGTGACTACCCATAACTAAGTCCTTAGTGCCTGTAGGTATAGAATTAGTCATGAATCCATGTAATATGGTGAAAAAAACGATCTATAATGTTTGTACAACTGTAGGAGCTCCATTCTGATATATACATGCCTAATATCTTCTCTTCTTGCATATATGGTTACCTTAAAAAATGGATGTCAGAGGAATTCTTAGTGCCACTGTACTGTATGCATGCTTCCTGCTTTCCCAGCCATTTAATGAATTCACAGGCCCTGCTGAGTTCCTGACAAAGAGAGTCTCTTAGTGTTAAGTGAAAGAGATGCAGGCACAGAAGTAACCTCCGAAGTGAAATCTAAATTCCCAAATCTTGTGGAAGCTGCAGAGTATGAGAGAACCAGCCTACAATACTGACTCCCCTTTGTTGCCTTGAAGACATAATAACAGGAAAATGTTAGTATGACAATGAATCAGCAGCTCCTGCACGCTCTGTGTGAAAGGAAGTTAAATACACGCAAGGACGGTCCCTTGGGTTTGTAGCGTTCTCTTCTTGGTGATGGCAAAGACCATTTGCCAGGGCAAACTGGACTTGGCTGAAAGTTGTTCTTAGCCTGGCTAGAAGGACCCAGGGGCTTCCAAAGGGGGTGCACCTTTAGCCAGATTGTGAGGAAGCATTCCTGGGGGGTGTGCTTGGGTCAGAGGAGGAAAACACGGCATGCACGTGACGTTTCCAAAGGTCTGTGCATTGTTCTACCAGTTGGCCACCCGCACAAAACAGCCGGTGCAGAGCACGTGGGCAGAGTACTCACTCGAGTGCTTTTTAGAAATCGTCCGCCCGAGACACGGGTTGCGGTACATGCATATGCCCTCTCTGTGTGCTTTTTAACCGCAGTGAGAGAAGGCGATCCTGGGCTGGCGGTTTGCACTTGCACGCTTACTTTTGAATTTTCAGAAGTACGGGCATCATTTCTCCTGAAAAATCTAGCAGCACAAATTAGCAGGTGTAAATACGTGGAGGAAGCTTTTCTGGGATTACTTTTGAGGGAAAGGATGCGCAGACTTTGCCTTGAAAATGAGCGTGAAGTCAGCGGATAAAATGACCCTCCTGGTTTGCGGGAGTGATTCCCTGCCTGCAGAGAAAGGCTCTGATCTTTGTTTTCTTCCTGCACGGAAGGACATTTTAAAGCATCCGCTCGGCACAGATTGTATCCCCCCTCTCTCCCCCCCCCCCCCAGGATTCCCGGTGCTGAGACTTGGCCATGCCGTGCTGGGGGTGGGGGAGGTGCCATCTCACCCCTCGCCTTCAGCCACCCCTGCTCAAAGCCAATCACTAAACCGAAAATCAAATGCTTTCTTTCTCTCTCTGTGTCTGGACATTTTGGGCCCTAACGTAACGTCCCCCTTCCACAAGGGCAATGACAGGAATACCCCCAACATAACGCCCCTCCCCCCAACACCCCCCTACAGAAACAAGAGGCTAACCAGCCCCCACGTGACTCTTTGGCTTAAAAGCCCCCTCTACCTTGGCTGCCCTGTGCTGCTTTTGGACGAGAGGGGGCAGCAGCTCATCCACTGCCCCAAACCTTCATCCACTGCCTCCTCCTCCTTCTCATCAGTTTCGCTCTCCCCTCCCCAGCCCCATCAGTCCCTCATCAGTTTCCCTCCTCTCCTCCATCCAACCTCATCCGCCCCCCCACAATTTTCTCTCCTCTCTTACCCCTCCCTTTTCCTTCCCCCAGCTCCTAGCATTTCTCTTTTTCCCTCTGCCTCCCCAGCCCTAAATTCTTTTTTCCCCTCTCCCCATCCAGCTCCTTCAGTGTCTCGTTTCCCCCTCACCTTCCTGATGCCGCTGTCTGCCGTCTGCTGCTGCTCCTAGGCCTCTCCGGCCTCGGCTGACCTGCGCTGCTCTCCCTGCTGCTTCTCTCCGTCTGGGCCACCAGCGAACAGGTTCACTAATTCAGCTTCCCTTTTCCTAACCTGACCACCGCCACATATTTTTATTTTATTTTATTTTTTTACATTCTGTATTTTCTGCTTTTCCAAACAATTTTTTGAGCTGATCAGAAATTAGTTCTGCTCTGAGTGGGCGTTCATTTCTAAGAATAAAAATGTGCAGGTCGGGAGCAAATATTTTTTTGAATCGTGGAGAATAGCTAATAACCTCATCAACATGTATTTGCATATGATGAGCGCTATTAGTTTCGCAGGGGGTTGGGGACGCGTTTTGGACGTGTTTGACAAAGTCCTACATGAGAGGCTTCTAAGAAAACTAAATATTCATGGCATAGGAGGCGATGTCCTTTCGTGGATTGCAAACTGGTTAAAAGACAGGAAACAGAGAGTAGGAATAAATGGTCAATTTTCTCAGTGGAAAAGGGTAAACAGTGGAGTGCCTCAGGGATCTGTACTGGGACCAGTGCTTTTCAATATATATATAAATGATCTGGAAAGGAATACGACGAGTGAGGTTATCAAATCTGCGGATGATACAAAATTATTCAAAGTAGTTAAATCACAAGCAGATTGTGATACATTACAGGAGGACCTTGTGAGACTGGAAGATTGGGCATCCAAATGGCAGATGAAATTTAATGTGGACAAGTGCAAGGTGATGCATATAGGGAAAAATAACCCTTGCTATAGTTACACGATGTTAGGTTCTATCTTACTACCCAGAAAAGAGATCTAGGCATCATAGTGGATAACACATTGAAATCGTCGGTTCAGTGTGCTGCGGCAGTCAAAAAAGCAAACAGAATGTTGGGAATTATTAGAAAGGGAATGGTGAATAAAACGGAAAATGTCATAATGCCTCTGTATCGCTCCATGGTGAGACCGCACCTTGAATACTGTGTACAATTCTGGTCGCCGCATCTCAAAAAAGATATAATTGCGATGGAGAAGGTACAGAGAAGGGCTACCAAAATGATAAGGGGAATGGAACAGCTCCCCTATGAGGAAAGGCTGAAGAGGTTAGGACTTTTCAGCTTGGAGAAGAGACGGCTGACATCTATCCACCAAATATGAAAGAGTGCCACCGTTTCCAACGGAGGAATTTCTCTTCTCTCATTTTCCTCGGCTATTTGCCTCTTCTGTCAATTTTGCCTGGTTGCTACCAAACTGCAGTTTTGAAGCACAAAGCTCTTCTTTTTTTTTTTTATAGATTTTGTGAGATTCAAGGGATGGGCACCTCCAGTCCTTGAGGACGTGTGTGTCAGTCTGGCTGTCAGGATTATCCATCATGAATGTGAAAGAGATTTGTAGGCAGGTGGTGCACATCTCAGTTAACCTGAAAACCACATCAGTTTGAGGCCGTCAAGGTCCACAGTTGGCCAGCCACGTTCTATACCTGGGATTTGCTCCTCTAGCCTATGTGGGGATAGAAAAGAAATGTCTAACTTTTTGCCTTCTGTTGGATTACCGCAAACAAACAAAACGTGGGTGAATCTAAGCGTGCTGAGCTCGATGGCCTGCTCTCCGTTTCCAGGCAGGAGAGACTGGTGCACTCGCTTCACAGCTCGCTGTTCCTTTTTAGTGCTTCTGTGTGAGTGCGGTCGCCCAGGGAGTTAGAGGATTCTTCTGGGAAGTACAACAGTGTCTCATAATTGCGAGTAATGAACACCCTGTTCTCTAATTAAAGCCAGGTGAGCGAACGGCAAGGGCACAGCGCTAATGACACAGCTGGGGCCTAAGGCGACCTCTGTCAGTGCCAGGAAGCAGCCCCTGACACGGACCACCCAGAAGGGGCCATGGCAAAGGAGCAAACGGGTGTGCAAGCACACGGCAGGCGCTATCTGCAGACTCTAAAGGTGTTTCCACAGTCAAAGACAACAGAGCATGTACACGGTACCAAGAACGTAAAAAATGTACAGCACAAGGGGAAAAAGGAAAGAATCTTTTATGCACACTTACCGTTCATGAAACTCTCGTTCAAGGGGTGCAGTGGCTCACAAAAGCCCACTCTCAAAAAATGAGTACCTAGTCCTGTGTTTCTATGAATTTTTAGTGAAATAAAGGATGCTTTTCTATTTTTGGCATTTCTGATCAGTGCATAGCACACGCTTAGTGGATTCTGACTGAATATCATCTTATTGATGATCTCCATTGCTCTGATCATGGATGATGTGAAGAAAACCAGAGCAGGCAGGGAGCCCAGTGATCCGGCAGTATTGCTTAGTCAGGAGAGCAGAAGTCGCTGCTGGAAGAGTGCACCAGTCTCTTCCACTTCACCAGCAGATCGATGGGGAAAATAGGAAAAATAAGCCACTGTCCTGGCTGGTTTCTTCCCGTGCATCTTCCATCAGCGCAGTGGATCTGAAGACATTTTCATTGGGTTTCAGGATGTAGAAACGCAGAGTACGACAGCCTATAAAGACCACAAGCCCCATGTAGTCTCTGGCCAGTTTAAATCCTGTTGCATTGTTCAGAGCACAGCTTTCCATATAAAGATTTTTTTTTTTTTCAGACTGCTCCAGTTCAGGGGGAAATATCTACCATTCCTGAAGTGTAACTAGCCTTGAAATCAGGAGGGAGAAGGCGAGTAAAATGAGTTTGCATGCTGTTCTCTGTAGACCGTGGGATGAATTAGCTTTGCATGATGTCATCTGACGGCACAGAATGGACCCAGCTCTCTAGCTCAGCAAAGTTTTACTACTGAGCATGCCTGGGAACACCGGCGTGCGCGTTGCCTCGTGAGCCCCTTATCTTTAGCTAGGTAGTCGACTCTCCAAGCAGGCGGACAGGCATTAAGCGAGGCTAATTCATCCTGCTGTCTATGGGGGACCCTGTTAACGGTAAGCAAACTCTGTTTTCTCCATCAGGAAGCAGGACTGAATTAGCCATGACACATAGGGAGGGCTGCAAGCAGAGCTCTTACTGGATAAGGCACCTGACTCCTTGAGGACAATTGACTAATGGGTGAGCAGGTTGCACAAAAGTTACTATCATTCCCTGAACGACTGTCCAGACAGTAGGGGGATGTGAAGGTGTGAACGGATGACCAAACTGAGGCTTTGCAGTTATCTTCAATTCAAACAGCTCTCACATGAGCCAATGAAGTAGCCGTGGCTGTGACTTGAGCCTTAACAGAGGCTGAAATCTGGAGTCCCGTCAGTGCATAACAGTCCAATAGTCAGTTGGAAATAGTATGATTGTCAACTGCTACAGCCATTCTGTTGGCATCGTAGGAAGTGAAGAGCTGACAAGCTTGACAATGAGGCTTTATAACTTGAATAAACCAGGGCCCTTTTACAGTCCAGAGTGTGAAGGGGCTTTTTCTCTTTTCTGCGCAGGAGGTTTCAGAAAAAAACCATGGACAAAACAATTGCTTGATTCAAATGAAAAGCAAAAACCACTCGGGGAGGAAATTTTTGATGGAGACAGAGTTCCACTCTTTTGTGAAAGAGCCGAAGATACGGTGAGTATGAGACCATTCTCTGAGTCTTCTGACTGAAGTGAAAGCCACGAGAAACACCACTTTCCACATAAGAAACGTCAGTGATCCTGACTCCATCACTTCGTAAGGAGGCTTCATCAGTTGGGTCAAGATGACATTGAGGTCTCAAGGCACTGACGGTTTTGAAACTGGTGGCTTGGTATGCCACAGACCTTTCATGAACTTGGACACTAAGGGATTAACTGAGATAGACTTATCCCCCACTTGAGGGTGATATGCAGATATAGCACTGAGAAGTACTTTCACTGATGACATGCTGAGGCTTGAGGAAGACAAGGAATATAAGTACTGAAGCAGATCTGTAGGGTCACTGGCAAAGGGGTCCAAGGATCCCATCTGACACCAAGAAGAAAAACATTTCTGTCTAAAACTGGGCACCTTTCTGGTAGATGACTTTCAAGCCAAGATCGCAATATCCTCAGCCTCTTTGGTCAGAGCAAGTGAGGAAACTACCGAGCGCTCCACATATACACTATCAGGTTGAGCAAGGAGAGATTAAGCTGGAACAAATGACTCCTTCCTGCGTTAATAGTGAACGATCAGTTCCCAGAGAAATCGAAGGGTGGATTGGCAACTTGACTAGATATGAGAACCACACTTGTGTGGGCCAAGTGAAGCAGTGAGGATCAGACGTGCCCTGTCTTTGACCTTCTGAACAGTGCTGGCCACAAATGGAAGTGGCAGAAATGCTATCGAGAAGATCCGCATCCCACTGCCATCTGGCACCAGCCTGAAGTTTTTCTGAAGCGAATAGATCGATGGATGGAAGACCCCCAAAGGTCAACAGTCTATCTGCCACTATTTTATTAAACAGATAACATATTGGTGATTCCAGGTAGATAGGCTGATTGCGCTGAGACGCCTTTGAAACTTCTGGCAAAGTGTCCAGGATCTCGTGCAGGTCGGCCATGCATGCTCCTTGCTTCAAACTCTGAATGTTGGCTGGACTCCTCCATGGAGGGGGGAGGTTTGCCTAAGCAGAGCAGGCTGACTTCCACTGCCGGGGTTACTGATTGGACATCCTGTGGCATGGAAGAGGGTGGGACTTCCCTTGTGAGAATAAATCTGACACCTTTGAAGGGTTGAAGGGTGCCCTCCTTGTCACTGGCCATCAAAGAGGTAAAGAAATTCTTCATCAGTTCTGATATTTGGTCCACGAACCGCTGTGTCCTCTGGGGTTGAGGAGACAAGACATCTTCCTCAGATACCAGAATAGGGTCAGCCTCCCAGGATACCGGCCTGCACCGGATGCCTTGCCACTCATCCTCCTCTGTTTGCCCTTCATCCACTTTCTCCCCTATGCTCCTTGTCCAGCAGCTTCTCTCCTCTCTCTCCCACCTCCCCCTTTCCCAGTAGCTTCTCCCCTGTCTCTCCCTCCTCCAACCTACTGCTCAGTAGAAGCCTTCCTGCCTCTGTGTCCTGGAGCCCCTCTTTTTCCCAATCCTCTCCTCAGCAACAGAAGCCCTCTTTCCTCCCAACCTTCTGCCCAGCAGCCCTCACTCCCACCAAGTCCCCTGCCCCGAGCCCCCATGGGAAGCAGCAGCAGCAGCAACCCCCTTCTCCCCAACCCTTTGTCCAGCAGCAGAAGCCTCCTCTTTCCCTCACCCAACCCTCTGTACAGCAGCAACTTGAAGTAAAATCAGCACAAGCTAACAGGCCCGAGGCAGCCCTGCCGTCTCCTCCTGCACAGGCTTCCTGTTACCTAGGAAACCAGTGCAAGGATTTGTGAGGGGGCACCAGCTCGCAAGCCCTCTGCTGATTTTTGCCTCTTGTTGCTGCCACAGTCACGGGGATATACTGATTATTTAGTTTACCTAAATATGGTTTTGGTTATGTTAGTTTCTGTGACACACTAAAAACGTTTGTGTGTTAAGTGTATGATTGTTTATATGCTTGACAAATTCATTAAGTATGTTTTTATTGTATATCGCCTAGGCCTGTCTGGGTTAGGTGATTGATACATTTTAATAAATGAAATGAAATGATGATCAGGGCCACTTTAGCCACTTAAGAGGCCTTGGCCAAACTTTTGTGGATAGGCCCCCCCCCTTTTATTATTTCCATGTTGACCGTCGCCCTCTCCAACACCTGAACTCTCCTCCTTCCCTGCTGATGGATGTCTCTTTTGACCTGACACCTAGGGCAGCTGCCCCCCAGTTCTGGCAGTGCTGACAGAGCTGAATTGAATTGCTGCTTTATGTCTTTACGGCAGTGCCCGGTGCGTGACGCCTCCTCGGGGAGGAGAACGGGGAGGAGAAAGACCTTTGTCAAAGATGCACTGCCTTACAGACAAGCGTCTGCAGCATGTTTCAGCAGAGCCTGGCCTATCCCACCACGCAGCCTGATAAACCAGCTCTCCATTAGTCTAATTAACCTATTCTGGCAAACAATTAGCTGGGAAGATGGGCTCTGTACAGCTTCTCCAGTTAATGTTCCATTTATTTTCTATGCTAATTAATTGCCGCCACGTTATGCCCTTCAGAGGAAGTTTCTTGCTGAACTGACACGCCTTCTACCTTAGTCTCAGACGGGTCACATTGTGTTCTTGTTATGCCCCTCTTTTTAATGAGCATTACAAAAAACAAAATCCTCAAAACAGTCGCCTGCCCCTCTGCCATGTCTCTCCCATCGAATATTAAGGGTGTGCAATTGTTTCCATTCGTTTCATTTGCTATTCGCTCGTAGCTCTTTTATGCACATTAAACAAATGGAAACGAAACAAAAAAATGCAATAGAAAAGAATGAAAAGATCCGGAGAAAATGTTTCCTGTGCATACGCATATTATCAGAATACGCAGATAGCGTCATCAGTAATCTGCCCATTTTGCTTTGTCCAGATGAAGCACGCGTGACTGTCGAAAGCAAGCTACAAACGTGTTTAGTCCAGACTTTGACAAATCTTTTTTGGATGCAGGAACCAGCCCAAAAATTTAGGAGCCAAAAGCTGAGAGCTTTTTCAGTCTCTCCGTCATCCCCAACAAGGTTGGAGAGCCGAGGGGGTGGTGATGGGAGTGAGGGAGAGGAGCGATCTCAGCCCCTGGCTCCTAAGGTTGTTGGGTCCCTCATCTGAGGTACGCAAGTTATGATTTACTAAGGCCCATAGGAAATCAGCAGCATATGGGCACCCCCCTAATAGCTGGATCCCCACTAATCTCCCTCTCTCAATCCTTCCCCGACCTAGTCTTCATCCTCACATTCTGTTCCCAGCAGTCACTTTCTCTCTCACTTCCCATCTATCTCTCATCCCCTACCCTGTCCCCAGCTGTCTTTCTCCGTCCTGCTTCCTCTTCAATCCCCCTCATCCTCTCTAGTCTTTCTTTCTTTCTGTCTCTCTCAACCCTCCCTCATGTCCCTAGCAGTCTCAATCCCATAGCCAGGCATCCCATCCTCTGGCCAGTCATCCTCTATCTCCCAGCCAGTCACCCCCAACACCCCCAGACAGTCACCTCACCCCACCCTGACCTGTCAACCACCCACAACGAGACAGCTGCAGCCAGCCACTCCCCCCTCACTCCACCCCGACCTGTCAACCACCCACAAGGAGACAGCTCCAGCCAGCCACTCCCCCCTCACTCCACCCCGACCTGTCAACCACCCACAAGGAGACAGCTCCAGCCAGCCACTCCCCCCTCACTCCACCCCGACCTGTCAACCACCCACAAGGAGACAGCTCCAGCCAGCCACTCCCCCCTCACTCCACCCCGACCTGTCAACCACCCACAAGGAGACAGCTCCAGCCAGCCACTCCCCCCTCACTCCACCCCGACCTGTCAACCACCCACAAGGAGACAGCTCCAGCCAGCCACTCCCCCCTCACTCCACCCCGACCTGTCAACCACCCACAAGGAGACAGCTCCAGCCAGCCACTCCCCCCTCACTCCACCCCGACCTGTCAACCACCCACAAGGAGACAGCTCCAGCCAGCCACTCCCCCCTCACTCCACCCCGACCTGTCAACCACCCACAAGGAGACAGCTCCAGCCAGCCACTCCCCCCTCACTCCACCCCGACCTGTCAACCACCCACAACGAGACAGCTCCAGCCAGCCACTCCCCCGCTCAGCTGCATCCCAGTTCTAAAGTCATCTACCCGTCCCCCTCACCTTGCCGGCTGCAGTCAGAACTGAAGATCCTCTCTAGCTGAACTCTGGCACAGGTCTCCCGCTCCTCCCAGTCTGACAAAACTGAGAGACCAGCGTTTGGTGTTCGGGAACCGTGCAGCTCCCCAAGAGTCCTGCGGTGCTGAAGGCAGAGGAACAGCAGCTGCCATGAGGCACAAAAATCTTTGGTTGCCATGGGGACTCAGCACCTAGGATTTTTCTACATAGCCAAACGGACTAACATGGCAACCACACTGCTTTATCCCACATAGTTTTGAAAGCTTTTTTCTTTAATTTGATGTATTTGCACTTATAAGCACAGTGATAAATATTGACAGTAAATGTAGGGGACTGATTTGGGCCACAGACTCCATGCATGTGCATAACATGTCTGTTTGTTGTTGGATGTGTCTGAGCATGTGACTTTGTGTGCACATTGATGTGCATGTTGCATATGTGCGTGTGCACATATGGAGGCCTGTGCGTGTTACATGTGTGCATACATTTTTGTGGTTCATTTACACAAACCGTGCAGAAAATAAGGAATCTCACAAATAGAATCCTTTAAACCCATGGCTCGGGATATTTTTAGTACCTTTCTGGGTGAGTTCTGAACCAATAGACTTTCTGCCTCTCTAAAATGTCAAAAGGTGCAGGAGACTCGGGTTCTGCATCTCGGGTGGGTCAGGGCTGGGGTTAGAGCACGTTCCCAGCCCAGGGAGGAGAACGGGGGAAGTTAGTTGCAGCCTGCTGGTTGACCAGGAGTACGCATGCAGAGCTCCTCCTGCCTCTCGGGAGCAGGATAGGCGCTGTGATGGCGGGGCTAGACGGGAAGGGGTTAAAAGGAAGGAAGAACATCCAGGAGCGGTGAATGAAGGTTCATGGTGACCTGATTTCGACTCAGCTGGAAGCCTGTGGGAGCAGGAGGAAGTTTTACGGAAAATGAATTGCAAAACTACCCGTCTACAGCCGTGCTGGAATGCGTTTTAAATAATTTTGCAGGCAAGATGAGGCCTGCGCTGTGCTTATTGATAATTTTAGTAACCCATCCAGGGCCTGCAGGATGTTGTTAGAGTTGGCACTGGAACTGGAGACAGCTGTTTCCCGAGTAAGTCAAATGAGAGAGAAATAAACCCTGTGTGTGTTGCACGGAAGCCAAGCTTTCCCTTCCCTCCCCCATTTCTAAGGAGAATTGTGCTGGCAGGGCTTCTGCTTACCAGGTGAGCCTTGACCTTGGCGATATCCTTGTGAGCGCAGATCTTGCTGAATGCCAATATTATTAACACGAGCGCTCTTCTTCTCTTTCCCCTTCAGAGAGAGATGACAGAAAGAATCTGCCATTGATGCCAACACCCAGAGAGGCTCCCGGCGCCCGATGGATCGACTGCTGAAGGCCTTGCCCTATGGGATGTGGGGACCCCTCCAGCTCCCAAAGTGACTCTGCTGGACAGGCTGCTGGTAGATTTTGCAAAGATAAAGCTTGGAGGGTGGTGGGGTTTCTGAAGAGGATCACCCTCCGAACGGCGTCATTCACCGCCACGGACTTCCGTGGCACAATCCTGCCCAAAATTAAACAGATTGCAGGTCTCAGACTGGTGACTGCATCTCAAGGGGTGGTGAGTCCGTCCATGCACTGTACTGAGAGCGCCTGCTCCTGAAGAACTGACTTCTGCCAGCTATCACGTGGATAAATTATTTTTTTTAATGATATTTGTTTTAGTTCAGAAGGTGACTGTACAGTACCACTGAGCCGGTATATAAAGCCCACCTGATCCAAGGACATTTTTACTTGTTATTTCCAGAGCGGGAGGGGTGTTTCAAGTCGAACGCTCATCCCTCCCACCTTTAAAAAAGCTGTGATGAATCCTAAAGTCACCCTCAGTCTGTCGGCTTTCCCTTTTCCTCCAGATTGGTGTGTGGAGATCTTTGGCGGTCTCCGTTTTTTTCAGGACGGATTGAGACACTCTTGGTTTGCCCCGACTGAATGCAAGGACCTGCCATTCTGAGTTTTCCATTGATTTCCATGAGAAAAGCAGAACTACAAGTCCCTGCATGGCCCAGGACCCAGGTCTGAGTCAGCCTGCCTGAAAAAAAGTGAAGCCCGGTTCACATTCCTAGAGAAAAGTCCCTGCAAAGCAGCAGAAACAGAAGAAAACCATGCGGATCCACCTTTGTTCTCTGCTCTCTCAAGACCCATTTAAAAATTCTCAGACATATTACAGCTTCTTCTTGCCTGTGGTTAAGTTGCAGATGGACGTCAGCAGATTTGCAGGAAGATGGTGCAAACCGGGGAGGAAGGAATAACTGACCGGGCTCTAGTGCAAATGGCCCCCCTGCTGCCTGCTGCTTTACTCCAGCATCAGAGTCCTTCCTTGGGCAAATTCAAATCGTTTCACCCCCATCCCTGTGGCAGAACCCTCAAAGCTCTCCCTTCCGCATTCCAGTAAGGACAAATATAAAGAAACTGAGCCATAGAAGATTTCTGCTGTGATTTTCCTTCCCGAATCTGTCGTGTGCGTGCGGTGAAGGATTTATGTGCCGAAGCTTGCCTCTGCGTCCTTCACGTCCTTCGCTCTGCCGTTGTGACGCTTGCGTTTTGCAGGACGGTCCCGTTATTAAGCCCTGTCTTCACGTGCACAGCAGTCGCCTCGTGTGAAAGGTTCATTCCTGAAGCATTTAGTTATGCCGCAGAGTGTGGTGATTCTGGTTCTCCTTTTGCAGGCCTGGATGCTTCCTACGCGCTGAAGTAAAGTTTGCAAACATTCTGCAAAGTGTGCTCTGTTGCATAAGTGACGTTCTGGTTCAGAGTCACAACCGAGAGAGAGACAGATTCATCAAATGCTTGCTCCAGTTCGACCACTGCCGCAAGCCAATCAGTGACCACATCCTGGCGCCTTCGGTGGGAGGTGGGGTGCGGCGCTGGACTGACGGAATTGTTTGCACCGGAGTAACGCTTTGGAAACTCGGCCCGAGCACTATCCAGCGCGTTGCAATCTGATGGGGTTGGGGTTTTCGTTTTCCCATTTTACAGATATACCAGTAATATGTAAACCTTTGTATTTGTTTAAACATTTCCAGAAATACTGCTCAAGACGGATTTCACGATTACACATAAAAACATCGAGATAATGCGAAACAAGCAAAAAAAAAAAAAATTACAACAATACATCTAAACAATAAACCCGAATGCAAATGACTTAAATGAAACATCAGCCGCGCAAGGAGCATACGCAGTTACTGAGAGAAAATACTTCAGCAAATAGAGGAGCCTCCAGTTTTTTTCGAAATGCCATCATGTTGGATTCTTACCTACGGGGGAATGTTAAGTTCTTCCATAACCCAGGGCTTACAAATGAAAACGCCCTGGAATGGGAAACTTAGAGCCGATACTCCTGAACGGAAGGGATAACCAGCGGGGAAGTGCATTCGTTTGAAATGACATCGAGCAGGAGTGGCCAACTCTGGTCCTCAAGGGCCGCAAGCAGGTCCGGTTTTCAGGATCTGCACCGTGAATATGCAGCAGAGAGAGCTGCACGCACTGCCTTCGTCGCATGCATGTTCATTGTGGATATCTTAAAATCCAGACCTGTTTGTGGCTCTTGAGTTGGCCACCCCTGCCATAGACAACGTCTGCATTGTTTTGGGTCTTTTTTTTTTTTTAACGATAGAATTAAAACATGAAATGTTTTTGCGTTTTCTTTTGTTTTTGCTGAAACAAAACCAGAATTCGAACAATTCGAACCTTTCCCCGGTGAAACAAAAAAAATGACATTTTTTGGCCTGCATGCCCCTAAAAATCAGCAATTGCTTATCTGCTGACCGCAAAGTTCAGGTGGGTACGCAGGAAGGCAACAACGGCCTCAAATAGTCAGGCCCGTTCTGTAAAGCTTTGAAAACTAACCTCAAAACCTGGCAGCTCCAGGGAGCTGTCAAACTAGGTGCAATGTGCTCCTGCCTTCCAAGCCCAGCAATGAGGCTAGCAGCCTCGTTTTACTCGGCTTCTGCGACTGTTTAGGTAAAGTCCACATAACTGGCACGGCAAGAGTCCAGTGCAGATAACAACCAGTGCCTGAGCCGCAGATTCCCAGGCCTTATTTACAGGATGTCTCAGGTGTCTGACTGGCTGGAGCTTCTGAAAAAGCCGCCTTTAAAACTAAGATTGGCGTCTACAGTGATAAATATGAAGCTCCCGAGTATTCATGGGGACTGGTGTACGGCTTACCCATAAAACCTCAATTTTTGCCAACTTTAAAACCAGTTTATTAGTGGACATCCAGCTCTCTAGTTCTTGTATGAAATGAGTCAATAACTCTAAAACCTCATATCAAATTAACGATAGGTAAGCTAAGTTGCAAGCCATCAGCATGTGACCCCACCCTGGTGTGCCTGTCCTGCATGGCTGGGGCCACAGACGTATTTGTAAGTTCTTTGGGGCAGGAACCCTGACTCTCTCTCCTCTGTGCCACTTTCCCCAGTGTGTAGATTCTTTTGGATGGGGGGAAAGGTTTCCTTTCAGGGCCCAGTGCAGGGGTGACTATCTTCCTTCTGGTTATCCCTGGGAGAGGGGTAATCTCTCTTCTCTGTGAGTGCTGCCTGCCCAAATAAAGATGCCCAACCCACTGAGCTAGTGTTAAAGTTTTTACTGATAAAAACAGTTGCAGGTGGCACAATAAATATGTTTCCAGCACCTCGGTCTTTTCTTCCAATTCCTTAGATTTATGCAGACTCGGTTTCTCCTCTGGACCCCTGAGGGCAGGGATCCCTGGATGCAGATATCTTATCCTGCTACAAAGCAAGGAGGAAGGGGGCAGCCAAAACAATCTTCCTCCTGGATGTCTTAACTGAGTGTCTTTTCCCCTTAACCAAAGCTAACACCGGAGTTACCCCTAGCAGCAGGTCACCACCTCAGATGGGCAGGTCTTCCCTGTCCCTGGGTGTCCCAAACACAGGGTTCCCCATTCCCTGAGTCCAGGAAAGGCCCAGGAGTTCACCAAGAAAATCTCAAAATTCCTGAAAACAACCCCAACTAGGGAGCAGACTGGCAGGAACACCCTCCTGACGTGGTCAGCAATCGCAGGCTGGGTTAGCCTGACTGGGCCTGAAAAGTACAAAAAAAAAAAAAGGTTAGCTCCTCACTAGCTCCTACCCCTCCATAACTTATAAAGAAGGAGAGAGCTGTTCTAAGGCCTGATAGGGTGACGGCCATTCCCAGGCCCCTCAAAGGATTTGAATGGTTTCCTCCCCCTTGCTGACCTGCACTTTTCTGCTGGGCAAAGAACTTGCCCGTGGCTTAATGATGACCCGACAGGTTCGGTTACTTGCATAAAACCTATACTGCACCCATGAGCCACAGTCAGCTTCCTGAAAGTAAACAGAGTAATATGGCTGACGATGATGAGCTCTGGGAAGCAGTGTGCGTTATAAAGCCTTCTGCACCCTTCTGGAGGTTAACGTGTTTTTATTAAAAAGCAATTATCTGAAAGCTGGCTGTAGGCACCAGTGGGTTCTATGGTTGCATCTCATCAGAGTTGAACGGAAAGGAGATGTGAAAATCCTGTCCTGTCATTATCCGGCTGCACAGGGGGGCATCTTGTTGATTCCTTCGAAGCGGCAACCAAAGGCCGGCGGTGACCCCGCACACAGCTGCTAATGATGCTTCTGACATCACCCCGAGCTTCGCCTTCCACAGCAGCTGCAGCGCGGATGAGCCAGGAAAGTGCTGGAGCGCGGTGGAAGGTTTTGTGGCCGCTGGCCACGTGCGGTGATGGGAAGATCTGTATAAGGCAGGCGCTCGCTTCCCACTCGCTCTTCTTTCCACCATTCAAGCAAGGGCGCAGCAAAGATGGAAAAAAACAGGCAGGAATTTAATGCAACGAAACAACAATTCAAATAAAGGGACGGCTGTCTTCCAGATACTCGGTTACACGATTCCAGTGACAGTCGAAATAAAGCCCGTCAGCAGGATCCACGGTTTAGTTCAGATGTTTATGTAATCCTGAGGAGATGTAAATGCTCACAGCTTCTGAAACCTCCTGCCGACAATCACCGTACTGTACCCGTCTCCTACCAATCCTTTAAATCCAGGGGGTTTCCTCTATCAGTCACATCCAAAGATGCCACTGGGGCATTGCTCTGGACGTTTTAGCTTATGCAGCCTCCTGAGATAAGGGTCTCACATCTCAGTTTCGTCCTGCATTTTAATAAAACAAACTGCAGATCCTGCCTGCAGGTCTCACTTACACCAGACTGAGCAAGGCTGTTAAATACTTTCTTACATTATAATTTGCCAAAAAGATTGCATAATATTTTGCTATTAAGCACTGTTATGCAGTTTAAGATTACCTGACACAGTGCTAGAGCCTAGAAACATTACAATGTTGAAGGATGATTATTTTTTTTTGTATTTGTGGCAGATAACAGACATGAGGTACATTGTCACTGCGTGACTTGTATACAGACCGTGAGTGACTAGAGATGGGGGATAGGGATGCCTGATAGAGGAACATAGCCAGGTCCCGGCCTCAGATCACCTGGACAGGAAGCAAGAATTGTGCAAGCACACGCGCACGAGCGGGCGGGCGACCTGGCCCAAGGGACTTGTTTCCTGTGTTCCACCTCCAAAAGGGCACAGACCTATCCACTTCAGGGGCTGGCGCTCTGCCACAGAGTGCTGCAGTGCAGAGAAACCTCTCAACAGAGTATGCAGGGTTGAGCCCAGGATGGGGAAGGCTGCTGCCATGATCCCTGCTGGCTGGCAGCAAAGATCTTCCAAGACCTCCCTCCCGGGTGATGTTAGAGGGGGGGATGGGGAAGTGCCACCCTCCCAGTAACTGTTAATAGGGAAGACTTAACTCCAGTCACTTCCAAATCAGACAGAATGGTGATGGACAGGGTTATGGTGTCACTGCCAAAAGTGAACGTTAAGGTGAGAACTGATCAAGCAGGAGAGAGAAATCTTCTTGCCGAACAGAGTAAGGGAAGCATGATGGCTTACTATACAATACGAGGTCAGTATTCAGCCACAGGCAGACCGGCTAACTTATCCAGATAAACGTTCATGGATAATTTAGATGGGATAGTCAGAAGCGCAGTTACACCACAGAATATTTAAATCATCCAGATAAGTTTCTCCAGATAACTTAGGTTAACTTGCAGCATGACCAGATTTATCCAGATAATTTAGCTGAATAAGACCAGAGCTTAATTTGTAAACAAAAAGGAAGTGGAATTGTGTGTGGGGGGGGGGGGGGGGGGGAAGAAGGGAGGGAGCAGTTCCAGGGCATGAACCTTCTCTCTCTTAGTTTTTGGGTACTTGCCAGGTTCTTATGGCCTGGATTGGCCACTGTTGGAAACAGGATGCTGGGCTTGATGGACCCTTGGTCTGACCCAGTATGGCATTTTCTTATGTTCTCTCCCAAACACACACATACATTTTCTCTCTCACACACTCTCTCTCCCAAACACACACACACACTCTCTCTCTCTCTCACACACTCACACACACACACATATGCAAACGCACTCTTCACACTCCATTTCTGCAGGGGGGCCACTACTGATTTACACTACCAGCTTTGCACTGTTTCATCGGGTCCCGGAAGAAAGGTGGCAGAACACCCATTCTGGGTCGTTCTCCCAGAAATTAAGGCCTGAGTAACAGGCATAAAAAAGTGTTGAATTAACACAAATTCAAAACTTGTGAGCAGTAGCACCAATCATCAATGCCAGGGCTGAAGCCTTCGTTGGCACTGCTGTATACAAGCTTCAAGCTTGGGCTCATTCAAATTTTTGTGTCTGTTCTTTGCCCTGCTTCAGGATCTTACACATACACACTCCCCTCTCCTCTACAGATTAGGAGGATGCGGCTGGAGTAGGGAGCAGAGTGGCTGTTCTCTGCCTTGTCTGCTCCAGGCTCACCCCCTCCTCTCCTCTTCCCTGTAGGCTGTCTGGAGGGGAGGGGCTGGAGCAGAACACCCCTGCTGCTCTGCCTCTTAAGTCTGAAAGGAATTGTGGAACTGCATTCCAGGCCGTTCCCTCACAAATTAAGGCCTGAATAAGACTAAATAGAGGCATCATCTGGCTAACATATCCATATAAGTCAGCCTTGCACCAGAACATCCTGATTTATCCGGCAAAGTTTTTATCCGGATAAATTGGTGGAGGTGAACATGGCAGGAATTTAAAATCCTGCATTTTAAATAACAAACGTGAGGATCCTAAGTACCTTGCTGGCTGAGGTCTGTCCGGTGAGAAATACACAGCAAGAGTAACTTTAATACTTACTCGCTGGGCTGTATTCCCTCCGTTTTTATTCTTTATTCAAAACATGCTTTTTTATTTGTATTTATTTTTGTTCTCACATTAATCGCTTTAGATGGCTCTTAAAATCATCTTTAATGTAAAGTGACTCTCGTCTTAAAGAGAGGAGCGCGGAGCATATTATTTTTGAAACTATGCTGGCTTGCTAGCTCTCCGTCTCTCCTCGCTCCTCTAGTGCCTTTACATTAAAGACGATTTTAAGAGCCATCTAAAGCAGTTAATTTGAGAACAAAAATAAATACAAATAAAAAAAATTAAATACAAATAAAAAAGCATGTTTTGAATAAAGAATAAAAACGGAGGGAATACAGCCCAGCGCTTAAGTATTAAAGTGCCTCAGTTTGCAAGGGAAAGAAGTGAAAGGGTTTTTTTTCTCCCCAATAACCTGGGACCGGGGAAAGCTCCTGATCACAGAAAAGCAGTCCTGCCAGCCGTCTCTCTAAAAAGGAATTAAAGCAGCACCATTACAAAGCTGAGTTTAAATAAACTCTTCAGTCCTCTTCCCTTGCTTAGGTTAACAGTGAAAGTATTGCACTTTGCTGGGGCCTGTAGCACTTTTTATGCATTCAGCTCTTTTTAAGAGGGCGTATAACTCCTGGAAGAGCGTGTGCCCTAAGAAATGTGTGAAGTGAGAACCGTGCGAGGTGAAATATATCGCACTTGCATTTTATACGGCTCTTATGTTCTGCTCAGCGCTTGGGGTGTTATGGAGCAGGGAGGCGATTACGCTGTGGTGACAGGAATTGTATAATGTTCTGTTTGTAAAGCCGCCAAGGTTACCTGTAATTGAATTATAGAGTGGCTCATGAATCAGTCGGGTTTTAGGTACAGGAAGGCAAAGCTCCTTGGCTGTTCTATTCAGGAGCTGAAAAACAAATAAGAAACTAGGGATGTGCAGGGAAATGTTTGCTGTTTCAGTTTGTCTTATTCATGTTTGGATCATTTTTTATTTGCTTTTTTTCTGTTTTGTGGGGGTTTTCATGTTTATTCACTTCAGAATACAGCACATGCTATTTAGCAAAACAAATGTCCCTGATAAATAGGTGAAAACTGTGTGAAAAACATAAAGCAGATATGTGAGAAGAAGGGGACGGGGATGAATCAATGTGGGCCCCAAGGCTTTAACAGAAGAAGGAAAGCAAAGAAGGGTTAATTAACTTTAGTGCTTTTGCCCCCAGCGGACGGCGCCATTTGCTTGCACGCCATGATGGTATCAAAATGGCGCCGACCACTAGGGTGAATGCACTGGAGTTAATTAACGCCAGGATAACCCCAGCGGATGCCGTCAGTTGGCATAGAAGAGCCGAAGAAAAAAGAAACAGAAGAGGATTTCCGAGGCCTCCGGGCCAGGTGCCGGCATCAGGACTGGGTTCAGGCTGAGGCCCCAGTGTCAAGACCCAGCCTCCGGGCAGCGGCATGGGAACTCGGCCTCTGGGTTGGGCCTGGGCCCCACCCTAGGCATCGGGATCTGGCCTCCGGGTCGGCTCCCAGGGTCGGGTCTGAGTCTGGGTCTCAGCATGGGCTGAGGCCCAGCTGTCGGAACTTGGTCCAAGTTGAGGCCCTGTATTAGGACCCCTGCCTCCGGGCCGGGCCTCCGGGTCAGGCGTCTCAGCTGAGGCACCAGCGTTGGCCTGGTCCTAGGCCAAGATTCTGGCCTTGCGTTCGGGCCTCAGCCTATGCCCTCACTAAGAGATTGTTGTTTGATTTGATGATGAATGATCCATGTGGATGAGAGCTGAGCAAATGAGCACAGCATGAGTGCAATTCTTGTTTCAGGACTTCCACTATACTGGTAGTGTAAGTAACTAATTACCAGAACATTTTCAGACCCTGTGAGGTCGATATCCAAAAGCCATTTAGATGGATAACTGAACCCTTACTGGGATGTGGGAAAAACCCTTGGTTGAAGAGATGTTTGGAACCGGACAGATTGCATACTGAGACTCTTTTCACTATAGAAGTTTCTTTTTCGGGGGAGGGCGCAGGTGTGGGACGTTTCCTGATTTATCTAAAGCCAAACAACATAATCAGAAGCTTTTTCTGCAGGCATGCCAAGATTTTTTAGCTATTGGTGCCAAATTGCTCCTTAAATTCCCATGTAAATATTTGCTAAAACCTGCTGATAATAAGCACAGTCCTTTGACCCTAACAATTGAGATGGTTTCTCTCTATCTAGCAGAGTTTTTTCTGTAATGATTGTGAGAAGTGAGTCCCCTGAGCGATTTTCCAGTTAAATCAGAGTATATGAGCAGAATAGTGATGATATAATCTGCTAACCCCTTTCATCTGCTTGTAGTTTTGCCTTTATTTTTATCTTGCCTCCTTAGGGAGTTTCCACTTTTCGTGTGTGGGCTGGAACGAGTGTCTGTATTTCTTATGTGCCTGCTTGGCATTTTCCAAATTGTTTCCAAATTTCTTACTTTAATATCATATTTGAAATGTACTTTGAAATGATATAAATACACTTAAAAAAAAATGTGAGAAAAGCATTCTGTTTTGGAAAGATTAAGCCCGAGCTGCCTGGAGTTCATCCAAGCAGAATGGCAGAGACGGGGGAACGACAGCGGAGGATGGTGAGAAGAGACCCAGGGCTGAAAGAAGAGAGCAAAGACCAGTCAGAGAAATTAAAAAGAGAATGGGGGAACAACAAATGCCTGAAGGAGGGGAAGAGCCAGAAGAGGTGTATAAGAACTGAAAAAAAGTGATTAGGAATACACGCGGGTCCGCCAAATATCCAGCTTCTCTGTATCAAAGAAAATGCTTGAATAAATGGATAAGAAGCAGGAGGGAAAGAATTCAGAGGAGAAACGGAACAGAGGTCATTGAGGAGCTGAGGGTGAACTAGAGAAAGAGGAGGAGACAGTAAAGGAATCAAGTCACGGCTTAAGATTTGTATTTATTTTGTAGATTTTCTATTCGGGTCAGACGCCGTGGCAGAGCTTGCAGATCGGCAGGGAAGAGCCAGGAGGAGACAGCGAGGAATTAAAAGATTCCCAGTCTGGAGGCGCTCCTTCAGTGCTGGCTAAGCAGAGGAATGGGACCAGAAGGTGCTGCAGTCAGTTCAGAAGCAACATGTCAGAAGAGGAGAAACGAGACATGCAGGAGGGGAAGGGAGCACGCGTAAAAATGTGCCTTCAGACTGGGTGAACGCACTTCCGCCTCTCCTGGGCGCTTGATGCAATATGTAAATGAGCTGCCGCTCTTAGACTGTGCGTCCCTAGCGCGTCCTTGGCATCGGGCACCCAGGAGGCGTGGCTGTGTGCGAGTCACCAAAACAGAAACTCAATTTGTGAGCACCCGTTTATCCCAGGGCAGCAAATTTACCGGCCATTTGCCGCTGTGCCCGGGATCGCGGGCTGGCTGTTGGCTGGCGCGCGCAATCTATGCCTGCCCAGAGGCAGGCGCAATTTGAAGATTAAAGGTCAGGGTGGGGGTTTAGGTAGGGCTGGAGGGCAGGTTAGGAAGGGGAAGGTGGGGGGTGCCAGAAGGAAAGTTCCCTCCGAGGCGGCTCCGATTTCGGAGCGGCCTCGGGGGGGAATAGGGAAAGCCATTGGGGCTCCCCTAGGGCTCGCGTGCACCCACTTGCGAGTGCCGACCCCGTATTTTATAACATGCGCGCGGCGGCGCGCGCATGTTATAAAATCAGGCATAGATTTGTGTGCGCCAAGTTGTGCGCACAAATCTACACCCGCGCGTACGTTTTATAATTTGGCCCCAAGAGTATACTAATGCAATCGGGAGTTTAAAAAGGACTCGGACTTGAAAATGTATGCATAAACCAGGGTTAAAATCTCCTCATCTTTTTGCATAGGCTGAGTGCATAATTTAACTCGGGAATGACATATGTGCTGAAATGTTTTATATGCAGAAATAATGCTTTTTGCTCAAATTGGGTATTCTGAGCACAGATCCTGTTTTCTGCACATAAATCCCAAATACAGTACCCTACACCTCAAAGTCCTTGTTCAGCCTCATAGACTATTGGCCACAGGAACTTTCTTCCACCTCTGTCCAGGAGTTGCATTTTGAGGGATAACAAAGCATGGGTTAAGCTTACTCATCTCCCTGTACTGGGGTGGACAGATAATGCCTTCATTAGCATCTAATTTAAATGGATGTAGAACTCCTTGCTGCATCAGGCCTTAAAGTTTGTAGACTCTGCTGAGAGCACCTTATTACATCAGCTGTTTGCTGCTCCGACCTCTCCCTTCACAGGCAGCCTGCAAGGAACAGGAAAGAGGAGGGATGGGGTCTGAGCCTGGAGCAGACAGCTAATCCAGCCCCTGTTGCTGCCCCATATCCATGTCTTATGCTCTAGCTGCAAAGGCCCGGATGTGTTTTGAAAATCTACAGCTGCTGTTGTCCAACAGCTGGCAGAGATGGCATTAATTTCAATTCACAGAAGCCTTGATAAGCACTGCTAAGCACATAAGAAATTGCCATGCTGGGTCAGTCCAAGGGTCCATCAGGCCCAGCATCCTGTTTCCAACAGAGGCCAAACCAGGCCACAAGAACCTGGCAATTACCCAAACACTAAGAAGATCCCATGCTACTGATGCAATTAATAGCAGTGGCTATTCCCTAAGTCAGCTTGATTAATAGCAGTTAGTGGAGCCCATCCTGCTCGTAACAAAGAGGGAGCAGGCCCTGGCATGCTGCGTCGCAACAAAGAAGGAGCAGGAACAGCCTCAACATACCACATAGCGGCCACTGTTGGACACAGGATGCTGAGCTTGATGGACCCGTGGTCTGGCCCAGTATGGCATTTTCTTACGTTCTTATTATTTGGTGCCGCTGTCGAGAGCCGAATGCACCTCTTTTGGGGCACTTAATGGCAGGGTAGCTGGCTGCACAAGTTGCACATATGTGCCCTCAGCAGCTGAGCACCACCCCGACTGAACCACCAACAGGCACTGGAGATAGCCGGGTTGCCTCTTGCTGGCAGCCCCCCGAAAGGATCGGTTCCCACCCTGCCCAGAAGAGGGTCCTTGGAGGTCATGTGGGTAAGCCACAAGTCCACATCGGGCGATCCCCATGACATTTCAGAGGTATCTCCACCATCCTCTCCCTGAAGGCTTTGTTGCAATTTAACCAAGTGAAGCCTTCACGTGTGCACCGATGATCGTATGACCACAAGACGTCTGGCTAGGGTCTGCTTTTATAAGTATTGTTGCCAATCTGGTGAATGAGTGAACCCAATTGACTATATTGTGTGGTACTTTCTTATTACGGCTGGGGGGGGTCGTGCTCTTTGCCCTCCTTGCCTCCACCCCTGCTCTTTCGCCCTTCCAGCAAAGATATCCACGTACATCCTGCGAATAATACGGCGGCGAAAGGATCGTGGAATACCCTTCCACAGCGGAGCAGGAAGGCTCGTGGCAGCCACCAGCTGCCCCAGCTGTGGAAGACCATGAGCTGGAAGAGGATGATGAGCTACTGCAGGAAGAGGAATCAGAGTGAGATGAACTTCTCCTGTGCCTCCCCAATATTTTTTTCCACCCCCGCTGCCGACACGCCTCCCAAAGGCACTGCTGTCTCCTGCCAGGCCTCACTTCTCTCCTGGGATGGGGCTGCTGACGGTGCGGCTATCTGCTGCTGCAGGTGCGCTGCTTGCGTGGCCAACTGCTCCAGGGTCACTTCAGGCACAGCAGTTCCTCCATTCCCAGGATTAGGGGTGGCACTAGGGGCTGAGGTCCCTTGGGACTGCTGGCTTGCAACCCCCCCCCCCCCGAGGCCATGCCCACGCTGTGCTCGGGTGGGGAAAAAGTGCAAAAACACCTGGAGCGGGTGGGAAGGGGGAGTACCTGCCGGGGGTGGATACCATGCTGGTGCTTGTGGAGGACCCAACTGCCCCTGCCCCTCAGGAATCCACTGATGCCCAACCGCTGGGCCGGCAGAAACACGTGCGTGAATGCCCCTTGCAACCACCTCTAGCTGGGGCCGACCTAAGGTTCTCCCGTCTATCCTCCCCTGGGAGAGATGCAGCATCCAGATTGCTCTGCCTCTCCCAGAGTCCCTCCTGCCGTGATGGCCAGCCCAGGAACCCGATTGCCTTGCCCTACCTCCTCCTCCTTGGAGGCCCCCAGCCCCACCCCCAGTGCCCGCCTCCAAGCCTGCTGCAGAGGAACTTGCCCGCTCCACCGTCGCCTCTTCAGCCTGGTTTGCAGCCATGGCATTTGCTCTGCTCAACACACAGCGGGCTGGGGCCGCTGTCCTGAACCGCTAGTGCATTCCACTGACCCCTCGGGGAACCAGGGCACCCCATAGGCGGCGGGATTTACTTGGCTCAGATGGCCAGGGCTGCAGAAAGCGAGGGAGAAAGACTGCCGGACAATTGGAAGCTGTTGCTGCTGCTGCTGCTGCAAGGAAAATTGCAAAGGTTAGCAAGCGGAATAAAAACAAATATTTTCTTGCTGGGTTTGTTTTTACACAAGTGGCAGGGATCTGCAAGGAGCGCCGGAAGCGGAGCAGAGCAGAGCAGCCCAACCCTTGGGAGGAAGGAGAAAGAGGCTGGGTTGGTCTGCCAGCCATGTTTCTTATCCTCCCTCCCACCACAGCCATCCCCGTATTCTCCTCCCCCAAGTGGGTCGGAAGGGGAGGGCCTGAAGGTTCCGCCCAAGTCCCGTGGGGCATTGCGGGGAGGATTAGCATTGGCTGCTGGTAGCGGCAGCCTGCAATGCTCCTCCCCCTCTATCCTCCCATTGGTCGTGGGCTGATGACATTTTACCTGCAGCGACCCGGAAGTAAGTTCCTCGTGGGGCAGGCAAGCTACGCCCTGGCTGTCCTGCTCCATGCGAGGAAGGCTGGGGAGGAGGCGCCCGTGCAGGTGGGTGCGGTCGGCACCGCTCTGGCGTCCGCCTTTTCATGTGTTTAGGGTTAATTTGTTCTTTGTAACCAGGCAGAGCGGCTTTTCTGCCGGAGAGCTTAGCCCACATTAATCTAAAACTCGGTCTGCAAGTTCGCCTCCTTATTTTGGTGCTTATGTGAGTTTGTAAAGCTGTTCATGTGCTTCTCTTTCTAATGTACCGAAATCCGCTTGGGGTGAACGTCCTATTCAAAAAGGGGGTGATCAATTCCAATGAAAATGTTTTGCCATCAAGTCTCAACTATGTTATTGTTTGAGTGCGTGATTTTTTTTTGGTTTGTTTAATTAAAGCTTCATTTACTACAACGTTTTGTCATTAAACTTAGGGCATTTAACATTTTCCTTCCCTCGTTTTCATGTCTGAAGTAGGTGTTCAGCTAAGGCGTTACTGTCTGTGGCATTTAACGTTCGCATTAGTAATTAAGATTGCATCGTCTTCAACTTGTGATCAGGAGGGTTTTTTTTTTTTTGGTTATTGTTATAACATTTAACTTAGCAAAAACCTAAAAATTGTTAAGCAAGGCTGGAGGTTTCCGAGCATTTCTGCTTTGTCACTTCCAGGTTAGGGAACCTCTCCAGGTATGGGGAAACCTCTCCGCTTTTCTATGAAGTGGTGATGAAAGCTGTCATTTCCTTAAACCTAGCAAAAGTTTTCTTAAATAGCCCGTGGCTCTTGATATGTAAACTCTATTTTGTTTTTTACCTCCCGGATTGTCACAATCTCATTTTTTTTTTAAACGTGCCTTAATCCTAGTCAATGTTGCCAGATTTTTCGCCCAATTGAGCTAGTTTTGGAGCTCGACTACTGTTAATTTGAGGTTTTTGTGGTGTTTTTTTTTTTAAGCTACTTTTAACGGCGTTTGTGGCTTTATTTTGGAGGATATACATTCAGTTACTGCCCTTGCCGGTGATTGAAAACTCCCGCGTCTCCTGCAGAGCGGCGGGGCGGAGAGGAACGCTGCCTGCAAGCCCAAGAGCTGTATCTGCTGATGCCTGATATACCTATTTTATTTTAAGAATTCTATGTATAATATTGATAGTACATGCAAAATTGGCCTGCCTATAAAGTTATTTCAGTCTGTGTACTGACGACTTGGTCACTTTGGCCCCCACTGCAAAAGGTCTAAAGAGAACGCAACCCTGCTGTAGACCACCTGCAAATCCTGGGTCCTACAAGGAAAGCAAAAAAAAAAAAAAAAAAAAGACCAAAACAATCTTTCAACATAAATTCAAATCTTTCCTAAATAGCTGAACTGTAGCTTACCTAGACTAAAAGTGCAACTAGTAATTTTTAAATTGGCTGGAAAGATGCTTCATGCAAGGGGAATTTAGACTAAGAACCTTACAGCTTCTCTAGCTTGCTCATCTACTGTAACAGAGCAGCCTTACAATCCCTCCGAGATTTTCTCTGTTTATGTCATTCTTTCTTGAATTCAGGTACTGTCCTTGTCTCCACTGTTCCATGCATCCACCATCCTTTCGGTAAATAAAGATTGCTCTTGGGTCTCTTCCCTTTAGCCTTCTTCCCATGTCTTCAAGAGGAGGCTAGAATGTAGAATCTGGCTGTATGTTTGGGGTTTTTTTTTCCTGGTTTGGAGGTTGGTTCCCTTGCTAATCTGTGGATAATTGCATAGTATTTCTTAGCCAGGGAAGCATTGATCTGGTGGTTTCTTTTTTGCTACTGGCTTTCATTTATTAATAAGATTGATAATTCCACCCCTTTTCAACAGGTATTCAATTTCTACCAAACTATTTTTAAAAACCCAGTCCATCAAAACAGCAATCAATAAAAAGAACAGTTCTCTATAAATAAAACATTCTAGCATGGGATGACACAATCATAAGATCGACTCGGGTCACAAGAGAGTGTGGCTGTTTTAAAAAGGTAAGACTTTGGCTTTTTCTGTGGTGATGTAAGCCTTTTTTTTTATATCCATAGTTATTAGATGCAGGATTTTTTTGATTTGTATGCATGACATGCAGGACTTTGTATACAATCTTGCCCAATATGGTTTGAGTTTTTTTTAGTTTCTGCATAGTGGTTATAGCCTATAATAGGAGCTATAACATTTTGGCTACTTTTGGGCTAGAGTTTTTGACTGGGCTATAGAAATGTCTGGCATCCATTCTAACTTTGTACCTAAAGTATTTGGCACCCTCCTCCACCCCCCCCCCCCCCCTGGTTTGTCTTGCTCTCTTACTGCCTGGGTCTCATTTCCAGCCGCATGGGGTCCGCTGGCAGCTTAGAACAGCGGTTCTCAACCCTTTTTTTTTTTTTTTTCTGTTGGGATACACCTGACATGGTTCTCACATGTAACACACTGAACACATGACTGTCATGGGGCTTAATGGAACTGCAAATCCTTCACTGCCAAACACTTTGAGAACACAAACCCTTGCAAAACAAGAGACACTTAGAGCCTTGGCATATCTTACCATATGAGCACTGTCTGGGACTCAAAACAGCAGTAGCCTTATCTGTAACACGGCAGCAATGTCCTAGAACACTAATACACCACTTATTGGAGTTAACAGAACAAGCCAAAATACTACAAAGCCCTACACCATTCTTCACCGTAGGGATGGTATTTGCTAGGTGATGAGCAGTACCTGGTTTCCTCTAACCTGTCAGTAACTTGTTCCACTGCTTGTTGGGAACTATGGTGGGGAGAGAGGGGACTCTCTACTGACCTCTGGCTGCACCACCGTAATAGATGGTATGGCTAAGATGGAGCATATTGGTTGAGGCGTCTGGAGTTGTAGACCCTGCAGCCATAGGCTAGATGGTAGAAAAGGGACAGATCCCCTTGATGGTACCTGAACTGCTTTTTTATAGGAGGAATAGATATTCCTTGGGTAACCCTGGAGGAGGGATTGCTCTAGTCAGTATATCATGTGGTGGTTGGCATTCTGGATCGCTCCTAGGGGCTGTGAGATCCAGAAACTCTGGACTGTCTCCATTTGAAGATACCAAGGTATGCGGAGAAAAATCCTTGAACGTTGCTTACTCAAGACATCATATAGGTTGATTATCCTCTTTCATACAGATGTCGTCTCTTCCCTCTGCTGTTTTCTCCTTCTTGGCGGAAAAGGTCATCTGGCTTATGGTGCCTTCTTTTTAGGCATTTGCTTATCTGTGTCACAGGCAGTGCTGTTTCTGGTGCTGATTGCATTGTAAGTTCTGGTTTCAATTTTGATGCTTGAGGCCATATTTTGGAGAGCTTGTGTGCAGTCTTTGACTGTTGGTGCACTATTTTTAGATGCATCATGTTTATTTTTTTTATTAAACTTTTATATACCGTCATTCTGATTTTCAATCATGACTGTTTACAAGAAACACAATAGTAATTAAGAATAGTCAGAAAATACAATAAAAATTAAATTGACAGGAACATAAAATCAAATTAAGATCATAAAAGTAGAATTAAATAAAACAGAATTAAGATATTAAGATATCAAAACATAGTACAATGAAAATACCTTCATCTAAAACACAAACGCATCCTGACCACAAAACATGTATTCTCAAACAATTTGCTAAGTTGGTTTCTCAAATGCCTTCTCAAATAGCCATGTTTTTAAGTTCTAAAGGTCGTAAGGTCTGTCTGCATTCTTAATTCCAAAGGCCTCGTGTGCCTTGTCTCTGATGCTTTGTGTGCTGTTTTCTGTTCATGGTGTATTTTTGATATGGGAGGACACGCCAAGGATATGTGCGTTTGCAGTGGAAGCCCAGAGTTCATGGCTGTGTAAGTTGACTCTTTGACACCCATGATTGCCTTGGCTTCGTTCTGACCTACGCTCCTGAGTGGAAGTGCCATAACTGATCTAGTTGATCTGCCTCAGCCTTTTCGGTCACCTGGAGGTTGTGGCTGATGAATGTTCAGATGTTGGGGTCTCGACTCTTACTTGGCCTTGCCATTTTGTCAGCCCTCTGCTGCTGAGCCCTTCGTGACATCTGTCCACAGTTGCAAGAGTTTTTTGTGTGATTGTGATCCAGGCAGAGGTAGCAGTGATGGGCATGATATGGCCACAACTACAATATTTTGATCTGGAAGGTTTTGTTTGAGCCATGATGAGCACCAAAAAGTGCTATCTGGGGTTTGGGTAAGTGAGGGGTGTGTGTGTTTGTCTCCCTTTTTTTTTTTTTTTTTTTTTTTTTTTTTGCTGTGGAGAAGAATCATGAGACGGATTCCACCGTCCTTGCTCTGCATGGACAAGAAAAGAACTAAGGAGCCTTCTGGAATGATCCTTCACACAAGAATCGCTGCACATGCCCAGTAGGGCAAAAGCTGTAAAGCTTTGAGACAACTCTGCCTAGTGTCGCTGAATGACATCACCCATGGAGCATGGCTTATCGAGGGAAAAACTCTCTTCAGTGCAATATAGGACAGGATATTAGTAAAGGGACTTTCATTTTATCTGAAATGTATTGTTATATGGTTATTTTCATTCTGTTTGTGTTTGATCAAAATCTACTTGGTGGTTCGGTAACATTTTGTTTTTATTTGACCGATAACTTAATTGATCTTTACATCAAGTGCTGGCTTTGGAAGGAAGGTTGGTGACTTGGGGTGTACTAATTCTGTCCTCGGCCTTTTTTTTTTTGACTCCTTTAGTTCAGTGCTCACTTCAGACTGGGTGCTCTAGCCTTTTTTAGTGTGTGTGTGTGTGTCTTGTCACGTCTTCCAGTCCTAGATTAGCAGATTTGTCACCAGAGTCCAAGTATGTGACGAGCAGATCTTTGTTCCTTTTAACTGGGTCTTCCACTTCCCATATCTTGTGGTCCTGCCTTTCCAGCTAACCACCTGAGTTCATATTTCAAATGCAAGTAACTTCTTCTTGAGCTGTTTACTAGTTTATACATTTCGTGTTCTCGAGCTTCCCAGGTTAAGATGTCGCTCCTTAGATTGAACGCATCCTTGTTTGCACCCTCTGTATTTCTTGCTGGTAGTCTGACGGTAAATTTGTATTACACCTTTTAAAGATGATTAATGGAGTCCAGACAGTGTGGTTGCATCTCTTTCTGTGCAGTCTGTGGAAACTTATTACATCCCTTGCCGCCACTCAGTAAACCGTTTCGTGATATTGTGTGTTTGCCAGCTAAGATGAGTTTGTGTAGGTTCTTTGGTGTTCTCCATGGGGGATCAAGCCCAGAACCGTCTAAGGCTGTTCAGTATGGGGATCGGTATTGTCTTGTACACTGCCTCGTATGTTCTTCCAGAAAGCTGTAACCCTGGGCAAGAGTTGGAAGGTTAAGGCCCCCCCCTCCCGCTGGAGAGCCTCATCCTAGAGCAGTGGTTCCCAACCTGTTTCATGGCTCTCACCTGGCACAGAGTTCAGTCACTTTCTCATCTCTTCCCTCGGCCCGATCACCTTCTCATTCCTTCTTTCTTTCTCCAGCCCTTGGCGTAGTCACCTTCTTCCTTCCCTTTTCCTCCACCCCTAGCATTATAATTGCTTTCTATAGCCCCTTTCCATCACCACCATTTATCACCTTCCCTTTCCTCCTCCCCCCCTGCATTATCACCTTCTCTCCACCTCCTTCACCATTGCATGCCTCTTTCTTTTATCTCTTGTATAATCACCACTACCTGCCCTTTCTGCTGCTACCTGGCATCATCTTCTCTCTTCTCCTTGCCCCCCTAATCTTCCCTCCCCATCCCCTTGAATAATCACCACACTCTCTCCTTATCCACTGGCATCATCTTCTCTTCCAATTCCTTCACCTCTTACATAATCTTCCCCACTCCTTGAAGAGCTGGAGCCTGGGTGCACCTTTCCCAGTGCTGCTGCTGCTTCCTCCCTCTGCAATCAATCAGTCCTGCACGGGGCCAGAGGGGCTCGCAAGCCTATAGAGAAGAGAGCGGGCAGAGGGGAAGCGCTGCTCTCCCATGCCCCCTGCAGGCCAGGAGGGAAATGGGAAATGAGACTCCAGGCACGGCTCGCGGGTTGAGAGGCTGCTCTAGAGAACCTTATTGCTTGTGTTTCTCTTATTTTAGGTAGAACATTTGCCTTGCCCCAAGCCCTGCGATTTTAAGAACAAGCAGCTCTTTCAGTCAAAACTTTCCTGAGAAATTAATGCAGCACAGACCAGGTATTTGTCCAAAAGAATGAAATACAGGACTTCAAGCTGAATTTATTTTATTTATTGCTGCTGTCATGTTTGTGTGCATAATAATGACCATTATAACATCAAATAAAGCTTTATATTTGGTTTCACAGCTTTTGCAATTGATGTGTAGTTTTAGAATCCTGTAACTGTTTAATTGGTGAACATTGTCTGCTACGCCACATGCAGTGCATATCATGCAGTGGGGTCAGGTGGCAGAGCGCAGACCTTGGACGACGTTCCCTGTGGGTAAGGCTCATGAGATGCCAGGATACCACTGGAGTGCTACCTGCCTCATCAGCTATGACCACTCTCCTCGCTTGCTGCTTCGTTGTAGTGTGGTGCGATTGAGACAAAAGCCAGCTCTGGCTGCTGGAATGCTTCATGCCGCATTTATTACCCCATTCGATGTTTATGAAACGTTGCTTTAATTAGATCCTTAATAGTTGGACTGCCTAAATCTGATGCAGTGGCCTGGATTGCAGCTTTAAAGAGGAAGCGTGCTTGAATTAGCTACTCCTTCAGCTGCCCTGGTGAAACTAGACAATTTTACCAGGTTGCTCCTGTCCTAGAAAACCCTTCGGCGTTAACTACTCCCCAGCGCTCCTCGGATGGGCTGCCTGCATTAGGTTTCCCGTGCAGCCAAAGGGAAGGTGGTAGTTCCATTAACCTGACTGTTCAGGGAATGTCCTCTCCGATTTGGGGTAATGGCAGAAGTTTTTAAGGTGTGCTCCAGTCCAAAAACCATATTTACAGAATCTCTTCATAAATGCAATTGCTGCATCTCTTAAAATCTTTCTGCCACATTGTGGATTTCCTTGCAGGGTCTATCTTGTAACTTTTTTCCTTTCTCCGATAGAGATGGTCACCCCGCAGTGTCTCGTGACAGAAGACGGTAGCAAGAAGAAAAAGAAAAAGCGGAAAACCAGAGCTACGGATAACTTTGTTGGGAAGTTTGAAGGTTAGTAGTTCCACATAAATATTTGACCTTGCTTGCATCCCTCTCTCACCTTGTGACTTTATTTTTGATTCAGAATGGGAGATTTAAAACTTCAATGTATGCAAGCTGCAGCTGCCCTGGTCCTTGCTTTGAGCTCTTCTGGAGTGTAAAATCCCTGAGCGTTTGCATTTGCCATTTCTAGATATTATTTGGCCCTCTTATTGCAGTTCTCAAAGGTGTGCACACTTATTTTTTTCTTTAGACATTTGTAAGCAAACCTCCATGGAAACTTTAAAACTGCCAGGAGCCTCGTCCTGCGTCTACACGCATCCTTCTGGAAGGCTTGCATTTTCCTGCTGGCGTTGCTTAATGAATAGCCCTGTTGATGAAAAGCAGTCTGGATGCGCTGAATGACCCCTGCCTTCAAGAAATAAGGCTCGGTTCCATGCTCTGCTTAGACTTTTTTTTACTTTTACTTTTCTGTTTAACGTGTACATAATTAGTGTTTAGAATTGTATCTATATTCTGCATGTCAGGTATTTCAAAGCACATTATTCTCGGGTACTGTAAGGATTTGCAGGAAACCTGCAGGTGTGTCCTGTCCAGTTTGTAGCGTGCTGGGAAAGAGTTTAGTGGTGCTAAAGAGATGTTTTAAGTGTAACTTGACTCAAATTTGCTCTGTGCTCAGAATAACTTTTTGGAATTGTTGTACAATGTTGGGTTTATTGCCTGGTTCGCTTGCCCCCAGCAGAAGCCCAGTTCACGTTTTTAGTAACTGCTCCCTGATGAGACTGGCACTGCACTAGAGGAGAACTGGCAAAATCAACCATTCACAAGAAGATATCACGGTCTGCCCACAGGAAATATTCCAACTTAACTCATTTCTAGACCTGGGTTTCCCAAAACTTAGCCATTGTGGACCCCATTTTAGCACTTAATTCTCATGACCCCAGAGGGCACCCAAACCTAATTAGCAGGGGTGTGGTTCACCTCCAAGAACCACTTCACGCTCACTTTCCCGCACTCCAACTGGTCCCCTCTCAACCTCCACCGTACCAGCTGCTCCTCTCACCCCCTCCAGCCGTTTTTTACATCATCCTCGCTGAACCTCTCAGCTCCAAGCCATTTTTTTAGAACCCCCAATTAATATCGTCCCCTCTCACCTCTCCTCCTCCAGCCCCTCTCGTGCATCCCCCAGGATCTTTTGGCCTTCTCCCCTCTCACCTTCCACAGCCAATCCCTCTCACACTGATCCAACCCTCAAACCCTTCCTGCATATGGTCCTCCCCCTTTTTCAAACACTCCCTTGGCTAGAGTCGTCAGCAGCAGCATTTACTTTTAGACCCCAGGCTGACAAGGACAACACTTTTCTCTTGGGTAGGTTCAATGACAGGCGAGGATAGAGGAACAGTGGCAACCTCCACAGGTCTGTGCATGCCCGCCCCCCCTCCCTGGTGGCTGGATCCAAGTCCAGTGGTGATCTGCAAGTGGCAGCAGCACTTAGTAATGAAAGCCCGCATGGCAGCTGAGCCAGTGCAAGCTCTGGGGTCCTCCTCACGCACAGCTTCCTGTTACCGCGGGACCATGGTAGGACCTTTAAGTACAAGCTGACTGCCACGACTCGTGCTGCTGGCAGCGTCTGAAGAGCACCGTTCTTTGAGGCACTTGTGACCCCAGCTGTGGAGGTTCTGTGACCTCATTTGAGGTCCTGACCCACAATTTGCAAAAACCCTGTTCTTGAGATGCATTTCTGGCTTCTGTTGCAGGGGGAGCCCTATTAGATCAAGTTGTTGCAGGTGATTTGACTCTTAATCTGACAAAACAGATTACAATGGTTTGAGCTCCTCAATAATGATTGAAATCATGGAACTTGTGTTGAAGGTACAGATTAAAACCCCGCACTGTAACATTTGGAACATTTTACTGAAATTGTCTTCCTGGAGAAAGGCGTTCACATTTTTTTATATTGCTTGTGATATGGCACTAAAACTGCTGCCATGGTTCGTCTATTTGTCGTGTTTACTCTGTACTGCGATTCTTTGGCAGACTTGTACAAGCTGACTGACGATCTGCTTGGAGAGGGGGCGTATGCAAAGGTCCAAGGCTGCGTCAGTTTGCAGAGTGGGAAAGATTACGCAGTGAAGGTAAGCACCGACTCTGGCCTAGGCAAGGTAAATCTTTTTATTTTCTTCTATCAAAAGTTGCCAATTACAGCAAGTGGCATCCTACATAGCGTAACATTTTGGTATCTTACAGTCCCCTTGCAGGTTATGGGACAATCTGTCCAGCTGAGAACCGAAACTCTTGCTTAATCAGGAAAGAGATGAAATGCTTCAGTAATCCTTTGCTCGGCCCTTCTGACAGTGTAGCTTACAAAGTGCAGTACGTGGATCCTGCAGCGCTGTGCACACTAGAGCCAGTACTTTTGGGCTTGGCAGACTCCTAAGTAAGTCCATTACAGCTGATTCTGTGCCCCGGAGAGGATCTGCTCAGCCTGGGTAATGTCAGTTAGATATGGGGTTTCTATGAATTGTGGGCACAACGTCGCAAATCTGAGTTAGGCCAAGAGCCATTTTCTGTGAAGCAAACTTAGATGGAAGAACAGCGAGGATTTTGAATTTTACACTGTGGCTTAAGACTATAAAATGCTGACATTACAGAAAAACAAGGTGTTAAAAACTTTATTTGGCAAGGCCCCATAATTGTTTATCTCAGGCCTCGTCTGAAACAAAGAACCCGAATCCTAATTGGGTGTTGCTGGTCTTTTAAGCATTCCTAAGACTATATGCAGTCATCCAGGCAGATGTGAACTCTTCAGGTCTCCAAAACCAGGAGACTGTTCCAGTGAAAGCTGTTTGGCCCTCATCCTTGCACGTACGTTGTACTCTGTCCCTTACCGTAAAGTAAAATCCAGGCACAAGGGAGCAGCTGCCGCAGACCCTGAGGGCCAGCACTAACAGCAGAGAAGATTTGTACAGGCAGGCTGCGTCTGGTTAAGCTCCTGTGGCCAGGCTTCATCCTTGCCTGTGTTTTTTTTGAAAACAGCTGCTAACTGGGGGATTGAGGCACCAGCACAAAGGCTGTCTGCCCCTGGAGAGACTGCACAGACACCAACTGTGACTATTAGTTTGGCCCTAAGTAATCAGGGGGTTACGTAAATCTGTAACTGTGAATGTCACACATCCGTGCATACTTTTTGATGGTTGTACCAATTTAGGAACTGAAAGCATCTATTCAAATCACTAAAGCAATTGCTGTATGCCTTATAATACCTAATCCTGTAATGGTTTTAATCAGAGCTTATTGAATTTAGATAAATCAAATTCTGAGTCTGATCCTAAATGATTTTATTACTTGGGTAGACTTAAGTTGTAGCCTTGGGTACAGGATCTTCATGCAATAGCCTGCATGTATTTTTAGACCAACATTAGGAGGCGGCTTGGGCTCCCATATGCTCAGCACTGTTGTATTACATTTGTTTCTGCTCATTAAACTAATTACGATTCCTTAAATGCTGGATAAAACACTTTCTAGTACAATGGCTTAATTTTGACATGGTGTCGGTATCTGGAATGCATTATCAAAATCCACGATATCTGCTTGTAAACCAGTACTCGCTGTGAATCAAACGTTCATAAAATGATCTAGAACCAGCCACTTCAGGCGGTGCTGAGAGATTTTATAGGGCACTCCTGCTGCACAGTTGGGGCATACGTATATCGTGTAATTGTCCCTCAGCTGAGTATATTTAATTCATAAAGGAATATGAAGCTAGGGATGATACTTGAAATAGCATGTTATCTGTTCTAAATTATGTATTTAAGATGCTTTATGTGTGTGCTCATATGTTGTTGTAATGAAGTGTAATAATCTGCATTGAACTTTGAAAATTGTGAAACATTTAAGTCTGAAAAGATAAAGCCAATTTTAAATGCTTAAGAAAAATTAAATGTAGGTGGACTTTCGGGTCACAGTCCTACCAGCTATAAAGACATGAGATAAATGTCTTAATGGTGCAGATATGCGTGCTGTATAAAATACGCACTCCGTGTATTGGACGGTTTTCCTCTTCTGTGTGGGTTCGAGGCTGCTCTGCTCGGGCTGGGGTCATAGTCTCCTCCTAGACAGTGGAAGGAAAATTTCCACAATGCAGGTAGAGACTGATGAATATTAATTAGGGAATTTGAAACTTGTCCATGTTGCGTCTAAAATTTTAGAACTCTGCAGTAAGAAAAGGCTTTTTTGGAATATTTGGGAAGCTCCTCTTACCTAACCTATAAATTGGTGCTGCTATACTGGACTGGAACCCTGTACAGGAATTGCACCATGACTAAAGCTGGACCAGGGAGAGTATCTGGTATCATAATGAGGCTAAGACCCTCTTGAATATAGTCCTACCAGTTTTATATCTGTGTGCAAAATCACCTAATTGTGTCCTCTCAAAAACCATGCGTCACTAAGAAACCAACACTAATCCGACCCCCTGTAATGGCCATAAGGCCTGAAGCTATTTCCCTGTACGTACCCGGATCAGTCCAGACTCCTGGGTTTTGCCCCCCCTCTAGCAGATGGAGACAGAAGTTTACAAACAAAACTCCGCCTATATCTAGGCTGGTGCCACCTACAGTCTGGCAGTCTTCTTCTGTCTCCTAGCAGGTGGAGAGGGTGCAAAACCTGCAGTCTGAGCTAGAGGCCTAGTTTAAAAAAAAAAAAAAAAAAAAAAAAAAAAAAAAGGTGATTGGTTAGAGAGGGTGTTTTTAGGTTGTAGAGTGTTTTTTCCTTGACGCTGGGACCGCAGTGGGGTGCCTGCAGGTCCGAGCCTGTCTCCTCCTGGGGGGGTGAGGTCCCGCAGGGGCTTTTCCTCCGGGGAGTGGAGCGCGCTGAGGGTGGGCTGAGGGCCCTTGCCAGCGTTCTAGCCTGGGGGTGAAACCGGGGAGCTCGGTTCACTCCCCCCAGGTGGTCCCGGAGCCGGCGGCGAACGGTAAAAAAAAAAAAAAAAAAAAAAAAAACTTTTGTTGGTCTTTCTTGCCTGTCTCTCTTTTCTCTCCCGGTTCGGGCTCGTTTGCGTGCGGGGGAGGGGGAGCGGCGCCGCGGGTGGTGTTTGATTTTTTTTTTCTCTCTTGTTTCGGCTCCTTCTCTGTGGAGCATGCCGCGGCGTTCAGTGTGCAGGGCCTGCGGGGCGGCCCGTCGCCTTTCCCGGGACAGCCTTTGTTCCGGCTGTGTCTCGGGCGGCGAGGGCGTTTCGGCGGGACCCAGTTCGCGGCAACCGGAGGCTTCGGGACACAGATTGGGGGCAGTAGGTCCGTTCCCGCGGAGCGCGGGAACGGGCGCCATTTTGGAGGCAGCGATTTCGGCGGGAAAATCCGCCATCTTGGGCTCGGCGGGGCCTGGCTGCGCGGCGCCACCGTCGCCGGGGGGAGCGGAGGACGCTCCTCCTGCACTGTCCCCACAGCGGAGGGTTTCCGAAGGGGACCAGTCTCCGGCGGTGAGCGATCCGGAGGAGGATCCGGATCGCAGCTCTTCTGACTCCTTCTCCTCGGAGTTTGTTCTGGTCATGCATAGAGCTTTTAAAGCTAGCAGGCAGGCCAGGAAAAGATCGCGGGGAGCGCCGGATTCGGGGCGGGGGCCGGAGCCTAAGCGGAGCACCAGGCCCTCTCCTGTCTCGGATCCCCCGGGGGGAGCACGCCCGCTCCGTTTGGGGGCTCCGCGGGGGGATGCCGAGACGGACTCCGAATTTGGGGATCCGGAGGAGCCCGATCCACAAGCGCAACCGCGTGGCGTTGACGGGGAGGAGGATCAGGGAGCTAGTGAGTCGAGTGGTCTCCGCGCGTCGGATGGCGATGACCCTAAGGTGGTGCGTTTATTTAGGTGCGACGAATTAGCGCCGCTGATCCCGGCGATCCTCGGTGAGTTGACGATAGACTTGCCACGGCCGGAGTCGCGCCTCGGACGCACAGACCCCGTCGTGTTGGGGCTGAGGGGACCACCGAAGGCTTTTCCATTGCATTTTTCGGTGTCCGATTTGCTTTTTAAGGAGTGGGACACTCCGGATTTGGGGTTGAAGGTGGCTAAGGCCATGGACAAGCTTTATCCCCTGACGGAGGACGCGCTCGAGCTCCTTAAGATTCCGAAGCTGGACTCTGCGGTGGCGGCGGTCACCAAGAGGACCACCATCCCGGTAACGGGAGGGACGGCACTCAAGGATTTGCAGGATCGTAAGCTGGAGGTGCAGCTTAAGAAAATTTTTGAAGTCTCCGCGCTTGGAGTACGAGCAGCGATCTGTAGCGGTTTCTCTCTCCGTGCGGGGCTCAGGTGGGCCCAGCAGCTTTCGGCTAACGAAGGTTTATCGCCGGAGGAAGCGCAGCAGGCGGCTCGGTTGGAGGCAGTGATTGCCTATAGCGCGGATGCCTTTCATGATTTCCTCCGTTCTTCGGCACGGGCGATGGTCTCGGCGGTTTCAGCTCGGCGTTTGTTATGGCTCCGCCATTGGGCGGCGGACGTTTCGTCAAAGGCTCGTTTAGGCTCACTGCCCTTTAAGGGGAAGTTACTTTTTGGTAAGGAGCTGGAGGATTTGATTGAGTCTTTGGGCGAGAACAAGATCCATCGTTTGCCGGAGGACAGGCCGCGTCGGGGGACACCGGCCACGCGGGGTAGATTCCGTGGGGGTCGGCGGCCCCGTAATGCGCGAGGGGCGGTCTCGTCTTTTCGCCACAATGCGGCTAGGCAGCAGGCGTACACGCAGTCCTTTCGAGGGCGCCGGTTCGGTAGACCCGGGACCGGGTCCGGAACTCCGGTCGGGAAACTGCCACAATGATGGGCTGCCGGCCCACTCCCCGGTGCCGGTGATCGGCGGCAGGCTGATGCAGTTTGCCGGGGAGTGGGCCAAAATCACGTCGGATCAGTGGGTGCTGGACGTGATAAATCGCGGCTACGCGTTAGATTTTGCACGGCGGCCCCCGCCTTGTTTCATGGTGTCGCCCGGCGGTTTTTCCGAGAAGCGGCTGGCGTTGCGGGGCACGATCCGTCATCTGCTAGCCCTGGGCGCGATCGTACCCGTACCGTTCCACGAGCTACGCACCGGCAGGTATTCCATTTACTTTCTGGTACCAAAAAAAGAGGGCACGTTTCGTCCGATTCTCGACCTCAAGGGCGTCAACAGGTGCTTGCGGATCCCCAGGTTTCGCATGGAGACTCTACGGTCGGTCATCGCGTCCGTGAGGCAGGGGGAGTTCCTCGCTTCTCTGGATCTCACGGAGGCGTATCTTCACATCGGGATCTGCGCGGATCACCAGCGCTACCTTCGATTTGCGGTGTTGGGACAGCATTTTCAGTTTCAAGCACTACCATTCGGGCTGGCGACAGCCCCGCGGACCTTTACAAAGATCATGGTTGTGGTGGCTGCTCATCTTCGCAAGGAGGGGTGTCTGGTTCATCCGTATCTGGACGATTGGTTGATTCGGGCGAAGTCTGAGCGTCTCTGTCGGTTGGCGGTTCGGCGAGTGATCGAGTTGTTGGAGAGTCTCGGCTGGGTGATCAATCGAGCCAAGAGCCGGCTAGAACCGTCGCAATCCCTGGAGTTTTTGGGGGCTTTGTTCGACACGCGTCAGGGCATGGTTTATTTGACGCAGGAGCGCAGAATCAAACTGCAGTGTCAAGCCAGGCGTTTGTTGAACAAGCCCATGCCGGTTGTCTGGGACTATCTACAAATGGTAGGGTCTATGACGTCCACGCGGGAATTGGTTCCTTGGGCGTTCGCGCATATGCGACCGTTACAATTGGCCTTACTCTCCCGCTGGAACCCGGTGTCGGAACAGTTTCAGCTGCCGTTACCGCTGCCACGTTCGGCCCGTGCCAGCATGGCCTGGTGGCTCTGTCACAACAACTTGACCAAGGGCATTTCGCTGGCTCTGCCCTCGTGGATGGTGGTCACCACGGACGCCAGTCTGTACGGCTGGGGCGCGGTGTGTCTCCGGAGCTCGGTGCAGGGCGTATGGTCCTCGACGGAGGCGGCGTGGTCCATCAATCGGCTGGAGACCAGGGCGGTGAGGTTCGCCCTGCGGGAGTTTCTGCCGTTGGTTCGCGGTCAGGATTCTGTCGGACAATGCGACAACGGTAGCGTACATCAACCGGCAGGGCGGCACCAGAAGCCTGCCGGTGGCCGCCGAGGCACGGCAGTTGATGGCTTGGGCCGAGCGGCATCTGCAATGCATTGCGGCGTTGCATATTGCGGGCGTGGAAAACGTCCAGGCGGACTTTCTGAGTCGACATCGGCTGGATCCAGGCGAATGGGAACTCGCGGACGTGGCGTTTCGAAGCATTTGTGCCAGGTGGGGAACACCTGTGCTAGACCTGATGGCGACGTTCAAAAATGCCAAAGCGCCGCGGTTTTTTGCCCGTCGCCGGGAGACGGGGGCGGAGGGAGTCGACGCCCTCGCGTTGCCTTGGCCGACAGGGGTGCTTCTCTATGTGTTTCCTCCGTGGCCCCTCATCGGTCGGACGCTGAGGCGCATCGAACTTCACCCGTCGCCCGTGATTCTAGTCGCACCCGAGTGGCCGCGGCGGCCGTGGTTCGCGGATCTTCAGAACTTGGCACTGGGGCCTCCCCTGCGGTTTCCGTATGTGCCGGACCTGCTACATCAGGGGCCCGTTTGTTTCGACCAGGTCGAATGCTTCTGTCTAGCGGCATGGCTTTTGAGAGGCATAGGTTGAAGAAACGGGGTTATTCTGATGCGGTGGTCACAACGCTGTTACAGTCGCGCAAGCCTTCCACATCTCTGGCGTATGTGCGAGTATGGACGATCTTTGAGACATGGTGCCTGGCACAGGATATTCGGCCTACGCGGGCCTCGGTGCCAGAGGTGTTGCTTTTCCTCCAGGAGGGTTTGGCGAAAGGCTTGTCTTGCAGTTCGCTTAGGGTGCAAGTGGCGGCACTTGCCTTGCTGCGCGGGCAGGTCCACGGGGTGGTGTTGTCTGCGCACCCGGACGTCGTTCGTTTCCTCCGGGGCGCTAAGCTTTTACGTCCTCCGTTCCGTTCTCCGTGTCCTTCGTGGAGTTTGAATCTGGTGCTGAAGGCCTTATGTTCCGCTCCCTTCGAGCCTATCCGCGGAGCTACAGTGAAAGACTTGACACTGAAGGTGGTTTTTCTGGTGGCTGTGGCGTCGGCGAGGAGGGTGTCGGAGCTTCAAGCCTTGTCTTGTCGGGAACCTTTCTTGAGGATTACGGATTCGGGGGTGTCGCTTCGTACGGTGCCTTCCTTCTTGCCTAAGGTGGTCTCGGCTTTTCATCTCAACCAGTCGGTGGAGTTGCCTGCGTTTTCTGAGGCCGATAAGTCGCTTCCGAATTATCGAGATTTGCGGCGGCTAGACGTGAGGAGAGCCCTTTTAGGTTATCTAGAGATGACGAACCCCTTTCGGAGGTCGGATCATCTTTTTGTCTTGTGGGGCGGTCCTCGACGCGGTCAGGCGGCTTCCAAGACTACCATTGCGCGCTGGTTGAAGGAGGCCATTGGTTCCGCATATCTGCTGCAGGGCAAGTCGGTTCCGGTGAGGCTTAAGGCTCATTCTACGCGTTCTCAGGCTGCCTCCTGGGCGGAGTGCAGTCAGGTTTCGGCGGAAGACATTTGTAAAGCGGCAACTTGGAAGTCGTTGCATACCTTTGCTCGTCATTATCGCCTTGATGTGCGTGCACCGGGTACCGGCGGTTTCGGGGCAGAGGTGCTCAGAGCGGGACTCTCCGGATCCCACCCTAGTTAAGGTAGCTCTGGTACATCCCAGGAGTCTGGACTGATCCGGGTACGTACAGGGAAAAGAAAATTAGGTCTTACCTTAGTTAATTTTCGTTCCTGTAGTACCAAGGATAAGTCCAGAATCCCGCCCGGCGAGTCTACTGTTCGGTATGAGAATCCGGTCTGCGGACGGTATGGTTTCTTTCTGTCCATTCTGTCTCTATTGTCTCTTTTCTTCGTTATCGATGGCTCTGGTTCTGGTCCCATTTGGGGGATAGTTGAGCAGTTAGTTTGGTTGGTAGGTTCCTGTATATAGTTCGTTTGTAGTGATTTGGGGGCTTCATCTGCTTTGACATTAAGTAAGACTGCCAGACTGTAGGTGGCACCAGCCTAGATATAGGCGGAGTTTTGTTTGTAAACTTCTGTCTCCATCTGCTAGAGGGGGGGCAAAACCCAGGAGTCTGGACTGATCCGTGGTACTACAGGAACGAAAATTAACTAAGGTAAGACCTAATTTTCTTTTAACATGTATAATTGTAAGACTTATTTGGAGAGATGTGGGAAGAAATGCATAGCTTGCTCTGAGATTTCTGCAAGGCAGCTTTAGCATTCTCCATCATCCATGGGCTGGCTTGGATACAGAGATTTGGTGAAGCAAGCTAGTACAGTGCTGGGGTGAATGTGCTTGATCGATTTTGCAGCGAGACCCTGGTTTCCTTTGCAATCCATGATTGGACGGGTAGGTGGCAGCCTAACTCCTGCTGTGATCTGCAGTTTCTGGTAGCTAGGACTGAACCGGCTTGTCTCCGCCACGCGCCCCAGTGAGGTGTGGCGGTCTCCCTTCTGCAGTCTGTTTTGCTGTTTGGTTAGGAAGCCGGCGCCTTGGCTTTCCATGGACTTGTACTGTACCTGTCCCATCTCTCTGCTTGTGAGGACAGCCTCTTAAGCTCCCAAGTCGCTGGCTTACAGTGAAACCTGTCCAGTTAGCATTTACTGTATGAATCCTTGTTTTCTTCTGTTGCTGTCTGAAAGTTAAACCTTCTTACTGTTGGCTCTTCTTGCTGGCAGTTAACGCTCTCCTGTGAGTATTTTTTGTGTTTCTATTCTGGGTGCATTTTTAGAAGCTGTGACCCTTGTGGTTTTTAGGGACAGCTTGGGGACACGGAGGGTCCTGCCAAGCACTGCCCAAGCCCACCTGCACCTGAGCACATGCCCCTACACTGCAAACCTCCCAACCATGAGCAGGGTTCCTGCTTGCCCGTGGGCTTGTTCAGTGCTGTAGGAAATAGCGGTTTGTTTTGCAGCTGTGACGTAGCAGCAGAGGGGATACTCATTTCTGTCGGGGCTGGAAACGTTAAACCTGACTTGCATCTCATCCCTGCGGCACCAGTCCAGTCCCTGGCGAGCGGGTCGCTTCCCCCTCCCAGCAGCCAGCACGGATTATTACTGTGACATCACTCCCGCTACACGGGGCCGGTGCCGGGCAGCAGGAATTCAGAATTTTCTGCCTCCGGCAGATAGGACTGGGTCGGTGCAGCAGCAGCGCAGCTGATCCTGGATCAGACTCTGGGCCAGGCCACTGGCTAAGGCCAGCAGTGCGAGCCCGAGTAGCTGCTCCTGGTCTGAGAAAGGGCCTTTAAGTTTGGCTGGAGGAGCAGCTGATAAAAAAAAAAAAAAAAAAAAAAATTTCTTATGGTGAGCTCGGAATGGATCACAGCCATATATCTTGAGCCATCTGAGCTGATGGATGCTGGGTGTGGTATCTTTAATCGATCTGTTTAGCAGGCATTTGAAAAAACCAAAGATGTCGCGCCATCCTGTAGTCCTACTCAGCAGCTGTCTGGAGGAAGCTGACTAGAGACCGTGTGTGTGTGTTGGAGGTGCGTTGGGATTTATTTTTTATTAATTGCTTGCCTTAGATGCTGCTTTGGTAAACTGAGACAAATACTGTTCAGTGGCATTTGGATTTGTTGTTACTAAAATTTAAGTTCTGTCTTTTTGAGAGCAGGACAGACGTGTAATAAGTGTCATTTTCTGTTTGAAGTATTCTCTGAACGTAATTGTTGGTTTGCACCTACAACTCGGTGTTAATGGTCTATTTGTAAAGCATCTCAACTTCCCAACACTTGATCTCCGAGGTGCAGTGGCAGGCTTGACTGGTTTTCTGCGAGAAAGGCGCCTTTTTTAAAGCTTTGACAGCACCTGTAATACAGTTTTTAAATAAGAAACCATGTTGCTTGATCTGTGCAAGTCAAAAATTGAAGAAATGTTACAGGTAATAACAGTAATCTCCAGGTCTGGCCAGTGCTTTTGTTGCTGGCCTAATTGAGAAACTTATTTTGACAAATCCAGCCATTTCCAACCCCATTGTACTGTTGAGTGCTGCCCGGCGCTCTGTTACAATTGCTGCCGTAAAGATGGCTCTTCCCAGAGGCTCGAAGCTCGGCAGGGCCTTGCTGTGTGTCGCTCACACCCGCAGCTAACCCCAGTTAAGTGCTACCCATTGGCTTTTTTTTTCCCTAACAATGCCAATAACGTACAAATGTGTTTTAATTCAAGGGGTGGGAAACTGAGATGGTTTTTGTAAGAGCAAAATGTGGCTACGGTAAGCAGACTGTGTGTAAGAGAAGCTTGCCACTAGATGAGACAAAAGGCCTGCTCGGGGAAGACAAGGCCGCAGCAGAAACACTCGACCAGTTACACCCAGACACTCCTCAGCAGTATCTGTACCAGAAACGTTCTCTGAGGGTAACTCGGAGGGACTGACTTGGATCCCAGTGAGCCAGGAAGATGTAAAAGCAAATCTTTGGGACCGGATGGCTGGAAGAAAGAACTCAAATGAAATGACGCTTATTTCTGGGAATCTATAACTTTCATTCAAATCGGCTGTGGTACCTGAGGATTGGATGGTGGAAAACCACACTTTTTGTCTGGGGGGAACTGCAGACCAATGAACCTGACGGTGGTGCTGGGCAAAATGTAGAAAATATTCTGAACACGATGGCATCTGGATAGACAAACTAATAGGGCACTGGCAATGGAAGTCTTGGATTTCTTTGAGGGTGTTAACCGATTCACCCTTGTCCACGTTTGTTGTTATACTAGTGGTCATTTCTCCCAATGCAGTACATTCTCCCAATGCAGTGCCAGTACATATCCCCAGGGATATGTACTGGCACTGGTCTTAATATAAGATTTCCTAGCGTGTAGCCAGATAGACTCATGACCAGCGGGTTGTGCTCCCCTGCCAGCAGATGGAGACTGTCAGGTTTCAAAGCTGACGTCATCCTACATACACCCCTGCAGTGACCTCAGCCCTTCAGTATCTCTCCAGCAGATAGAGGATGTGCTTTCCCTATGGGGATCACTGTACCTTTTGGAAGGAGAAAATTCTACTTTTAGAGAGAAAATTGAGCCCTGCTCTCCTGTGGTGATACCTAAAGGTCCCTCCCCCAGTTAGGAATTCCTGAAGTGATTTCAGAGGTGTGCCTTGGTCCAGAAGCTGGTTCCCAGTGTGGACTTTGCTGCTTGAGCAGCTGAAAGGCAGTGGTGACAGCAAAGCCCTCTCTCCCTGCAGTCAGAGACCATCCCTGTACTCAGCCAGTAAGCACTGAGCCCAGGTAAGTTTAAAAAAAAAAAAAATTACCTTCAGTTGATAAATACAATATGCCCTGTTGTGTGGAGCTATCTCAAAGTTCTCGGTTTGATGGCGGCAACCTTGGAAGTAGTGGGCAAGAGCTCACATGCACCCACTTTGCTCGCTGGTGTCGCGTTGAAGCCTGCAGTCTCAAGACTACTAGATTTGGCTTTGTAGTGTTTGGAGCCATTCCTCCGGATAACTCCAGGAGTATTACAGCTTCGGACCATTCCATCCTTCTTGCCCAAGGTAGCCTCTGAGTTTCATTTGGATCGGTCTGCCGCCTCCGTCATTTGAATGTTGGTAGACTTTTGGTGCGGTATCTGGAAGTTTCAGAACCGGTCTGAAAGACCCACTGCCTGTATGTCCTTCACAGTAGAAGTAAGCAGGGCAAACCAGCTTCATGGGCTACCATAGCTCACTGGATTAAGGAGGTAGTCACAGGAGCCTATGTGGAGGCAGGAAAGCCATTACCTTCTCAGGTCTGCATACACTGCCTCCATAACATGCAACTTGTGTCTCAATCATATTCATTGTAGGTATCCTGAAAACCTGATCTAGGGTGATGTCAGCTTTGCAACTTGACTCCATCTCCATCTGCTGGCAGGGGAGCACAACCCATTGGTCCTGAGTCATCTGTATACTGTAAGGGAAACAAAATTATCAGGTAGGTAATTTCTCCAACATAAGAAATTTCCATACTGGGTCAGACTAAGGGTCCATCAAGCCCAGCATCCTGTTGCCAATCCAGGCTACAAGTACCTAGCAAATACCCAAACATTAAATAGATCCATGCTACTAATGCCAGGAATAAGCAGTTGCTATTCCCCAAGTCATCTTGATTAACAGCAGTTTATGGACTTCTCCTCCATCAACATATCCAAACCTTTTTTAAGCCCAGCTAAGCTAACTGCCCTAACACATCCTCTGGCAATGGATTCCAGAGCTTAATTGTGCATTGAGTGAATCTTCTCTGATTTCATTTTAAATGTGCTACTTGCTAACTTCATGGAGTGCTGCCTCCTCCTATTATCTGAAATAGTAAACAACCAATTTACATTTACTGGTTCTAGTCCTCATGATCTTAAAGATCTCCATCCTCCCTGAATGCTTTCTTCTCCAAGCTGAGCAGACCTAACCTCTTTAGCCTTTCCTCATAGGGGAGCTGTTCATCTCTGTACCTTCTCCATCGCAACTATATCTTTTTGAGATGCGGTGACCAGAATTGTACACAGTATTCAAGGTGTGGTCTCACCATTGAACGTTACAGAGCCATTATGACATCCTCTGTTTTATTTACCATTCCCTTCGTAATCATTCCTTGGTTATTTGTCCTTTCAAATAGTATTAGGTAGCAGATTTAAAACAAATTAGAGTGTTTTTTCACTCTGCATACTGTTAAGCTGTGGAATTTATTGCCAGAGGATGTGGTGAAAGCAACTAGTGTAGCTGGTTTTAAAAGGGTTTATCCCTGTCTGAGGAAGGATTGGGTCTAGTCTTTCAGTCCTGTTGTGTACTTGTGACCCAGATAGCACACTGGGTCCAGCCCCGCATCCTATTTTATGTCTCATTCTTATTCATACCCCCTAACAAAGTCTTTGAAGTTAAAGACCTACAGAGCTGTAGATACTACACAAACTAGTTTAACCCGTAGATGCATTGCTTTATAGCATCAACATCTGTACATTTCTGCAGTCCCACAGTCTAATGCATTATTCAGAAACCCTAAAAGCTAAATATTGACTGTTCTTGGCAGCTTGCCATGCCAGCTGCTTCATCCAGGGCTTGGCATTTTTTTCTGATTTAGAAAAAAGCTCAGTTTTTTGCGGTGCATCCGCCAATACAGGTGGTTTGACTCTTAATAATCTTTACCCGCTTTATTCCAACAGATGATTGAGAAGAAAACCAGCTACAGCCGATTTCGAGTTTTTCGAGAAGTAGAAACTCTGTACCAGTGCCAAGGCAACAAGTAAGTTTTTCTCCCATGCACGGGGCAGGCTCTGCTGATGATCCGCTTGACTGCAGCAGGCTAATCTTGGTTTAGTCGTCCTGAATCGGGAATGGATGTGCCTTGTCGGTGCACTTCTGTTTCAGAAGCACACAACATAGTAATTAAACAGGCCTTGACGAACTTTCTCTGGGTCTAGGAGCAAGAGGCAAGGGGTGAAGAGTAGAAGTGGAAGACCACTAAGGGAGGTCACCACTCCTTTACTGTCTGATTATGACGGATGGTTTCCCCCCTTCTATGTCTGGGGGGGGGGGGGGGGTGAGGGAGGCTTAGTAAATTTCATTTTAATGCAAGACACCACCAGTATCTCTCAGGCCCCGATGTAAGAAGACGAATGGGGAAAAAATACGCACTGAACATCAGCGCACGTTTTTTATGTGGTAAAAATGCTTAACGCCCAACGCCGTAAGCTAATGGTATTGCCACCACATCAGGAGTTTTAATAAAAAGCAGCAAACATGTTTTCTTACAGAACAACCTGTGTGCATGCAGAGCATAATCTGTGCACAAATCGGGGTTCATCCTCGTGGATTACACAGCCCCAGAAACCTTACCCCCATCTCTGGCCAGGAGTTAAGCCTGTGCACCTCTCTGCATTGGGGGGTATTAGCTAATGCCTTGATTTAATGTGGGATTTGCAGGGAGGGCTGGGGGCACATTTTTGTGCACTGAACTGCTGGATTGGGAGTACAGTCGTACACGCACAGCGCACCTTTCATTACGTTGGCGATCTGTGTGTCTCAAATCCCCCCTTGCTAGCTGCTGCCATGCAAACAGCTGTTCACCATGCACATCTCTCAGTGGGTACCTGAGCTCCCCACGCTCACCTGGCTCAGCTCTCTCAAGACTGAGGGGATCCGGGCGTCGCATGGCTCCTGATGATTTGAGCTGTATGACGCAGACAAAAGAATAGCTGTTCCTGTGGTGGCAGCTCTTCCTGCATTTGGGCATGAAAATCTCAAGCACGTGGCAGCCCGGCTCCCATGACTGTCAAGTACTGCACTAAACAAGAATTATACCAATATCTGCAAATGTGGGAATATTTTGGAAGTTTTTTATCTGCACCTGACTTCAGAGCTGGAAATGAGCTTAATCCTTGAAGTGAGAAAACTAAACCAAAACCCCTTACATATTAATGCAAGATGAGACAAGTCCATTTTGGAGGATCTGACAGCTGTTCGTGGTATTGCATCTCTGATGCCAGCCAAAGAATTTCATCGTATTAAACACTTCCCCAGTGGTAAGCCGCTGTGAAAGTGAGACATTGGAGATGCTTGTAAATAACGGCCGTGACGTGCATCTGATGTGGAGTCTTGTCCTTGAACGCCTCTGCCTCAATAAATCTTAATCTGTAAGGTGCCACCAGCTACTGCAGCCTAACATGGCCGCCCTCTGACTTCAGCTCATGTCTGCTCAGTGTGCTTGTTAAAATCACTTTTCAGGATTACAGTGCAGAGAGGTTTCAAAGGCCTAAGATGGGCTCTCACTGAAATGGACGTCTTGCACTAGGATAAATCCTTTGATCCTAAAGTTGGTTTTTCTGTAGCTGTCAAGTGGCCATTCTGAAGTTTGCAGCTGGCTTTCCCTGTGCAGTGAATGAGTTGAGGGGTGTGGAAGCAGCTAAGAGGGTCTGAATTTAAATGAGATTTTACAAATGGCATTTCTTTACTTTTTTGGTTAAGGCAGGGGACTTGTCCGTGGAGAGCAGACTAAGTATGTGCAGCTGCAGGGAAGCTTCCTGACAAGCTATGAACTATGGGTGGGGGTGGTCCCTTCTGTACCAGTTTGCAGAGAAGGGCAAGTAATTGCCTAGGAAGTAAGAGAAAACCCTGGGCCTGCATTTCTAGCAGGAGCGTGACGTGCAGGTCAGCGAGGAGCCTTCCTCTGGACCAGGGGGTGGGTTGAACCGCTTCTAGAACACTTTCGGTGCCCCTTGCTGACTTGGATTAAAATGTTTTCTGAACTTTAGAGCTGAAGTCAATCCATTCCCTCAACTTAATGAATAGTGTTTTTCCCTGTACGTACCAGGATCAGTCCAGGACACCTGGGTTGTGACTCCGCACCAGTAGATGGAGACAGACTAAAACTTGTGGGCGGAGCATATATGCCCCTGTGCCAGTCACAGCCCCTCAGTCTTACTCTGTCTCCAGTAGGTGGTGCAGGTCTGGTCACAGCCCTGTCGGGCCTGATTCTGTGTGGTTAGTCAGGTTCGCTTTTGTGGTTGATTTTATTAGGCCTAACTTGGTTTTTTTCTTCAAATTGGGTTTTATTTAATCTTGTTTAATTCTAGTCCCAGTTGCCCTGCCTCCCTGGGGAGTTGAGAGGTCCTGAGGGGACTACCCTCCCCAGGTTGAGGCCGCTGCTAGGGTTGAGGACCCGGCTGGACTAGTAGCAGCGTCAGGGGTGACACCGGGGAGCCCGGTTCACTCACCCCTGCAGGACATAGGGCTTTTCAGCACCTGGGACAGCGTTTTTTCTTATTTAAAAAAAAAAAAAAAAAAGTGTTTTTACTTTTGTTTTCAGTCGGCTCTCCGTTCCCTGGCGTTGCGCTCCGTTCCGCTCGAGGGGGGGCGTCTTCGGCAGGGGGGAGGTCGCCGATTTTCGCCGCGTTGAATTTTTGTGTTTATTCGGCGTCCCTCAGTGCTTTTCGGCGCGTCTTTGGTTTCCCGCGGTTTTTTGCAGGGCCGCGCGGCTCGCAGTGCAGGGCCTGCGACTCGGCGCGCGCGCATCTCTCCCGGGACGGGCTTTGCTCGGCCTGCGTCCCGGGAGACGAGGGATCGTCGGCGGCTCCTCGGGGGGCCCGTTCCCGGGTCGCGCGATCGCCGTCGCAAGGGGGGGGTCCCCCTGATAGGCCTCCTGACCTGTTCCTGGTCAGCGCGGGAATGGCGGCCATTTTGTCTACCGGCCGGGTAGCTTCGCGGGAAACAGTGGGGGCCTCGGTTTTACCTCCTACGCTTTCCCCGCAGCGGGGTGCAGCGGTGGAGGTCCCTTCAGAGGGGCCCCAGTCCCGGGGGCATTCGGAAAGCGACGCAACGGATTCGGGCAAGTTTTCTGAAGATTTGGCGCTTTTGCTGCGCCGTTATAAGCGCAGCAAGCGCAGACGGGGGGACGCCTCGCGTTCAAGGGTCCACCGGTCCCCGCCGCAGAAGAAGATGGCAAGGAGGGTGGCGAAGACCACCCAGAGAGCGGCCTGGGGCAAACGGCTTCCCCGAGGGGTGCCGCAGAACTCGGATTCCGAAGATACCTCCGGGGCGGACACAGAGGCCTCCGAGGAGCCCCTGCCTGGGGCCGGGACGGCAGCAGCAGATGGCTCGGCACAGCCCAGTACAGGTAAAGGAGCGCAGGCCGTCGACGGGGATGACCCCAAGGTGGTGCGTCTGTTCCGCAGAGAGGAACTGTCGCCACTCATTCCGGCCATCCTCCAGGAGCTGGGGATTGAGGCTCCTCCGGTGGTGGTCCGCCAGGAGGCAAATATGGATCCTGTTCTGATTGGGTTCACAGGGCCGGCGGTCGTTTTTCATTTTTTTCGTCCACGGATATCCTCTTCAAGGAATGGGATACTCCGGAGTTAGGTCTGAAGGTCAGCAAGGCCATGGACAAACTTTACCCTTTGCCGGAGGACGCGCTAGAGCTCCTCCGACTCCCAAAGGTGGATTCGGCAGTGTCAGCTGTCACGAAGAGGTCTACCATCCCGGTCACGGGAGCGACGGCCCTCCGGGATATTCAAGACCGTACGTTGGAGGTTCAACTCAAAATATTTTTGAGGTTTCTGCCCTAGGGGTGCGTGCCGCCAGTTGCACAAATTTTGCTATGCGTGCTAGTCTGCGCTGGACTCAAGTCCTGCAGGCGAATGCGGGTCTCTCTTCAGAGGAGGCTTCCCAAGCTGACAGATTGGAGGCGGCCATTGCCTATGGCGCGGATGCATTCCATGATCTTTTGCGCACCTCAGCTAGGTCCATGGTGGCAGCGGTGTCGGCACGTCGTCTCCTTTGGCTGCGCAATTGGGCAGCGGATGGCTCTTCCAAGGCTCACCTCGGGGCTTTGCCTTTTAAGGGGACATTGCTGTTCGGCAAGGAGTTGGACGATTTGATGGTTTACCTGGGGGAGAACCGAGCGTTTAAGCTGCCGGAGGATAGGACCCGGTCGAGATTTTCCTTTTCAGGCAGAGCCCGGTTCAGGGGGCCCAGGAAGTCTAGGCCACAAAGATCCTCTGGACCCTAGGCCGTCTTCCTCTCGGTACACCCAGTGGCAGCAGTCCTTTCGGGGCAAACGTTTTGGCCGGCAAGGAGGGGCCCCGTCGGGTGCGGGGTCCAAGCCTTCGCAATGAAGTTCGGCCGGCCCATCCCTCGTCGCGTCCTCGGCACGCTGTTCCAAACGTGGGGACGCGTCTATCCTTATTCCTCGAGGAATGGGCCAGCGTGACATCGGATCAATGGGTCCTCGACGTGATAAAACATGGCTACGAGTTAGATTTGGCTCGCATCCCAACGGACAAATTCCTGGTCTCACCCTGCAAGGATCCCAAGAAGAAGGCGGCGGTGCTAGATACCATCCAAAGACTAGAAAGACTGGGAGCCATCTCGCCGGTTCCGGCCGCTCAGTACGGCAAGGGCCGGTACTCCATTTACTTCTTAGTCCCCAAGAAAGACGGCACTTTCCGCCCAATTCTGGATCTGAAAGGAGTCAACAGATGCCTTCGAGTCCCTCACTTCAAAATGGAGACCATTCGGTCAGTGATCGCGTCAGTGCGTCCCGGCGAATTCCGGGCGTCCCTAGATCTCACAGAAGCATACCTTCATGTGGAAATTCAACCAGCGTTTCAGCGGTTTCTGAGGTTTGGCATTCTGGGCAGGCACTTCCAGTTCCGGGCGCTTCCGTTCGGCCTGGCGACAGCGCCTCGGACATTCACGAAAGTGATGGTGGTCGTGGCGGCGCAGTTGCGGCGGGAAGGCCTGCTGGTTCACCCTTACCTCGACGATTGGCTGAGCCGGGCGAAGTCTCAGAGTCTGTGTCGGCAGGCGGTGGCCAGGGTGTTACAGCTCTTGCAGTCCCTGGGCTGGGTGGTCAACTTCAACAAGAGTTATCTCGAACCCTCTCAGTCCTTGGAATATCTTGGAGCCCTGTTCGACACGTAGCGAGGCAGTATGATTCTCTCGCAGGACCGGATATGCAAACTGCAGTCTCAGGTGCTACGTTTTTTGTCGCTACACCGGCCACGAGTCTGCGATTACCTGACGGTTCTGGGGTCTATGGCATCCAAGCTGGCGTTAGTCCCTTGGGCGTTCGCTCATCTATGGCCGCTGCAGTCCTCATTGCTTTCCCGCTGGAAACCGGTTTCCGAGGATTTCTATCTACCTCTACCTCTCGAGGGGCAGGCGCGATCCAGCCTGAGCTGGAAGTCGGTTCAGGGTCTGTGGTCAGAGTCGCAGACCCGGTGGTCTATCAACCGGCTGGAGACCAGAGCGGTCCGTCTGGCGCTGCAAGCTTTTCTACCCCTCGTGCGCGGACAGGCGGTCCGGGTATGGTCGGACAACGCTACCACCGTGGCTTACATCAATCGCCAGGGAGGGACAAGAAGTCCTCTAGTGGCGGAGGAGGCGCGGCTCTTGATGCTCTGGGCAGAACGGCATCTCAGCCATCTCGTGGCTTCCCACATAGTGGGAATCGACAACGTCCAGGTGGATTTTCTCAGTCGTCACCGCTTGGATCCCGGAGAGTGGGAGTTGGCGGACGAGGCGTTTCTCTTCATTCGCCGGACTTGGGGAATGCCCCACATGGATCTGATGGCCACCTGGCACGACGCGAAGGCTCCGCGATTTTACAGTCGAAGTCGCGAAAGGGGAGCAGAAGGAGTCGACGCGTTGGTGCTTCCCTGGCCGGTGGATGTGCTTCTCTATGTGTTCCCACCGTGGCCCATGATCGGAAAGATCCTACGGCGCATAGAATTGCATCCATCCAATGTGATCATGGTGGCGCCGGAGTGGCCACGCCGTCCGTGGTTTGCGGACCTGGTCCAGCTGTCAGTGGCCGCACCCCTTCGTCTACAGGGATTCCCGGGGTTCCTTCGTCAGGGCCCCGTCTGTTTGGAGGATGTGGCTCACTTTTGTCTCGCAGCATGGTTTTTGAGAGGTATCGGTTGAAGAGAAAAGGCTACTCGGATGCGGTCGTTGCTACGTTGCTGAGATCCAGAAAACAGTCTACGTCCCTAGCTTATGTTCGGGTCTGGGTAGTTTTTGAGGAATGGTGCATGAAGTGGGGCCTAGACCCCACTTCCGCTTCTATTCCCGATATTCTGGCTTTTTTTCCAGGCGGGGCTCGCCGAAGGTTTAGCGTGTAATTCCCTTCGGGTTCAAGTGGCAGCGCTTGGCTGTTTGCGTGGTAAGGTCCGGGGGATCTCTCTGGCTCTCCACCCGGATATCTCCCGCTTTCTTAGGGGGGCTAAGCACCTCCGTCCTCCGTTGCGGCCCCCTTGCCCGTCTTGGAACCTCAACTGGGTACTCTCAGCCTTATGCTCAGTGCCGTTTTGAGCCCCTGAAACGTTCTACGCTCAAGGATTTCACCTTGAAGACCGTATTCCTAGTGGCGATTGCATCGGCCCGTCGTGTTTTCAGAATTACAGGCGTTGTCCTGTAGGGAGACCTTCTTGCGCATCTCCGATTCGGTGGTCTCCTTGCGGACGGTTACCTCCTTCCTTCCTAAGGTCGTGTCGTCGTTCCATTTGAATCAGTCAATTGAACTTCCCGCTTTCTTAGTTGCGGAGTCTTCGGACCCGAAAACAAAAGACTTGAGAGAACTAGATGTGCGGAGGTCCCGGCTTCGCTATCTGGAGGTTACTAATCCGTTTCGGGTGACGGATCATCTGTTTGTGTTAACTTCGGGTCCAAAGAAAGGTGCTGCGGCGTCCCGCACGACAATTGCCCGTTGGCTCAAGGAAGCCATTGGTTCTGCGTACATTCTGCGCGGAAAATCGCCGCCGGTGGGTCTTCGGGCTCATTCGACACGCTTTGCAGGGCGGATACCTGGAAGTCGTTGCATACCTTCATTAAACATTGCCGGTTGGATGTTCAGGCTACTGAAGCTGGGGGTTTTGGAGAGAGGGTACTCCGAGCGGGACTCTCTGCTTCCCACCCTCGGTAAGTTAGCTCTGGTACATCCCAGGTGTCCTGGACTGATCCTGGTACGTACAGGGAAAGGAAAATTAGTTTCTTACCTGATAATTTTCGTTCCTGTAGTACCAAGGATCAGTCCAGGATCCCGCCCGCAGTGTTGCGTTATAGTAACGGAGAGTCCGCTCATTATTGTGTTTTTCAGTACGCTGATCCATTCGCTCTCCCGGTTGGGGAGTCTGGTTCCTGTAGGGGTGTTGGTTTTCTTTTCCCTACCAAGTTGTATGGTTAGCTATGGTTGCCTTTTGGCTTTTGTCTACTTTGACATTACGTATGACTGAGGGGCTGTGACTGGCACAGGGGCATATATGCTCCGCCCACAAGTTTTAGTCTGTCTCCATCTACTGGTGCGGAGTCACAACCCAGGTGTCCTGGACTGATCCTTGGTACTACAGGAACGAAAATTATCAGGTAAGAAACTAATTTTCCTTTTTTGTGTTTTTTTAACTGAGGGCTCAGCATACAGAGAATCACTGTTTTCCCTCCAGCAGCTTTCAAACTGTGCTGTCCCTCAGTGCACACCCACCACACAGGGTTAGCATCGCCATGCAAACCCTCTTCTCGGAGGACAAGCAGGATGTTTCTCCTCGCACGTGGCTGACATCATCCGATGGAGCCCAGCGTGGAAAAGATTCTAGAGCTTTCAGCCTGCTCTACTGAGCATGTGCAGCTGTAGCCACACCCCCTCAGTCCTTCTCTTCCCGCAGAGTTGTGTGATTGGGATTAAGCTTCTTTGTTCTCATACCTAAGGCTGTGTCAGTTCCAGAGCTGCAAGCAGCTGTTTTGTTTTTGTTTTTCAGGCAGAGCCTTTGTGTGTGGGGGTTTTTTTTCCCCCCTCTTCCTAGCACCTCTGTGGGCTGCATGGCAAGCCTAGAGAGCAGTTTGGCCAACAGAGGTTTTCTCCTTAATGCTGCAGCATGTTCTATGTCTTCTCCTTAACGTGTCTGTTCGGACTCTCAGTGTGCAGTCCATGTGTGGTCTCTGTAGGCCTCTGGCTTGGGGGACTTGACTTTCTACCCAGGCAGGTGTTCCAGGAAATTGTCTGACCACTGAGCATAGACTTAAACTCAGTGGAGGAATTTAGAGCCAGATGTTTCTGTAGGGAGGAGAGGTCATCCTCCCCCACACTGCAGGGAACTAGTCTCCTTGGCTGGTGCCCAGCAAGACGTAGACTCCCCTCTAGTATGTCAGATTGATCTGGCAATGCATCTCCTTCAGAGAAGGATGTGCTTGAGCCTGGGTGATCAGCTTCACTGATGCACCATCAGTGCCATGCCCAGAATAAGTTCTCCTTGCTGGACACAGATGGCCCAGGAGCGCATTGAGCACCATGGATGCCATTGAGCGCTGGGGGCACTGACTATGGCCACTATCAAGCTCCATGGATGCCCTTAACACAAAGTGCTATACACAGCACAATGCCATTGTGTGCCGGTAGTGCCATAGGCACTGTCGAGCATCTTGGAGGCCATCGTGCGCTATGGGCATCTTCAGGGCCAGCCAGCCTCGCAGGCACTATCTGATACCCTCAGTGCTGTTGAGCACCATGGCATGGGGGCTGTCGAGAGCTAATGTGCATCATCGATGCCAGTGAGCGCCATAGGCACTATCAAGTACTATGGGCTCCACTGAAGACGATAATGCTGTTGAGCCTCATTGTGCTGTAAGCATCATGGTATAGCAGCCATCAATGTCAGGGAAGTCATCAAGCACCGTGGGTACCATTGATGGATACTATCAAGTGCCATGGGCATAGTCTGTGCCTTTGGGTCAAGTACTGTGAGCAGTCAGAGCTCCAAATGAGCACTGTTGGCACGGTTCAGAGGGGCCTTATTGAGTGCCACATGCCATGGATGCCAGTGAGCACCAAGATTGCCCTCACTGCCATTGAGCACCAAGGGTGCCATCAGGTGCCTCAACATGGAGCACCATGTACCTAGGTGCCATGGATGCCATAAAGAGGCATGGGCAGCTTGGATGTTGAGGCTGTCAGTGACACTGTCTTCTGCTTATCGTGCACATAAAGCTCCATGTTCACCACAAGCACCTGGGAGCCATTGAGCACCAGGGTTGCTTTCACATGCCGTTGAGCACCATGGTCGCCCTCACCTGCCAGGTGTGTTGATGGATTCTAGGGCCACCTTCCAAGTTGAGTGCCACAGGTATCTTGCCATTGGGCTTGAAGCCACTGAATGCAGTCAACGCCAGCAAGCAGCAGGGACATCATAAAGGCGCTGCCAGAGGAGGCTTACAAGCTCCTGCAGTAGTTGGCGCCGTTGCCCTCGTTTGAGCATGGTGAGTGCTGCCGCTGCCATAGTGCATCAAGATTGTGGAGCAATGATGGGTTGTCATTGTCAAAAATAGTCTCTGCCTCATTTCGCCAGGGTGCTACAGTCATTGCGAGTGTGCCATGAGTGGCAGCACTACCACATCACTGTAGGTATGTTCAGGCATTCCTGTTGTAGGTGACACCCACTGCATGTGATAGGTAGCACACAGGGTGACCCCGGTATCGTGCACAACCATACAGTCTCTTGAGCGCTATCAAGAGCCATTGACAGGTGGTGCTAGGGGCACTTCTTAGTGCCTTCATGTCTCTGGCACCTGGGGATTGCTATTGGATACTAATGGTGACACCTCACACGGGGTCCACTGCTGCTGTTTTTGTGCCCGTCCTGGCCATGGTATAGATTGCTAGGCCTACGGGTGCTGCATCTTTCTGTGCATGCACGTGACTGACGGAGTACGGCAGCGCGGGTGCACAGTGCTGCTGTTGTAGTTCAATTACTAAGTACCTGTTTGCATGTGTATGTGTGTTCTTCAGGTACTGGCAGACATCTTCTACTGGTGCACTGCAGTCGCCTGTGTGCTGGGAGGTCTTGGCCGAGAATATGATCCTATTCACCCCCTCTTGAGGTGGATACCAGGATACCTCCCCCTTTTCAGGATGGGACCGTTATGGGCTTTCTCCCTCATTGGCTTACGTTCTGGATCCCCTTCCAGGAGCACCTCCTGGATGCATTCCCTCTCTGGTGCATTGCACAGACCGGGACGATATAGCCCTCGATTCACATGAATCAGTGCAGCAATGTGTGCTAACTGGATTTTTTTATATTTTCTCTGTGCCAGGTTGCCACTTGTGTTTGCCTAGGCTTCTACCTGAGACTGTACCGGTCAATGATGCAGCTATTTCAGCCTTTCCAGCTTTTGCTCTGGCCTTTTAGACTTGAAGGCTTTCGTCCTTTTGACCACCTTGGCTACGGCTCAGACTGCTGACAGTGGGAGTCTTGGGGTACTTTTTAACCTCTCGGAATTTAAAGGTTTAATTGCCTCTCGGCTTGACCGGTCACTGAATGTCTTGGGTTACCCTTCAGCTTATTAAGACCGTCCCTTACTGTGCTGCCCTGTGACAGTCTGGTGTATACTGCAGGGCTCGGAGCACATGGAGCTGGTGGCGTTGCCTGCAGCTTAAGACCAAAAGCTGCAAATTCAAATTGTTGATGAACTGTTTTCATTTTGTGTTCATTCCTTCTGGCACCTTGGGGAAATATATGTAGAGAAACTGGCTGTTTGCCTTTCCTTTTCTTGCGTTTTTTATTTATCAAGCAGATTTGCATGAAAAGAAATATGTTCTGGGGGACTTCAGCCCATTTCTCCTGTCGGCGTGCACCGCGACCTCCCTGCGTACATGGCACACCGCTCCCAGGAGCCCGGCATGTGCAGATGTGTTACAGAATCAAATCCTTTACTGTAAACTTCTGATGGGGGAGGCAGAGGAGTCTGTAGATTGCAAATTGAATTAGTCATTGTTTCTAGATGATTCCCAGGCATATTATGCATATAAGACTTCATCGGTTTTGTCCCTTTTTTTAATTGGTTTTCCTTTTTTTGTTTTTTTCCTTCCCCCCTCTCAAGGAACATTTTGGAGTTAATAGAATTTTTTGAAGATGACAGAAGGTTTTATCTCGTCTTTGAGAAATTGCGAGGAGGTACTGTACAGCCAATGAGCACGTCTGATATTCAAGCCGGGGGAGGGGTGGAAATTGAGTAAAGGTTTGTGTGTGTGTGGGGGTTGTTTATATCAGTGTCTCAGTTTAATCCTCCTAAAACGTAATTGACTTTCAGTCCTGTCATCGCACTACATTAACATCGCTGTCTGGAGTTTAGTTTTGCTACTTGCTCAGTAGGGAATAGGCTTTCAATATCTTGCAGGAGCGTTTGGTTTAGCACCAGCTTAAAGGTGCTGAAGGTCCGCGCTGCAGATTGTGTGGCAGAGAGGCTGGTGTGCTGCCCTTATTTAAACACACGTGATTGTGTAGCACTTGTGACTGTGTCCCTGCCATGTTTGTGGTGCCCTCCCTAACGCGGCTCAGGAACTGTAGAGCAAATCCGCAGTAGTTCTGAAAGCGGAGCATGCAACATCTAAACTGGTAGAGTCTGCACATTAACTGGAAGATCTCTTGCTGCTGCAGATTGTGAAGCTTCACGAAACAGATCTTTCCCCCTGTTTGTAACATTTGGATTTCAGTGATCAGCCCAGGCTGCATGTGGAGCAGTGTGGATTATTGCCCTGTGTGGGATTTCAGAAAGCCCTGGCCATTTTACTTTTCCTTCAGTCATTGCCTGATGGGGGAAAAATAAATGTTGCTCTGGCAGACTTGTGCTTCGAGACCCTTTGCAAGCAGACAGTAAGTGCTGGCCTGCTAAACTGACTCCTCCACTGTGCTTAATCTCTGCTAGAGTAGAACCGAGCAGCCATTCCTTTTCATAAGATCGCTGCCATGTTTTATACATTTGAGAAACCTCAAGACCAGGAAACAAAACAAAGCGATTCATAAGACATGTGACCCTGACAGTAACTATTTACAAGGTAGATCGACTGTGAGAAGTGCCATTGTACAGAAAATGCATTGCTTGAGCCCTACAGTAGTGTCATGGATGTTAATCTCTGCTATACAGCTCAAGGACCAGAAGCATGAGTCGAGCCATTGCTTGCCATGAATAGTGCAAGAGGTCATCGATCCCTGCAATTCTGATGTGTAGGCAGAACGCCTCTTTAAAGGATGATTCTCTGCATGTGAGACTAGTAAACTATTAAACTAATCTTAGGCAAACAAGAACGCTTGTGATGCTAAGTCAAGTAGTGGGAGTCCTGGTCTGAATAGCAATACTGTCACGTTTGTGATAGGGGGCAGCTCGTGTACAAAGTGATACAGACTGAGAAGCTCTGGAGATCTGTGTCTAAAATGAATCCAGATGTGTACTAAGTAGTCCAAATGTGTGATGCCAGGGAACATAAAACTATAATGCACCGCTACTGTAAAAGCTAACACAGATGAGCAGTGCGCCGTCGAGAGACCGTCATATCACTGAGTGGATGCTAAACGATTTCATAGTCCATCTCATTAGTATAATCCATAGGTTTCAGATTCTCCTTTTTTTGATGTCACATGCAGGTAATTGTCATTAAAGCAGGCATTCTGCCAATACTTGCAATCAACATGCAAGCTCTGCACTATTGTGCTGCTATAGCAGTTGATGACTGGGTTTTCATACAAGGGCTTTGGCGATGGCTCTTCTTGTGGAATCATTTACACCTGAGGGTAAATATGCTAATTTTCTTATTGGTTGTACGTGTGATCAGATGGTCCTGATTTTGCTTTTTCCCCCCCATGTTTGCTACCTTTCTGTTGGTGATGGCTTGGTGCTTTGCATGATGCTCTCTTAAGCCTGGACCAGACAACGTGATGCCCCATTCAGCCACTTGTGCCAGTGTTACCAGTGGCTGCTCCCAACCACATCTTCCCTTCTCTGCCACTATCCTAGGTTCCATCTTGACTCATATCCAAAGGAGGAAGCACTTCAGTGAGCGAGAGGCCAGCAGAGTGGTACAGGACATTGCTTCTGCTCTGGACTTCCTGCATACAAAAGGTGCTTAATGCTGAGGCTTTCCTAATCGGAGACTTCGGCCGGTTTGGGTGTAATTTCAAAGCGATGGCAGATGCGAGTTAACGCTAAGTATGCGAGGGCCGGGCTTTTTAAAAAATGCAGCACTGTAGATGAGATGTAAGACGGCGCTGGCGCATGTTCCCTGCCTCTGCCTCTTTATAAAGTGAAAGAGAGAATGTAAAAGTATAATCTTGTCCGCATGCTGCTTGTTGCTCTTCGTTTAATCTGGGGTGAGCAGCACTGGAGTTGAATTCCCTAGGCTTAGACCTGTATTTTGAATGAGTCTGTTCCTGGATTCGTCCTCTTATCAGATTTAGGGGCAGGGTAACGGAACTGAGCTTGGCAGGTGAGGCAGCTGTTTGGCGTCATGGTGTGAAACTCGCCCACATCTGTTGCTAGAATGTGATTAGGAAGGTGCACCGAGGCAGACTAGTTCAGTCAAACACAGTAACTCTGTGATTATAATCTATCCAAAGTGTATTACTAGAAGGTCTTATCTGACGCGTACGAAGCAATCTTAGCACAACGTTTGCTTGCCGTTCTTTTCAGGCATTGCTCATCGAGACCTGAAGCCGGAGAATATATTGTGCGTGTTTGAGGAGAAGGTAAGGGATTTTAGTCTGGCAGGTTTGCTCTGCTGCGTCAAATACTGTGTGCACACACCTCTTCCTTCAGAAACGCAAAGCCCAGGTCCATTTTGCGTTAAATTGGTGGATTTTCTTTTGCCCTCCCTCTCCAAACGGTGCTGTGCTACCTACAATCTCTTCTAAGTGGGGGCTCTTAATAGCCAAGGCAGAAAAATGAAAAGCCAGCAAGAAAGGAACTGAAGCCTGTGTTCTCGCTCTCTCCTCCCTTACTGTGCCAGGCATTAATCGGGCTAGAATGGGGGCAGTGCACTCGGTCCATGTGACAGTCTCCCTCCTCTCTCTACCCCGAGACTTCCCGTGCTCAGGGGGAGCCGATGTGGACATCAGAGGCTGCTTGGAGCCCTGTGCTGCTGGCCTGCCAGTCTGGTAGGAGAGTCGTCTGTGGGGAAGGCAATGATCTCCCCTTCTCACGGAGCAGAGGTGCTGGTGCGGTGCACTCGGCCCTGCATGGGGCTCTGCCAGTCTGCACTAAAGGACCACCCTGCTGCTTTTCTACTGGGGGGGGGAAAGCTCCTGCCCCTTTGGAGAGTTGCATGATTAGGCTGCCTTTCTAGGACAGCTTCTTCTGAAACAGAGGTCTGTAATGAGGTGTTAACTCTGGCTGCTCTTCCTATCCTAGCCCCGGTTTCTGTTGGGTTAGATAAAAGGAAAGTTCTAGTAATCTTGGAACATCTGTGATTAAAGGGGTAAACTAGCCTGGGGTTTGGGCTAGTTTACCCCTTTAGGCTGCTTTTAAGCTGCACACCTGTTTTTGAAAGCTGTAATCTGTTCTAGCATTCCTGGGATCCAGTATCTGCTTGGGGCCCGCACGCCGCTACAAATATTTCCTGAATTCAGAAGCGCCACAGGAAGGGCGTGTGCAGTCCTCTGGAGCAGGTTCTGCTTTCGGTGCTAGCAAGGAAAGCTTTCATGTGGCCGGGACAAGCAGTAACAGCAAAACGCACATGGAGACCGAGGGATGTCTCGTGTAGTCATGAGCTTCGTGCGCCTCAAAGCTCGTTACTTGGCGCAGTTGCATGAATAACTGGCTTTCGCCATTTCTCTGTTTGTTTGCAGATGTCGCCAGTGAAAATATGTGACTTTGATCTTGGAAGTGGGGTGAAACTGAACAGCAGATGTACTCCTATCACAACCCCCGAGCTGACAACACCAGTGAGCACATTTTTTATTTTTATTTTAAAAAGTCTTGTATACCGAGCTGCACAATAAAAAATTGCTCGGGGTGGTTTGCAAGCTAACATTCAAAGTTAAAACTGAATCAACAGAAATAAAAAGATGCTATGCAGTAAAAATATACAGAAATGCTGCTGGAGTAAAAAGCGTGAGAGGGCATTACAGTATCCTGAACTCTCAGTATTAAGAGGGAGCAGACGTCGACCTTGGATTATTAAAGGCCTTTTTAAAAGTTTTTAGATTTATTTAAAACTCTTTTTTGAGTCTGAGATTAATCGTAACGAGTCAGGTAACTTGTTCCAGAGATGGGCTCTGCAGTTGAGAATGCGCGCTTCCTGGTAAGATCTAGTCGAGCTATTTTAGGTGCAGGTACATTTAATAAATTTTGTCTGCGGGTCAGGAGTTGTCCAGTGGGTCTGTAAATTCGAAGAGATACATAGCCAGATGAAGTAAGTTGAAGACCGTTTTAAAATTTTGTATTTAATGCAGAATAAAATCTGTAACCGATGCAATGAGGACAGAATAGGGGATGTGTGTTAGAATGGGAGATGCTGAAGTTAGAATTAACTCTAAAGGACAGATAGTGGAGGCAGTCAAGACTGGCTGCAATCAATGCCTGTAGTACCATTCAGAAGTAATTTTGTTTAAGTAAACTTATTTTATAAAAAGATTTGACAACTGAGTTCATTGAAAATTCGGAGTCCAGAGTTATCCCTACGTTTCCAGCCTTTTGTGCGTTAGGAATGCAGTGGCCATCAATGGTGTTAGTTTGGTGGGCAGTGTGAGGGGTTTGATAGCACGGATAACTGCAGGATTTCTATTTTAGATGTATTGAGTTTGAGGGGATTATGGGAACCAAATATTGACTGAGTTTTTATATACAGAGAACTACAAATGAGAGCTGTATTAAACCACGAAGAATTGTAAGGGATGATAAACTGGATGTCTGCATACATTTTGAAATATATGCTGAGGCCAGAAAGCAGTTGACAGGGTAAGAAATTTTGAAAAGTCAGGCTGAGAGGAACCAGTCAGAACTATAGAGTCCAGTTCTTGAGTATGAGTAGGTAAGAAGTGAACCATTGAAGTACAGATCCAGTGATGCCAATGGATTTTAGACATGTGAATAAGATCTGGAAAGAAATACGACGAGTGAGATAATCAAATTTGCAGATGACACAAAATTGTTCAGAGTAGTTAAATCACAAGCAGATTGTGATAAATTGCAGGAAGACCTTGTAAGACTGGAAAATTGGGCATCCAAATGGCAGATGAAATTTAATGTGGATAAGTGCAAGGTGATGCATATAGGGAAAAATAACCCATGCTATAATTACACAATGTTGGGTTCCATATTAGGTGCTACAACCCAAGAAAGAGATCTAGGTGTCATAGTGGATAACACATTGAAATCGTCGGTGCAGTGTGCTGCGGCAGGCAAAAAAGCAAACAATGTTGGGAATTATTAGAAAGGGAATGGTGAATAAAACGGAAAATGTCATAATGCCTCTGTATCGCTCCATGGTGAGACTGCACCTTGAATACTGTGTACAATTCTGGTCGCCGCATCTCAAAAAAGATATAATTGCGATGGAGAAGGTACAGAGAAGGGCTACCAAAATGATAAGGGGAATGGAACAACTCTCCTATGAGGAAAGACTAAAGTGGTTAGGACTTTTCAGCTTGGAGAAGAGACGACTGAGGGGGGATATGATAGAGGTGTTTAAAATCATGAGAGGTCTAGAACGGGTAGATGTGAATCGGTTATTTACTCTTTCGGATAGTAGAAAGACTAGGGGACACTCCATGAAGTTAGCATGGGGCACATTTAAAACTAATCGGAGAAAGTTCTTTTTTACTCAACGCACAATTAAACTCTGGAATTTGTTGCCAGAGGATGTGGTTAGTGCAGTTAGTATAGCTGTGTTTAAAAAAGGATTGGATAAGTTCTTGGAGGAGAAGTCCATTACCTGCTATTAAGTTCACTTAGAGAATAGCCACTGCCATTAGCAATGGTTACATGGAATAGACTTAGTGTTTGGGTACTTGCCAGGTTCTTATGGCCTGGATTGGCCACTGTTGGAAACAGGATGCTGGGCTTGATGGACCCTTGGTCTGACCCAGTATGGCATTTTCTTATGTTCTTATGTTCTTAAGATGATATGGGCAAGGGTGTCAAATGCAATCGCAGTGTCTAACAGGACTAGGATATGGTCTGCGTTAGTCAAAGCGTATGATGGTATCAAATGACGAAGCGTTTTGAGTACCGCGTCCTTGTCTGAAACCGTTTGCGATTTAAGGTGGAATTGTCATTTAATGTAGTCTTAACTTTTGTTAATGAGGTTGAAGCAATCTATTTGATTAACTTTTTCAAATCTGAATCTGTGTTTTATTTTTTAAGGGCTTGGTGAAAGCTGTAGGAAATGTACCTGAGGAGGGGGATAAGTTAAACAAATATGTGACAAATATTGTCAGGAATTAATTTGAGAAGGGAAGTCTGAATGGGCTTTAGAGTACTGGAAGACTTCATTTTGGCTAGTATTTGAGTTAGTGTCGGAACATACAGTACTACTTGTAAGGAATCCCAGAAATGGAGCAGGATTATCTCATTAGGTTTTGGGACAGTAAGATGAGGGAATTCCTTGGAGATGTTTGTCACTTCTCCTGTGAAGGAAGTGGCCATTTTGTTACAAAAACCATTATCAATTTGATTGAAAGGCTTTTCTTTTAGAGATGGTAATGATTTAACAATAGTGAATAGGATGGCTGGGTTGCCATTAGCTAGTTGGATATTTTTATTTTTATTTTTTTTAATATTTCCCCAAGTAAGCCATAAAGGCAGATTTGCAAATAGGTAAGATTTTTTTCTCCAGTGATGTTCATGACTTAATATTTTCTTCATGTTTCTTAAATGAGGCATAAACCATGGTGCATTATTTTTACAATGCGAGAGATTTTTCAGGTGCAGTAGTGTTCAAGACATCTGTGTTGGACCTATTCCAATCTGCTACAGCATCTTCAATATCAGCAGGTGTATCTGGTAACAAAGGCATTAAAGTTGCTATGATCTGATCAGGCTAGACTTTTTTTTTTTTTTTTTTTGGTTAGTGTGAGTTAGAAGTTTTCTTGTTGTTGTTTGGTTTTGATTGAATATCTTAGAGAGAGGAGCAGATGATCACACCAAGGTATTTTTAAGTTTAGGTCTATAGAAGTTCCTTGAACAAAAGAAGGATAGCTGAAAACAAGATCAACACGTATCCGTGTTCATGCGTAACTAAACTTTTATTAATTATTCTGAACGTAGACCAGCTGGCCTCAAGGAACGTAAAACCAGAGGATGCTGGTACGGCAGTCAGTAAACGAGGCATGTGTTATCTACAGAAGCTGAAATAGCATTTCAGAAGGGCCATTGCAAACCATCGGAGGTTTGGTCTAGGTAGAGAGACTGAATCATAACCTTCAGAACATAACTCGTTAAACGACATCGGATTCTACCAACCAGGATTCAGTAATTAGAAAACAGGTTTACAAGACTGAATTAAATTGCAAGTAATTGGTACTTTTGCTTTACAGACTGAGCATTAAGAATGAGTAATGAAAGTGTAGAAGTAGTTATGGACTTATGACCTGGCTGTATATACATAGTCTGGCGCACTGACGTTTATTTGAGAGTTCTTCATATTTCCCGTTACCGGTAATAACTGGGATATTCATGACAAGTCTGATAGTTGCAGTGGATGAAATGTACGGTGGGATTTACTGACCTCAGTCGATAGAACAACAAGGCTAAGGAGTTTCAGGCGACCAGTAGAGGCCTGGGCAGGACCCTTTGTTGCGCTCCTACGGCGCACCGGCAGCACTGCGCTGCTACAGCGCACCGGCAGCACTGCGCTGTCCCTCTTAACGAGGGGGCAGAGCAAAAGTCCCACCAGGCTATAAGGGGTGCTGCGAAAGATGGAAAGCAAGCAGAAGGCTGCAAAAGGTGCAGCTGACAGGCAGCAGGGCTCCCGCACTGGTGGAGGCAGACTCGGGGAAACATTTTTTTTTTTTTGCATTTAAGGTGGCGAAACATAGAACATGACGACCTATCCAGTCTGCCCAGAAAGTTCCCAGTTTCCTGAAGCAGTTGAGGGCTTGCAGCAGCGCCTTTACAGATGGTGTATTACCAAACATATGCATCTCTTTCCCAAATCCCCCTTCTAAATCTTTTCTAACATGGTACATCTGAATTTTTGTTTTCTTCTTTTTTTCTCCGCTTCCCTTCTCTCATCTTATATTTTTCCCAGTAGCCTGTTTCTTCCCTTGCCTTCTGCTTCTTCCTCCTGGTCTTCCTCCCTCCCACAGTTGCAGCTCCTTCCTGCTTACTTCTGCTCACCGTGGGCTGCTTAATTCCCTCACTGAACGAAGCCAGGCAGTGGCCTAGTGGCACGGAGCTGCACGATCCGTGACTCGGTCTCTTACTGACCAGGGAAAGGAGGGGTGGGGGGGGGGAATGTGACATGGGAACCTGCAGACACCTGGAATTTGAGTTTCTTCCACTGTATGGTTACCAAGGCCCATTCAGATGCAGTCTGTCCCTGCCCCCGGCCGGGTATACCGTGCTGGCACAGTGCCGTGCTTTTCCAGCTTCAAATAACCTTTCACAAGTACTTCTGCAGCGTTTTACTCTTGCTCGGGCTCTGCGTCTGCCCTTCACCCGTTTTTTGGAATCTGCAGCCCTGCTCACTTGCGCTTGTGGCTCTCGATGGGACGTTCTGCTGGCCCCCTCCAGCCGAAACCTAGAGGCGGCTGCTGCTGCTGCTCGCCTCCCTGCTGTGACGCGTCCAAAAAGTGAGGAAATCCAAGACCTCTCCAGGGTCCTGCTCCGTTTTTCATCGGCAGTTTGTCGCTCGGAGGACCTCGTCGGGCTGCCGGAGCGCACGGGGGAGTGGGGGACGACGACGACAGCATGTTGTCTCCTGTAGCTTTCGTTCTCTCGCGCAGGACGCACAGGGCCCTCGCTGGAAGCTCGCACCTCTTCTCGCGGCTGCATGCTCGTAACTCCCAGGTCGCTGCTCTGTCTCGCTGGAAGCGAAGCCTTCTCTCATTAGTGACGTGCTAGACTGAAAGCCAAACGTGGCCTCGCTTTGGAAGGAGACGCCGGTCGGCTTCTGCACTGCCGCTTCTCTGCCGGCCTTTCTGCTACCTCTTAAACTTGGACCCTCGTTCTGCAAGACTGCAGCCGCTCTGGTTGTCACATTCCTAGGCTACCAAGCTTGCGTGGGCTTTTTACAAATGGTTGGCAAACGCAGTAAACTCTTCCGCAGTTTTTCCTCCAAACACATTGCTTATTGAATTTGATTCTGGCGTTCCAGTGATCAAAATACGTCCAACTCCTCAAAACTATTTGAATGCTAAATTGTACTGTGTGGTTTGCGTTCTGCAGCTTCTTTAAAAGGTTTCCCGATAAATTGGATGTGCATTTCTGTATTTGGAAACATAGTTATCCAAATTTCTTAGCAAGTTAATTGCTTTTGAAGTGCTGGATCACCTTGGCCCGGGGTCCAGGTTGATATTAAGTTGTCACACCCGTGTGCCTGCTTCAGCAGAGCCCCGCTTGTTGCTTAGCAACGGCTGTATTGTGTGTTGCAGCATTTATTCAAGCAAGCTCGGAGCACATTTGTCATTTCCTACCGAAGACCTGAACGCAGAATCTGACAATTCCTTGGCCTTTTTGTGCAACTTCTCCAGTTGTATCAGAGGTGCACACCCCGTCTCTCTCCGGTTTTTCTTATAATGCATAAGCGGGTACCGGGATCCTGCTGCCAATGAGCCGTCATGTTTCTACCTGTTATCTGTGCTCTAGAAATCTCTGCTCAGCCTTAAATTTGGCAATGACTAATACTGAGAGCACCAGTCCTGTTGTAAATGACATACGTTTGCTTCTTGAGAGCAGCAGTGTCGGTCAAGGCTCCAAACCTAGCCACTGGCTTTTTGTGTTTTGTTTTTTTATGCATCTTTTATAAGCATTCATAATTCAATTACTTTCAATACAAAAATCTATGGATCTCTTAATCACTCACCTTTCTTGGATCAATAAGAGCTAAGCATGCAGCTCTCAGCTCGCTAAGACCACCTTTCTCTATAGATAAGCTCTCAGCTCTTTAAGGCAGTGATCCCCCAACCCTGTCCTGGGGGCCCACCAGTCAGTTGGGTTTTCAGGATATCCACAATGAATATGCATGAGAGGAAATTTGCATGATATGGAGGCAGTGCATGCAAATTCTCTCTCATGCATATTCGTTGTGGATATCTTGAAAACCCGATTGGCTGGTGGGCCCCCAGGACAGGGTTGGGGACCACTGCTTTAAGGGATCCCAAGCAAAAACTTAGGTGCCCAGTATGTCTTGATCCACGTAAGAGGTTGAACCTGATCGTTATAGAAACGAGAAACTGATAAGGGTTCTCTTGGCCAGGTAAATGCTTTATCCCAAAGATCTATTTTATTTATTTATTTTTTTAATATATTGTAGATTTCCTCCCTTGTCTGACCCATTGACCTGCGCTTTTGTAATCCTTACCTGACACACTGAACGTGTTTAAGTTCAGAGCGATTGGCTCGCAGCATTTGAAAACCGACCCGTCCCTTTCTCCTTTCAGTGCGGCTCGGCGGAGTACATGGCGCCGGAGGTGGTGGAGGTGTTCACGGAGGAGGCCACGTTCTACGACAAACGCTGTGACCTCTGGAGTCTGGGAGTCATTCTCTATATCATGCTCAGCGGATATCCTCCTTTCGTAGGGAACTGTGGGACAGACTGCGGCTGGGACAGAGGGGAAGTGTGCAGGGTCTGTCAGGTAAGTGCTGCATCTCAACTCCGTGGTCCTCCTGTGGCTGCCAGAGTCGAGCAATCCTCAGAATAAGCTGACCGTTCGTTTTATGTTTAAGAGGATTCCTGCACTCCATTTTCAATGACCAATAGAAGATGCAAAAGCTCTCGAAGAGATGGCAGATGAGGACTTGGAGCTGGATTTGCTTTTTGCTAGTGCCATAGACCAGTGGTTGCCGAGCCAGGCCTTGGGGGAGACGCAGGCAGTTGGGTTTTTCGGGATATCCACAAATGCATGTTGAGGCTGTTAAGTCACCCGGGGTTCCTGAAGTAAAATGTGCAGCCAATCCCAAAGGCAGGCATTAATTTATGAGCAGCCCAGAAAAGTGTACAGAAAAGCAGAAAATACTGCTTTTTTTGTACAGCCTCCTACTTAATAACCAATGTAAAATAAAAAGTGCTGCCGGTCTGGTTAGAACGGATGCTCAATTTTACCGGCGTCCGTCTTTCCCTAACCAATCACTGTCAGCAGGTTTGGAAAACAGACGCTTGTAAAACTGAGCGTCTGTTTCCTGAACCTGATGACAGAGCCACCTCTCTTCTGGGCCAAGGAGGTGCTAGGGGAGCGTAATCACCCCTAGCACCTCCTTTTAGCGCGGCGACTCATTTAAATATAGGATCATGTGCCCAGGAGAGGTGGCTGGGCGCGCTTCGGGAGAGCAGGTGCCAGACACGGAGCGCCCGTTCTCCCGCCATCCCTTCTGAATCGGCCTGATAGCTAACGCCCTATGCTGAAGCTGTATAACTAGATGCACTAGATCAGCCTCTTGGAAATCTGCTCCTTCACTCGACCTTTGACATGTTGCTGAGATGGCAGTTGGAGAAACTTCCTTGTGGGTGATCTGTCGCGTACTGGCTGCCCTTACTGTCCGTCACAAACCAGTCCACCTCTTGTGTAGGATGTGTTCTGCTTTTCTTGTCTCTCTCTACTCTTGAAGATTATCTGTTTCTCTGTTTGTTCTTTGAGTTTTAGTGGCGGTCTATTGTTCTTTGAAGCACTGTTAGCTGGTCCAAAGTGATTTACATGCAAACATAACATACGAATCAAATATAAATATCCTTACACAATTTAATATTCCACAGTTCCTTCGTATTCATTTGCATCTTTGTCAAGACGCCCATTAGGAAACACTGTACAGCTGTGCATTCCTCTTCTATGCTATCCAAATGATTGCAGCTATCCATTTCCTTTGTTACGTTAACGAGCCGCAAGCAACCAGCAGCTCCTTTTATCAAACCCTCCTCCCCATAATACAACTGAAGCTCCCACAATTTATCCAAGACTGCCCCTATCCAGAAACATCAATCTCGTCGCTCACTAGATGGCAGCATTGGAGGTCATCCAGGCAATTCTAGTTAATCCTAACCCTTATACAATACCCCCTTCTCTGAGCAAATTCTCCAACTCGCTCGCCTCAAAAACACTGCGTACTGCCCAGCCGTTCTTAAAACCCAGAGAGGACCTACAAAGATCTGAATAACCCCCTTTGTGTCCTTTCTGAAGTCTTAACTCTTCCACATCCAGGGTGCTGTGACTGAAAATGTCATCTCTAGCTGCATTCAACCATGCGACTTCCGTTTTAGTATGTCCGGTAGGCAGAGAGATCTGCTTGGATATTTCACCCTATTGCTTTGTCTCTTCAGAAACCTGGGGTATCGAAATTTAGGGAACAAAGAATAAGCCCAGAGAATCCCTAGTTGTAGAGAAACGAAGTGAAAGCCAGAGATCCGCTGGTGTCTACGGTCAGCAGACTAGATGGGCCGTATCGTCCTCCTGTCACGCAGTTGCGATACCCTTGCCTGTTCATGGCTCTGCCTTCTAAGCAGCTGGCGCTGCCTTGTGACCCTGCACATTTCTTCTGTGCTAAGGCAGCATAAGTAGTAAAGCTGGGATTATGTACACCTTGGACGGTGTCGGTTTAATAGGGTGCCGTCATCTCTAGGTCTGAGTGCAGAGTCATTTAACTCTCGTTTTCTCAGGTTTAGATGGCTGTAAATAGTTTTCTATTGAATTACGACGGTTGGTAGCGTGTGTACTTATTCTTTAACATTTTAAATAAAGACTTTATTAAATAAAAGATCCTGTTAGGGGTTGAGACACTTCCTTAATGGTAAATCTCATTATCCCAGTGTTGCTTATTTCGTTATGCCTTGGTTTTTTTTTTCCCTTCAACTTCTTAATGAAAAATTGAGTTTAAGCCGTGGGTATTCTTGCTTGTGTCCATCAATGTGCATCTAGCAGCAGCAAAAAATCTGCAAATTGAAGCAGCAGAGACCCAGTAACAGCTCAGCAGGATGAGCAAATCCTGTTGCTGCAGTTCAGAGGCCTTTGCTGCTAGACCATAATTGTAAGTAAACATCCTTAACTTTCAAATTCACAGTTTTAACAACCTCAGCAGTGTTCCCTTTAGAAAGTAGGAGAGTTGGTCAATAAGTCATTCGTTGTCAACGACTGAGCTTTTCTTTTGTCTTCCACTGCAGTCACCTGTGTGCAGGCTGTGGCAGCTTTTAGATTGGAGCAGTAAAAAAAAAAAAAAAAAGATGGGCTTTGCAATCTTTCAGTTGAAGGGGATGCTCTCTGGATGTCTTCATATGAAAGCTACTTACACTTTGTACTCTCTCTAGGGTTAATATGGCTACTAGAGTTGTAACGTCCTGGTCTGCTCTCCGTTGAGTAGGGATCCTTGGACTCGCTGCCTCGTGTTCTGTGCAAGCTGTGACTGATAAGAGGAGTATTTGTGGTTCGCCCCCGCTCCAGGGGCGGAAAGCGATATTTCAGTAGCAGTTCTGCCCAGACTTAAGGGCAGCAGACAGTAATCATGGGGCTGGCCCTTTTGGTTCAGGGCCAGCTCCTTGGACGGCTCTGCAGTCTGCTCTTCTGTGGCTGTATTTTTAGGAATTGCGAGACCTCTGGTAACGTGCCCCCCACACACCTGCTTCCACACGAAATTTCCAATCTGGTGCTGCCTTACAATGCCCTACATGGAAGGAATTTACAGCCAGACAAAGCAGATTCTGCCTCTGCAGCAGGCAGGTTCATGCTCTGTGGAAGAGGAAGGCAAAGGTGCTTTAAATCATGCTCCTGGTGTTCAGGATGAGCTGTTTAATGGCTGAGGGAATGGTGTGGGGGACGAGACGAGATACGTGTGACGTTCTAACATTTTACTTCTCTGTTTCCTTGACAAAATAAGAATTGATAACGTTTTTTATGAGGAAGATATGGTGCAGTGTAATCTCTCTATGCTAAATTGCCTTTTTACTATTAACATTTCTTAAAATGAACTTTTCAAAAGCTCGTTCTCACTGAAACGGTGGCAGCTGCTTCTGAAAATGTCAGTCTGGTGACCTGTTAACTTTTTGTGGAGAGCTCTGCTGAATATACAGGGGTCTCCACCCATTGCAGCACACATGCTACGTCATGACTTAAAAAAATCAATCTCTTGGACAGAGCAAGCTCTTTGAAAGTATCCAGGAAGGCAAATATGAGTTTCCTGAAAAGGACTGGGCTGACATCTCCATGGACGCTAAAGATTTGATCTCCAAGCTGCTAGTTCGGGATGCCAAGAAGAGGCTGAGTGCTGGGCAGGTTCTGCAGCACCCGTGGCTGCAGGGGGTGAGTGCTAAAGCTTGCATTGTGGGCTCTCGGGATCTTTTCTCTTTAACCAGTATGGGGTGCTAGATCACTTACTCCAGTCTCCTTTTCCTTCACATGGGATTCGCCCCATCTGCTTTCTAATTATAGTCGCAGTGCAAAACACGGATGCTCTGCTAGTAGAGTTGGATGGGAAAGTGAGGTGGCTTCCATTATTTCGGCTGGGCAAACTGAGACAAGGGGATGGTTGCAACTTGTCTGAAGGTGCAGAACTAGGATTCAGGATATAAACTTAATTTATTCAGGCAAGTACGAACAAACAGTTCCTCAGTGTAATCTGCTTTGAGGTACCTGGAAAGCAGAATCTAAATAACGAACAAGGCATTGAGTCTTTAATGCAACCTGGGGCACAAAAAGGAATAGGTTAACGTTTTGCTTTAGGGAGTACTTGACTGTTAAGCCCTGGGATCTGGGGCATCTGCTGCCTAAGCTGCCCGCTCACTTCAGGACCTGATTACAAGGCTGCTCTGGAGCTACGTGTTTTAAGCCCCAGACTGCCCCACGCAGACTAAGTGACTTCATTCCAAAATAAAACATTTTTCCAAGTGCATGATGTCTTTACCAACCTTTTCAAATTTATATTTTGTTGCTTTGTGGAATTTTATAGGATGCTCCTGAACGGCGTTTACCAACACCACTGGCTCTTCAGAGGTAATGCCTGCTTTGAAAGCTGTTTAAATCTATGGATTTCACTGGTGTTTAAAAAGCAAAGAATTTACAGAACCTTGTAACTTTTTTAATCGACCCTAATACTTTGCCGATGCGTATTATGGGCACAGATCCTTCTGCTGTGAGGAATAGCGCAGAAGCATAGCTTTGATAATTCTCTGTCTCAGATTCCAGTCCTTGCACAGAAGGTCTAGCGGTTTTTTGTCATACGATCTCTCTTGGGCTCGTAGGTAAATGCTTTCTGTCCTCCTCTACAGGAACGGCAGTGCGAAGGACCTGACGCTCTTTGCGGCGGAGGCCATGGCCCTGAATCGCCAGCTCTCCCAGCGTGACAGTGAGCTAAACGAAGAGCACGAGAACCTCGTCCAGGCAGTCTGCTCCGTGAGGCTTTCTCCCCCTTCCAAGTCACGCCTTGCCAAGCGCAGAGCCAAGACCCATGCCAGTGCAGACGACGCCCTCCAGCCGTCCAGCTCGGGGGCCCTTTCGTAACCCGCGTTCGTTCGCTGGTGGCCGCTGTTCCGCCGCATCTCACGGGAATGGTGAAAAAAAGTGGCATCTTATTTGACTGCTGGAAGACCTCGTCCCGTCAAGAATTTGGTTTTAGTGGATGAACATTTTAAAAGCATGAATACTAGGTGAGAAGTTTTTTTGGATTTTGTTCAGAACGCGTTTTTATTCACTTTCACGGCTGAGATGCAATTTTGTTACGACGTAAAAAGAGCTCAAGCAAGGACTGACTTATGTGCCAAAAGAACAAGTTTTTTTCAAAATGTAGACTCGTCTGACACTAATGCGGGAGAAATACAGGCCCTTCCTATCTTTAACATCAAGCTTGTTGAATTCTTTTTGCGAGAAGCTTTTCTTTTGTCGCTGGTTTCTTTGACTTATTCTGATCCTGCTTCCCATCATAGTAATCTATTTTACGCCATTTTTAAAATTGCTATTTATGCAGTCTGTAAACTTTATCGAGCATCAAGTCTCATCTGCTTGTTTTATTTATATACCGGTAAATGTATTTATCTGTGGAGCCATATCCAACTTTTGTTAATGTTTGAATTATTTCCTATCACTATAACTACTTGCTTCATAAAATGAGACCCCCCCCTGGGTGTGGGGGATACCTTTTGGGCAGAATTTGCATTTATCTTTTGGACTTGCTAGGTTCCTGTGCAGCATCGCTGAATAGGATACGAGTTCTAATCAGGCTGCATCAGTTGCAACCAAAATTGTACAATAGGCGCATAAATGCACAAAGCAGAGGGTCTCCTTTTTTCTGAATTTGGCTCGCCAGTTTTCAGAACTTCCATATCCAGTAAGCTAGCGGGTGAAGATGGTGCTAAACAGTTGTATTTGATGTAAGTTATTCAGTCACCTTGCAGTGAGCCTGGAAGTGGCATGGTTTCCACACGTGAGCTAATGGGCTGAGGCAACCTGCAGAGCTGTGCAGGAGTCGGGACGCAAGCCCTTGTGAAATGTGTTGGAAACAGCGCTGCAGTATTTTTAGAAAAAGGTTATACATAAGGCTTTTTTTTTTTTATATAAAACTAAATGTTAGAATTCTGTCTTATTTTTATTTTTTTAAATGGAGAATAACTTATGGAAACATTCCATGTCAAGTGCTGCTTTTTGTCACTCAGGTATTTAATGTGCATGGTCCTATGTACAAAATGCATTTACCTCACATCATGGTTTTTTAATTGTGCTTTCTGAAAATGAAATAAACGATCCTCTGAGGAATCTTAAACTGCCCCTGATGGTCTCGTAAAGATTACTTTTTTCATGTTGCCAGATGAACTTGGCTATTTCAGGGGTTGACATTGTTCTTACAAAATACCTGACCTGTAGGCATTTACATTAAAATCTTATGCTAAGTCTTAAGAATAAACACTTTAAAACATTTCCTTTGCTTGCAGATTTCCTGTATTTATTTATTTATGAACTTTTAATATACAGACATTCGTGGGACACATCACGCCGGTTTACAATTAACTCAAAAAAAGGAAAATTATATTTAACGGGGGGTGGGGTGAGGGGAGAATGTAGAAGGAGACTTGCAGGTTGGGTGTCTGTACTGCAGTTGGTTTGGCTGTTCTCTAACTCTAGAGAGCGCATGTCAAGGTGGCTTCGTTGCCTTATTGGCAGAGTGGAAGTCCCCTCTGAGGCCGCTCTCACGGGTGCCACCTCTGCAGGTTAACCACTGCTTGGTGGATGTGACCCTGGTGCCATGGGGCCTGCCTTTCAGAAATGTTCATGTAGGGGGGGCCAGTGCCATCCACTCCCATACAGAAGACCTGGGCTCAGTCAATGGCTTGGATCTTCTGCGCCCTGAACTGGTCGGTGCTGGGGATGTTGTGGAGGCCGTGTTCAGAATCTGGGGGTGGGGGGTGGGAATAGGGGTCCAGAAGGAGCAGGTCCCTCGGCCAGGACCCTCTGCAAAGATTGTGAGGGGATATAACCGTGGAGAAACGCTGCCTGGATAGCTGCAAATAGAAGCAGATGGTGCCAGGTTCCAGCTCTGTTTCTTGTTTGAGCTGGAAATGCAAAGAAGCAGGATGGCACGGGCAGGCCAAAAGCTACACAGAGAACTTTAAGCTGGGGGAGGCTTTCTGCACACCCGTTCACATTTTTCTCTTACATATTGTAGGTTTAAGCAAAGAAAACTGCTCTGCCTTGGAAGAGTGTGACCAGCAGGATCTTGGTGGCACAGGATGAGGGTAGTGAGGCATGCAGGGAAAACGTAGGTCAAACTTTAAACCACAAATGTAGAACATCACGGGCTTCTCACTTCCATGCCCTCGTCACAAACCAGGAGTAAGGTGTGCAGCAAAAAATCAATCTCCTAGGAATCGGGGACGTGATGTGAAATTGGAAGCTGGCTTATAAAATCCCTGCAGATCTAGGATTTCATGCAGTTAGTATAGCTGTGTTTAAAAAAGGATTGGATAAGTTCTTGGAGGAGAAGTCCATTACCTGCTATTAAGTTCACTTAGAGAATAGCCACTGCCATTAGCAATGGTTACATGGAATAGACTTAGTTTTTGGGTAATTGCCAGGTTCTTATGGCCCTTATTGGCCACTGTTGGAAACAGGATGCTGGGCTTGATGGACCCTTGGTCTGACCCAGTATGGCATTTTCTTATGTTCATCCATGACCTAGAGGTGAGAGGCTTCGTAAAGCTGTGCTTCCTGTCAGATTAAATGGGGCTTCATAGGGGCGCCTGAATGTGTGCAGCCAGCTCTTGGCTCCTGCTTACCCAGGTGGCCACCGGTAAAGGTTGGCCCACTCGGGAGTCTGATTGCGCGGGAGTACTTGGCCCGGTCGTAACTGGTTTGTTGCACTTCTTATTGTTAGGAACAGTATTTGCATTTTAGACTGAGCCACTAACTTATGGAGGCGTCCCAAGGTGTTCAGCAGTTAAGAGCTCTGAACTGAGACTAAGGGATGTAAATTCAAGCGTCTTTCATACAAACACCCACAGTGTCACCTTGACCATGTACTCCTCCCTGCTGGAAACGGGGTTTGGATTCTTGCCGGTTGAACAACACAACGAGGCCCACAAATTTTTAGCTGGCTCGCTCGTTCTGTATAATCTGAGGCATTGATCAATGCAATGCAGCACTTCATTTATTTATGGTGTGAGTGCACGTAATGGTGCTTCGGTGGGTGCACCAGGCCTGTTTCAGTTTGCATATCTTCCCCCTCCCCCCCCCCCCCCCCCCCCCCCACCCCCCCCTTCCTAAAAAGCTAAAAGCTTCACACGGCACTGAAATATTAAGAGACTCCAAGTCCTGCGAGCGATGGTCCTTTTCCGGAGCAGGAAAAGGTGAGGTTAGTAAGGGTAAACCCTACGCAAATCGAATGAGTTGTCAGTCCTGATGGTGAGACTGAATCCAGTTCTGGAACCTTCTCTCGTGTCCCTGGATTTCTACACGTGCAAACCCGCCTGTACTGCTGTTTCCATCTCTTGAACAGCTTCCTGGTCTCCTGTTCCAGCATCCTTACCCTAGGCTAATTCACATTTTGATAACTTTCTCCTCAAATACTCTGTTTACAAGGCCCTATGTAAATCTAGAAGAAGCTCTGCAGCTGAGTTCCTCATAGCTCTCTCTTGGCTGAGACAGATTCAGTAGAAGTTCCCTTGGTGAACATTTGTCAGGCCGGGGAATTCCCCCAGCATTGATCTGTGCTCTTTCCCAGCACTGGGTTCGGGCTCTCAGCCTGAGGCATAGCCCCACAGCCACATAATCTGCCTGGTAACTTATCTCCTATTCCTCTGGCATCCAGGAGGAAAGCCGTGATGTGGAAGGACGAGGTTTTGCTGTCTGCTTCAGGGGAAGGGTCCTAGGAAACTTGTTTACCTGCCTTCAACATTTTCCCATATTAGTCGGATAACAGATGCGGTGAGGGGTTTTCCCCACCATGGAGAAGGTAAGTCCATCTCTGTACGGCCTTGGTTCAATGCTTCAGTCCCGCTGAGCCTTCCCTGGTGTGGTGGGATCTCGGCAAGGTGCTCTCCCAGGCTTAGCTCTTTTGAGCCTCTGCTCTCTTATCTGACCTGGAAGGTCAAACGTTTGTTAGTGGTCACTCGGCAGGCAGGGTCTGCCACAGACTGCCTTTCCTATTTTCTATCTGTGTGTTTAGTCACAATAATATTATGCATGAATCTGTAAAAGCAACCGGTTACTCTTAGGATACAAGTAATCAGCCTTCCATCTGGAGGACTCTAAAAACCCCAGGTAGTCTACTCAGATTTTCCTCTTGACACCAAAAAAAAAAAACAACCTGTAATGAGCATAGGCAAGAGCTCTCTTGGTGGGTGAATTATGGGTCTAGAGGGGCCCGTCGAGGCTCACCGTGCTGGAGCTCTGACTGCATCAGATTCAAAATGCTGAAGCAGGATTCTGCCACATCGGCCAACGCATCCCTTTTTTCGCAGAGGTTTCTGGTACGAATCAGGTTTTTAAACACTGTACATTCCCTCCTAGAGCCCATTATTAGACTGCAAAAAAAAAAAATAGAAAAACAGATAACGTGAGGTTGGCCTGTTGCCACCCAAAGCAATAGTGCCTCTGGCAGGGTCTAGCTTTTCCGTTTTTGTTTGTGGCTGCCTGTGGCCTGGGGTCCTGCCACGTGAGAATTAATAATACCCTGCATGTCAGAAAGCGAAGTTACCTGTAACCATGGTCTCCAAACCCTCCTGCCTGCCCTTGGAGTTGGTTTCTCAAAGTCTTAGCTTTATCCTGGGCTGGGAGGCAGGGAAGTGGCTAGGGCTGCACATCTGGGCTCCATCTGATGATGTAACGCACATGAGGACTGACACCTGCTGTCCATCAGAGAACCACCGTTACAGGTAAGTAACTTCACTTTACCTCGGGGCTTCCCAAGTCTGTCCTGGGGACCCCACAGCCAGTCAGGTTTTCAAGATATCCGCAATGAATATGCATGAGATCCTGAAAACCCGACTGGCTGTGGGGTCCCCACACTGCCTCTGATCCATTGGATTCCAAAAATTGCACTATCCCTCTATCAGTGATCCCATTAATTTGCTCGCCAGAGAAATCAGACTAACTGGCCTGCAGTTCCCAGCCGCCTCCTTACTTCCACTTTTCATGAGTAGGAACCACATCTGCCTTTTTCCAGTTCTCCAGAATTACTCCAGACTCTCTAAGGAGGCATTGAAAAAGTCAGCCAGAGGAGCTACCAGGACATCTCTGGTCCTGTAATACCCTCGGATGTATCCCATCTGGCCCCATCGCCTTATTTACTTTAAGTTTAGTTAGCTCCTCACAAACAATCCCCATCATTTATCAAAAAAAAGTTAACACGTGTTATGAAAAAGGGGCGAGTTAATGGAAATTAGTAAGTTACCACACCACATGGTAACTTACCACTTTGCATAGGTAATTATTGCATTGAACTTGCTGCACAATGCGAGAATCCTATTTTTCACATCCTGTACTAAGGGGGGAGCGAGGGAGACTATTTTACAAGGCCCTCATAGTAAAGTTATTTATAACTCTATAGGAGGGCCACCTGATAGGTGAGGTCTTAGTGGTGGTTTAGGTGCCAGTTTCGCATGTAGAGATGTTCTCTCGCCCTAGCTTGATAGACTCTATAACAGGGGACCATGAAGCTAGGGTGAGGGAACATAGTACAAAATTTCATCTTTTGGAGATTTTCCTCACTCAAAATGATGTCAAATCTTCACCAAAGTGTACTGTGCTGTTCGTACGTCTCATTCTACATGCGAAACTGGCCCCTAAACCACCACTAAGACCTCACCTCGAACTATCAGGTGGCCCTCCTTTAGAGAGATAAATAGATGCACACAGTGAGACTCTTTCCCCCCTCCCCTGTACCTCAACTTTTAACCATGCTGGTAGTTGTTTAGTCTTCCTTCCAATTTTTCTGATGTGTGGAATACATCTGGTCTGGGCTTCCAAGATTTTTTTTTTTTTAACAAGGTTCATGCCTGATGTAAATTCTTAACTTTTGCAGCAGCTCCTTTAAGTTTTTTTCCCTAACAGTCTTCCTTATTTTATCATAGTCACCCTTTTGAAAGTTAAATGCTGTCACAGTAGATTTCTTTAGTATCCTCCTTGTTTTTAAGTTGAATTTGGATCACATTGTGATCACTATTGCCAAGTTGTTCCAACACTGTTACCTCTTGCACCAAATCCTGTGTTGCACTAAGGTTTAGGTCTAAAATAGTTTCCCTTCTTGTTGGTTCTTGTACCAATTACTCCATGAAGCAGTCATTTATTTCATCCAGGAATTTTCCCTCTTAGAATGTCCCAATGTAACATTCACACAGTCGATACTGGGGTAATTGAAATCACCCATTATTACTGTGCTGCTGATTTTGTTAGCTTTCTTAATTTCTTTTAGCATTTCATTATCTGTTCATTCTGGCTGAGTGGACGGTAATACTCCCACTGCTATTTTACTCCTCTTTTCACCTGGAATTTCTATCTATAAAGATTCAACATTGCATTTTTATCCTGTTTGGCTCAATGCCATCTTTAACGTATAGCACCATCCTTCCTACCATTTTGATATAATTTGTACCCTGGTATCACAGTTTCCCATTGGTTATCCTCCTTCCACCAGGTCTCTGAGATGCCGGTTATATCTACCTCTTCATCCAGTGCTATACACTCTCTAATTCTCCCATCTTATTTTTTAGACTTCTAGCATTTATATATGGACATTTCAAAGTATATATTTTTATATTAACAGCTTGCTTATCAGTTAAGAGGCAATTTTGAAATCTTTCTGCTCTTAAAGGCACCTGGTCCTCTTTAATATTTCTTGCAACCTCTCTACTGGGATGAACTAATTCCCCTGTTCTCTTAGTATCCTTCAAAGGTATATCATTGTGAACCGTGCGCTCCTGAGCGACTGCTTTCCCCATCATCTGGTTTAAAAGCTGTGCTATCTCCTTTTTAAAGGTTGGTGCTAGCAGCCTGGTTCCGCTTTGGTTAAGGGTGGAGCTCATCCTTTCGGAAATGATGCCCTGTTCCTAACGAACCTAAAAACCCTCTTCTTTGCACCATTGTCTCATCCATGCAGTGAGACTCTGGAGCCCTGCCTGCCTCTGGGGTCCTACTATGTCCCTGAAAGACTCCTCTGTCTTGTCTAGTAGTTCCAGGTCTGAAACTCGAGCTGCCAGAGATCACTCATTTTCTGAGGGCTAGGAGCTCCTTGCACCTGGTGCACACAGAAGTCATTCCATTCAGTATCTGCATTAAGTCAGGCTGGACCAGGGCATCAAAAAAAATCTATTATTCAATGTATTTCTCACAATTCACTCCTGCAGTCCAAATGCGCATAACCAACCACCACAGATCTTCAAAGGGATGTTAGAACAAAATGCAATTGCCCACCATCTGAGCTTCAGCTCTTTTTTGTTTGTAAACATGAGCAATGTTTTGTAAGTCTGGTTCCACTGATTATTTTAGTCATCGTATTAAGTACATTACAAAGGCAGCCATGCAATTGATTAAAAAAAAAAGTTTGATCTCTTGGTAAAAGAATAAACAATGTTTGAATAGCTAGCAGGTCCACTGAGCATCCTTCATATTTCTAATGTCCCCTCAGTGGCATTTTTCAGACATTTTACTCTGTGAACTGTAGGAAAGGCAGTTCTTATTTAGATTTATGTGACACAGCAAGTCACGGTTGTGATGGGTCAGAGCAAAGAATCCTTCCATTAACAGCCTGTGAAGTGACAGTGCTGGGATGGTTTTCTTTGGACCTGCATCTTAACACCTTGCTCACTTGCCAGGGCAGTGAGAGAAGGGCAGACTCTAGAGTGGTGGACATGAGTTGGAAGATCACAGGAATCCCTTCGATCATACCAATTCCTGATAGGACCAAGTCACAAGCGTGTGAGACCACATCAGGGTCGCCAACTTTGGACATCAGTACAATTTAGAAAGTAAGGATACAGGTTAGACACGACTTAGGTCCAGAAAAACTATGATAACATAGAACGATCTTGAATCTCATGTGCTGCTTTACAATTAAAGTATTAGCTATTATCATCCACAATCTATTGGTTTCTTGTGTGGCTCCTTGGAAGAGTGATGGTCCTCTGAAAGAAGAGATGTGGACTTGAGCCTTTTTGGTTGCTCCTCAGAAAGGTGGCCTATGAACGCATGCCTACATAAAAAAAAAAAAAATTTGTCTCTGCCGATTCTGTGAAGACGTTTGTTACAGTTGACAAAAAGTGCTAAGAGCTGGAGGACAACAAATCGTTGCTTACCTTTTTAAACAGATACACAAGGACCCAGCATGTTTCTCTGATATGATTAGTGAGAACTGTTCTCTGTGGAGGGAAGGCCATTTCTTGAAAGCTGGCAGCCTGCTGTACATTTACGCTCTTACACTGCGCCGTCAGAACTTTTCTGTTACTAACAGCCCTTTCCTGGAGCTCTGACAACCTCCTGTCTCTATCATTATGAGATTTTTAGACTCTAAATCAAACAACTTGTAATGGCATGACTTGCGAGGTTCTTCGTAAATTAAATTCCTCCTCCAATTTTTTTTTTTTTAAATTAAATTAAAAGGTCTTAGTATGTCCTGAGAAGTTTGATTAAAAAACGTTAAGCCCACTGTGGCATTTACTCCTGCTCAGAATGAGCACAAATGTGTATGGACCATTCAACATCTTTCTTTAGTCTAAGACGGCTGACTTGGTGTCTTTACATGTGACATTGTGTTTTTATGTAGCACCATCGTTGCACGCAACACTGTGTGAGGTCTGGCAGGCTCCTTCTTTCAAATGCATTTAAGACTGGTTTCCATCCCGATCTGAGCTGGTTTAAGGCCCTCTTGTACTGCTCACTGTCTCCGGTTGTAAAAGTGAAGCCCTAACCCGTCCTGTAATTCACATGGGGTCCATGCCAATGCCTCTCGCCTCGTTTTGAAGGCGATTAGAGATGCCACTGCGCACCAGCCCTATGAAATGGTCTGACGTGTTGCTTAACGCCATCCTAGTTTTGAGCAGGTGAAAACACTGCAGCAAAACGAGCTCAAATGCCATCAACAGGTTACTGCTTCTTTAGAAGTAGAATAGGTCAACCTCCTAATGCCTATAAACATTCTTCCAACAGCTGAGAACTTGCTTAATTTCCGAGCCTGATTATATAAATATATATCTCTATCTTTACATCTTCTGCTGGCCCATTCCGCAGTATCCCGAGTGAACTGGCTTCTGTTTTGGGTGCCATGGAAACGAAGCACCATGGCAACCAAAAGACTTGCCGGATCTGCAGAAGCGACGTACAGGGCTGGGCCTTCTCCTTTGTCTTTCTTGTCACTGGAATGAGTGATATTTATGTTACTGAGGTGCCACTGGAGGTGGAATTATTTTACAACATGAAATAGGGGATGGAGGGAAGACCGAGGGAGTTTGCTATAAACCTGCTTTTATTTATTTATTTTTGGCCAGGCACTTTGCTCTTCTCTTCCTTTCTGCTTGGTTGGAGCTGCCTACCCCCGTTGGACCACGGTGTCATGAACTTTTGTTTGTAGCTGTGTATGTGGATTTCCCCTTCCCAGCGCTAATCCAGCCATCGGGGTGACAGATCTCAGGTTTACCCCTGGGATCCTGCAATCATGCATCCTAAATCTGGCCACTAGATGTTGCAGCTGAACAGTTCCCCCTCTCTGTCTCTCTCTAACCCCCCCCAGAGAACGAGTGCTGCTTCTGCAGCATCCCCAGCCCTGGCCAACCTGCAGAACAGACACAGGGCCCCTCTCTGTGGCAGCGTTACCGAGAGATTTCCCGAGTAGGAATTCAAAATAAGCAAAGATCAAATCCCATCATTTACATTCCTTTTTTTTTTTTTCCTTTCCTTCTGTCCTGTTGGTGTCCTTTGTGCTCCTTTTGGGCTTTCAGCTGAGTGGAAAGCAGGTGCTGAGAACCGGAACCACGAGCTTCATTTTGCAGCTCCCTGGGGAATTCCTCTCCCGGCTCACTGTGGCCCAGTTATTACAGAGACGGTCCTCAGCCATGGGCCGTGCAACAGCGTTCCTTCCCGAAACCTTTACCCACAGGCCCTGCATCCTGGCATTGCACAAGGACTAAGGCACACCCCCTCCTCACCCTCACCCCAAGCTGTAAACACTGCCTCCCTGCTGGCCAACCAGGGCAGCACATGGGCTTCACTGAGAACCGAGCCGGGTCCTCTGCAGGGGGCTGCACAGCACTGCTACTAAAAGCCACTGCGTCGTCCCGTCCCCCTCCTCAAATTACCTTCTTATCAGCTGCCTCAAGCTCTTATCCTGAAGTGGGCAAAAGATTCACTTAAAACCTGATTTAGAAACTGAAAGATAGGGATTTTATCAAGCACTATCTCGTCTCCCTCTCTCAAAACGCTTCAACTTAAGACATTTGCAACCTCCCTGCCCAAAAGAGTTTTGTTTGTGATTGGGGGGGGGGTGTCAAAGCATTTAAGTTGCATTAATTTTTTAATGTGAGCCTAAGCAAACCATATATCAACTTACGTTTTAAGCATAAGATGGTCTTTCCATAGATTTAAAGCTGGGTATTGGTTCCTGGTCATATTTTCCCATAATCCCTCTGGAGCTGGAGGAAGTACCCAGACTTTTCCAGAAGTCTGCATAGTGTGAGTGATTTATGGGTAGCTTAACACTGCAGGGGGAGGACTTGTCATCTGTTGCTGAAGTACCTATTCTGCCTTGCTGCGGAAAGGTGGCCTCCATTGTGCAGATCCTGCGGGGCATAACCACAGCCAGCCTTGACATCTCTGTCTCCTGTCTGCACTCAGTGGCTGAACAATATTAAGCATTTCTGGTGCTCTACAGTTACGCCAAATGCAAGTTTCAGAAACAGATGCAACACTTTCCTTCCCAAAGTTTAGTTACCCATAACTGTCCCGAAAGGGTGGAGCTGGCCCCGTCCACCTCCTAGGGTAGTAATTACGCGTCAGTTGCAGGTAACGGCAGCAATTCATTTCTGAAACCCTTTTTTTTTTTTTTTTTGGTTTTAAGTTCACAAAATACGGTGTGAAAATATCTGTAGAAATGCGCCTAATTCTACAGATCCTCTCTGCATGGCGTGCAGGGTGGGGTTGTACTCCTTCCCCTGTGTGTTTATATCCACACGTAGCCCTGAGCTCGGGGAATGCTTTCATTCGTAGGGTCAGTCGCAGCTGCTCCCTTCAAGCCCCTCTTCAGTGGATTCTGTATTGGGGCAGGGGTCTGTCCTCCAGAGCCCAAGGCATTAAGTGCGTCGTCTACTACGTGCAGAAGGACGCACGATTGCTGTTCCAACGGTGAAATAACATAATACACTTTCCCCTCTGCTACTGGTAATATTTATGTATCTTACATCTTCATCTCTTAAAATTCAATTTAAAATCTGGTGATGCCATAAAAAGTGAATGTTTTACGAAAAGGTGGGAGCAGAGCCAGATTATGATGGATTTTATGGAGCTTTGGGAAAAGGTTAGGGTGGAAGATAATTTGCATTGCCCTGAGGAGGAAATTGAGTGGAATACCACACTTTCTGAGCTTTGTGATAAAATTCCTTCAGAAAAATGTTAGATGGAAATCCCATATGCACAATGCCCCATGCTTTACAAAACGTTGGTTGAGCTTATAAAGAATTTGCATAAGATAGAAAAAAAGGTGGCAAAGATCACAGAGTATGATAACAATGCCTGTTAGATTACAGGACCTCATTAGAGGAAGGGAAGCAGGACTCTTATAGGGCAGTTATCAATATTTCTCTGATCAGGCCACTGGAATTAATTTTGTAGTAAAGACATTGGAGCCACTGAAACTTGGGCCTGTAATAAGTCCAGACAGTACTGCCCCTGGCAAAACTCTTTCAGGAAGATGATGTTCCTTAAGAACCCATTTTTCTAAAATTGTATTTAGAAGTAATTGGATGATTTTTCTTTTTTAGCATAATGTGTCTGATAAGGAATAATTTGTCATTGCTAGAAGAAGTGCATTGCGCCTTAGAACATAAAAAATCAGGAATATTGGTCCAACTTGACGACTCGTCTGCCTTTGATATGGTATGTCACAATAAGTTACTAACTACATTGAGAATTGATGGGATAGGATTGGAAATGCTTTAACTTATCTAGTACAGGTAGGACACAGAAGTTTGCTAGAATGGTCGTTCTTCAGAGTAGTTTTTATGCAAGATTGGTGTTCCACAAAGCTCTTGTGCTTTCTGTGGCACCTTTTAATGTGCATATTAGACCTTTATGGAAGATTTTATCTGGCTTGGATTTAGTTTACAACTTTTATGTGGATGGTGTGCAATTTTTTATTCCCAGTGTAATTCCTGGTGAGGTCCCAGTAGACCATCCAACGGTACATTAAGCAGAACACAGGATGCATGAGCAGAACCATCTGTATGGTGAAACATTTTGGTAGAGGGTAGATAAGTCACTAGGGCCTGGAGCTTATTGACTTTGAGTCGAAGTGACAGCCACCAAAAATATGACTTTCCAGCTCACAGGCATCTGTAAGCTTAAAAGGAACTTTCATTAGCTGAGTCAATACCACAGTGAGATCCCATGACACAGCTTTGATAGGAGGCTTCAAATGCAACAAGCCTTGCATGAAATGGACAACTAAAAGCTATGCAGAGATGGGTCCACTTTCTATAGTGGTAGTAAGTGCTAATTGCACAGAGGTTAACCCTAACTGAGTTGATCTTAAGACCTGATTTTGAAAGATGTAAAAGGTAATTGCACAGCTTTGCTTTTTTTTTTTTTTATTGTGGAGCAGGATAAAAGATCTAGGGCATTCCCTCACACCAAAAGGCAAACCTCATCTTTAACCCATAGGACTTCCTCATTGAATCCTTCTTGGAAGCCAGAAGGATATGAACTACATCCTCTGGAATATCTAGGGGTTGCAAAGCAACCCTCTCAACATCCAGGCTGTGAGGGCCAGGGACTCTGTGTTGGAATGGCACAACAGCCCCCAATCGTGAATGAGAATTGGTGAATTCCCCAAACTGATTTAGATACCTGATGGACATCACCTGTGGGAGTGGAAAACAAATCTGTCTTGGCCAATGAGGCACTAGGAGAATCATAGTTCCCCAGCCTCTTCTGAATTTCAGTAAGGTCTTTGCCATTTGATGAATTGAATATTATTTATTTATTTATTTAGCATTTTTATATACCGACTTTCCAATAACAGAATTACTGATCAATTCGGTTTACATTCTAAACAATAACATTGACAAGTAAATGTCTTACAATGAACAGGTCGATATAACTTGGATTAGTACATATGGGGTTAATAACATAAGTAAAAGATAACATAAGTAAAATAACATAAGTAAAAGATATGAATGTGTACAGTAGACCCTGACCCCAATTCACAGCAAAGACACCCAAGGCTAATTTGCCTCAAGTCATCCTGGAGCAGAAGAGCAGGTATTTTCTGTTCAGAGGGAATGCAAACAGATCTATGGGAAAGCCCAATAATACAATATCTGGTCTGCCTCTCCTGCCTGTCTAGGGACCATTCATGGAGTTCCATGACCAAACTCAATCTGTCTGCCAGGACATTTTCCTCACCCACCAATATGTGGATCCAAAGACCATTCCCTGAGAAATGGCCCAATCCCACATCTGGACAATCTCCTGCTACAAGAAGTATGAGCCCGTTCCTCTCTGTTTGCTGATGTCGAACCTTGCTACTTGATTGCCTATCTGGACATGGATAACTTTGTTGGCTGTCCAATCTCTGAAAGCCTTCAGAGTGTACTGTACTACCCGTAGCTCCAGGAAGATTATTTGATGAAGTTTCTTCTGAGCAGGCCAAAGGCCCTGGATCCTTTATGTGGGTACCCCAGCCAAAGCTGGATGCATCCATGGCTAGGACAACTTGTACTGGAGGAAATTGAAGGGTATTCCCCCAGCCATATGCCAATGAATCAACCACCAGGACAGAGAGGTAAGTCTGCAAGCACCACTAGGCTCTCAGTGCTGTCTTGTGAACTTCAAAGTTTGGCCAGACTATGTGATTTCTGCACCCCATACCCCTTTCCACCTGTGACTTTAAGCACTTACTTCTGAGGAAGCATCTCTACCATCTCCTTCCCATTCTTTAGTATGTTCTGTATTTACTGCCTCATGAAGAGCTGTTAAGATGCTATGTGGGTATTGAGCATAGTTCCCGTAAACCTTTCTCCTAAGCAAGGCAGGGGATGAGAATCCTTCCCCAGGAGCACCAGGGTTCTAGACCTCTTGGCTTTCTTGAGAGAAGATCCAACCACCACCAATTTGTTAGACAGCTGTTGCTTTTCAAATACTTCTGGACTTGCTATATTGCATCCTCCTCCTTATTAACTGGATCTACAGAGAGAGGACCCTCCATAATTCTCATCTGAATCTCCTGAATGATCTTAGACAGACACTGCTTCAATATCCTTTGGGGGTTCCACAAACTGGAGGGTGTCAAGCATCTTTGCCCTGGACTCTTCCTCCTTTTAAAACTTAAATGTGTGATGGCAGTCACTATTATGTTTACAAAATCAGTGCAGGAGATGTCCTCCAGAGCAAACCTTCTCCTTGCTTGCGGGGAAGGGTCCAAGGGTTGACCTCTCTTGATCAGAGACATCCTTAGGTCCACTGCGTATACCCCCCCCCCCCCCCCCCCCCCCCAGGAGTATTTTGAGCCCAACTGGTCGATCAGGGGCATAGACCTGGATATCACCCAGCTAACAGACAAGGCCTCAAAGAGGACAGCACATGTTGGCTGCATCCTAGATCCTGATGAACTCCTGCACCTCAATAAAACTTCCTCCCCCGATTAACATCAGTATGGAGGTACTCAATATTGATTCCCCTTTAGGACCCAGTATCAGAGCCCTTCTAGTGGCTACCAGCAAGAATTCCAGCAGAAACTGGATGTCCATCTGCAGAAACGCTGATGCTGGTGCATTGATGTTCTACATCTTACAAACCAGAGCCTCCTGGATCTTCCTGTCCTAGCCAACATGGAACCTGTAAAATAACATAACAAATGGCAGATAAAGATGCAAAATGTTTAAGGTTGTAACTCTGTGGATATTACCCCCAATGGGGTCTGGGAAACAGGCAGAGAGGTCATGTCTTCTTGGGACGTCAAAGGTGTATCAATGGCTGACACCTGCACCCTTAGACTGTCGTAGTTCCCAGGAATGCATGGAGGATGAGCTCTCCTCCTCATGGATACGCTTCAGAGAAATCCAGGCTGCCACCAGAATGGTCCTGCTCCCAGCATCGCTCATCAATGCAAACTGATGCTGATGCTTCTTGGCCTTCACAGAATGCATGTCATTAGCGCTCTGTGATGTAGGTATCAAAGAAGATAAAGGCTTTTCTCTCTTCAGGTGGGAGAAGACAGTTGACAGTCTCTCTCTCCCCGGTCCTGGTCATATTACCTGACTCACATCTGCAAAAACTGATATCAAGGCATACACAGTATGTAATCCTGTATCCTGTTCTTTGCTCTCTTTATGGTCATCTGATCCCTGTAAATAAAATGCACATACGACAGAGATAATCTGAATCGCTACTAAAATTCATTTCCAGAGAAATGTCTTTATTAAGCAGCTATCCTGATAATGTCAGCCCCATTGCACGGATTATGCTAGCATTAAAGGTCTTTTCTGCATAGTTTGTAGCTGGGCTTTATATACTGCATGAAACCACTTTTAAACCTGTTTTCTACTTACTCACTGCTGAAAGGAGAAACATTGAGTGCTTCTAAAACCTAGTGGACTATTAACACTGCTGTGTAGTTCTCTCCTTTTTTTTTCTTACCTGTGATATTTGGCATCTATTTGTTGTAGGCAGTGCTGGTAGCACTGCCTATAATATGATTGGGATTTTTGGCTAAAAGTGCCACTCCCCCCCAGCAATAACCAGGCAACGTAGAAAGATGGAGGTTTTTGTAAACTGTAGCACTAAGACTTACAACTTGGGATATTTTTATTTGTTTCTACGACTCTATTTCTTTGTCTGTATGTCGTATTTTGATAATTCTTCAGTGAGACAGCTGTTATGAAACCTGTCAGCATGGATTGCTACACGAAGGATGACACACACTGATAAAAGTTTAGTGAATATTAGCCAGGGCAGTTTTCCAGATGGGGTCTTTTTTTCAATTTTTTGATATGTTGGGTCTGATAGGCTTTATGATGTATGAAGGTCAGGGCCCCTGCTCACCCACCGCAGGATAGCGGGCCTGGAGCCCTCCAAGGACATCCATGCTGGTGGGGGAGAGCTGGGGATGCAGGATGATTCTAGACCGTGCAGTAGGACTGCCTATAACTGTACTATACTATGCTTGGGAGTTTGGGTTTAAAAGGGCCCTCCTACCCAACAGCAATAATCGGGTGTTATTTATACAAACTGTGGTAATAAGGCTTACAATCTCGAGGCTGTTTGGTTTCTGCTTCTATGACTCATATTTTTAATTTCTGTATTTCATATTTTGATAAGTCAGTGAGACAGTTGTCATGAAACCTGTCAACAAGGATTGGTACATGAGGAATGCAGATATGGCAATAAATGAATATTAGTACAATTCTCTTGAGGGGTCTATTTTTTTCTATGTTGTGTTTAGCAGGTTTTATAAAGTATTTTTCATTTTTTTTTTTTGTCATTCTTGTGTTTTAAAAATGAATTAAATGCATGCCAGGGCCCCCAGTCACCCACCCCACAGGACTAACCTTGTGCTAGGGGCAGCAGGGATTAAACCTGTAGCCCCAGATGTTCAAGAGGAGGAGATCTTGCAGGCAAGCTACAGGGACTCTGAACCACCAAGAACCCCGCAGCAAATACCAAAGCAAAGTAAAGTTAGAGAGACCGGCCTCCAGAATATTTCAAGCTAGTTGGGTCGTGGAGCCTCTAAAGGTGACCCTGCACCGCTTTAGGTGACACAACAACATTTCTTCTAGGTCCCCTGGTGGAGGCACAGAAGACTACCAAAAAAAATCCTAGGCCCTATTTGGGCCACTGAGACCCACCTCCAGAGGCCACCTGTTGGACCAGCACTAGGTGTGTCCCAATTAAAGAGCTCCAGCCTGACCCCTTTGCTGTTCTACCAGTCCATACAGCGTTTGCTCTGGGGGTACTGGTGCCTGGCTGTGTTCCTGGGTTCTGCTCTGGTCTTGGTCTTTGGTTCTTCCTGATGCCTCTTTCTGCCCGGGGAGGTCGGGGCAGCTGCTGCACCCAAGGGCTCAACACATGGAACATGGTGACTGCTTCAGGCAGAAAACGGAGCCCGCAGTCCGCCCAGCCTCTCCAAGGTACACCCCTGCCTAGCTACTGTACCTATTGCCTGTCCCCAGTGGAGTCAGCCATAATAAACTGGTGGCCGTGGAAGGCGCCAGGTACTCTCCCTCCACCCCTGTTCTCCCTACGTCACTGCCTCCTTGCCTCACACATATCCCCTTGCTCGCCAGCTCTGTTGACAGTGAAACAGGAGGGCAGCCTTATTGAAAAAGGAATTAATGTTTTAAATAAATCATCTGTGTGTGCTTGTTACATGTTAGGCTTGTAATGAGGATACACAATAGTCTCGTAAGAAAGCTGTACAGAATTGCTTGTTCAATGAACAATAACAACTTTTGGCCTGAGGCCTTGGGGTCACGATGACCATTGTAGCCTAATACTGTCCCTACGGTGGTGGTTACAGTCATCGTGGTGTGATGCCCCTTCAGACAGGTTACAACTTCCAAAGCTTGCGCCTCGCTGCCCTCCTGGGCTGAGGTGAATGTCAGATTAATATCATGGATCACGTGCATTTTAATAGTCAAACGCACCACTGAAAGGCGAACTTTAAAAGCCCTAAATGTGCCAAAGCCGGGAGATACACGAATAACTTGGGCCGACGCCAGCCACGCAGATTTTAAGAAGCCCTCGAGTACGCGCACAAATAGGCAAAAAAAAAAAAAAAGGGTGGGGCACGGTCGGTCCGGGAATGTTGACGTGAAATGTGCGCGTATTTACGCTCACAAGCGCGCGCCGGGGTCCCCTATCGTGTAACATTACTTCTGCTGTGGATGGCGGGCGTGTAAGTAATGAAACAAAACGAGCCGAGTTAGCGGGGTTTTAAGGGTTGGGGTAAAAGGGGGGCACATTAACTCGGGGGGGTTAGGAAGTCCTAGCCTTTACCTGGGCGAACTGGGAACGGACTGGAGAAATTGATAATTGCTTCGGCGGCGCGTACTAATAAAATACCCCCGCTGTCGCGATAGAGCTGGCATTTCTGCGCGCGGGTGCGTGCGTCCATATGAAATTGTGCGTACACCCGATTTTATATCACAGCGCATATGATGCTATAAAATGGCCGCGTCTCTGGGCGTGAGCCCGTGCCGCTGTTTGAACGTTACCGTCATGATGCTGACTCCTTGAAGCCATGTACCGGTTTGAAGAGAGAGTGATCTATATCTGTACGGTTGTGTTTCCTGGTAACGTCAAACTTTTGTACACAGGGAGGGTAACTTTCAAACTGGTTTGCGGCGCGCTTTGGCGCAAGTGCATCAGCATGCGCGCCCAGATGTGTGGCCATTTTATAAACGTGCACGCGCCTGTACGCGTATATCCCGCTTCTACCGCGTAAGGGGCGCATGTCTAAGCCATTTCCAGTTTCAGCAGTTCGTCCACCAGTTCACCCAATTAACAACGGGCCCTCCAAACCCCCTGCTTGGTAGCTCACCCTCCCCTCAGTTACCCCAGACCTTTTAAACCCCTCAGGTATGGCTGGTCTTGTATTTTTTTTAAACTTACCCCTCATCCCTAGCAGACGTAAACGTACGCAGCAGGGCATCTGGGCACGCGCCCAGGCTCATAAGGATTTCCGTGCACATCTCTTGGCCACGCCCACATCCCGCCCCTTTTTTGAAAACTTTTGAAATGTGCGCGCTGGGGGAGATTCAGGAGCATCTGCGTGGATTTTTAAATTCGGTGGGCAGATCTCCCGATTTTGGCGCACACCAGGCTTTCAAAAATGTACCTCTGTCTCATTCTTAGGGGCAGATTTTCAAAGGCTACGCGCGTAACCTGAGAAAATCTGCCCCTGCGTGCGCCGAGCCTATTTTGCATAGGCTCGGCGGCACGCACAAGCCCCAGGACATCCGGGGCGTGGCGACTGTCCGGGGGCGGTCCCGAGGCCTCCTTCGTGCGGCCTTGCCGGAGGTTCGCCGGCCAGCGCGCGCGCAAGATACGTCTGCTTCGGGCAGGCATAAGAAATGAAATAAGGTAGGAGGTGGGATTTAGGTACGGTTGGGGGGTGGGTTAGATAAGGGAGGGGGAAGGTGGGGAGACCGAAAAAAAATCTCCCTCCAAGGCCGCTCTGATTTCGGAGCGGCCTTGGAGGGAATGAGGAAAGGCGTCGGTGTTCCCCTCTGGCTCGGCACACGCAAGGTGCACGTGTGCAACCCCTTGCGCGTGCCGACCCCGGATTTTATAACATGCGCGTGGCAGCGAGCGCATGTTATAAAAATCAGGCGTAGATTTGTTCGCGCCGGGTTGCGCGAACAAATCTACGCTCGCGCATAAGTTTTAAAATCTGTCCCTAAATGAATAAACAGTGTTTGAATGTAAAGCACTTATTTATTTATTTATTTATTTATTTAAGGTTTTTATATACCGGCATTCATGATAAAATCACATCATGCTGGTTTACATTAAAACAGTGGTGCATAGAAAGAAAAAACAAACTGGAACTGTAGTGCGGAAGAAAGCAGTTACAAAAAACAGGGATGCTTAAACTGGGAGAGGAAGGAAAAAGAAAAGGTTAATAGCATTTTAAATATTTACAACGAACAGTTAAATGAGCTGGTTGTATTATAGAACTTGAAGTTGAAGGACATATATATATATATATATATATATATATATATATATATATATACAGTTGACTGTCACTTAGGTGACGGTCAACTGTAATTTTCTTATCCATATTAACGACAAAAAAAGAAATTTTCAAATATATGAAGTGAGAGTTTTGAGTAGAAACAAACTTAGAAAAATACTCCTTTGATTTTTTTTTTTAATTGTTTCCCATTCTGACATGAGACATAGGTCAAATCTGACTATATATAACTAGTAGCAAGCTGAATAAGAGGTCCAAATTCAACATTTTTGGGAATATGATTATGAAATGCAAGAAATTCACCTGCAAAGTATGAAAATAAACAATCAGCCTTTACAGGCTGCAAAAAGAATGGATTAGTGAGAAAAATGCTCCAATTAGAGCAAAAAAAAAAAAAAACCCCTTGAATATGTTTGAATCCTTGGCTGTTTAACTCCTCAATTGAAGCTTGAGACTGGGAAAAATGCCAGTGATATTTGTTGAAGGTATAGTTAAGCTCTGAAAGAAAAGAGCTAGGAAAAAGTGAACACCACATGAGTTACCATATGGACATTACATTTGTACGTCGGAAGAACTACTGAAAAACTTGTATTCACTTCTGCCAAATATATTCCACAGTGTACAGAGAAAATATCAGAAATCTTTTTTTATTATGTAAAATCTTAACACTCCATTGACCTTTCACTATCTCCTGTGAATAAAGTCAACCGACTAATCCAGTAGCTGCAAAGTGTAAAGCTGTATATGCACGACAGTCAAGTTCTGATCAAAAATTATGGAGATATAAACAATCTGCAGTCAACTGTTACATCAAATTTCCACTTGAGTTGAGTAGACATCTCACTTAAAAAGTTGCAAACCTGTTTTTAACTTTAACAATGATAAAACAGGAAGTTTTTTCAAAATGATGTGTAAATTGGCTGAAAGCAAGAGATGTCAAATTTTCATATCGGTTATAACTTTCATACATGAATAACTTTTTTTTTTAAGTTGTATATTAATGAGCAGGTACTGTGTAGAATTTGGTGCAACAATCTTTGCAGAAAATTCTTTAAGGCCTTGCTTGTAATGTTTAAGACATTAATAAGGGATTAATTATTAGAAAAATATTTTCCATGCTTTAAACAAACTCATGGAGAATGCTTACGTTGATGCATGTTTCAGCAACATTTCCCTCGAATGTTAGACTCGGACAAAGAAATTCATATCTACAACCTGTTGTGGCACATGTCTGTGCATTTATCATATCACTTTCACAGGAAATTGCTCTAATGCTGCAGAATCCATTTGGCGGATGTGAATACAAATTTTTCAGTAGTTCTTCTGATGTACAAATGTAACGTACATATGGTAACACATGTGGTTTTTACTTTTTCCTAGTTCCTTTTTTTCAGAGTTTAACTATACCTTGGACAAATATCACTGGCATTTTTCCTGGTCTAAGCCTTTTAACTGATGAGTTAAATGGCCAAGGATTCAAATATATTCAAGGTTTTTGCTCTAATTGGAGCATTTTTCTCACTAGTGTAAATAAACATCTGGATTCTGTGCGGTACTGACACCTGCAGAGCACCAAGATGGCAGACAGACCAGTGTCACTTTTGCAAAAGAAACTGATGGATATCAAGCTAGGAGAGTTGCCCTCATGGTTTGCAAGTTGTGATTTCACCCTCAATGGGTTCCTGGGAGCTTTCCGCAGAGGTCATGACAGACAGGTATTTTAACAAGTACATCAATGTGAAGAAAGGGGGTGGGGGGTATCGGTGGTGTTACCATGCTGATTGCTGGCTATGTTGTCTTATGGTTATATTCCCAAATATAACTTATCAAGCATGGTAGAAATTTCACTGATGTGGTAAAAACTCTTTCCTGCCCTTCTGCTCTGCGTTCACACTCAGCTTTAGAAGTCTCATGTTTTATATTCTTATAGTATTGTAAATTAACACACGTTCTGTGTCCAAAGGAGAGAAAAAAAACACACACGGTGGATTGGCTCGTCAAGTCATCTACTGGAGTAAAAACTGCAGGAAAAGTTAGCTTCTGCTGGGTAATGAGTGTCAGCATGTCCTGCCTTCTTTGTGGAAACTGGGAGAGATGCTGACATCGCTGATGACTGTTACTGTGGCAGCAATAAGCTGCATATTTCCAGCAGCCGCAGCAAAGAATCCTTCTCAAGACGAGCTCTTGAGTTACAGTCAAGCAGGCACTATGACCTGGCTAGACAATCTGCCTTGAATTTAAAGCATGAAGCGATCCACCGTAAGAGCTGTGCCACATGATAGATGAACCTATTCTGCAAGCTTGCTTTTTAATTGCATGATGAGCTCATCTTGGCTTGACCAATTTGAGGCTTGTACGTGAACAAATTCGTACAGTTTGTGTTTCTTGCTGGATTGCGCCCTTACTAAAAAAAATAAACAGAGCTGTGCTCCATTGTATCGACCTGTTTGAGAGAATTTACTATTAAAGGTTTCCAAAATGCCGTTGTCCACAAGAATGCCCCTGCATCTCCACGACCTTCGAATCCAGTCAACATCTGAAACCATTTAAAACCACATGTTCTGGATGAAAACAGAGAAAAGTGTAGAAGGGTGAGAGCCATCACCTGATTGGCAAAGCAAAAGAGGGTGAAGGGGAGTTTACAGGTATGAGACTGTGAGCGCCCATGTTCAGATGCTTTACTCCAGGGAAACACTTGGACAGCTAAAAATACAAGAGGCTCAATGCCTGGCAAGTGTCTGCATCCTCACAAGGATAGGGTGAGGGAAGCGTTTCATGTCAAACTACTGAATTAGAAAAACAATGATGAACGTCAGAAAACGTTAATATATATATATATATATATTAAAAGAAAACCTGCCTTGTGAGGGGCAAACATTTTCCACCCAAACTAGAAAGCAAGTCCCAGCATCGATGTTTCGAATGATTCGTTCTCCAGAGACCTGCAGCAAGGGAGCGAGGAAGTCACGAGCTCTCGTTTTGGGTGGATTTTCATCTGAGAAGCTAAGGATTCTCTTGCCTGATGTTGTGGGCATCGTCGCTTTTATAATTATTGAAGAGAATTAATTTATTTGGCTGAATTGTTGCAGTACACAAGGCACGGTTTCTTTGAACAACAAAAGAACAATGGATTATTTTGGGGCAAATGATGACATTGGGAGGGGGAGCCTTCCCTTTTAAAACTTGATGCCTGCCTTAAAACTTCAGAAAAAGTTGTTTGTTTTTTTGTTTGTTTAATATATCTTAAAGTTTTCCTACGTTCCTCGTTGGGTTTTGTATACATAATACGTAGGTTGTAACGCCTCCTATTCTAAACTTCAAACTATTGAATTAACCAGACAAGAGAGGGAATGTCTTGGTGAGGATTAGCATAGTAATGAGATGATGAAAGGACAAGGAACGTGACAGAGTGAGTTAGAAAGCAGACCTGTCACTCACCTCTGATGTCATTTTGTACTCTCTCATTGTTTCTGACCTAATGTTTCCCTGTGTGTTCTCCAGCAGTCAGCAATGCCACATCCCACGTCAGCCTTCGTATCTTTTCAGTCTGTCGCACACTTTCCCGTTTACTTGGACTGAACTGGTCTTTAAACTAAAACTAGCATCATGCGTCTGGAAGCATAGGATGGTGGAAGAGGCAGAGAGAGGTTGGGAGAGGGAAAGTAGGCATGGAGCTTTCATTTGGAAAGCCCAGGGTGGACTTTTCACAGTTACGTCTGAGCCTGCTTCAGCCAGACCCTGTCTGCACCTTCCCCCCCCCCCGGGGAGCAAAAAACACTCAGCAGCAAAGTGCCGCTGCTAGCTGCCTGCCATCGTGTTAGTGCATCAGTACCGTAGCAGCAGGCAGCCAACAAGATTTTTCCTAAAGTTGAAGAACAAGTGAATTTTAACATTTTGAACAAACAAAGCTCTCCTTCCAGAACAAAGTCTCAGAAGAAATACACAGTATTCTGCACACAGGCCCCAACTCTAGGATCAGCATCCCTGCATCCAGAGAGTAGGGATAGGCTGTCATACAAAAGCGCTTCACGTCCATATGTAATCTCTAATGGTCTCCATGCCAACAAGTCCTGCTCAGTGCCCACCAGTCTGACAAGGCTGCAAGGTCACACATGACTCACAGGGAAGGGGCTGGCTGACAATTACTAACTGGCACTGCACCTGCTCCTCAATCCCCATTGACTTCAGTGGCCCATAGAAATGAATGGGAGACAAATAGGATATGTTTCATTCATTGGATAGCCCCCATTTGTTTCAGGACCCCCATGAATACAATGAATGGGACTCATTTGTTTCAGATGCCACATTCATTTTAAATGAATGCACATCCCTATCATACATTACCAAACTTACATGTATGCTTTTACACCTGATAATTGAGTCACAGAAATGAAATTGCATTTGTCATTTGCCTGCAGTTTCTGGATGGGAGGTCTGAGTTAAGTGCTGGAGAGTCTGGGTGAACTGGTGGAGGTGATTAAAAATGCATGCACAATTAATTATTTTTATAAACTGAGTACCTGCATTCTATATAAAATGCCTGCCTCTGTGCATAAACTGGTGCTTTCACGCACATTAGAATTATTTTGCATGTAAAATATTTGTGTACTTCTATAAAATAGGTATACAAAGTATGTGGCTCCCTGCATTAAAAAAATGTGCATGTACTGAAACATGTGTGTAATTTTGGGGCAGAGATATGTGGTATTTTATAAACTGTCTGGCTCCCACCACAGACCAAACTTTAAGGCAGATTTTAAAAGCCTTGTGTGCGCAAAGATGGGCAGATATGCGTGTAAGTGGGCTGCACGGGAGCTACATGAATAGCTGGGAAGGGTGCGTGTACACACACCTAGAACAAATGGGCAGGGTCAGCCTGTAATTTTCCTCAGCTGGTGAGCATAACATATGGTTTGCGACAGCTCCTGGTTAGGCGCAGGAGTCTGTGAGTGAGTGAGAGCCTTTTTATAGGGCTCAGCCTGATACTCTATATATGCACCATTGTAAGGGGGCACTTTGAATCGGGGTGAGTTTTCGGGAGGTGGGTTGGAGTTAGGGGATTGGTGTTACAGACACATTCAGAGGTATCCATTATAAAATTGACATCATTAAAGAATTTTTTTTACCTTATAAGCGATGAAAATTCTAACAGGAGGAGTTGATTTGTACACTACAGTCTCTGCTAGATATATTGTACAAATCAACTCCTTTTCATCATAAGGCCAAAATTGGTCTAATTGAGGAACCGTGGGCCGGGCATGGTGCAAAATTGTAAGGCAACACCAGCAGAAAGTGTCCCCGGCTCCTGCAGCCTGCAAACAAGCAATAGAAGAGGAGGCCTAGAAAGGCTGTTGGCACCAACCCACCCACTTGTGGCCAAAAAAAAAAGACCAGTGGGGCCACCAACATTTCCTCTCCTGCCAGCGACCGGAAAAAAACTCTTAATAGGGCCGCCAGAAAAAAACCTTTGCACCTGCGGCAGAAGAAAGGAACCAGTGGGGCTGAATAGGAGGTTTAACGGGAAGGGGCCGGCACACCCTCTCCACAGGATGCTAACTACGAAAGACCCGTGGGGCCACCGACCCTGTCGCTCCAGCCAACAGGTAAAGAAGAGGGCTACCAGAGCCAGCACACCCCTCCCAGCAGTTGCTTAGTACAAAACCCCAGCATATCCCCTGGTGCCTGCAGCAGGCCTGGTTTGTGAGAAAGCCTTGTGTGTGTGTGTGTGTGTGTGTGTGTGTCTATGTCTATGAGAGGAAGAGAGCCTGTGTCTGTGTCTGAGAGGAAGAGAGCCGGTCTGTGTGTGTGTGTGTCTATGAGAGGAAGAGAGCCGGTCTGTGTGTGTGTGTGTCTATGAGAGGAAGAGAGCCGGTCTGTGTGTGTGTGTGTGTCTGAGAGGAAGAGAGCCGGTCTGTGTGTGTGTGTGTCTGAGAGGAAGAGAGCCGGTCTGTGTGTGTGTCTATGAGAGGAAGGGAGCCGGTCTGTGTGTGTGTGTGTGTGTGTGTGTGTGTGTGTGTGTGTCTATGAGAGGAAGAGAGCCGGTGTGAGTGTATGTATGAGGGGGGAAAGAACAGTGAGTGGGTATGTGTATATATGAGAGAGAGTGAGAGTGAACATGTACAGTATGATTGTGTTTAAGAGAATGAATGTGTGTGTGTGTGGCAAAGAGAAGATAGTTTGCCTTCCGCCTCCCCTACTAATCCATGACAATTTGAGGGTAACTAGAAATCGAAAAGTTCCCAGGTATGGATGACAGAGGATTCTTTTTCATCCCTATTAGTTTTAATTATTGGTTGTATTTGATGTCTGCTGTTTTGAAATATTTTATTTGTAGTAAATGTTTAAACTTTTTAATGAGCTTTTTAAATTATTGGATGTTTTAAATATCTATTTTGGAATATTTGTATTAGTATGATTGACTCTTTAATTATATTTTTTTATATATTCTTGATTTTATTGTTTTTTGAGGAATGGTAATGTTTCTGTTTTTACATTGCACTAATTACAGAATCCATCAGTTTCTAATTCAGTTGTTGCACATTTCCATGTATAGTTTAAGGTCTCTTTATTCTGTGTTTAATGAGGGTCTATTTGAATTCTGCATATGTGACCAGGGTGAGGTATTCTGCTAGCATGGAGTTTCTGTGTAGGGATCTATAGTAGCCTGGCTTGTTCTATTTTCCTAATAGGAGGTGTATTGGTGTTTTAGAGTCTGATGTTATATTTCCAGTTTAACTTTTTTATAGGTAGGACTGTTACTGTTTGAGTCTGTCTGGCAGTCAGTATGTTATCATATGGCAGGAGTACTTTTTTCAGGATTTTGGATTGTACAATGTTGCTGGTAGTGGAGGGATTTGTTGTTGCTGTTTACTGAGGTGACACCCAGCATTTGAATATTTTTATTTTTCTCTAGCGAGTGGTAAGGGGAAATGCTCAGCAGCGTTTTCTGACTCTGGGATTAAGCCCGTCCGCTCGAGCTGCTGGTGACTCTGGGACACTGCATTGTTGTATTGCCTGCCACCTGCTCTTCCACTGAAAGTAGAAAAGGTACTCAAACTAGTAGGTTTCTTCTTGATTGAACGTGCTTACTGAAATATTTTATAAATGATATATTGAGTATTTACAATTTGCACTAGATTACAGTGTTGGAACTTTCTATATGTTTGTCTTTTATTCAGTACTTCTTTTATACTTACATGGTCATGAAATGTTTCTGTGTGTGTGTGTGTGTACACAATAAGTATACTACATACATTTTTTTGTGTGTGCGCGTGCAATTGTATACCCATGGACCAGTAAGGATAAAAATCCCCAGGGCTGATGTTTTCCCATAAGAAAATGCCATACTGGGTCAGACCAAGGGTCCATCAAGCCCAGCATCCTGTTTCCAACAGAGGCCAATCCAGGCCATAAGAACCTGGCAAGTACCCAAAAACTAAGTCTATTCCATGTAACCATTGCTAATGGCAGTGGCTATTCTCTAAGTGAACTTAATAGCAGGTAATGGACTTCTCCTCCAAGAACTTATCCAATCCTTTTTTAAACCCAGCCACACTAACTGCACTAACCACATCCTCTGGCAACAAATTCCAGAGTTTAATTGTGCGTTGAGTAAAAAAGAACTTTCTCCGATTAGTTTTAAATGTGCCCCATGCTAACTTCATGGAGTGCCCCCTAGTCTTTCTACTATCCGAAAGAGTAAATAACCGATTCACATCTACCCGTTCTAGACCTCTCATGATTTTAAACACCTCTATCATATCCCCCCTCAGTCGTCTCTTCTCCAAGCTGAAAAGTCCTAACCTCTTTAGTCTTTCCTCATAGGGGAGTTGTTCCATTCCCCTTATCATTTTGGTCGCCCTTCTCTGTACCTTCTCCATCGCAATTATATCTTTTTTGAGATGCGGCGACCAGAATTGTACCCAGTATTCAAGGTGTGGGTTTTATGACATTGCTGGGGTGCCAAATGTGATCAGTACTATAGATAGCCCCCATGTTGCTCTCACCCCTCCATCAGAGCGGGAGTTGGCGTTTCCGAAACAGAAAGTGAATGGCCGGGGCGTGAGCGATTGCCTTCAGGCTTCCAGTGCACACGGGGGCGAAAGCTTGGTTTTCAAAGTGCGTTTTTCCACCGTTAAAATCAACAAACCAACACATTTCAGCAGTAAAACCAAAAATCAGCCCCCTTTTGTATCAGACAGACGCTGTGGCTGCCCTCAGCGCCCCCTTTCTGATGCTGCTCCAATTACAATATTTGATTGTTGCATCGGGCACAGCGGGGACGTGGCCGCACGTGCGTTAGGTGCTCCGTATCGGCGCACACTTTGTGAGTGCGTTTTATTGCGTTGGCCGGCGAGTGCTGTTTAAAAGTCTTTAGCGTGTACTGTAGTCGCGCTGGACGCTGAAGGTGGTTCCAGCGTAACTTCACTGATAATTAAATGCAGAAATGAAGGGACTGACAACAGGCAGGGCTTTGTTCCATGAAATCCATTACCTAATTCAGTTCCCAGGAATTTGTCACTGTTTACTGATGATTTAATGTACTCTTCTTCTGTTCTCCACATCCCTTTCCAATCTGTTTATTTAATAAAATGTTTGAATCGCTTTCCCGATTTACCGAAGGTAACAAATTACCCAAAGCAGTGCACAAAAAATTAACATGGGGCCAGACAATGGCAGGGTTAGTGTTGTAGCTCCCTCGCAGCGGAGGTGGAATCGGACGCGTCACTAAATGCAGCAGGCGAACCCTACAGTCCCAACCTCCTCCCATATCTATCCTGATGATAGGAGGCAGTTAATATCCATTCTCCTTTCCTCCTGCCAGGAATGAATGAGAGTCCGCTCCTCAGAATGACCTTTGCATGACCTTGCATCGCTCTGAGTGAGAGGCTCCTTCAAACTTCTCCCGTCCTGAGAGTCACCACATTCCCTAGGGCCCTGGGGAATTTACTTGCTGGATCAAAAATAAAAATCCAGGCTTCCAAAACCAACGAAAAGAGAAGGAAGGGAGCCCAAAGGTTTTCCTCCAAAGCAAAGTCCAAAAAGAGGCAAAACAGTTTTTCCAGAGAGAAGATGCTCCCCTGTCCTCTTCCCAGCCCCGCTCGTACTCCCAAAGGTCGTAAGGTGCCTCTTTCAGCAACCCCAGCCTGCCTCCTCGCAGGCTATAAGCAAACAATCCCCATGGGGCGCTGGGATCCACTTGGATTGCTTTAGCACCTAGGAGAGACCCAGTGGGAGTGTCTGCCCCTTCAAGCTCAGCGGGGTTCAGAGGGAGGGGGTGCTCAGGCAAAAATACCCTCGGCCCTGCTGGAAAATGCCCCATAACTTTGTTTCAGATATAAATATATATATATATATATATATAGAGAGAGAGAGAGATCTAAAGTTTAATATTTTATATAGAAATATGGGGGCTATTTTCAAAACAGAGGGCAGGAAACTGCCTGAAATTTGCTGTTTTCCAGCTGCTCCAGCCCCTCCTCTCCAAGGCAGCTGCAGGGAACAGGAGGGGAGGGGGTGAGCCTGGAGCAGCAGAGCAAAGGGAGACCATTCTGGGGAGCTTGGGAGGCTGAGTGGCTGATCAGTGAGGGGGTGATGGTGAGTGAGTGTGTGTGGGAGAAGGGATTAGTGCTGAATGTGGGGTCCTATGCCAGATTAGGTGGGAGATTAGAGAGGGGATGCAAAGGGGTGAGGGACGGAGACAACCTGCCTCCTCCTCCTCCAGCCCACCCGCCTCCTCCTCCTCCTCCTCACTGCAATTCAGATCCTCTCTCCCACCTCTCCCTTCTCCATAGCCTAGAAACCCAACCCCCTCCTACTCCCCCCTCCTCCCCCCTTCCAGATTCCCACTCCCCCCCTCACTTTCCCTCTTCTCTCATCCTCCCCACCCTTGGTGCTCTCTCTCCATCCTCTCCCCATCCTTAAAGACCTTGGTTTTCAGTTTTTATTGTATTTTCGCTGGGAATTCCACTGATAAAACAATAAAAGTCTGTGGAAAAATGACTTTTACATAACACACAAGAGAAAAATCCGCAGGAAGGTCACTTTTCCACACATTTTGTTATGGGTATAACAGTGCAATTCCAAGGCAAAATAAAACAGAAACTGAAAATGAAGCTCCCTACCCCTCCTCATCCCATTCCTGGTCCTCCCTTCCTCTCCCTCTCTCCTTCTCCACTCCCCATCCCTGCCATCTCCTCCCTATACTGACATTTCCAATCCCCTTTTCTCACCCGGTAAAAACAAAACAAATTATGCAGACGTGTTTTTTTTTTATATATAATATGCAGTAAATAATGGAAATCTTTGGCAGAGTGCGTTAGCATTTTCACGTTTTTGCCAGGGACTCTGCCACTGAGCTGCTACAGGAAACTGGGCCTGCACCTTGCACCTTCTTCTGTTATCCAACCGTAGCGGTGGGGATGAGGGGGGGAGAAGGGGTGACAGCATTAACAAAATCCTAAATCCTTCTCTGCTCAATAAGCTCTTTAGGGAAGGGCCTTAGTATCTCTGAATTCTAAAAATGCTGTAACCAGCTTTGAGTCCGATTTGGAAAGGTGGACTGAAAATCCCAATTTATTATTAGCAATTACACCTCCTGCTGGGAAAACAGGCCAAGCCAGAGTACAGAGACATTAAAAATCACAGACTTATTTTGCAGCTTCCACCAATAGCTGAGGCACCGTTATTACCCCTCCGTCTGATTAGTTCTTTAAAAAAAAACAAAAAAACCCCTAAATCTTTCTGTACGCCAAGGAAATGTAATTGGTCCCCAAAGGAGCAGCTTGAAGGCAGCGGAGAGCTGCCAGTTCCCATTTCTTCCTGTCTGAGTAATTAGAAAGCTGAGCAGTCGGGAAAGGGCCGAGATAATATTGTAACCTGGAAGCCTTCAGCCTCCCGAGACTGGGCCCCCACTTTATCAAATGGGAGGATCACAGGAACAGCAGTTCCCTTATTTCTGACCTGTGCCTTCTTTGATTGGAGTTAGTGTCTGTATTATAAATAATCAATGAGTTTCTTAGCTCTTGAGAAACCCTGCTGCATTTCATCCAGGGCTGCACTGACTTTGGCGATTACTGAAGCATGGGGAAAGGACCTAAAACGATATCCAAAGATTTGAGAATGCCAATCAGGACTGTTCAACCTCTGCTCAAGAAGTGGAACACGATGGGTTCGGGTAACACCAAGCCAGACCAAGAAAGGAAAGTTTTTTGCTGGGATACAAAGAAAAACCTACAAGCAAGTTCTACTGAAATGTAGACTTTGAAACGAAGTGGTGTGGGTGTCTCAGCAGGCACAATAAAGAGATGCGTGAACAAAAATGGGCTGCATGGTGGCGTTGCCAGAAAAAAAGCCATTGCTGCACCGACGCCACAAAACAGCCCACTTACAATACGCCAAACAGCACCCAGAGAAGCCTCAAAACTTCTGGAACAAAATAATTTGGAGTGATGAGACCAACATTGAAGTTTATGGTCACGAGTATAAACGCTACGAAGAGAAGCAAACCACCCCGACCGTGAAGCACGGAGGCGAATCTCTGCTGTTTTGGGAGTGAGAGCTACAGTGGCAGAGGGAATTTAGTCAAAATTGATGGCAGGATGGATGCCGCATCTTTTAATAACAAAACATATTGGAGGAGAATTTACATTCATCATTCAGGAAGCTGCGCATGGGGCACAATTGGACTTTCCAACATGACAATGATCCGAAACATAAGGCCAAGTTGACCCTTCAGTGGCTGCAGCAGAAGAAAGTGAAGGCTCTGGAGTGGCCATCACAGTCTCCTGACCTCAACATCATTGAGCCACTTTGGGGAGAGCTCAGCCATGCAGGTCATGCAAGATAACCAACGAATTTACAGGAGCTGGAGGCTTTCTGCCAAGAGGAAGGGCAGCTTTACCACATGAGAAAATAAAGGGCCTCATTCACAGCTATCAGAAAAGACTGCGAGCCGTCACTGATGCAAAAGGGGACAATACACAATATTAAGAACTAAGGGTATGCAAACTTTTTAACAGGACCATTTTATTATTTCCCTTATTGCTATGGTTTGTTTAATGATTGTGCTATTCTGTGATGCATAAAATAGTTTCATTTGAAACACATTAACAATAAGATGTTTTGTGTAATCCCTCATGTTTCCTTAAAATGCTCCACATCATATAAATTCTGCCAGCGGGGTGTAAACTTATGAGCACAAGTGTCCCATAGCAGTGAGGGATGTCATTCCTGGCTTCACTCCGTCCCTCAAGCATGACTGCTGCACACTGGAGGGAAATGCCCATGAATGTTCAGTCGTACACAGGCCCAGCACCTGCCGCTTGCCAGTTGCCATAGTTGAAGAGTGGGTACTGGTTTACCCAGGCCCTTGGTCCGACCCAGTTTGGGAATTCTTAGGTTCTTATACTCCACCAGATACAGTTTTCCCCTAAATCTGGGTGTAGCCCCTCTTCTGCTGGTAATTATGAAGGCAGGGAGCACACTCAGTAGCAGGGCTTAGTCTATAGACAGTCCCACCAAACCCTGGTGTGGATTCTCCAAAAGGGAGTGAGGATAGACCTCCCGGGCCCAAGACGTAGTGTGAGTCTTTTGTTCTGTGGCCGTTTGCTCTCAATCCATGTCTGTCTGTGGCTGAGGCCGGACACTTGAGTGGGGTATTCCAGAATGTTCAATGGACATTTAGTTGGCCCCAAACACACGTGTGCCGTGTTCCATCCATAATCACAGCAGTAAATCGAACCAAAAAAATAAACTGTGCCTGTGGTGCTGTAGTCCGTTCCTGCGGGTCCTTTGGAAGGCAGGATGCCTGGGGTGCATTGGACTGGGTTTTCCCGTCCCTTAAGGATCTCCCTTGCACCACAGCTGGGTGCCCGCTGCTGGATCCAAAAACCTCCAAACCTCTCCGTTCCAGTTCTCTTTGCTGAAACGCCGGTGTCAGGGTCCCAGTCTCTCCTCCCAGCCCTGGCTTCCACTCCCCTCTCTCCATGCTTTAAGCAACGCGGGAGTATTTGGATCGGAAGAGTGCAAACCTACTGCTGTACCCACAGAGAAAAATCGACTGGCGGGCAGCAAAGAGAGGCGAAAACTACTTCCCAACAGCAACCACGACCACAGCAATTACTCAGAGATCGCTGAACCCCTCTTTACTGACCACCGGTGATCTCTCCGTGCTTATGAGAGCAGGGGCACTGCACAAATCCCACTCCTCCATCAATGCCCCACTGACCCTAGGGCTCCCCTGCTTCTAACCCCTCCCATGGGGGATGCTGCTGTGGCTAAAGGGCATCGTCCTGTCTGCCGCACTGCTCTGCCCTCACACCAGGCCAGACCTCGAGTGGAGATCCCCAATGGGTAGAATAAAAAAAAAATCATCTTTCTTCCTCCCTCCTCTCCTCCAAAAAGCAAAAACTAATACTGAAACTTACAATAATGCAATGCCAGTGTCACAGACACTTTTAAAATCCTTTTCCCTTTATTGAGAATCAGCTGTTTGGGGGAGGGGGTGTCAAAGGAAATCACAACTCTTGTGCAAGTATCTCAGGGTGGCAAAAGGGCAGTAATGTCTGTGCATTTCATCATCTTCGAAAGTAAAGCTGGGCCAGCCCGGTGATCTGTGGCACTCTCGGGCACTGTGGGATATATCCAGACTTGATGTCTGAGCCTGGCTTCTATTGGCTGAGCAGATGGAGGCTAGAGGCTTACATGGCTCCTATTGGTTAGGGTACTGGAGGTTACAGGCTTACATGGCTCCTATTGGTTAAGGTAGTGGAGGTTACAGGCTTACATGGCTCCTATTGGTTAAGGTAGTGTAGGTTCCAGGCTTACATGGCTCCGATTGGTTAGGGTAGTGGAGGTTACAGGCTTACATGGCTCCGATTGGTTAAGGTAGTGGAGGTTACAGGCTTACATGACTCCTATTGGTTAGGGTAGTGGAGGTTACAGGCTTACATGGCTCCTATTGGTTAAGGTAGTGGAGGTTACAGGCTTACATGACTCCTATTGGTTAAGGTAGTGGAGGTTACAGGCTTACATGGCTCCTATTGGTTAAGGTAGTGGAGGTTACAGGCTTACATGGCTCCTATTGGTTAAGGTAGTGGAGGTTACAGGCTTACATGGCTCCTATTGGTTAAGGTAGTGGAGGTTACAGGCTTACATGACTCCTATTGGTTAGGGTAGTGGAGGTTACAGGCTTACATGGCTCCTATTGGTTAGATTACTGGAGGTTACAGGCTTACATGGCTCCTATTGGTTAAGGTAGTGGAGGTTCCAGGCTTACATGGCTCCTATTGGTTAAGGTAGTGGAGGTTACAGGCTTATATGGCTCCGATTGGTTAGGGCAGTGGAGGTTACAGGCTTACATGGCTCCGATTGGTTGAGGCAGTGGAGGTTACAGGCTTACATGGCTCCGATTGGTTGAGGCAGTGGAGGTTACAGGTTTACATGGCTCCGATTGGTTGAGGCAGTGGAAGCAAGAGGCTGAAAGTTCACAAGGAGCAGGAGGAAACTGCTGAGCTAAACACATTTAAAAAAATGGAGAGGAAATATGAAAAGAGAGGAAGGTAATTTATTCCAGGAGTTCTCAGCCTTTTGGCTTCTTTCTTCCCCTGTTATAGAAGTTCCTCAGCTCCCTGGGCCACGACACGAGAGTTTTTCCTGTGCATAAATTTGCAAAACAATTAAACATACATTTCTGTTTTATTTATACTTTGCGTTCATGTTTCATCTTTCAGGCCTCCTGATTTATTCACGGACCAGAGGCAAGCGTGGCCTCGGTGCTGGGGATCCGTGCGCGTCAGCATCAGGACGCAATCTTCCTGCTCGCTAATGGATTTCAGCTGCAAGCTGGCTTAGTCCTCCTCGCCTTGCTCCCATCTGTTCGAAGGCCCTAACTCACATGCGGCTCTTTTCTGCTCCGCATCGGGGCCCGACGCTCTGACAGCATTCGGCTTGGTCAAAGGGAGCCCCCGTGGTCCTGGGGCCTGGGGCATTTGCCCTGCTTGCCCCCAGTGCCTGCTGTGCCCCACCCACCCCTCAAATAAAACCCCAGCACTTGTCATTTCTGTTCTAAACAAGGCCTCGAGATGTTTAAAAGGAGGGGGGCTTGTAACTAAATGCCCCTGACATTTTTACAATTTAAAAATAATAAAATGCATTTTCTAAACTGGAACAGGCCCGAATCCATTTCAAAGTTTACCTTCGGGATTAAAAGCAATCTGCAGCGGGGGGGCCGGCCCCGAGGACACCGGGGAAGGGCTGAGCCCCCTCACGCCTTGCTGTCCCGCGCTCTCTGTAGCAGCCTGAGGGTAAAACGCTTGTGAGAAGCGCTCCACGAAGAAAGAAAGGAGCCGAGGCGATAAAACATCCCCCTGCTTTTGATTTGGCAGGCGTTCCTAGGCATTAGGTCCAGATTTAATGAAATAAACGGCCATTCCTCCCTGGGACTCTGCTGCTTTCACTCAAGCCCCGCGCATCATCTTTACCTCATTAATTTATCTGCCACATTAATGACCGGGAGGGAGCTTGCACACTTTCCCCCCTCACAACAAAAAATAAGTCATTACCCTTTGGGAAAATGTGCCTCTCGTTATCTCAGGTCAGAAAGGTAAATCCTCACGTTGTGCATCTCCAGGCCCAGCAGGAGCAGGCGTTAATATCCTGACTCCCCAGCAAGAAATATAATTAAGCTGAAAGGACACACAGATCAATTAATGAGATATTATAACTGAGGGGCCCATGCAATAGAGTGCGCTGAGCCGAGGGCACTGTTTAACCCGCTGTCGGACGCTCTCCTGTCACTGCCTGGCTGGCCTCAGCTACAGAGGCAAATCCCACCACTATAAATATTTACAGTACCGATGTCATGGATTCTTAATGTATTATCAAAGAGAGAAGGCAAGCAAGAGAAATAAAAGCTCCAAAACCCTTACATTAATCCCTGCCAAGTCATTTAAAAGCAGGGATGGCTCTTCCATTAGGAAGCCTTACAATGCAGCCAGTATGGGGGCTTCACAGGGTGCATGAGCACACCAGGCTTTGCTTGCATGATTCTGCCCCCCCCCCCTCTCTGAATCTCAAGCAGCAGGAAACAGCTCCAGCCCCTCCCCTCCCAAGAAGTGTGCACAGAACAGGAGGGGAGGGGGTGAGCCTGGAGCAGACATAGCAAGGGAGAGCCACTTTACTACCTAAGAACATAAGAAAATGCCATACTGGGTCAGACCAAGGGTCCATCAAGCCCAGCATCCTGCTTCCAACAGTGGTCAATCCAGGCCACAAGAACCTGGCAAGTACCCAAAAACTAAGTCTATTCCATGTAACCATTGCTAATGGCAGTGGCTATTCTCTCAGGGGTAGATTTTTTTTAAAAAGCGCGTTCGCGTACTTTTGTTTGCGCACCAGGCGCAAACAATGTGCCTGGTGCGCATTGTTTAAATGCGCCCCCTCCTCCCTTCCACCAGGTTCTCCCTGTGCAGGCCAAGGGGGCCACCTTCAGTTACTGCAGAGTCCTGGAAAACTTGCTGCAGCCCCGGGACAGGGCTCTTCCAATGGGGGGCAGTGGCATGGGGGAGGGGGGGGGGCAGGAGAGACCAATGCCCCCAGGTGCCAAGCTAAGGGGGGAGGGCACAGCAGCTCCCATTCGTCTCCAATCCCCATGTGTATAATTGTAAGCCAGAAGCTTAAGATATTGTTCTTGCTCTGACTAGCAAAGGTGAATTAAATTGCAAAGGGGAGAACAGTAAAGGCACATGGTGACCTGTGGATTACTTGGCAGTACCTTTGTAGGTCAAGACAGGCCAATGCAAATTCTTTCCTTTGAAGCCTACAGAAGTCCTTCTCACCTATGCAAATGTTAAATTTCTCTCTGGCTCCACTACAAGGGAGGGGGAGGGGGTTCCATGGCTAGAAGCCAGTGATGTTATCCCCTGAACTGCAGTGACACCAAGAGGACCTGGCTACAATTGCTAGGATTAAATGGATATTTCCGCGGAAGGAACATTTTGAGTTGAATTGACCTATGGCAGTTCTTGGAATCAGAACTTGGGGCCTCAATTTCCAATATCGCAGTGGTAACGCATGAGGGGGCGTGTCCCATGCAAATAAGGCATTTTTCGTGCAGCGGGGAAACATCGCGTCACGCGATGTTTTCGCCATTTGCGGAAATGGATTCGCAAATCGCGAAAACATCGTGCACCGCGATAAAACAACCAATGAATCTTCGCAGTACACGAAAGTGTCCAAACAGCCTATTTCCACTCTTAGGTGCCACAAGCAACATGTTATATGAAACTGAGCAATTGTCTCACACCTCTGGGGGGGAGAGAGAGCGAGCACGAGAGAGAGCGCCTTGCTATAGTGCCTAGGCCCTAGACAGGTATTTGTATCCCTATGGGAGGGCCACCTAGTAACTCGAGGTGGGGATTAGGTATGAGCGTAGGGGGTTGGGGGCCACTTGCACATTCAACATGAGACGAACGGAAAGAACAGTGGTCTCTAGTGAAGATTTGCTGGCCGTCGGAGTGAGGAAACTCACTCCAAGAAGAGATTTGGGCAGCGTTCTCTCCACCTAGCCCAAATCTCTTCTTGGAGTGAGTTTCCTCACTCCGACGGCCAGCAAATCTTCACTAGAGACCACTGTTCTTTCCGTACGTCTCATGTTGAATATGCAAGTGGCCCCCAACCCCCTACGCTCATACCTAATCCCCACCTCGAGTTACTAGGTGGCCCTCCCATAGGGATAAGAAATAGACAAATATAAAAGAGACACTAAAGAACATAATAGGATAAGTGTGTGCCCACACCATCACTATACAGAAAGAAGAAAAAAAAGAAATAGAAGAAAGACAAATAAATATAAAAGAGACACTAAAGAACATAATAGGATAAGAGTGTGCCCACACCATCACTATACAGAAAGAAGAAAAAAAGAAATAGACAAATATAAAAGAGACACTAAAGAACATAATAGGATAAGTGTGTGCCCACACCATCACTATACAGAAAGAAGAAAAAAAGAAATAGACAAATATAAAAGAGACACTAAAGAACATAATAGGATAAGTGTGTGCCCACACCATCACTATACAGAAAGAAGAAAAAAAAGAAATAGAAGAAAGACAAATAAATATAAAAGAGACACTAAAGAACATAATAGGATAAGAGTGTGCCCACACCATCACTATACAGAAAGAAGAAAAAAAAGAAATAGAAGAAAGACAAATAAATATAAAAGAGACACTAAAGAACATAATAGGATAAGAGTGTGCCCACACCATCACTATACAGAAAGAAGAAAAAAAGAAATAGACAAATATAAAAGAGACACTAAAGAACATAATAGGATAAGTGTGTGCCCACACCATCACTATACAGAAAGAAGAAAAAAAGAAATAGACAAATATAAAAGAGACACTAAAGAACATAATAGGATAAGTGTGTGCCCACACCATCACTATACAGAAAGAAGAAAAAAAAGAAATAGAAGAAAGACAAATAAATATAAAAGAGACACTAAAGAACATAATAGGATAAGAGTGTGCCCACACCATCACTATACAGAAAGAAGAAAAAAAGAAATAGACAAATATAAAAGAGACACTAAAGAACATAATAGGATAAGTGTGTGCCCACACCATCACTATACAGAAAGAAGAAAAAAAAAGAAATAGAAGAAAGACAAATAAATATAAAAGAGATGCTAAAGAACATAATAGGATAAGTGTGTGCCCACACCATCACTATACAGAAAGAAGAAAAAAAGAAATAGACAAATATAAAAGAGACACTAAAGAACATAATAGGATAAGTGTGTGCCCACACCATCACTATACAGAAAGAAGAAAAAAAAAGAAATAGAAGAAAGACAAATAAATATAAAAGAGATGCTAAAGAACATAATAGGATAAGAGTGTGCCCACACCATCACTATACAGAAAGAACAAAAAAAGAAATAGACAAATAAATATAAAAGAGACACTAAAGAACATAATAGGATAAGAGTGTGCCCACACCATCACTATACAGAAAGAAAAAAAAAAGAAATAGAAGAAAGACAAATAAATATAAAAGAGATGCTAAAGAACATAATAGGATAAGAGTGTGCCCACACCATCACTATACAGAAAGAAGAAAAAAAGAAATAGAGAAATAAATATAAAAGAGACACTAAAGAACATAATAGGATAAGAGTGTGCCCACACCATCACTATACAGAAAGAAGAAAAAAAAGAAATAGAAGAAAGACAAATAAATATAAAAGAGACACTAAAGAACATAATAGGATAAGTGTGTGTCCACACCATCACTATACAGAAAGAAGAAAAAAAGAAATAGACAAATAAATATAAAAGAGACACTAAAGAACATAATAGGAATAACTGGAAAAAAAAGAAAGTAAAAAAAGAAACACATGTGCTATTCTTACTAAGGTGAACTCCAAAGGTCCTGTTTACCTGAAAAATAATTTAAAAAAGCACAAAGACTCGATTTCTTATATAGTATAAGGTTTTAGTAGCATTTAAGGAAGAATAGGAGGTTTATTGAAAAAGATAAATAGAAAATATTGCACGTATCTGATGTTTTCTCAGCAGTACTTGGTAGATACCCAGTTCTAGAAAAAAACAAAAATAAGTTAAGAATTAGAAATTGTTCATGTGCTTTAAATATAATAAAAACGACACACATTGGACAGAACATCCGGTATAGTAAATCTGTTAATTTTAATCCATTCCCTTACCCTCTCTTTATCCCTGCTCCCCCTCCCTACCATCGGGAGACGAGATTGGGTGGGCTACGGGCCTTTTCTTTCTGTTTGTACCTCACTAGAGAGGGGGTTTCTAATGTGTAACGTCAGGGAAGCCCCCAAATGTAGCACTCGGCTACTAAGGACACCTAATAGCAAGCAGGAGGGGGACCCCGCATGTGACTAGGGCGGTTTACACATAGCAGTGCCACAGGCTTGGCCTTGAGGATACCTTCACTCACAGCACCTACATAAAAGTGGTGAGAGACACCCCCCCCACACACACACTCGGCGTTGCACATCAGAGACTCCCAGTCCCAGCATGGATGGTTTAATGAGCGATGGAAAGCACTGTTCAGTTGCAGAGTCAATAAGAGGTGAGCATTTATTGCCTGGGCCATGGGCTTCAATGGTGATGTCCTCCATATGCAAGGTGAGACCGGTTCCACTCTCATTATTTCCCCATTAAAATGCCCTAATTTTGCCGTTAGTTATCAGCTGAGAAGCCTGGAAGTCTGCTGTGGATTAGAGGAGCAAAGGTTCCTAATTGCTCTCATTAACCATCTCCGGTGGTGTTTAAATGGTAAATTCAGAGTGCACTATTTGCATATTTCACCATATGGTACCTGTACAAATAAGTATTCAACCTTTCAAAGGTCATAATATTTTCCTGCTCTCCTCTTCCATTTGTTTCTCTTTTTCGCCCTAACTGAAGCAGCAGAGGACAGAGTGAGAAGGCCTCCAGTGAAGTGAGGTAACTCTTATCTTTCGGGTTACATGACACCTCACAAACCAAACACCATTAGCAGTGCCAGCAGAACATTTCAAGGCAGCTAAAGCATTTTGCAGGTACATTTCCATAAAATTAAGATTGCTGAAAAAGGCATGCCTGGTAGCAGCCTTGAGTCGTTTGCAGGCCACGAGACTTACAAAGCTAAATAATGGGAACATAGAGAAGCTGTTTACCTTTTGGAGGAAAGGGGAAGGAAAGTGAGGGACTTGTAAATTGTGTAGGTGTGTGTGTGTGTGTGGGTGTGCATGTGTGTGTGTGTGTGGGGGGGGGGGAGGTGGGTGTGGGTGTGTGTGTGGTGGGGGGGAGGTGGGTGTGTGTATGTGTGTGTGGGTGTGCGTATGTATGTGTGTGTGTGCATGTGTGTGGAGGTGGGGTGTGTGTGTGTAGGTGGGTGTGCGTGTGTGGGTGTGTGGGGGAGGTGGGTGTGCGTGTGTGTGTGTGTGTAGGTGGGTGTGCGTGTGTGTGTGTGTGTGTGGGGGGGAGGTGGGTGTGCGTGTGTGTGTGTGTGTGTAGGTGTGCGTGTGTGGGGGAGGTGGGTGTGGGTGGGTGTGCGTGTGGGGGGGAGGTGGGTTTGCGTGTGTGGGTGTGCATGTGTGTGGGTGCATGTGAGTGTGTGTGCATGTGAGTGTGGCGTGGAAGATGGAGAGAGAGGAGACGGGGTAGACTAGAATATGCATCCTGATGCTAGAAAGGGGAAAGTTTACTGCGATATGGTTTTCAACAAGTTGTGCTTGAGGACGCAGCTAGGCTGCAGGACCCACATGGGAACAGTCCAGGGCTACAGGGCAGGACAGAAGTAAGCTAGGGAATCTTCAGCCTATACCGGCCACCTCCCCCCCAGGCTGAGCCCTTGTGTGCTGGCGGCCGGCTTGGATTGAGGCTAGTGCTGGACTGGAGACTGGAGCCGAGGCAAGGCAAAGGCAGGCATGGAACTGGAGTCTGCAGCCGGATGCAGGGAGGCGTGGCAGGCTGGAGCAGGACAGGGCAGTGGGCATGGCTCCCTGGGCTTTCATCTCACAGGAGATTTTGAAGGGTGTCCAGGCCTTTTACCAGGAACAAGGCAGAGCCCCAGTGCCTGTCCCTAGCCTTTTGTGCCGTCTGCTCCTGGTCACCCCCAAGGACCCTTCCCCTGCCCTCTTGGAATTCTCAGGTGCAGGTGCCCAGAGTAAGAAGAGAGCTGGGAATTTAAGTGGCAACACAAAAGGACTAGGGAGGCCACTGAGCTAAGCTGGAGCAGGTGGGGCTTGGGAAAGCCACAAAGCATTCAGAGACATGGGGGCCAAGCAGACTCAATGACAAGGCCCTGAGCATAACCCGAGGCAGGGTTATATAGTCTGGACCCTGCTGAGTCATGGGATCACGGTGACTATGAGTGGAGAGAGGGTAAGAGCTGCTCCCCGAGGGCCTCTGGTGGTTGGGAGGCTGCATGACAAGCAGAATCACCACACAACAGATGGATAAAATGACTGCTTTTTAACTGCTGGGGGAGGAGGGGGGGTATATCAGTGTCTCTGTCTCAGAAGTGGGATACCTGCAAGGACAATGGTGCAGAGATCAAACAGGACATTTTCCCTGTAAGGTTACCAGGTGTCATCACAGTGCAGATTCTGCCCCACTGTGAGCAGAGAGTCCCCGGCTGGCCTTTCTCAGGGAGATGTATGTAAAGTGAGGCACACCCAGGACTAGCTCGGCCCTCAGGTCAGCGCTTCTCAGCCATGGTCTTCCAGGCCCCTAAACCAGATCTGCCACAATGAATATGCATGAGATAGATTTTCATATATTTGTTTTAATAGCGGCTTAAATGCCACAGAATTTAGCTGTTGAGAGCCTTGGGCATCAGGGTTGAGAATGAATGCCTTATAGAGAAGAAACTGTGCCGTCTATTGAAGCAGCCTCACTGCCTGGAAGCTGTGCTAAAGTAACTGCAGATCCCATGCAAAGGTTTATTCCCTTCATACTAACATTTCATACTCCGTGCATCTCCCTTTAAAACCGGGGACCCGACATATCGAGCAATTTCTCAGCCTCTGTGTGAACAGATAAAACTTCTGCAGCATCAGAGGTTTATTTCGCTTCTCACAATAACTTGATTTATGGACTGAATAATGACGGGAGGCGAGGGAGGTTCATCCACCACCTGATTGTTCATAGCCAGGGTTTGAAAAACCCAATCAGGACTTGCTTGCCAGGCAAAACATGTGCTTGCCATGTACTCCCGCTCCTCCCCATTATTTCTTTTTTGATGGGGTTGGTGATGGCTGAAGTATAGAGAGAGTGCACACCCCCTGCCCCACCCCCACGCAGACTGTTCTGTCTCCTCCTCCAATCCCTTCCTCACCCAGCTGAAGTCCTCTCTCCTCATCCCACCCCCTCACTCTCTTCCCTTTCCTGTTCCCCTCGCTGGCCTCCTTTCTCCGCTCAGGGCTGGTGCAAGAGTATTTGCTGCCCTAGACGACCCTTGGCTCATGCACCCCCCTCCCTAACTTGCTTCCAGCCCAGTGCTCCTTCCTGCCAGCGGCAGTGGCTCCTAAACAGTGCGCCCTTCTTTGGCAGTATCAGCGCTGGCAACGCACCCGCCACTCTAGGCGACCGCCTGTGTCTGCTATCCTGGGCCCCAGTCAAAACCGGGGCTCGGACTGGGGCTGACGACACTTTGCCTGTTGAGAGAATCCACTCACCTAGGAGTGCGAGGAAGGGGACTTTTCAAACCCCATTTCTAGCAACCTAATCTACATTAGTCAGGGCCGTGGTAGATTACCACATCCATGTTCATGTATCTCATCATTATGGGCCTTCTGATGAGAGCAGAGCTCCTTGCTGCAACCAACTAAACGTTTCCCTTTCTGTATCTTCGAGTAACCTGCTCCTTCTCCAACCAAACTACCCAGTGCAGCAATATCGTCACCTCTGTCTGCTAAGTCACATATTGACCCCGCAAGCAATTATTAAATGACATGAGACCGCAGTCCAGCTTAGATGTAACCCTGGCAGTCTCGGGTTTTACAACACCGCTACAGCTATCAGATGCAGCTACTTTGGGCTTTGTTTTCTATGTCTGGGAAGAAAGATTTTTTTTCATGAGACTTTGTTTTTATTTGCATGAAAGACATAAAAGTGACAAGACAAGCAGCATTGAAGTTTTGATGGTGTATAATTAGATTTGTTGTGCTTCTGAGTCATAATCGCTCTTTTAGAGTTTGACGTAATTAGCACTGTTTTATGAAGCCAGGAGGACAGTACTGGTGATGGATGGTCCTGGGGTTTACAGGCTTCTTACCTGTTCATTAGGTGATATTAAAATGAGCCAGTAATACCTGACATTTAGTTACGTAGACCCACCCAAGGGAGTGGCCTGGGTAGTACTGGGATAGATTGCTGAGGGGAACTATCACTGTGCACCAGCAGATACGCTGAAATAAGTAATTGTGCTTTTATTATTGCATTAAAATCGATGCATAGAGAAGGAAAAGGCTAAACCACATATTATGCTACCCAGCAACTATAAACAATGTAAACAACTCATTTCAGAGCAATGTGCTTCACTTGAAATAATTACCCATGCACTTTGTGAACCTTTATGCTTACTGGTACCCAGGCCTGGTATACGATAGAAGTACCAGCAAGCTCGCTATCTCCCCACCCCCACCCCAGCGTATATTACTAAGCCAATATCTGAGAAAAAATCAGTTAAGGTGCATTAATTAGATTTAGTATATGCATGACACTTCTCTGTACATCTAATGTTGGCCAGCATTAATAGCCAAGCATTGCTACCTTTAGTTAATGTTATTCATCTGGTATATCTCTTTTAGGAAATAAAGAGCCCATTTTAGAAAAACATGGTTCCTATAATTAAGGGACATTATAATCGGAACCTCTGACATCAGAAGTCATAGTCTCCGTTGTGTAAACCTGCCAAACCAGTCACAACCAGAGGGACTGGAGAACGGTCTTCTTCAGTGGCCTGGCAGCCACTAAAAAGTACCTAACCAAACTTATACCTCATCTCTTACTGGAGCAAGAGCGCCCATCTGCTAAATCAAGAAGAAGGAAAGGGTCTAGTTGTATTTTAATACCTGTAAAGTGATAGATCCATGAGAGCATTTCCCATCCGTAGACCTGAATTCTGGGATACATCATCCAGATGTGAAAAAACTTCTCCCTCATTAATGCAAACATCTGTCTTGAACAAGGAGACCCGACTGAGGTGCACTAGGAGTGAGATAATTTGTGTCCGTTCTCTTGGGTGATCACCTCTACTAAGCCTCTGAAAAATGTTTGACCAACTTTCCTCAGAGATGTCATGGCCAGTATCTTTTGCCCAATGGGATATTAATCTCTTCAAGTGATCCCCCCTGTATCCTTCCTAAGATTTGGCACATTTTTGAGATGATGCCTCCGATTAAAAAGTAGTCTGAAGCTAACTGCTCAGAGGCTGTAAGAGCCCTGGCTGCTCAACCTCTTGAAAGAGCCCACCATCTGGAACCCCATGCCCCCTGACCTACGACAAGAGCAATGCACCCAAAAATTAAAAAAAATAAATAAAGACCTGGCTCTTTAAACAGGCATTCCCTGAAGAGCGAGCTTCTCACTACCTCACATCCTATCAGCACCCCCATGCAATTAGTTACCTCCCTACAGTCCCCCTTACTATAATTGACTTATTATACTCCCCCCCCCCCAGTGTTAATCTTTCTCTGTTACTAAACCATGCAAGACTCCCACATGATAAATACCCATAGCCCTGTCTCTTCTCCCAATTAATTATATAATGCCACCACTGGCTCCCTGGAAGCCACATTAAGTTATGTTGTCATTGTGTTTTCCATGACATTTTGTATTAATATATTGTTATGCTCTTCAATAATTCCATATTGTTTTTTTCTTCTCCTATTATCTTATTCCTATTTCTTTTCTTCCTTTCATGTTAACCCCACTATGTTCCATGTATTGCGTTAAGTTCCATGTAAATCGTTTAAAAGCTTTAAATAAACAAACAAACCTTTGTGTTGTAGGTTCTGAAATATCAGAACTTCGCCTGCACCAGATTTCACAGTGCTAAGCTTTTTGCGTATTACCAGTCCATTTTCATGAAGCCGTTTGCGGCTTTGTACATCAGCATCAATGATAGATAAGGACCATCTGGTCTGCCCATTTTCTTTTCCTTTTCTAATATCGCAGACTTCATTTGATCTCCAACTCTACTTTTATTTCTTCACCACTAAGGATCCTTTGGGTTTTTTCAATGCATTTTTTTTGGTCTCTATCAAAGCTAGTGGGAGATTGAACCATGTATCTACCACCCTTTTTGTGAAAAATTATTTCCTTCGTGCCCTCTGAAATGCAGATCATAACCTCTTATTCTATAATTTTCTTTCCACGAAAAAATATTTGCTTCTCGTGCATTATAGTTTTGAGATATTTGAATGTCGCTATCATAGCTCTCGTCTTTCCTCCGGTCCTTAAGTCCTCATTTCGTAAGGCTTGCGGTGCAGGTTTTCTACCATTGTAGTAGCTCTCTGCACTGACTTTACTTATCCGTTGGAGATATGGCATTCAGAATTGATACAAAACTCCAGATGAAGTCTCACCGATGTGATTTGTGCAGAGGCGTTAGCAGAACTCTGTATCATCTGTAAAAGGAAAAAACCTTTCCTATCCAACCACTCTGTAATATCACTTATAAAAATATTGAATAGACTTGGACCCAGGGCTGATCCCTGAGTCACTCTCCACAGGTAGCGCCCCTTCTCCTGGCATGAACACCAGGTACCATTATCCTCTGTGGCCTGTCACTCAAATGATTTCTAACCCAGTGTTAGGGCAAAAACAAAAAAGCCTTGGCCAGCCTTGAACTGGGATTTGCTTGATTTAAGGCTCGTGAATTATGCACAGAGCCAGAGAATGACTCTAATCCAGGGCTTCTCCAAACCTGCCCTGGGGATCCCACAGCCACTTGGATTTTTAGGATATCCACAATAAGGTAAATATGCATGAGATACATCTGCATATACTGAATCTCCGCGGTATGCAAATTTATCTCATGAATATTCATTGGGGATATCCTGAAAACCCGACTGCCTGTGGGGTCCCAGGACAAGTCTGAGAAGCCTTGCTTTAATCAATGCAAATCCAGGCAGCTGATAGCATGGTGCCTGGCCCTGCCCCTTGAGGAGTCTGGTTCTCAGGAACTCAAAGGGGCGCTGGGACACCAGGAAGGTGTTTCTAGCATTTGGAAGGCTAGGAGACTGTATAATGGTGTGGATCCGTTTATGGAGGGGCTCAGTTACAAACAGAAGTATTTTTTCTAGCTTTTCAAGTGAGGTGACAATTTTGAGAAAGGGATTTTTAAAATTGCTTTTCAGTTATTTTTTACATTGTTTTTCTGTTTGAGTTAGTATTGCTACTTTAATCTACAGAGGAAAAGGGCTCCTTTGCTGTTGCGAGATTTATTTTTTCTGCCTTGCAGTCCCTCCCACGTTTTACCCTCCCTACCTTCCATTTTTACTATTTAGACTAACACAGAATAACTTGACATTGGTTGGCAGAGAAACATATAGACAAAGTTCAGGTGAATTGTTAATCATTTAAGTAAAGTTGGGAGGTTAGTTAGCAATATCATAATAAATCTTTCAGGTAATTATTTTTAGTTGGTCTGATCTTTTGTAGTCAAGGCAACAGGATTCTTTATAGATTATCCACCAGATAGATACCTGAAACACAGTTTATAAACTAAAAGATAAGATATATTACTCCGTATCTCCTAATTACACATAAGCAAGCAAAAGGATCAGTGTGTAGATGCTAGATTTCAGAGAAAGGAAGCCAGATGATTATACTGGCAGGCTAGCTGAGGAAAAGGTAATGACTTTGGTAGGTCTCTTTACTCATTTCTTTGTACAGGTATCAAGGTCTTAAAAAAAACCCAAAACATGGCTTGAAAAAATTGTGTCAACAAAGCTGCCATCATGGCTACTATTTCTGCCTATGTTCAGATGGATATCCTGATCCATAGTGAAGAACTGGTACAGCGTGAAAGACGCCTGGAGATTGATTCACTCCGGAAACAGATGGCGGAACTGAAAGAGCTGGTGGCAAGGCTTAGAAGCAGCGTCAACAATGAACTACAGCAATGAAATGCTTCTTGAGGCTTCCAAGAAGGAAAACTCCAGTGGAGGGGAAGGAGAGACTGGACCATAATATCACAACTGAACATAGATTACTCATCCCGACTCCGTCTTCATTCGAGCTGAAGAACTGTTATGCATTCCTGGAAACAGAAGTGGAGAAACCAACCCAGGATGCAGAGGAACTGAAGCTCATGTGCACCGAAACTGGAGGATCAGCAGCCCGGAAGTGAAGGGTAATGGTGTATGGTGACTTTCATCTGAGGGACACAGAGGCAGCCAACTGCCAAGCAGACATGTCCCCAGAAGTACCAGCTCCCATTACTCCCAAGCACTACCAGTTTCAGTTAGGGCTGTGCATTCATTTTAATCCAAATTGAAAAACACAAACGGGACAATGTAATATTGGCGCCCGTTAAACGAGCGCTCATGATTAAGCGCCCGCTCCTTTAAACGTGCTGATCCACCTCTACCGGCACCCGATTTAATATTTAAATCGGGTGCCATGGTAAAAAGGAGGTGCTAGGGGAAATTGCACGCCCCTAGCGCCTCCTCAGCAGTGGGTGCCCAGGAGAGGTGGCTGTCAGTCGGTTAGGAAAAAGGATGCTCATTACTTGAGCGTACCTTTTCCTAACCTGACCACGGGCATCATTTTTTTTTGGGGGGGAGGGGGGACATTTCTAATTTTGTATGTCATCATGATACTAAGTCAGAGGAAGTACACAAAAGCAGTATTTTCTGCTTTTCTATACACTTTTTGGTCTCCTCCAAAATTAACGCCTGCGCGGAGCAGGTGCTAAGTTTGGCGAGTAAAATGTGCACATCATTTTGCATTGGGGGTTATGGATGTGCTTCTAAAATTTGCGTGCAATCACATGTTGAGCCGTGCACTGCAGCCAGCGCACAGTATTGCATTGGCCTGAATGAATGAGTCAATGTTCATTTCAGGTCAACCAAGCTAAATGGATGCAATCCCCAAAAATACAAATCCTTTTCAACTCATTCAGTTCAGTCCCATTAAAGTCTATGGGAGAAGCAAAGTAATGCATTTTTTAGACTTGAAGCCAGACAGAACAAATCTAGTTGGGGATGAGACAAGGAAAGAGCAGGACCAATCATATTTCAACACTTTTTCAAGCAGCCTAGCCTAGCAGGCAGTTGCATGTCATGACTGTCATTTTTTTTAGGTGAAAGTGAAACTATGAACACTTTAAGCAGTGACCATTTGTTCAGTCATTCCTCTGTTGGATGTCAGAGACAGAGATTCTGAAGATCCTTGCTTCAAAGTTTAGAGTGGAAGAAAAGATTTGAAAAAAGATAGATTACAGGAGAAAACAAAATGTGCTGTTAGTTACTCACAGACATTGTGCCTAGCTGTGGTTTGGAGTGTTGGGTAGCAGTGGAAGAAAGTCTATAATTTATGTGAGAGGGTTACAGTGTGCATTATTAGAGTAAAATTACCACTATAGCTGATACTGTGCCAGTGTCTGCAGGAAAAATACAGGGAAATTGTTTATTTTGTTTGCAGTGTGTCAAATGTTTTTTGCACTGCAGCAACTTGTAGGCAGCTTCCTGCTTTCTTGGTTTGAAAGAGTCAGTGTGACAATGCACCGATTCTTGTGTGTGTGCCTCTTGCTGTAAGTTTGTTTTCTTAGTGTACGCAGTCACTCAGCAAGCATCATCAGTTCATTCACTGAGCTCTGGTTTGTGACCAAAGTGACTGACTCTAGGATATACAAACACTGTTACACTAAAAGCCTCTACCCATTAGCGATCTCTTTTATGTGCAAACTTTTTATTAAAGAATCATGAACACATAAAAAATCATTAAACATCAGCTGCCAGATATTATCAAACATTTATCATGGTTTATACCATTATATGTTACTGCTTTATTCCCTCCCCTTCCCCAGCACAGCCTCGTGGTCCAGGAAATAACCTTAAATAGTACTTTTCATCAACAATAAATTTTGTTAAATATCACAGTAACTCTATTTAACAAATTGCAGGGTGCATTTGTTCCTTATGTCTCCTGTGCGCCACCAGCAAATTACCCATAAGCCTTTAAGGAGCATCTGTCTTCCTTCCATGTGATCTCTTTTAATAAATTCCTTCATGTCACCAACATCAAGAGGAAAACATGGCAATGGATGAGGAAGAGGGGAGTTCTTCCTCCAGAGAGACGTGGAGTCAATACAAGTAGCAGTTGTGTTGAGGCAGAGAATGAGGACCAGGACCCCTCCTACCAAACTCAATATGGGGTAAAATCAGGACTGGATCAACCAGGTCTGAGAAGCTGGAGCCAGCTGGCCACCCTAGCAGGAGGTGGAGGGTGGCAGCAGCTAATGACCTATTCAGGAGGCAACACAGATTTAGCAAAGAGAAATCTTGCCTTACCTGTCTACTGGATTATTTTTAAGATATTAATAAACATGTGGATAGGGGTAAGTCAGTCCCTAAAATGTATCTGGATTTTTAAAATGCATTTGACAAAGTGCCACATGACTGACTCCACAGGAAATGTAAACGTCATGGGGTAGTGGGTGATGTCCTTTTGTGATTTGGTTAAAACACAGGACTAAATGATCAGTTTTGCCAATGGAGAAGCGTCATTTGTGGAATGCCCCAGGGATCATTCTGTACTGGGATCGATGCTGTTTAACATATTCATAAGGGACCTGGAAAAGGGAGCCGCAGGGAGATGATCAAATCCGCAGATGATACAAAATTATTCAAAGTTGTTAAAATATGAGCAGACTGTGAAGAAATGCAGAAGAAGCCTGCGAGAAAATGGGGTCTGAGCCTCTAAGTGATGCACAGAAGGAAAAATTTGTCATGCCAGTGGTACACAATGCTGGGTTCTGGGTTAGCAGCCCACTCAGGAAAAGGACCTTGGAGTCATTAAAATCCTCAGCTCAGCCTGCGGCGGTGGACAAAAGAAGAAACAGAATGTTAGGAATGGAGAGTGAAACGGTGACCATCATAAACCTTCTGGGTCGGTCCATGGTGTGACTGCACCTTCAGTGCTGCAATCAGGTCTGGTCGAGAAGAGCACACAAGCAATGAAGAGGCTTGAATGGCTCCTTTATGAAGAGAGGTTAATCAGGTTAGAGCTCTTCAGTTTGGAGAAGAGGCGACTGAGAGGGGCTAGGAGAGAGCTTTATAAAATGTATTTATCTATTGCTTTTACTTAACGTATTTATAAGCTGCTTGAATTGCACGAAGCACTCTCAGCGGGGTCCAACATACAATAAGCAAGCATAAATCACACAACAGTTACAAGCTCATAAATAAATCCAAAACAAAACAATAAAACACTTCATCGCATAAATCTAGGGCAAGCCTAATTCTAAATTAAGAAAGCCTAAAGAGAAACATTTTTTTGCAAAGCCCCAGATAATCTTGGGTCAATATCCGAAGCTAAGAATTAGCTGAATAAGAAAGGGGACGCTCCCAGGAGGGGCACAGTTAGGCGAATAACTTAACTGGCTCTCTCTGATATTAGGAGTTAGCTGGATTAGTTTACTGCCTAACTCGAAACAGGTCTAACGTTATCCGGGAACGTGCGTTCAGAAGAATAGGGCGGTTAAGGGGTGAAACAAGACTTAGGAAAAAAAAAATAGATGGTGGTCCTGCTGGGTCAAACACGTCCCCTCTCCTTCCTCCCACCCAAGGATTAAATGTCCCCCCACGACCCCCAATCTCTCTCCCTCCCCGCCACCCCCGCTCGCTCCTGGGTCCGGTGAAAAATCTAAAATTTTGGTCAGTTTCAGGGGTTTCCTCCCGGCACACCTTCTAATCTGTTCATTCTCCGGCCCGCATCGCGGTAGCGGCGTCCTGCCGCAATCTGCGCTCGCCACGGCTGCCATCACTAAGCAGCAACGGCAGACGCTTACGTTTCCATCATGGCCGCGAGGGGCCGGCAGAGGCGAGGGGCCCGGGTCACAGTAGGACCTCAAGGTGATCCAGACTGAAGAACAAGCAGATTGGAAGGTACCGGGAGGGTGGGAGGACATGGGGGGGAGGGCCCGGAAATTGTCCAAAACTTTAGACTTTTTATTTGACTCAGGTGCAGGTGGGAGGGAGACCAGGCCTTGTGCTGAAATGTTTACCTTTCCGCTGGTTATGTCTACAGTTTCCTGGCTAAACATAGGAGGATAAGTTTGAAACCAGGGTGATATTCAAAAGAATATCCAGTTACGTTTAAAGTTATGTGGCTAAAGTTAACTGGATATTCAGTGGGATATTTTTGGAACAAAGCTAATTACAGATTGCAAGGAAACCGAAATGATGAAGCAAAACTTTTTTTTCCTGTGTACGAACCAAGCCCTCTCTCCCCTTGCTTCCTCTCTTTACATTTCAGATAATCTGGCTCACAGGGCTTTGGCGCTGTCCTCTTTTGAAGGGGAAACTGTTTCTCCCATTGCCTTCTTCTCAGCAAGGTGCTTCAAGGTCTTCTTTCTTCAAGTTGTTCCAACTTGGTCCCAGGTATGATCCTTGTGTCCCTTGTGGACAGCAATTGTCCCGGCTTTCGTAATCCCCCTTGCTCTGCCATTCATTGTGACTCCAGAGGGGACGGAGTATTATGTGGGAATGGCCCGAGCTGTCAGCCCGCACATTAATGCCAGACTGGGCCACACGTTAATTGTCAAAGGAACCAAAAAAAAAAAGGGATGATTCAGAGAGCTCCCAGGCATCCGGATCAAATCTGGTCAAGGTCCTGAACGAGCTTCTGTTTCTTCCAGTTGTGAGCAGCGTCATCACTCCAGTTATGTGAGCTTTCTAAGCAGCATTATTAGACGTAACCATCATGCACCCGAGCCAGAAGTTATTGCCGGCTTCAAGTGAATCCTCATCGGTAAATATTTGTAACTGTTAAAGGAATAAAAGCGTATCCAGGTTTTATGTCTATCATTGTTATCTACCTTTTAATTTCTCACAGTAGCTACCACAACCCCCCCCACTACAGAAATCAAACGAGTGTTAATTGGATGAAGGCTTCTCCAGCATAAAAAAAGGAACTCCTTACAGCCTGAACAAGATCTGGCCTGAAGAAGTGCCCTGCCTTTATTTCCCAGTGCAACCGGACACTGGGCTTTAAAAGTTTAATAAGAGTCTCCAGTGCAGCAGGAGGGGGCAGGAAACAGCTTTCGCTTCACTTAGAATTTTAACAAACTTTTCTCTTCTTCTTTTTTTTTTTTGTTTCTACGTAAAACTGTAGTCGAGAACATCCGTGGATTCCTCTGCCCGGGGCATTTTTTCAAGTCCGTGCCTTTTCTGAAAGCTTTCCCCTCACTGGAGGCCGTGACGGTTCTGCTGGCTTGCCTTGGCCCAGTTTTTCCTGCTCCTTCTCCTCTCCCGTTCGCGTGGATGAACGCTGTCCACGGCCACGAGTCCCACTGCTTGCGCATCACCTGTGCCATTCTGGGGATCGTGGCGGGAAGCATCATTATAGGTGTGGCTGGATCTTGCGGTGCTGCGACAGCGGGAGGAATATTCCTGGGGGCCTCTGGACTTGGTAAGTGAAAGCTAAACTGAAAACTCTACAGACTTCCTGGCTTTTTATCAGTTCTTTGAATAGACGGGGGCCTTCTAGTAGCTGGATTAGTCAAGGATGGCATTTTTTTGTAGGTTGTATTGTGCTAAATTTTATTGGGCCACTGTAAGAAAACTGCAAATGTGTACTGGTGCTTTCAAAATCACGTAAGTTCTCTTCTTTCAAGACACCTGGAGAAGTGACCTACCTGGTCCAGAAAATTCATATATCACGACTTATCTGGGTTATTCTTTCATTGATCCAATAAAAAGTACCATAGCCTACAATAAATGGAGATGAACAAAATAATGTGATCAAACCCAAAAGCTAGTAACCTGGTGTTTTAGGTAGTAGTAACGACATGTTTATGTTGGCCAAATCAAGTTCAATCAATTCTTCATTGCGGTAGGTGTTGTTATGTTCTTATTCCTACAGGAAGAGGCACATGATTTCATGGCTATGCCATGATAAGGGCAGTTGTGTATTACATGTCAAGAAGCCAGCAATATATACCCAGCACTGTCTTCATCCCAGCTTCAGATAGCTGACTGCAGAATCGTGCAAGTGAAGGAATATTGACCCCCAAATATCTTGGCCCAAAGAAACATGTTAATTTTCAAAGATGCCCTGAATCACAGTGTGACAATATTTGCTGGTTCCTGCATGGTCCTGAGAGTTGGGGGATCCCTGGTTTGTGTTCTGGATCAGTTACTGCCTAGTTAGTTAGTTAGTTAGCATGGTAACAGAGTAGATGAGAGCAGAGAAGGATCCAGTCTACCTGGCTTTTCCCCCATCTATGTCACTCTGGCTAAGGATATATCCCAGCTATCAGCTGTAAAAACTTGGCCACGCTTCGGATACCGCAACTTATGCAACTCAGCTTTGATGTCTTCCTTCTTTTGAATCTGAACAAATCCATTTACCTCTCTGAACCTAACTACAGATTTCTGTACTTGAGTAATAAAAATGTATGGTGCTTTTAATAAAATTGCTACTTTTCTCATCTCCAGTTTGAAAACCTGCATGCATAGAAGACTGTGCGGCTCTGAGCTTGCTGGGTGTAGCTTTCTGAAGTGTTCATTATTTGATTTTCACTCAGCACTGTAAACGCACCCAGCACTAGGCACCGGCAGTAAAAGATGGGGAGTCATGGACATTCACCAAGGTGATAAGGAACAAATGGGGTACACACAGAGATTGAGAAAACATGATCTAGAGATACAGCAGGCCATGGAGTAGCAGGATTTGAACCAGCAGGCTACAACTCCCTAGAAACCAACCAGATTGATGACAGGTTGGAGGTGGCCAAATATCAATCAGCAAGGCCATGGGAACTGAGGCAGCTGGATGTTGGCGAAACAGCCTCACTAGTTTTAGTAACTATTTACATTTCTGCAAAGTTTGGTTATAAGACATTGAGGGAGTTGGGGGAGGGGAGTGTTGGAATACTTATGGGAGCATGTATGCCCATCTACCCTGAATGGTAGAGGGTCAATAAGGCTAACAAAAAAATGTTTATTCTTGTTATTTTTTGCTACTTTTTGCTATTTTTGTTAGTGCAGCGCGCACTAACCCGAAAAATGATTTTTCACTAAAAAAAAAATAAAAAATGGGGATCCGCGGAAAAACGAGATTTTCCCGCGGTCAGACATTCCCGAAAGTGGGAGCGATCGGGCACCCGATTCACATCCCTAGAATTCAAGCATGTTGGGAGAAATACAAAGGAGAGGAGAAGGGCAAGGACAGAGATGACCAGAGAGCAAGTAGGGCCTGCAGTGACACAATAGACAGGGCCGTCTGTTGCAGGTTTAGTGCGTTTTCTCAGTGAATGTGGCCAGCCTCAATGCAATGGCTCGGATATCCACTTCTGAGACCCATTACCTTCAAAGTCAGCATCTACCCTGTGACTTTCGGCTAGTATCTGTTGTGCTTGCTCGTGGGACAGGTCCGTGAGCAGCTTTACTTACTGACCCTGATGCCATACCATAGCTGGAGATACCGCCGATGTCTGCGTTATCACGGCCTGAGTGCCGCCGATACACCTGTCTTGGCGGGGCTGCTGACGCTGCCACTTCCTATTCTTCGCGGTGGGTCAGCCGCCACTGCTGCCTTCCTCTTCACGGCTGGATGCTGCCGACACTGGCTCCGCAGCGGGGAGCCGCCTCTACTCTTCTGATCTTTGTGACCCTCAGCCGCCAGCCATGCCGCCAACATCCTGCTCCTGCTCTGGCACCCTCCCTAGGCACATGTCACTGCTTTCCATTTAAAGCGCCCACGGCAGGAAAGGCCCCGTGGTCCTCCTTGATGATGTCTATGCCTTGTCACATCCTTAGCCCAATAAAAGGGCCCTCTGCCAGTTCCTCGGGGCCTTTGCAATGGATCTTCATGATCGTCCATGGTCTCTTCATCCTGCAAGGTCTTCCGTGGTCATCTTCCTGTCTTGATGGTCCTCATGTTCTTCATTGGATGTTCCTGATCTTCTTGTTCCATGTTCTTATTCCTGTTCCTTGTCCCTGGTCACCTTGTTCTTTGAAGGAGCTCCTCTGTGTTCTACATTTCGTGTTCCTGATCTCTCGTCAGTCCTCGTTCAAGTCTTCTGAATCTTTAATCAAGTTCCTGATGTCCCTGTCTTTGTTCCAAGGCCAGCCTTCTAGATCCTCCCTCATCCTTCCTCCAGGCGTGCCAGCATCATGGTCCGTGACCAACCCATGGGGGGGGGGGGGGGCTGTGTAGGGTGTTTCCTGGCACAGGGCCTGTCTCCAAGTCCGTCTTTGCTGGATCAAGTCCTCAGAGTCCATCCATGTTTTTAGAGTTCCAAGTCAAGTTCCTAGCCAAGTCTTGAGTTCTTAGTCATGTACCTAGTTCCGGGGTTCGTGGAGCTTGTCCAGCCAGCAGATCTCCTTGTTTCTCATTTCAAGCCATGATCCTCGATCCAAGGGATGTCTCGGCTCCCATCCTCATCCGAGTCTCAGTCCTGAGCCTGTCTCACTCCCAGCGTCGTCTGCTACCAACCTATGACAGGTTGTGTAGAGTGTACAGTGGGACAGCATGGTCCATGACTAGTCCATGGTGGACTGTGTTGGGCACGCTGAAGTGCAGTGCTCTGGGAAGCTGAACTCTAACCTGAGCCTTTGTCCATGTTCCTAGTCTTCATTCAAGTGCCAAGCCTTCAGTGTCTTCATCCATGTTCCTCATCATGCCATGTCCGTCTGTACTGACACACTCACCATTCCAAGCGGCAGGTCTGAAAGGGCCATCAAGTGGCTGGAGGGCTGCCCCAGAGACCAGCATTGTGTTGTTGGGTCTCACTCCATGCATACAGGTTCAGCAGAGGTCTGAGTGTGCCTCATTCCAAGTCCAAGCTATGATCCAAGTCCACCCCGTGTCTGGAAATTCTTGCCTCCCACAGTGCGAACCTTGAAGCTCGGCCCTGAGGTCATGCCATGATCCAAGGGCTCACTCTTTCTCAAGCAAGCGACCACATCCCATGCTCACAACAGTATCTCCACTTCCGAGACCTGCTACCATATTGTGCATGGACCACACTCACACTCTGACTTCTAAGTAATAGCAGCTGTTTTATTACCATGAACTTGATTGTACTCCAGGATTCAATGCAATGAATTCAAGATTATACAAATAACAGCAATACAGCAATAAGTAATGATAATTCGCACCTAATTTTGTGCAGTAAATAGAACAAAAGCTCTCTTTCCTTAGAGATGGAGAAGGATCCCAACGTTGTGCAGCTTCTGCCTTGTATCAGAGTCTCTGATAGTACATCTACAGGTCTGCATTGGGAGAGCGCCTCCTCCCGAAACATAGCTCAAAGTGAGAACATTGCTTAACCTTATGAGTTTCATCCACTCTTGAACACACGAGTTATTACTTCCCCTTTTCTCAAAGTTGGTTGTTTACTCTGTGCACTTGCAAGCAGCAACCCTGGGATCTGGGGAACAGTAAGGGGAGCTCTGGGGCCTGCTGACTGATAACCTCCACTTAACCCCAGTTTGGCCAGGTCAGACCTTGGTCAAGCAATCCCATTACAATATCCCAGCAAACTGGGTGGGCCAAGAGGTCCTTATCTGCCAGGAACGACAACAATAAATCTGCTGCATTGAATTTGTTTTTTTGTTTTTTTCAACAGGGTTTTTTATTTCAACCTACCCATTTATAAAGCCATGGCTAAACTTCAATCAAGTTCTCCCTTTTCTAGGTAAGACCTTTTGTAATGCTTGGAATATCAAACTACTGAGTGCCTAACAGATTCCCTGGACAGGCACTGATTATGGGGAGTTGTTTGTAATGCAACAAAGATTGGAAGAGCCAGTACATTCTTAGAATAAGATATGTATTTATTTTATTTTATTTTATTTAGGCACTTTTATATACCGAACATTCGTTTTGACATCATGTCGGTTTACAATATAATAGAGCATAAAATGTTCCTAAAATAATCTAAAATCATTAGATAGGTCATGCCATACTTAATCTAAAAGACAATAAATAAGTAAAACACATAAAACAAAATGAAATAAACTAACAAACATTGCCCCAGAATAAAAGAAATAAAACAAGTAATAAAGAATTATCCAAATTACAATATAATCATAAAAACAATTAGTAAAACAGATGGAAATAAAATAGTTTAATGGACTAATTCCATAATTATATTATAATTATAATTAACAGAAAGGGAGAGTTTCTTGACTGGGGGATTAGCCTGGTTGGGTAAAAGCCTGTCCAAATAACCATGTCTTCAATGATTTTTTAAATGTGTGTGATAAAAGCAGGGCCTGCAGGACCATGCGAAAATCATTGCTGAACAATAGCCCAGATGCTCTAGTGTATGCCAAGGTGAATGAGCCTTCTCTTAAAGCAAAAGTCCCAGACAGTCACTGAAAAAAAGCAATTTCTTGTCAAGTGTTCGAATCTGAGTGTGGAGCTCAGTTGTGATGGCCAACATTCACATCCTCTCCTCCTCAAGATTTTGGAAACCGAGTGGATAGCTCAGAAGGCCTCACTGAACTGCATTGGATTAACCAGGTCCTCTGTGACATGATCCAGATGAGCAACATGGCTTGGTGCCCATGGAGTACAAGAAAAAACAAAGAAGCCCAGGTTTCTCTCCAATTATTTTTTTTTTTTTGGGGGGGGGGGAGAGGTTTAGAAGCTGTACATTTCAAGTATCTTTTTTAAAACTTTCTTCCATGAGTCAATACCTTTTAAACAATCTAGACTCTGGTGAAACCTTCTAAAGTGCAAATCAAGACGATATACAACTTATCAAGTGCATTCAGCCAGGGTTGGCCCTATGTAGTATCAAAATTTAGCGGACCCCCACTGCTGCCACCGTTACCCTGTGCCTCCTCTCTTTTGCAAAGCAATAGGATGGTACCAGTATGGGTTCACAGTCCTTGGGGTGGCCCCTGCTTCCTACTGCTCCTATATTTTAAACAGGAAGCCCATGCAGGAAGAGGCGTGGCCATGAATGAAAAGGTGAACTGGCTTCTAGTCCCACGCAGGAAGAGGCGTGGCCATGAATGAAAAGGTGAACTGGCTTCTAGTCCCATGCAGGATGAGGCGTGGCCATGAATGAAAAGGTGAACTGGCTTCTAGTCCCATGCAGGAAGAGGCGTGGCCATGAATGAAAAGGTGAACTGGCTTATAGTCCCACGCAGGAAGAGGCGTGGCCATGAATGAAAAGGTGAACTGGCTTATAGTCCCATGCAGGAAGAGGCGTGGCCATGAATGAAAAGGTGAACTGGCTTCTAGTCCCATGCAGGAAGAGGCGTGGCCATGAATGAAAAGGTGAACTGGCTTCTAGTCCCATGCAGGAAGAGGCATGGCCATGAATGAAAAGGTGAACTGGCTTCTAGTCCCTGTGTGCAGAGTAAGTGTGTTGCTGTCTGATATCAGCGGGCGAGCAGGCACCTGGAAGGGAGCAAGGTGTGATAGAGGGAGGAAGGACAGCAACAGTGGAGACTCGGGGGTGTTTCTGCCACCCTGGTCAGCTCAATAGGTAGCACCAGCTTGATTACAGTTCTCCCTCCCTCAAAGACAGAGTATGTGCCATTCTGTGGCGGTCTTCTCTGCCTCAGACTCTATAACTGCCCCCAGAAGGGCAGGAAAAGGGTGAGGTAATAAATAGTTACTGAGCTACTGTATTATAATTTGATACTTAATAAGTCTGTGTACCGAAGATTTTCTCCCACTGAATCCATGGGAAAAAATGCTTAGTACACAGGGCAAAAAAGTACTTTCAATAACATTTCATGTGATGAAAAAGGGCAACCATAGATGTTCACTCCTTTTCCCTAAAAATAAGAATAAAACAATCCACTTTTTGAATGTCGAACATGAAAGCAGATTAAACTGTTGTGGGAAGAGGTGCACAAAAGAAGTGTAATTGGGCACAGAGAGAGAAGTGCTAAGAAGGCATCAGCACTTGTTTTAAATTCTGACATTAAATCAGCGCTACCTGGCGAGGCGGTAATGGGAAATGTGCCGGTGGCCAGCTTAATATGTTTACGTCTGTGCTGCCAGAGCCCAGAGGTAAGAGCAGAAGTCAGAACACCGCCATGCAAAACTGACAGGGCACCGTCGCGCCTGCATTGTGCTACAGTCCCGAATGAAAGAGAGAGTCTTCCACTTCCTGTTTCCTTATTTTTCCTTCAAAATTCCTATTGCAAAAGGAGCCAGACAGGCATCCTTTAATATTCTCAATTTTTATGTACATTCCCAGCAAGAATTACTAACAACCAACATAACAATACAAATTCTAAGAACCAATATAGGGCCGAGCAATGGACTGTAAGTCGTAAGACAAAAGGAACCAAACGTAGTGCAAAGAAAATCCTCAATGGGAAAACAACTATATCCATGATTGCGAGAAAGTACGTGGTGGCTTCAAATCCTTCGAACAGAGCTCAGATTCATTGTCCTTTTCCCAGCCTGGGCCAGTTTTTCAGAGAGATCAGGCTCCTAAATTGGCTCTTTTGAAAATGTACTAGGGCTGTGTGCCTAACTTTAGGCTCCTACTAATATTAGACTCCTCAATTTAGGATCCTAAAAAGTGGATGGGTATAGGGGATGGAGTTAGGGCGAGGAAACAAAGTTAGGGGCTTAGCATTGATTTTCAGAGCTAGGCATCTAATTTAGGAGCCTAAATCAGGAAAATGAACAGCAGGCCTCACATTTAGGGTCCTACATTTATGTGAATTTTCAGCTGAAAACTTAGGGGGGGTCAAGATTAAAAAAAAGCTGAGACTAAATTTAAGGTCATAAGTTTTTAGTTGCTATTCATTTACCTAGATTTAGGCTCCTAAATTAGGTGTCCAGTGCTGAAAATCAGTGCTGAGCTCCTAACTTTGTTTCCTCACCCTAACTCTGCTCCAGACCCACCATTTTTTAGTATTCTAGTGAAGTTAGAAGTCTATATTTAGGAAATCAGCCCTAGTAAATGTTCAAAAGGGCAAATTTAGGATCCTAACCACAGAGCAAGTTCAGCTCAGACAGCAGCAATGCACGCTTCCCTCACACACACACACACACACACACACACACACCCCCACCATAGAAAAAGTTCAGCACAGGCAGCAACAATGCACGCTTACCTCATACACGCAAACGCTCTGCCCCACCACAGGACAAGTACAGCACAAGCAGCAGCAATGCGAGCTTCGCACACACACACACACACACACACACTCACACTCTGCCCCACTACAGAACAAGTACAGCACAGGCAGCAGCAGTGCAGGCTTCCCTCACACACTCACATGCTCTGCCCCACTACAGAACAAGTACAGCACAGGCAGTAGCAGTGCAGGCTTCCCTCACACACACACACACACATACATCACACTGTTTCATCACAGAACACATACAGCACAGGCAGCAGCAGTGCAGGCTTCCCTCACATACACACATACATCACACTGTTTCATCACAGAACACATACAGCACAGGCAGCAGCAGTGCAGGCTTCCCTCTCACACACACACACATACATCACACTGTTTCATCACAGAACACGTACAGCACAGGCAGCAGCAGTGCAGGCTTCCCTCACACACACACATACATCACACTGTTTCAACACAGAACACGTACAGCACAGGCAGCAGCAGTGCAGGCTTCCCTCACATACACACATACATCACACTGTTTCATCACAGAACACGTACAGCACAGGCAGCAGCAGTGCAGGCTTCCCTCACACACACACACAAACCCTGCCCTGCCAATTTGCTTCATTCTAATCACAGAGAGGTCACCTCTGCACTGGAGAAGAAATTCTAGCCTCTATGTCCATTCAATCCCTGGCCTCTCTCCTGAGGCAGCCACTACGGGAGGTAGATGGGTATTAATCGTAACAGCAGTTTCAGATTTATTAATTTCTATAGACATAACATTATTTTATATTGATATATTACCAATTGTATTTTTTGCTCTAACTTTATTTTATTTTTCTAAAAACTCTACCTTATTTTATATTACATTTTATTTTGTTAAATTAGAATTGTTTGTAAACCGTTTTGATCAAATTTTATTTGCTATGATGGTATATAAGAAGTTTTAAATAATAAATATAAGAAATCCTGTAAAATAGTGAGAGCGTACAGTACATAAAGGATGGGTTTCTAGCTCTTCTCCTGGCTGGGACCTTGGTCCCACTATACCCAGTAAGGTCCTAGAGCTATGTCTTTGCTGTGAGATAGCTGGCCACTGACCTCATTTAAAAGGCAGTCTCTGGGGGGAGGGTAAGCTCTCTCGCCCAGTGGAGTGGAGTGGCCCATTACCAGTTACCAGTGCAGAGGAACTGGTTTGTTAATTTCTCTATAATCTGCAAAATAACATTAACATCAGGTATTTATCTGCCTTTCACGTGCTGGGACAGATTGCGCCCTGTCGGAAAATCTTTTCGTTCACATTGAGGCTCTTCTGCCCTGAAGCCTGGCTGCTGGGTTTCTTGGGTTCCAGTTTTGCATTCACGTTGCAGACTTTGAAGCTTGCTGGGAAGTCTCCGAGCACAAAGCGGAAGGCTTGAAAATCGTGGATCCCTAAGAGACACATCCCCATAAAACTCTCTCTTTCTTTTTATTCCAGAATAAACCTTAATCCCAGACGTTAAGCTTCCACACTGCCAGCTTGTTTTATTCAGCATTCAAGTCACTGCACTGACTTAGCTCAGATGCTGGCTTACGACCATTCCCTCTAAACAGCCTAGGATATATTGAAGTTACGGAAATCAGCCCAAGGTTTCTCAGTATTAACTGGTGCCCTGTCCTTCAGACCTCAGGGTACATTAACTGATCCACCCCTCTGCTCTGCCGGTCCCAGATGTTGGAAGTACATTATCGGCATCCTCAGAGAGAGCTAAGCATTTTGATTTCAGCCAATTCACCTTCTATCCTGGTTATTCCTAAAATGTGCCAAATAAGTATGGATCTAGAGTCTGAACACCTTGGGGGGGGTCTTTTAAAATCAGTAGGAAGTCCATCTTTCCACATACAACAAAAATCTCCAGTCTCGGCAGCTTGCCTCCAGCTTCTGTCCCTCTAATACAGGGTCCTTAACCCAGTCCTCAGGATACCCCGGCCGGTCGGGTGTTCAGAAGATCCATAATGAATAGCAGAAGACAGATTTGCATGTAATGGAGGCAGTGCATGCAAATCAATCTCCTGCATGTTCACTGTGCATCTCCTGAAAACCTGACAGGTTGGCTGTGTCCCAGGACTGGGAGGTGAGCCCCTCCCCCTTCTAATGTATTCTGAATTCCTAAGTGGCATCACCAAGGGTCCCAGTGTTTACTGCGGAA